>NC_088908.1:15054295-15697500 GCF_037157495.1 Lathamus discolor | reverse complement strand
AACTGTGACACAAACATTGCTGTCACTCCTCACTTTATCTCCTAAAAGTGCATTTGAATCCAAAGTTTCTGGTGCGCTCTCTCGTTTGGAGAGGAGTTGTGACAGGGGAGGAGCAGCGCTTGGACTCTAATCCCACAGACGAAGGGCCAGCAGGGAAACTCCTGCAGGGCATCTTCAGCACACAGTGAGCTTTGCAACTCTGCAAAACACATTGCTGTAACTCCTCCTTTTCCTGCCTGGAAGACCTATTGATTCCAACATCTCTGTGCCCACTCTCTGCTGAGCAGCAACAGAGAGAGTAGAGCAGGAATGTTTAGACTGGGCTAAAACAGCAGAAGAGCCTTGCAAAAAAGCTCCTCCTGATCATGTTTAGCACACAGTGAGCTTTAAACTGTGACACAAACATTGCTGTCACTCTTCACTCTTTCTCCTAAAAGACCATTTCAATCCAAGAACTCCGTTGCCAGCACTCTGCTGAGCAGCAGAGTGAGCAGGAATGTCTGCAATCTGTAAGGCAGTGGAAGAGACAGGCCTGAAGGCTGCTCTTGTGCTTCTTCAACACACTGAGCTTTACAACTGTGACACACACACTGTTGTCACTCCTCATTGTAGCTCCTAAAAGTGCATTTGAATCCAGCGTTTCTGGTCTCCACTCTCGTTTCAAGAGCAGCAGAGGAAGGTGAGCACGAGCGCTTGGAATCCGCTCCCAGTTCCGAAGGGCAGGGAGGGAAAGTCCTTGCAGATCATCTTCAGCGCACAGTGAGCTTTGCAACTCTGAAACACACATTGCTGTCACTCCTCACTTCATCTCCTAATAATCCGTTTGAATCCATGGTCTCTCCCGCCCTCTCTCGTTTGAACAGCAGCAGTGACAGGTGAACACGATCTCTTGGCCTCTGCTCCCACAGCCGAAGAGCCCGGAGTGAAAGCTCCGGCAGGGCATCTTCAGCACGCAGTCAGCTTTGCAACTGTGACACATATATTGCTCTCGCTCCGCACTTTCCTACCTCAAAGTCCAAT
Source organism: Lathamus discolor (assembly GCF_037157495.1). Taxonomy (NCBI): domain Eukaryota; kingdom Metazoa; phylum Chordata; class Aves; order Psittaciformes; family Psittacidae; genus Lathamus; species Lathamus discolor. The sequence continues at coordinate 15,696,480 of NC_088908.1, read as the reverse complement.
TGAATCCAAAATCTCTGTGCCCTTTCTCTGCTGGGCAGAAGCAGAGTAGAGCAGGAACCTTTAGCCAATGCTAAAAGAGCAGAAGAGACAGTCCAGAAAGTTCCCACTGATCATCTTCAGCGCACAGCGAGCTTTGCAACTCTGCAACACACATTGCTGTCACTCCTCCCTTTTTGCCTGAAAGACCAGCTGAATCCACCATCTCTGTGCCCGCTCTCTGCTGAGCAGCAACAGAGATAGTAGAGCAGGAATTTTTAGACCTGCCTAAAACAGCAGAAGAGCCTTGAAAAAAATCTCCTGCTTGATCATGTTTTGCACACAGTGAGCTTTAAACTGTGACACAAACATTGCTGTCACTCCTCACTTTATCTCCTAAAAGTGCATTTGAATCCAAAGTTTCTGGTGCGCTCTCTCGTTTGGAGAGGAGTTGTGACAGGGGAGGAGCAGCGCTTGGACTCTAATCCCACAGACGAAGGGCCAGCAGGGAAACTCCTGCAGGGCATCTTCAGCACACAGTGAGCTTTGCAACTCTGCAAAACACATTGCTGTAACTCCTCCTTCTCCTGCCTGGAAGACCAATTGATTCCAACATCTCTGTGCCCACTCTCTGCTGAGCAGCATCAGAGAGAGTAGAGCAGGAATGTTTAGACTGGGCTAAAACAGCAGAAGAGCCTTGCAAAAAAGCTCCTCCTGATCATGTTTAGCACACAGTGAGCTTTAAACTGTGACACAAACATTGCTGTCACTCTTCACTCTTTCTCCTAAAAGACCATTTCAATCCAAGAACTCCGTTGCCAGCACTCTGCTGAGCAGCAGAGTGAGCAGGAATGTCTGCAATCTGTAAGGCAGTGGAAGAGACAGGCCTGAAGGCTGCTCTTGTGCTTCTTCAACACACTGAGCTTTACAACTGTGACACACACACTGTTGTCACTCCTCATTGTAGCTCCTAAAAGTGCATTTGAATCCAGCGTTTCTGGTCTCCACTCTCGTTTCAAGAGCAGCAGAGGCAGGTGAGCACGAGCGCTTGGAATCCGCTCCCAGTTCCGAAGGGCAGGGAGGGAAAGTCCTTGCAGATCATCTTCAGCGCACAGTGAGCTTTGCAACTCTGAAACACACATTGCTGTCACTCCTCACTTCATCTCCTAATAATCCGTTTGAATCCATGGTCTCTCCCGCCCTCTCTCGTTTGAACAGCAGCAGTGACAGGTGAACACGATCTCTTGGCCTCTGCTCCCACAGCCGAAGAGCCCGGAGTGAAAGCTCCGGCAGGGCATCTTCAGCACGCAGTCAGCTTTGCAACTGTGACACATATATTGCTCTCGCTCCGCACTTTCCTACCTCAAAGTCCAATTGAATCCAAAACTCTGTGCCCTTTCTCTGCTGGGCAGAAGCAGAGTAGAGCAGGAACCTTTAGCCAATGCTAAAAGAGCAGAAGAGACAGTCCAGAAAGTTCCCACTGATCATCTTCAGCGCACAGCGAGCTTTGCAACTCTGCAACACACATTGCTGTCACTCCTCCCTTTTTGCCTGAAAGACCAGCTGAATCCACCATCTCTGTGCCCGCTCTCTGCTGTGCAGCAACAGAGATAGTAGAGCAGGAATTTTTAGACCTGCCTAAAACAGCAGAAGAGCCTTGAAAAAAATCTCCTGCTTGATCATGTTTTGCACACAGTGAGCTTTAAACTGTGACACAAACATTGCTGTCACTCCTCACTTTATCTCCTAAAAGTGCATTTGAATCCAAAGTTTCTTGTGCGCTCTCTCGTTTCGAGAGGAGTTGTGACAGGGGAGGAGCAGCGCTTGGACTCTAATACCACAGACGAAGGGCCAGCAGGGAAACGCCTGCAGGGCATCTTCAGCACACAGTGAGCTTTGCAACTCTGCAAAACACATTGCTGTAACTCCTCCTTCTCCTGCCTGGAAGACCAATTGATTCCAACATCTCTGTGCCCACTCTCTGCTGAGCAGCATCAGAGAGAGTAGAGCAGGAATGTTTAGACTGGGCTAAAACAGCAGAAGAGCCTTGCAAAAAAGCTCCTCCTGATCATGTTTAGCACACAGTGAGCTTTAAACTGTGACACAAACATTGCTGTCACTCTTCACTCTTTCTCCTAAAAGACCATTTCAATCCAAGAACTCCGTTGCCAGCACTCTGCTGAGCAGCAGAGTGAGCAGGAATGTCTGCAATCTGTAAGGCAGTGGAAGAGACAGGCCTGAAGGCTGCTCTTGTGCTTCTTCAACACACTGAGCTTTACAACTGTGACACACACACTGTTGTCACTCCTCATTGTAGCTCCTAAAAGTGCATTTGAATCCAGCGTTTCTGGTCTCCACTCTCGTTTCAAGAGCAGCAGAGGAAGGTGAGCACGAGCGCTTGGAATCCGCTCCCAGTTCCGAAGGGCAGGGAGGGAAAGTCCTTGCAGATCATCTTCAGCGCACAGTGAGCTTTGCAACTCTGAAACACACATTGCTGTCACTCCTCACTTCATCTCCTAATAATCCGTTTGAATCCATGGTCTCTCCCGCCCTCTCTCGTTTGAACAGCAGCAGTGACAGGTGAACACGATCTCTTGGCCTCTGCTCCCACAGCCGAAGAGCCCGGAGTGAAAGCTCCGGCAGGGCATCTTCAGCACGCAGTCAGCTTTGCAACTGTGACACATATATTGCTCTCGCTCCGCACTTTCCTACCTCAAAGTCCAATTGAATCCAAAATCTCTGTGCCCTTTCTCTGCTGGGCAGAAGCAGAGTAGAGCAGGAACCTTTAGCCAATGCTAAAAGAGCAGAAGAGACAGTCCAGAAAGTTCCCACTGATCATCTTCAGCGCACAGCGAGCTTTGCAACTCTGCAACACACATTGCTGTCACTCCTCCCTTTTTGCCTGAAAGACCAGCTGAATCCACCATCTCTGTGCCCGCTCTCTGCTGAGCAGCAACAGAGAGAGTAGAGCAGGAATTTTTAGACCTGCCTAAAACAGCAGAAGAGCCTTGAAAAAAATCTCCTGCTTGATCATGTTTTGCACACAGTGAGCTTTAAACTGTGACACAAACATTGCTGTCACTCCTCACTTTATCTCCTAAAAGTGCATTTGAATCCAAAGTTTCTGGTGCGCTCTCTCGTTTCGAGAGGAGTTGTGACAGGGGAGGAGCTGCGCTTGGACTCTAATCCCACAGACGAAGGGCCAGCAGGGAAACGCCTGCAGGGCATCTTCAGCACACAGTGAGCTTTGCAACTCTGCAAAACACATTGCTGTAACTCCTCCTTTTCCTGCCTGGAAGACCTATTGATTCCAACATCTCTGTGCCCACTCTCTGCTGAGCAGCAACAGAGAGAGTAGAGCAGGAATGTTTAGACTGGGCTAAAACAGCAGAAGAGCCTTGCAAAAAAGCTCCTCCTGATCATGTTTAGCACACAGTGAGCTTTAAACTGTGACACAAACATTGCTGTCACTCTTCACTCTTTCTCCTAAAAGACCATTTCAATCCAAGAACTCCGTTGCCAGCACTCTGCTGAGCAGCAGAGTGAGCAGGAATGTCTGCAATCTGTAAGGCAGTGGAAGAGACAGGCCTGAAGGCTGCTCTTGTGCTTCTTCAACACACTGAGCTTTACAACTGTGACACACACACTGTTGTCACTCCTCATTGTAGCTCCTAAAAGTGCATTTGAATCCAGCGTTTCTGGTCTCCACTCTCGTTTCAAGAGCAGCAGAGGCAGGTGAGCACGAGCGCTTGGAATCCGCTCCCAGTTCCGAAGGGCAGGGAGGGAAAGTCCTTGCAGATCATCTTCAGCGCACAGTGAGCTTTGCAACTCTGAAACACACATTGCTGTCACTCCTCACTTCATCTCCTAATAATCCGTTTGAATCCATGGTCTCTCCCGCCCTCTCTCGTTTGAACAGCAGCAGTGACAGGTGAACACGATCTCTTGGCCTCTGCTCCCACAGCCGAAGAGCCCTGAGTGAAAGCTCCGGCAGGGCATCTTCAGCACGCAGTCAGCTTTGCAACTGTGACACATATATTGCTCTCGCTCCGCACTTTCCTACCTCAAAGTCCAATTGAATCCAAAACTCTGTGCCCTTTCTCTGCTGGGCAGAAGCAGAGTAGAGCAGGAACCTTTAGCCAATGCTAAAAGAGCAGAAGAGACAGTCCAGAAAGTTCCCACTGATCATCTTCAGCGCACAGCGAGCTTTGCAACTCTGCAACACACATTGCTGTCACTCCTCCCTTTTTGCCTGAAAGACCAGCTGAATCCACCATCTCTGTGCCCGCTCTCTGCTGAGCAGCAACAGAGATACTAGAGCAGGAATTTTTAGACCTGCCTAAAACAGCAGAAGAGCCTTGAAAAAAATCTCTTGCTTGATCATGTTTTGCACACAGTGAGCTTTAAACTGTGACACAAACATTGCTGTCACTCCTCACTTTATCTCCTAAAAGTGCATTTGAATCCAAATTTTCTGGTGCGCTCTCACGTTTCGAGAGGAGTTGTGACAGGGGAGGAGCTGCGCTTGGACTCTAATCCCACAGACGAAGGGCCAGCAGGGAAACGCCTGCAGGGCATCTTCAGCACACAGTGAGCTTTGCAACTCTGCAAAACACATTGCTGTAACTCCTCCTTTTCCTGCCTGGAAGACCTATTGATTCCAACATCTCTGTGCCCACTCTCTGCTGAGCAGCAACAGAGAGAGTAGAGCAGGAATGTTTAGACTGGGCTAAAATAGCAGAAGAGCCTTGCAAAAAAGCTCCTCCTGATCATGTTTAGCACACAGTGAGCTTTAAACTGTGACACAAACATTGCTGTCACTCTTCACTCTTTCTCCTAAAAGACCATTTCAATCCAAGAACTCCGTTGCCAGCACTCTGCTGAGCAGCAGAGTGAGCAGGAATGTCTGCAATCTGTAAGGCAGTGGAAGAGACAGGCCTGAAGGCTGCTCTTGTGCTTCTTCAACACACTGAGCTTTACAACTGTGACACACACACTGTTGTCACTCCTCATTGTAGCTCCTAAAAGTGCATTTGAATCCAGCGTTTCTGGTCTCCACTCTCGTTTCAAGAGCAGCAGAGGCAGGTGAGCACGAGCGTTTGGAATCCGCTCCCAGTTCCGAAGGGCAGGGAGGGAAAGTCCTTGCAGATCATCTTCAGCGCACAGTGAGCTTTGCAACTCTGAAACACACATTGCTGTCACTCCTCACTTCATCTCCTAATAATCCGTTTGAATCCATGGTCTCTCCCGCCCTCTCTCGTTTGAACAGCAGCAGTGACAGGTGAACACGATCTCTTGGCCTCTGCTCCCACAGCCGAAGAGCCCTGAGTGAAAGCTCCGGCAGGGCATCTTCAGCACGCAGTCAGCTTTGCAACTGTGACACATATATTGCTCTCGCTCCGCACTTTCCTACCTCAAAGTCCAATTGAATCCAAAATCTCTGTGCCCTTTCTCTGCTGGGCAGAAGCAGAGTAGAGCAGGAACCTTTAGCCAATGCTAAAAGAGCAGAAGAGACAGTCCAGAAAGTTCCCACTGATCATCTTCAGCGCACAGCGAGCTTTGCAACTCTGCAACACACATTGCTGTCACTCCTCCCTTTTTGCCTGAAAGACCAGCTGAATCCACCATCTCTGTGCCCGCTCTCTGCTGAGCAGCAACAGAGAGAGTAGAGCAGGAATTTTTAGACCTGCCTAAAACAGCAGAAGAGCCTTGAAAAAAATCTCCTGCTTGATCATGTTTTGCACACAGTGAGCTTTAAACTGTGACACAAACATTGCTGTCACTCCTCACTTTATCTCCTAAAAGTGCATTTGAATCCAAAGTTTCTGGTGCGCTCTCTCGTTTCGAGAGGAGTTGTGACAGGGGAGGAGCAGCGCTTGGACTCTAATCCCACAGACGAAGGGCCAGCAGGGAAACGCCTGCAGGGCATCTTCAGCACACAGTGAGCTTTGCAACTCTGCAAAACACATTGCTGTAACTCCTCCTTTTCCTGCCTGGAAGACCTATTGATTCCAACATCTCTGTGCCCACTCTCTGCTGAGCAGCAACAGAGAGAGTAGAGCAGGAATGTTTAGACTGGGCTAAAACAGCAGAAGAGCCTTGCAAAAAAGCTCCTCCTGATCATGTTTAGCACACAGTGAGCTTTAAACTGTGACACAAACATTGCTGTCACTCTTCACTCTTTCTCCTAAAAGACCATTTCAATCCAAGAACTCCGTTGCCAGCACTCTGCTGAGCAGCAGAGTGAGCAGGAATGTCTGCAATCTGTAAGGCAGTGGAAGAGACAGGCTGAAGGCTGCTCTTGTGCTTCTTCAACACACTGAGCTTTACAACTTTGACACACACACTGTTGTCACTCCTCATTGTAGCTCCTAAAAGTGCATTTGAATCCAGCGTTTCTGGTCTCCGCTCTCGTTTCCAGTGCAGCAGAGGCAGGTGAGCACGAGCGCTTGGAATCCGCTCCCAGTTCCGAAGGGCAGGGAGGGAAAGTCCTTGCAGATCATCTTCAGCGCACAGTGAGCTTTGCAACTCTGAAACACACATTGCTGTCACTCCTCACTTCATCTCCTAATAATCCGTTTGAATCCATGGTCTCTCCCGCCCTCTCTCGTTTGAACAGCAGCAGTGACAGGTGAACACGATCTCTTGGCCTCTGCTCCCACAGCCGAAGAGCCCGGAGTGAAAGCTCCGGCAGGGCATCTTCAGCACGCAGTCAGCTTTGCAACTGTGACACATATATTGCTCTCGCTCCGCACTTTCCTACCTCAAAGTCCAATTGAATCCAAAATCTCTGTGCCCTTTCTCTGCTGGGCAGAAGCAGAGTAGAGCAGGAACCTTTAGCCAATGCTAAAAGAGCAGAAGAGACAGTCCAGAAAGTTCCCACTGATCATCTTCAGCGCACAGCGAGCTTTGCAACTCTGCAACACACATTGCTGTCACTCCTCCCTTTTTGCCTGAAAGACCAGCTGAATCCACCATCTCTGTGCCCGCTCTCTGCTGAGCAGCAACAGAGATAGTAGAGCAGGAATTTTTAGACCTGCCTAAAACAGCAGAAGAGCCTTGAAAAAAATCTCCTGCTTGATCATGTTTTGCACACAGTGAGCTTTAAACTGTGACACAAACATTGCTGTCACTCCTCACTTTATCTCCTAAAAGTGCATTTGAATCCAAAGTTTCTTGTGCGCTCTCTCGTTTCGAGAGGAGTTGTGACAGGGGAGGAGCAGCGCTTGGACTCTAATACCACAGACGAAGGGCCAGCAGGGAACCTCCTGCAGGGCATCTTCAGCACACAGTGAGCTTTGCAACTCTGCAAAACACATTGCTGTAACTCCTCCTTCTCCTGCCTGGAAGACCAATTGATTCCAACATCTCTGTGCCCACTCTCTGCTGAGCAGCAACAGAGAGAGTAGAGCAGGAATGTTTAGACTGGGCTAAAACAGCAGAAGAGCCTTGCAAAAAAGCTCCTCCTGATCATGTTTAGCACACAGTGAGCTTTAAACTGTGACACAAACATTGCTGTCACTCTTCACTCTTTCTCCTAAAAGACCATTTCAATCCAAGAACTCCGTTGCCAGCACTCTGCTGAGCAGCAGAGTGAGCAGGAATGTCTGCAATCTGTAAGGCAGTGGAAGAGACAGGCTGAAGGCTGCTCTTGTGCTTCTTCAACACACTGAGCTTTACAACTTTGACACACACACTGTTGTCACTCCTCATTGTAGCTCCTAAAAGTGCATTTGAATCCAGCGTTTCTGGTCTCCGCTCTCGTTTCCAGTGCAGCAGAGGCAGGTGAGCACGAGCGCTTGGAATCCGCTCCCAGTTCCGAAGGGCAGGGAGGGAAAGTCCTTGCAGATCATCTTCAGCGCACAGTGAGCTTTGCAACTCTGAAACACACATTGCTGTCACTCCTCACTTCATCTCCTAATAATCCGTTTGAATCCATGGTCTCTCCCGCCCTCTCTCGTTTGAACAGCAGCAGTGACAGGTGAACACGATCTCTTGGCCTCTGCTCCCACAGCCGAAGAGCCCGGAGTGAAAGCTCCGGCAGGGCATCTTCAGCACGCAGTCAGCTTTGCAACTGTGACACATATATTGCTCTCGCTCCGCACTTTCCTACCTCAAAGTCCAATTGAATCCAAAATCTCTGTGCCCTTTCTCTGCTGGGCAGAAGCAGAGTAGAGCAGGAACCTTTAGCCAATGCTAAAAGAGCAGAAGAGACAGTCCAGAAAGTTCCCACTGATCATCTTCAGCGCACAGCGAGCTTTGCAACTCTGCAACACACATTGCTGTCACTCCTCCCTTTTTGCCTGAAAGACCAGCTGAATCCACCATCTCTGTGCCCGCTCTCTGCTGAGCAGCAACAGAGATAGTAGAGCAGGAATTTTTAGACCTGCCTAAAACAGCAGAAGAGCCTTGAAAAAAATCTCCTGCTTGATCATGTTTTGCACACAGTGAGCTTTAAACTGTGACACAAACATTGCTGTCACTCCTCACTTTATCTCCTAAAAGTGCATTTGAATCCAAAGTTTCTTGTGCGCTCTCTCGTTTCGAGAGGAGTTGTGACAGGGGAGGAGCAGCGCTTGGACTCTAATACCACAGACGAAGGGCCAGCAGGGAAACTCCTGCAGGGCATCTTCAGCACACAGTGAGCTTTGCAACTCTGCAAAACACATTGCTGTAACTCCTCCTTCTCCTGCCTGGAAGACCAATTGATTCCAACATCTCTGTGCCCACTCTCTGCTGAGCAGCATCAGAGAGAGTAGAGCAGGAATGTTTAGACTGGGCTAAAACAGCAGAAGAGCCTTGCAAAAAAGCTCCTCCTGATCATGTTTAGCACACAGTGAGCTTTAAACTGTGACACAAACATTGCTGTCACTCTTCACTCTTTCTCCTAAAAGACCATTTCAATCCAAGAACTCCGTTGCCAGCACTCTGCTGAGCAGCAGAGTGAGCAGGAATGTCTGCAATCTGTAAGGCAGTGGAAGAGACAGGCCTGAAGGCTGCTCTTGTGCTTCTTCAACACACTGAGCTTTACAACTGTGACACACACACTGTTGTCACTCCTCATTGTAGCTCCTAAAAGTGCATTTGAATCCAGCGTTTCTGGTCTCCACTCTCGTTTCAAGAGCAGCAGAGGAAGGTGAGCACGAGCGCTTGGAATCCGCTCCCAGTTCCGAAGGGCAGGGAGGGAAAGTCCTTGCAGATCATCTTCAGCGCACAGTGAGCTTTGCAACTCTGAAACACACATTGCTGTCACTCCTCACTTCATCTCCTAATAATCCGTTTGAATCCATGGTCTCTCCCGCCCTCTCTCGTTTGAACAGCAGCAGTGACAGGTGAACACGATCTCTTGGCCTCTGCTCCCACAGCCGAAGAGCCCGGAGTGAAAGCTCCGGCAGGGCATCTTCAGCACGCAGTCAGCTTTGCAACTGTGACACATATATTGCTCTCGCTCCGCACTTTCCTACCTCAAAGTCCAATTGAATCCAAAATCTCTGTGCCCTTTCTCTGCTGGGCAGAAGCAGAGTAGAGCAGGAACCTTTAGCCAATGCTAAAAGAGCAGAAGAGACAGTCCAGAAAGTTCCCACTGATCATCTTCAGCGCACAGCGAGCTTTGCAACTCTGCAACACACATTGCTGTCACTCCTCCCTTTTTGCCTGAAAGACCAGCTGAATCCACCATCTCTGTGCCCGCTCTCTGCTGAGCAGCAACAGAGATAGTAGAGCAGGAATTTTTAGACCTGCCTAAAACAGCAGAAGAGCCTTGAAAAAAATCTCCTGCTTGATCATGTTTTGCACACAGTGAGCTTTAAACTGTGACACAAACATTGCTGTCACTCCTCACTTTATCTCCTAAAAGTGCATTTGAATCCAAAGTTTCTTGTGCGCTCTCTCGTTTCGAGAGGAGTTGTGACAGGGGAGGAGCAGCGCTTGGACTCTAATACCACAGACGAAGGGCCAGCAGGGAAACTCCTGCAGGGCATCTTCAGCACACAGTGAGCTTTGCAACTCTGCAAAACACATTGCTGTAACTCCTCCTTCTCCTGCCTGGAAGACCAATTGATTCCAACATCTCTGTGCCCACTCTCTGCTGAGCAGCATCAGAGAGAGTAGAGCAGGAATGTTTAGACTGGGCTAAAACAGCAGAAGAGCCTTGCAAAAAAGCTCCTCCTGATCATGTTTAGCACACAGTGAGCTTTAAACTGTGACACAAACATTGCTGTCACTCTTCACTCTTTCTCCTAAAAGACCATTTCAATCCAAGAACTCCGTTGCCAGCACTCTGCTGAGCAGCAGAGTGAGCAGGAATGTCTGCAATCTGTAAGGCAGTGGAAGAGACAGGCCTGAAGGCTGCTCTTGTGCTTCTTCAACACACTGAGCTTTACAACTGTGACACACACACTGTTGTCACTCCTCATTGTAGCTCCTAAAAGTGCATTTGAATCCAGCGTTTCTGGTCTCCACTCTCGTTTCAAGAGCAGCAGAGGAAGGTGAGCACGAGCGCTTGGAATCCGCTCCCAGTTCCGAAGGGCAGGGAGGGAAAGTCCTTGCAGATCATCTTCAGCGCACAGTGAGCTTTGCAAGTCTGAAACACACATTGCTGTCACTCCTCACTTCATCTCCTAATAATCCGTTTGAATCCATGGTCTCTCCCGCCCTCTCTCGTTTGAACAGCAGCAGTGACAGGTGAACACGATCTCTTGGCCTCTGCTCCCACAGCCGAAGAGCCCGGAGTGAAAGCTCCGGCAGGGCATCTTCAGCACGCAGTCAGCTTTGCAACTGTGACACATATATTGCTCTCGCTCCGCACTTTCCTACCTCAAAGTCCAATTGAATCCAAAATCTCTGTGCCCTTTCTCTGCTGGGCAGAAGCAGAGTAGAGCAGGAACCTTTAGCCAATGCTAAAAGAGCAGAAGAGACAGTCCAGAAAGTTCCCACTGATCATCTTCAGCGCACAGCGAGCTTTGCAACTCTGCAACACACATTGCTGTCACTCCTCCCTTTTTGCCTGAAAGACCAGCTGAATCCACCATCTCTGTGCCCGCTCTCTGCTGAGCAGCAACAGAGATAGTAGAGCAGGAATTTTTAGACCTGCCTAAAACAGCAGAAGAGCCTTGAAAAAAATCTCCTGCTTGATCATGTTTTGCACACAGTGAGCTTTAAACTGTGACACAAACATTGCTGTCACTCCTCACTTTATCTCCTAAAAGTGCATTTGAATCCAAAGTTTCTTGTGCGCTCTCTCGTTTCGAGAGGAGTTGTGACAGGGGAGGAGCAGCGCTTGGACTCTAATACCACAGACGAAGGGCCAGCAGGGAAACTCCTGCAGGGCATCTTCAGCACACAGTGAGCTTTGCAACTCTGCAAAACACATTGCTGTAACTCCTCCTTCTCCTGCCTGGAAGACCAATTGATTCCAACATCTCTGTGCCCACTCTCTGCTGAGCAGCATCAGAGAGAGTAGAGCAGGAATGTTTAGACTGGGCTAAAACAGCAGAAGAGCCTTGCAAAAAAGCTCCTCCTGATCATGTTTAGCACACAGTGAGCTTTAAACTGTGACACAAACATTGCTGTCACTCTTCACTCTTTCTCCTAAAAGACCATTTCAATCCAAGAACTCCGTTGCCAGCACTCTGCTGAGCAGCAGAGTGAGCAGGAATGTCTGCAATCTGTAAGGCAGTGGAAGAGACAGGCTGAAGGCTGCTCTTGTGCTTCTTCAACACACTGAGCTTTACAACTTTGACACACACACTGTTGTCACTCCTCATTGTAGCTCCTAAAAGTGCATTTGAATCCAGCGTTTCTGGTCTCCGCTCTCGTTTCCAGTGCAGCAGAGGCAGGTGAGCACGAGCGCTTGGAATCCGCTCCCAGTTCCGAAGGGCAGGGAGGGAAAGTCCTTGCAGATCATCTTCAGCACACAGTGAGCTTTGCAACTCTGAAACACACATTGCTGTCACTCCTCACTTCATCTCCTAATAATCCGTTTGAATCCATGGTCTCTCCCGCCCTCTCTCATTTGAACAGCAGCAGTGACAGGTGAACACGATCTCTTGGCCTCTGCTCCCACAGCCGAAGAGCCCGGAGTGAAAGCTCCGGCAGGGCATCTTCAGCACGCAGTCAGCTTTGCAACTGTGACACATATATTGCTCTCGCTCCGCACTTTCCTACCTCAAAGTCCAATTGAATCCAAAATCTCTGTGCCCTTTCTCTGCTGGGCAGAAGCAGAGTAGAGCAGGAACCTTTAGCCAATGCTAAAAGAGCAGAAGAGACAGTCCAGAAAGTTCCCACTGATCATCTTCAGCGCACAGCGAGCTTTGCAACTCTGCAACACACATTGCTGTCACTCCTCCCTTTTTGCCTGAAAGACCAGCTGAATCCACCATCTCTGTGCCCGCTCTCTGCTGAGCAGCAACAGAGATAGTAGAGCAGGAATTTTTAGACCTGCCTAAAACAGCAGAAGAGCCTTGAAAAAAATCTCCTGCTTGATCATGTTTTGCACACAGTGAGCTTTAAACTGTGACACAAACATTGCTGTCACTCCTCACTTTATCTCCTAAAAGTGCATTTGAATCCAAAGTTTCTTGTGCGCTCTCTCATTTCGAGAGGAGTTGTGACAGGGGAGGAGCAGCGCTTGGACTCTAATACCACAGACGAAGGGCCAGCAGGGAAACTCCTGCAGGGCATCTTCAGCACACAGTGAGCTTTGCAACTCTGCAAAACACATTGCTGTAACTCCTCCTTCTCCTGCCTGGAAGACCAATTGATTCCAACATCTCTGTGCCCACTCTCTGCTGAGCAGCATCAGAGAGAGTAGAGCAGGAATGTTTAGACTGGGCTAAAACAGCAGAAGAGCCTTGCAAAAAAGCTCCTCCTGATCATGTTTAGCACACAGTGAGCTTTAAACTGTGACACAAACATTGCTGTCACTCTTCACTCTTTCTCCTAAAAGACCATTTCAATCCAAGAACTCCGTTGCCAGCACTCTGCTGAGCAGCAGAGTGAGCAGGAATGTCTGCAATCTGTAAGGCAGTGGAAGAGACAGGCCTGAAGGCTGCTCTTGTGCTTCTTCAACACACTGAGCTTTACAACTGTGACACACACACTGTTGTCACTCCTCATTGTAGCTCCTAAAAGTGCATTTGAATCCAGCGTTTCTGGTCTCCACTCTTGTTTCAAGAGCAGCAGAGGAAGGTGAGCACGAGCGCTTGGAATCCGCTCCCAGTTCCGAAGGGCAGGGAGGGAAAGTCCTTGCAGATCATCTTCAGCGCACAGTGAGCTTTGCAACTCTGAAACACACATTGCTGTCACTCCTCACTTCATCTCCTAATAATCCGTTTGAATCCATGGTCTCTCCCGCCCTCTCTCGTTTGAACAGCAGCAGTGACAGGTGAACACGATCTCTTGGCCTCTGCTCCCACAGCCGAAGAGCCCGGAGTGAAAGCTCCGGCAGGGCATCTTCAGCACGCAGTCAGCTTTGCAACTGTGACACATATATTGCTCTCGCTCCGCACTTTCCTACCTCAAAGTCCAATTGAATCCAAAATCTCTGTGCCCTTTCTCTGCTGGGCAGAAGCAGAGTAGAGCAGGAACCTTTAGCCAATGCTAAAAGAGCAGAAGAGACAGTCCAGAAAGTTCCCACTGATCATCTTCAGCGCACAGCGAGCTTTGCAACTCTGCAACACACATTGCTGTCACTCCTCCCTTTTTGCCTGAAAGACCAGCTGAATCCACCATCTCTGTGCCCGCTCTCTGCTGAGCAGCAACAGAGATAGTAGAGCAGGAATTTTTAGACCTGCCTAAAACAGCAGAAGAGCCTTGAAAAAAATCTCCTGCTTGATCATGTTTTGCACACAGTGAGCTTTAAACTGTGACACAAACATTGCTGTCACTCCTCACTTTATCTCCTAAAAGTGCATTTGAATCCAAAGTTTCTTGTGCGCTCTCTCGTTTCGAGAGGAGTTGTGACAGGGGAGGAGCAGCGCTTGGACTCTAATACCACAGACGAAAGGCCAGCAGGGAAACTCCTGCAGGGCATCTTCAGCACACAGTGAGCTTTGCAACTCTGCAAAACACATTGCTGTAACTCCTCCTTCTCCTGCCTGGAAGACCAATTGATTCCAACATCTCTGTGCCCACTCTCTGCTGAGCAGCATCAGAGAGAGTAGAGCAGGAATGTTTAGACTGGGCTAAAACAGCAGAAGAGCCTTGCAAAAAAGCTCCTCCTGATCATGTTTAGCACACAGTGAGCTTTAAACTGTGACACAAACATTGCTGTCACTCTTCACTCTTTCTCCTAAAAGACCATTTCAATCCAAGAACTCCGTTGCCAGCACTCTGCTGAGCAGCAGAGTGAGCAGGAATGTCTGCAATCTGTAAGGCAGTGGAAGAGACAGGCCTGAAGGCTGCTCTTGTGCTTCTTCAACACACTGAGCTTTACAACTGTGACACACACACTGTTGTCACTCCTCATTGTAGCTCCTAAAAGTGCATTTGAATCCAGCGTTTCTGGTCTCCCCTCTCGTTTCAAGAGCACCAGAGGCAGGTGAGCACGAGCGCTTGGAATCCGCTCCCAGTTCCGAAGGGCAGGGAGGGAAAGTCCTTGCAGATCATCTTCAGCGCACAGTGAGCTTTGCAACTCTGAAACACACATTGCTGTCACTCCTCACTTCATCTCCTAATAATCCGTTTGAATCCATGGTCTCTCCCGCCCTCTCTCGTTTGAACAGCAGCAGTGACAGGTGAACACGATCTCTTGGCCTCTGCTCCCACAGCCGAAGAGCCCGGAGTGAAAGCTCCGGCAGGGCATCTTCAGCACGCAGTCAGCTTTGCAACTGTGACACATATATTGCTCTCGCTCCGCACTTTCCTACCTCAAAGTCCAATTGAATCCAAAATCTCTGTGCCCTTTCTCTGCTGGGCAGAAGCAGAGTAGAGCAGGAACCTTTAGCCAATGCTAAAAGAGCAGAAGAGACAGACCAGAAAGTTCCCACTGATCATCTTCAGCGCACAGCGAGCTTTGCAATTCTGCAATACACATTGCTGTCACTCCTCCCTTTTTGCCTGAAAGACCAGCTGAATCCACCATCTCTGTGCCCGCTCTCTGCTGAGCAGCAACAGAGATAGTAGAGCAGGAATTTTTAGACCTGCCTAAAACAGCAGAAGAGCCTTGAAAAAAATCTCCTGCTTGATCATGTTTTGCACACAGTGAGCTTTAAACTGTGACACAAACATTGCTGTCACTCCTCACTTTATCTCCTAAAAGTGCATTTGAATCCAAAGTTTCTGGTGCGCTCTCTCGTTTCGAGAGGAGTTGTGACAGGGGAGGAGCAGCGCTTGGACTCTAATCCCACAGACGAAGGGCCAGCAGGGAAACTCCTGCAGGGCATCTTCAGCACACAGTGAGCTTTGCAACTCTGCAAAACACATTGCTGTAACTCCTCCTTCTCCTGCCTGGAAGACCTATTGATTCCAACATCTCTGTGCCCACTCTCTGCTGAGCAGCATCAGAGAGAGTAGAGCAGGAATGTTTAGACTGGGCTGAAACAGCAGAAGAGCCTTGCAAAAAAGCTCCTCCTGATCATGTTTAGCACACAGTGAGCTTTAAACTGTGACACAAACATTGCTGTCACTCTTCACTCTTTCTCCTAAAAGACCATTTCAATCCAAGAACTCCGTTGCCAGCACTCTGCTGAGCAGCAGAGTGAGCAGGAATGTCTGCAATCTGTAAGGCAGTGGAAGAGACAGGCCTGAAGGCTGCTCTTGTGCTTCTTCAACACACTGAGCTTTACAACTTTGACACACACACTGTTGTCACTCCTCATTGTAGCTCCTAAAAGTGCATTTGAATCCAGCGTTTCTGGTCTCCACTCTCGTTTCCAGTGCAGCAGAGGCAGGTGAGCACGAGCGCTTGGAATCCGCTCCCAGTTCCGAAGGGCAGGGAGGGAAAGTCCTTGCAGATCATCTTCAGCGCACAGTGAGCTTTGCAACTCTGAAACACACATTGCTGTCACTCCTCACTTTATCTCCTAAAAGTGCATTTCAAGCCAACGTTTCTGGTGCGCTCTCTCGCTTCGAGAGCAGTTGTGACAGGGGTGGACGAGCGCTAGGATTCTAATTTCACAGCCGAAGGGCCAGCATGGAAACTACTGCTGGGCATCTTCAGCACACATTGTGATTCGCAACTCTGAAACACATATTGCTGTCACCTCTCACTTTCCTACCTGAAAGTCCAATTGAATAATACATCTCCTGTGCTTGCTCTTTGTGAGCAGTAGCAGAATATAGCACTTACGTTTGGACTCTGCTGAAACAGCAGAAGAGACAGTCCAGAAAGTTCCCACTGATCATCTTCAGCACACAGTGAGCTTTGCAACTCTGCAACACACATAGCTGTCACTCCCCCCTTTCCTGCCTGAAAGACCAACTGAATCCACCATCTCTGTGCCCGCTCTCTGCTGAGCAACAACAGAGAGAGCAGAGCAGGAATGTTTGGACTGGGCTAAAACAGCAGAAGAGCCTTGCAAAAAATCTCCTGCTTGATCATGTTTTGCACTCAGTGAGCTTTAAACTGTGACACAAACATTGCTGTCACTCCTCACTTTATCTCCTTAAAGTGCATTTGAATCCAAATTTTATGGTGCGCTCTCTCGTTTCGAGAGCAGATGTCACAGGGGAGGACGAGTGTTTGGACTCTAATTTCACAGACGAATTGCCAGCATGGAAACTCTTGCAGGGCATCTTCAGCACCCAGTGAGCTTTGCAACTCTGAAACACAAATAGCTGTCACCTCTCACTTTCCTACCTCGAAGTCCAATTGAATCCTACATCTCCTGTGCTTGCTCTTTGTGAGCAGTAGCAGAATATAGCACTTACGTTTGGACTCTGAAGAAACAGCAGAAGAGACAGTCCAGAAAGTTCCCACTGATCATCTTCAGCGAACAGCGAGCTTTGCAACTCTGCAACACACATTGCTGTCACTTCTTTTCCTGCCTGAAAGACCAATTGATTCCAACATCTCTGTGCCCACTCTCTGCTGAGCAGCAACAGAGAGTTGAGCAGGAATATTTAGCCTGGGCTAAAACAGCAGAAGAGCCTTGCAAAAAATCTCCTGCTTGATCATGTTTTGCACACAGTGAGCCTTAAACTGTGACACAAACATTGCTGTCACTCCTCACTTTATCTCCTAAAAGTGCATTTGAATCCAAAGTTTCTGGTACGCACTCTCGTTATGAGAGGAGTTGTGACAAGGGAGGAGCAGCGCTTGGACTCTAATCCCACAGACGAAGGGCCAGCAGGGAAACTCCTGCAGGGCATCTTCAGCACACAGTGAGCTTTGCAACTCTGCAAAACACATTGCTGTAACTCCTCCTTCTCCTGCCTGGAAGACCAATTGATTCCAACATCTCTGTGCCCACTCTCTGCTGAGCAGCATCAGAGAGAGTAGAGCAGGAATGTTTAGACTGGGCTAAAACAGCAGAAGAGCCTTGCAAAAAAGCTCCTCCTGATCATGTTTAGCACACAGTGAGCTTTAAACTGTGACACAAACATTGCTGTCACTCTTCACTCTTTCTCCTAAAAGACCATTTCAATCCAAGAACTCCGTTGCCAGCACTCTGCTGAGCAGCAGAGTGAGCAGGAATGTCTGCAATCTGTAAGGCAGTGGAAGAGACAGGCTGAAGGCTGCTCTTGTGCTTCTTCAACACACTGAGCTTTACAACTTTGACACACACACTGTTGTCACTCCTCATTGTAGCTCCTAAAAGTGCATTTGAATCCAGCGTTTCTGGTCTCCACTCTCGTTTCCAGTGCAGCAGAGGCAGGTGAGCACGAGCGCTTGGAATCCGCTCCCAGTTCCGAAGGGCAGGGAGGGAAAGTCCTTGCAGATCATCTTCAGCGCACAGTGAGCTTTGCAACTCTGAAACACACATTGCTGTCACTCCTCACTTCATCTCCTAATAATCCGTTTGAATCCATGGTCTCTCCTGCCCTCTCTCGTTTGAACAGCAGCAGTGACAGGTGAACACGATCTCTTGGCCTCTGCTCCCACAGCCGAAGAGCCCGGAGTGAAAGCTCCGGCAGGGCATCTTCAGCACGCAGTCAGCTTTGCAACTGTGACACATATATTGCTCTCGCTCCGCACTTTCCTACCTCAAAGTCCAATTGAATCCAAAATCTCTGTGCCCTTTCTCTGCTGGGCAGAAGCAGAGTAGAGCAGGAACCTTTAGCCAATGCTAAAAGAGCAGAAGAGACAGTCCAGAAAGTTCCCACTGATCATCTTCAGCGCACAGCGAGCTTTGCAACTCTGCAACACACATTGCTGTCACTCCTCCCTTTTTGCCTGAAAGACCAGCTGAATCCACCATCTCTGTGCCCGCTCTCTGCTGAGCAGCAACAGAGATAGTAGAGCAGGAATTTTTAGACCTGCCTAAAACAGCAGAAGAGCCTTGCAAAAAAGCTCCTCCTGATCATGTTTTGCACACAGTGAGCTTTAAACTGTGACACAAACATTGCTGTCACTCTTCACTCTTTCTCCTAAAAGACCATTTCAATCCAAGAACTCTGTTGCCAGCACTCTGCTGAGCAGCAGAGTGAGCAGGAATGTCTGCAATCTGTAAGGCAGTGGAAGAGACAGGCTGAAGGCTGCTCTTGTGCTTCTTCAACACACTGAGCTTTACAACTTTGACACACACACTGTTGTCACTCCTCATTGTAGCTCCTAAAAGTGCATTTGTGTAGAGAGCTTAACAACTGAATGGCTAAGTAACAAAGGACATGATACTGTGCAGCTGGTGGAAATGTAGGCCCCCAGGGCACAGCAATCTCGTGGTTAATGTTTACCCTGATTTTCTTAAGAAACAGGATATGCATCTTGCTGAGATAAGAGCAAGGGTATCTTGCTGGAATAGCACAATGGTCTTGCTTGGGCAAGTTGGGACATGTCGAGACATGTTGAAACAAGAAGTGGTCACAGTTACCTGGAGACCCCTGCATCGACACAGGTTGACCAATGATTTTGCTGTATCTTATCAGACAATGTAACTAACCCTGCAAGCTATAAAAGTGGATGTGTCTTGCTAAATAAACGAGGCTTGCTGACCATGAGAGCATGAGGCTTGTCTCCCGCGACTCCAACAACATCTTGCTAAATAAACGAGACTTGCTGACCATGAGAGCATGAGGCTTGTCTCCCGCGACTCCAACAACTGGCGCCCGAACAGGGACACTTCCCTTTGCCTGAAGGAGTTGCGTTGGGTGCAGGTCTCGATTTAAAGACGGCTTCTGCAGAACGGGAGTGCTACATCGGTGGGCTGCTCGTCTCCTGCTTTGGCCCAGAGTGCTGCATCGGCAGGCTCTGCTGCTACGCGCTGCCGACGCCTGGAGGGTGCAACGGATCCGGTAAATATGGACAGGCAAGCGGCGTATGATCTTTTTACTGCCTTCCTCCGTCGTCGGGGGGTAAAAGGCTTAGATTTTGATAAGGACCTCCCTGCCCTTCTTTCCCATGCTCGGTCCCTCGGTATTTTTAGTGACCCCCACTCTATTCACCAATTATCGGAATGGCGCCGCTACGGCGATAAATTATGGGACCTTACGATAGACGATGATAAAATTGCTAAAAAATTATCCAAATTATGGCGCTTGATACATAACGAACTCTTGATGGTACAGGCAGAGAAACGTGCGGCCGAAAGTGCCCGTCTGGCACAAAATCAAAATCGTCACTATGATCCTTCTGCCCCTAATCCGCCGACCGTTTCGACAGTCGAGATACCCCCCCCCCCCCCCCCCTCCCCCCTCGGATACCCCCCCCCCCCCTCCTCCTCCCCCTCTTCCCTCTCCCCCGTCTGCCTCTATTATGGAAAACGGACCATCTGAGTCTCCTCCAAACTCCCTTCCTTTGTCTCCTAATGCCACGGAGCCGTTCCCCGGAGCCCTTTCGGACCTCGCGGAGGCTATGGCAAGTCAGAGACGGGAAGTTTGGGCTGCTCTGGCACGCCACGGAGTCGAAAACGGAGACAGGGTCCTTGCCGACGCGGCACAAGACCATGTTGCTACTTCTATGGCCTTTCCTGTTATTTTCCACCCTCGACCAGGCGGCGGTCATAGGGTAGATATCACTCAAATGGATTGGAAAATATTGGCACAACTCCGAGCTACAGTCTCTCAATTCGGGGTTACTAGTGAACCGGCCAAGCAGATGCTTGATTACTTATTTAATTCAATGATTCTCCTGCCTGTAGACATCAAGGGTATCGCTCGTTTAATTTATACCCCTCATCAGAAACTTACATTTGATGCAAGATGGGGGGAGGAAGCGGCTGCTTCAGTAGCATTACCTCGTGCCCAAGGAGACCCCCTTTTTGGAATTACAATGAATGAATTACTAGGAAACGGTGATTATACTCGAACAGATGCCCAGGCTGGTATAGGAGTAGAAAAATTAAGAGAGGTCATGCGGGTGGCAAAAAGGGCAATGGACAAAATTCGGGAGCCGGGGGGGCCCCCTATGTATATGAACATTAAACAAGGCCGAGAGGAACCCCTTGGGTCATTCATTGACAAATTGATGCAAGCCCTTTCTAAAGCTGGTGTTGCGGAGCACATGCAGGACGCACTCCTAAAGCAGTGTGTTATACAAAATGGTAATCAAGTCACA
Source organism: Lathamus discolor (assembly GCF_037157495.1). Lineage (NCBI taxonomy): Eukaryota > Metazoa > Chordata > Aves > Psittaciformes > Psittacidae > Lathamus > Lathamus discolor. The sequence continues at coordinate 15,675,851 of NC_088908.1, read as the reverse complement.
CGCTCCCTTATCGCTACTGCTCCTGGCAACTGGGTAATTCAAGACCTCTTAGATAAAGCAAATACTCTCCCCTTAAGCAGTCAAATTTTTGTAGTGGAAGCCCTTAACAAAATTGGTGAAGGCCTTAACGCCCAGTCTAAAGTTCAAAGCCAAGTTTTGGCAGCCCTTGCACCTCTTCAGGCGGCAGTTGCGCAGACTCGCCCAGCAGCTCCAGCCACCCGAATGAAGTGTTTTCGATGCGGAAAATTAGGCCACATTCGTCGCGACTGTCAGGCCCCTGGTGTTTGGACCCAAGTGGATCCCTGCTCGCTGGACTCGAGCTGCTCAATCGAATGGACAGCCCAGAACTCCGTCGTCGTCATCGTCTGCAGCTGATCCTTCGTCCGTTGCTGGAACCACTTGAAAGACATTTTGGGATTCGCTTTTCCTATTCGACTCAAGAAGAGGCAGAACTCCATTTGTTTTGGGAACTTATGAGAACATTTGATCGGATTTTGTCTCCTACTCGTTATTGTTTAGCGTGTTTACAAGATTATCATAGGGCTTGGATCAAAATTAAGTGTGGAAATTGTCACCAAAAGGTTTGGGTGTCCCAAAGCCAATTACAGGCACATGGTGCTTGTGTAAACTGTACCTGGAATCCCCATCATAATTACAATCCTTATAGAGCACTGCTGGCGGAGGCAGGTATAACTCCTCCCATAAATCTACCCTTAACGTATCTATTAGTCGAGAATCGGGAAGATCTGGAACAACGATATTTGAAATATCGGGTTCAGGAGATTCTCTCCCAGATTCAAACCACACTAGCCACAGTGCCTCTAGAGATTAAGTGCGGTAAAGATGTGGGTATTCCGCTTTTGTGGCAAGTTAAACCTGAAGATTGGGATCGTGCTTGTCGCCGTTTCCGGCCTCAACACAGGAGCTTGGGACACTCTAAACAAAATAGAGGAACGAAAAAACATGTGGGTCACTTGGGCTGAAAAAGTTAACCAAAGTAGTTTATGCCTTGCTCTTGCTAAAGCTTCTGACCCCTTTAGAACCTGTTTGATAGGCGTCCCAGCCAATTTTACCTTTCAGCTCAATATAAGAAAAAATGTCTCTGAAATCCAAGAATTTCACCTGCTTGGTTCTGCGCCTGCACAATATTGTTTTCACTTTGACTCTTGGAAGGACCCTTTTGGGCTTCCACATAACACAGTAAATGTTTCCTCAAATAGGCCTGGCTTGTTACCCTAATAGAAAAAATTGTTTTGGTGGTGGTTGTAATATTATTAGCAGTATTGCTTTTGCCGTGAATTATGCAGTGTTTACAAAAAATGATATCGAACGCTTTTAATCATAAAATGGCTATGCTTGCTGTTAAAGAAAACAGGGGAAGTGTAGAGAGCTTAACAACTGAATGGCTAAGTAACAAAGGGCATGATACCGTGCAGCTGGTGGAAATGTAGGCCCCCAGGGCACAGCAATCTCGTGGTTAATGTTTACCCTGATTTGCTTAAGAAACAGGATATGCATCTTGCTGAGATAAGAGCAAGGGTATCTTGCTGGAATAGCACAATGGTCTTGCTTGGGCAAGTTGGGACATGTCGAGACATGTTGAAACAAGAAGTGGTCACAGTTACCTGGAGACCCCTGCATCGACACAGGCTGACCAATGATTTTGCTGTATCTTATCAGACAATGTAACTAACCCTGCAAGCTATAAAAGTGGATGTGTCTTGCTAAATAAACGAGGCTTGCTGACCATGAGAGCATGAGGCTTGTCTCCCGCGACTCCAACACATTTGAATCCAGCGTTTCTGGTCTCCACTCTCGTTTCAAGAGCAGCAGAGGTAGGTGAGCACGAGCGCTTGGAATCCGCTCCCAGTTCCGAAGGGCAGGGAGGGAAAGTCCTTGCAGATCATCTTCAGCGCACAGTGAGCTTTGCAACTCTGAAACACACATTGCTGTCACTCCTCACTTCATCTCCTAATAATCCGTTTGAATCCATGGTCTCTCCCGCCCTCTCTCGTTTGAACAGCAGCAGTGACAGGTGAACACGATCTCTTGGCCTCTGCTCCCACAGCCGAAGAGCCCGGAGTGAAAGCTCCGGCAGGGCATCTTCAGCACGCAGTCAGCTTTGCAACTGTGACACATATATTGCTCTCGCTCCGCACTTTCCTACCTCAAAGTCCAATTGAATCCAAAATCTCTGTGCCCTTTCTCTGCTGGGCAGAAGCAGAGTAGAGCAGGAACCTTTAGCCAATGCTAAAAGAGCAGAAGAGACAGTCCAGAAAGTTCCCACTGATCATCTTCAGCGCACAGCGAGCTTTGCAACTCTGCAACACACATTGCTGTCACTCCTCCCTTTTTGCCTGAAAGACCAGCTGAATCCACCATCTCTGTGCCCGCTCTCTGCTGAGCAGCAACAGAGAGAGTAGAGCAGGAATTTTTAGACCTGCCTAAAACAGCAGAAGAGCCTTGAAAAAAATCTCCTGCTTGATCATGTTTTGCACACAGTGAGCTTTAAACTGTGACACAAACATTGCTGTCACTCCTCACTTTATCTCCTAAAAGTGCATTTGAATCCAAAGTTTCTGGTGCGCTCTCTCGTTTGGAGAGGAGTTGTGACAGGGGAGGAGCAGCGCTTGGACTCTAATCCCACAGACGAAGGGCCAGCAGGGAAACTCCTGCAGGGCATCTTCAGCACACAGTGAGCTTTGCAACTCTGCAAAACACATTGCTGTAACTCCTCCTTTTCCTGCCTGGAAGACCTATTGATTCCAACATCTCTGTGCCCACTCTCTGCTGAGCAGCAACAGAGAGAGTAGAGCAGGAATGTTTAGACTGGGCTAAAACAGCAGAAGAGCCTTGCAAAAAAGCTCCTCCTGATCATGTTTAGCACACAGTGAGCTTTAAACTGTGACACAAACATTGCTGTCACTCTTCACTCTTTCTCCTAAAAGACCATTTCAATCCGAGAACTCCGTTGCCAGCACTCTGCTGAGCAGCAGAGTGAGCAGGAATGTCTGCAATCTGTAAGGCAGTGGAAGAGACAGGCCTGAAGGCTGCTCTTGTGCTTCTTCAACACACTGAGCTTTACAACTTTGACACACACACTGTTGTCACTCCTCATTGTAGCTCCTAAAAGTGCATTTGAATCCAGCGTTTCTGGTCTCCACTCTCGTTTCCAGTGCAGCAGAGGCAGGTGAGCACGAGCGCTTGGAATCCGCTCCCAGTTCCGAAGGGCAGGGAGGGAAAGTCCTTGCAGATTATCTTCAGCGCACAGTGAGCTTTGCAACTCTGAAACACACATTGCTGTCACTCCTCACTTTATCTCCTAAAAGTGCATTTCAAGCCAACGTTTCTGGTGCGCTCTCTCGCTTCGAGAGCAGTTGTGACAGGGGAGGACGAGCGCTTGGATTCTAATTTCACAGCCGAAGGGCCAGCATGGAAACTACTGCTGGGCATCTTCAGCACACATTGAGATTCACAACTCTGAAACACATATTGCTGTCACCTCTCACTTTCCTACCTGAAAGTCCAATTGAATAATACATCTCCTGTGCTTGCTCTTTGTGAGCAGTAGCAGAATATAGCACTTACGTTTGGACTCTGCTGAAACAGCAGAAGAGACAGTCCAGAAAGTTCCCACTGATCATCTTCAGCACACAGTGAGCTTTGCAACTCTGCAACACACATTGCTGTCTCTTCTTTTCCTGCCTGAAAGACCAACTGAATCCACCATCTCTGTGCCCGCCCTCTGCTTAGCAGCAACAGGGAGAGTATAGCAGGAATATTTAGACTGTGCAAAAACAGCAGAAGAGCCTTGCAAAAAAGCTCCTGCTGATCATGTTTAGCACACAGTGAGCTTTAAACTGCGACAAAAACATTGCTGTCACTCACTTTATCTCCTAAAAGTGCATTTGACTCCATCGTTTCTGGTGCGCACTCTTGTTTCCAGAGGAGTTGTGACAGGGGAGGACGAGCGCGTGGACTCTAATCCCACAGCCGAAGGGCCATCAGGGAAACTCCTGCTGGGCATCTTCAGCACACAGTGAGCTTTGCAACTCTGAAACACACATTGCTGTCACCTCTCACTTTCCTACCTGAAAGTCCAATTGAATCCTACATCTCCTGTGCTTGCTCCTTGTGAGCAGTAGCAGAATATAGACCATACGTTTGGACTCTGCTGAAACAGCAGAAGAGACAGTCCAGAAAGTTCCCACTGATCATCAGCGCACAGCGAGCTTTGCAACTCTGTAACACACATTGCTGTCACTCCTCCCTTTCCTGCCTGAAAGACGAACTGATTCCACCATCTCTGTGCCCGCTCTCTGCTTAGCAGCAACAGAGAGAGTATAGCAGGAATGTTTAGACAGGGCTAAAACAGCAGAAGAGCCTTGCAAAAAAGCTCCTGATGATCATGATTAGCACACAGTGAGCTTTGAAGCTGTGACACAAACATTGCTGTCACTCCTCACTTTATCTCCTAAAAGTGCATTTGAAATCATCGTTTCTGCTGCGCTCTCTCGTTTCGAGTGGAGTTGTGACAGGGGAGGACGAGCGCTTGGACTCTAATCCCACAGCCGAAGGGCGTGCAGGGAAACTCCTGCTGGCCATCTTCAGCACACAGTGATCTTTTCAACCCTGAACACATATAGCTGTCACCTCTCCCTTTCCTACCTGAAAGTCCAATTGAATCCTACATCTCCTGTGCTGCAATTTGTGAGCAGTAGCAGAATATAGCCCATACGTTTGCACTCTGCTGAAACAGCAGAAGAGAAAGTTTAGAAAGTTCCCACTGATCATCTTCAGAACACAGAGAGCTTTGCAACTCTGCAACACATATTGCTGTCACTCCTCCTTTTCCTGCCTGAAAGACCAAAAGATTCCACCATCTCTGTGCCTGCTCTCTGCTGAGCAGCAACAGGGAGAGAAGAGCAATAATGTTTAGACTGGGCTAAAACAGCAGAAGAGCCTTGCAAAGAAGCTCCTGCTGATCATGTTTAGCACACAGTGAGCTTTGAGGCTGTGACACAAACATTGCTGTCACTCCTCACTTTATCTCCTAAAAGTGCATTTGAGTCCAACGTTTTTGGTGCCCTCTCTCGCTTCAAGAGCAGATGTGACAGGGGAGGACGAGCGCTTGGACTCTAATCCCACAGCCAAAGGGCCAGCAGGGAAACTCCTGATGGGCATCTTCAGCACACAGTGAGCTTTGCAACTCAGAAACACACATTGCTGTCACCTCTCACTTTCCTACCTGAAAGTCCAATTGAATCCTACTCCTCCTGTGCTTTGCTCCTTGTGAGCAGTAGCAGAATATAGCCCATACTTTTGCACTCTGCTGAAACAGCAGAAGAGACAGTCCTGAAAGTTCCCACTGATCATCTTCAGCGCACAGCGAGCTTTGCAACTCTGCAACACACATTGCTGTCACTCCTCCCTTTCCTGCCTGAAAGACCAACTGAATCCACCATCTCTGTGCCCGCTCTCTGCTGAGCAGCAACAGGGAGAGTATAGCAGGAATGTTTAGACTGGGCTAAAACAGCAGAAGAGCCTTGCAAAAAAGCTCCTGCTGATCATGATTAGCACACAGTGAGCTTTGAAACTGTGACACAAGCATTGCTGTCACTCCTCACTTTATCTCCTAAAAGTGCATTTGAAGCCATCGTTTCTGGTGCGCTCTCTCGTTTCGAGAGGAGTTGTGACAGGGGAGGACGAGCGCTTGGACTCTAATCCCACAGCCGAAGGGCCAGCAGGGAAACTCCTGATGGGCATCTTCAGCACACATTGAGCTTTGCTACTCTGAAACTCACATTGCTGTCACCTCTCACTTTCCTACCTGAAAGTCCAATTGAATCCTACATCTCCTGTGCTTTGCTCCTTGTAAGCAGTAGCTGAATATAGCACTTACGTTTGGACTCTGCTGAAACAGCAGAAGAGACAGTCCAGAAATTTCCCATTGCTCATCTTCAGTGCACAGCGAGCTTTGCAACACTGCAACACACATTGCTGTCACACCTCCCTTTCCTGCCTGAAAGACCAACTGAAACCACCATCTCTGTGCCAGCTCTCTGCTGAGCAGCAACAGGGAGAGTATAGCAGGAATGTTTAGACTGGGCTAAAACAGCAGAAGAGCCTTGCAAAAAAGCTCCTGCTGATCATGTTTAGCACACAGTGAGCTTTAAACTGTGACACAAACATTGCTGTCACTCACTTTATCTCCTAAAAGTGCATTTGACTCCATCGTTTCTGGTGCGCACTCTTGTTTCCAGTGGAGTTGTGACAGGGGAGGACGAGCGCGTGGACTCTAATCCCACAGCCGAAGGGCCATCAGGGAAACTCCTGCTGGGCATCTTCAGCACACAGTGAGCTTTGCAACTCTGAAACACACATTGCTGTCACCTCTCGCTTTCCTACCTGAAAGTCCAATTGAATCCTACATCTCCTGTGCTTGCTCCTTGTGAGCAGTAGCAGAATATAGCACTTACGTTTGGACTCTGCTGAAACAGCAGAAGAGACAGTCCAGAAAGTTCCCACTGATCATCAGCGCACAGCGAGCTTTGCAACTCTGCAACACACACTGCTGTCACTCCTCCCTTTCCTGCCTGAAAGACGAACTGATTCCACCATCTCTGTGCCCGCTCTCTGCTTAGCAGCAACAGAGAGAGTATAGCAGGAATGTTTAGACAGGGCTATAACAGCAGAAGAGCCTTGCAAAAAATCTCCTGCTTGATCATGTTTAGCACACAGTGAGTTTTGAAGCTGTGACACAAACATAGCTGTCACTCCTCACTTTATCTCCTAAAAGTGCATTTGAGTCCAACGTTTCTGGTGCGCTCTGTCGTTTCGAGAGGAGTTGTGACAGGGGAGGACGAGCGCTTGGACTCTAATCCCACAGCCGTAGGGCGAGCAGGGAAACTCCTGCTGGGCATCTTCAGCACACAGTGATCTTTGCAACCCTGAACACATATAGCTGTCACCTCTCCCTTTCCTACCTGAAAGTCCAATTGAATCCTACATCTCCTGTGCTGCAATTTGTGAGCAGTAGCAGAATATAGCCCATACGTTTGCACTCTGCTGAAACAGCAGAAGAGAAAGTTTAGAAACTTCCCACTGATCATCTTCAGAACACAGAGAGCTTTGCAACTCTGCAACACACATTGCTGTCACTCCTCCTTTTCCTGCCTGAAAGACCAAAAGATTCCACCATCTCTGTGCCTGCTCTCTGCTGAGCAGCAACAGGGAGAGAAGAGCAATAATGTTTAGACTGGGCTAAAACAGCAGAAGAGCCTTGCAAAGAAGCTCCTGCTGATCATGTTTAGCACACAGTGAGCTTTGAGGCTGTGACACAAACATTGCTGTCACTCCTCACTTTATCTCCTAAAAGTGCATTTGAGTCCAACGTTTTTGGTGCCCTCTCTCGCTTCAAGAGCAGATGTGACAGGGGAGGACGAGCGCTTGGACTCTAATCCCACAGCCAAAGGGCCAGCAGGGAAACTCCTGATGGGCATCTTCAGCACACAGTGAGCTTTGCAACTCGGAAACACACATTGCTGTCACCTCTCACTTTCCTACCTGAAAGTCCAATTGAATCCTACTCCTCCTGTGCTTTGCTCCTTGTGAGCAGTAGCAGAATATAGCCCATACTTTTGCACTCTGCTGAAACAGCAGAAGAGACAGTCCAGAAAGTTCCCACTGATCATCTTCAGCGCACAGCGAGCTTTGCAACTCTGCAACACACATTGCTGTCACTCCTCCCTTTCCTGCCTGAAAGACCAACTGAATCCACCATCTCTGTGCCCGCTCTCTGCTGAGCAGCAACAGGGAGAGTATAGCAGGAATGTTTAGACTGGGCTAAAACAGCAGAAGAGCCTTGCAAAAAAGCTCCTGCTGATCATGATTAGCACACAGTGAGCTTTGAAACTGTGACACAAGCATTGCTGTCACTCCTCACTTTATCTCCTAAAAGTGCATTTGAAGCCATCGTTTCTGGTGCGCTCTCTCGTTTCGAGAGGAGTTGTGACAGGGGAGGACGAGCGCTTGGACTCTAATCCCACAGCCGAAGGGCCAGCAGGGAAACTCCTGATGGGCATCTTCAGCACACATTGAGCTTTGCTACTCTGAAACTCACATTGCTGTCACCTCTCACTTTCCTACCTGAAAGTCCAATTGAATCCTACATCTCCTGTGCTTTGCTCCTTGTAAGCAGTAGCTGAATATAGCACTTACGTTTGGACTCTGCTGAAACAGCAGAAGAGACAGTCCAGAAATTTCCCATTGCTCATCTTCAGTGCACAGCGAGCTTTGCAACACTGCAACACACATTGCTGTCACACCTCCCTTTCCTGCCTGAAAGACCAACTGAAACCACCATCTCTGTGCCAGCTCTCTGCTGAGCAGCAACAGGGAGAGTATAGCAGGAATGTTTAGACTGGGCTAAAACAGCAGAAGAGCCTTGCAAAAAAGCTCCTGCTGATCATGTTTAGCACACAGTGAGCTTTAAACTGTGACACAAACATTGCTGTCACTCACTTTATCTCCTAAAAGTGCATTTGACTCCATCGTTTCTGGTGCGCACTCTTGTTTCCAGTGGAGTTGTGACAGGGGAGGACGAGCGCGTGGACTCTAATCCCACAGCCGAAGGGCCATCAGGGAAACTCCTGCTGGGCATCTTCAGCACACAGTGAGCTTTGCAACTCTGAAACACACATTGCTGTCACCTCTCGCTTTCCTACCTGAAAGTCCAATTGAATCCTACATCTCCTGTGCTTGCTCCTTGTGAGCAGTAGCAGAATATAGCACTTACGTTTGGACTCTGCTGAAACAGCAGAAGAGACAGTCCAGAAAGTTCCCACTGATCATCAGCGCACAGCGAGCTTTGCAACTCTGCAACACACATTGCTGTCACTCCTCCCTTTCCTGCCTGAAAGACGAACTGATTCCACCATCTCTGTGCCCGCTCTCTGCTTAGCAGCAACAGAGAGAGTATAGCAGGAATGTTTAGACAGGGCTAAAACAGCAGAAGAGCCTTGCAAAAAAGCTCCTGATGATCATGATTAGCACACAGTGAGCTTTGAAGCTGTGACACAAACATTGCTGTCACTCCTCACTTTATCTCCTAAAAGTGCATTTGAAATCATCGTTTCTGCTGCGCTCTCTCGTTTCGAGTGGAGTTGTGACAGGGGAGGACGAGCGCTTGGACTCTAATCCCACAGCCGAAGGGCGTGCAGGGAAACTCCTGCTGGCCATCTTCAGCACACAGTGATCTTTTCAACCCTGAACACATATAGCTGTCACCTCTCCCTTTCCTACCTGAAAGTCCAATTGAATCCTACATCTCCTGTGCTGCAATTTGTGAGCAGTAGCAGAATATAGCCCATACGTTTGCACTCTGCTGAAACAGCAGAAGAGAAAGTTTAGAAAGTTCCCACTGATCATCTTCAGAACACAGAGAGCTTTGCAACTCTGCAACACACATTGCTGTCACTCCTCCTTTTCCTGCCTGAAAGACCAAAAGATTCCACCATCTCTGTGCCTGCTCTCTGCTGAGCAGCAACAGGGAGAGAAGAGCAATAATGTTTAGACTGGGCTAAAACAGCAGAAGAGCCTTGCAAAGAAGCTCCTGCTGATCATGTTTAGCACACAGTGAGCTTTGAGGCTGTGACACAAACATTGCTGTCACTCCTCACTTTATCTCCTAAAAGTGCATTTGAGTCCAACGTTTTTGGTGCCCTCTCTCGCTTCAAGAGCAGATGTGACAGGGGAGGACGAGCGCTTGGACTCTAATCCCACAGCCAAAGGGCCAGCAGGGAAACTCCTGATGGGCATCTTCAGCACACAGTGAGCTTTGCAACTCGGAAACACACATTGCTGTCACCTCTCACTTTCCTACCTGAAAGTCCAATTGAATCCTACTCCTCCTGTGCTTTGCTCCTTGTGAGCAGTAGCAGAATATAGCCCATACTTTTGCACTCTGCTGAAACAGCAGAAGAGACAGTCCTGAAAGTTCCCACTGATCATCTTCAGCGCACAGCGAGCTTTGCAACTCTGCAACACACATTGCTGTCACTCCTCCCTTTCCTGCCTGAAAGACCAACTGAATCCACCATCTCTGTGCCCGCTCTCTGCTGAGCAGCAACAGGGAGAGTATAGCAGGAATGTTTAGACTGGGCTAAAACAGCAGAAGAGCCTTGCAAAAAAGCTCCTGCTGATCATGATTAGCACACAGTGAGCTTTGAAACTGTGACACAAGCATTGCTGTCACTCCTCACTTTATCTCCTAAAAGTGCATTTGAAGCCATCGTTTCTGGTGCGCTCTCTCGTTTCGAGAGGAGTTGTGACAGGGGAGGACGAGCGCTTGGACTCTAATCCCACAGCCGAAGGGCCAGCAGGGAAACTCCTGATGGGCATCTTCAGCACACATTGAGCTTTGCTACTCTGAAACTCACATTGCTGTCACCTCTCACTTTCCTACCTGAAAGTCCAATTGAATCCTACATCTCCTGTGCTTTGCTCCTTGTAAGCAGTAGCTGAATATAGCACTTACGTTTGGACTCTGCTGAAACAGCAGAAGAGACAGTCCAGAAAGTTCCCACTGATCATCTTCAGCACACAGTGAGCTTTGCAACTCTGCAACACACATTGCTTTCACTCCTCCCTTTCCTGCCTGAAAGACCAGCTGAATCCACCATCTCTGTGCCCGCTCTCTGCTGAGCAGCAACAGAGAGAGTAGAGCAGGAATTTTTAGACCTGCCTAAAACAGGAGAAGAGCCTTGAAAGAAATCTCCTGCTTGATCATGTTTTGCACACAGTGAGCTTTAAACTGTGACACAAACATTGCTGTCACTCCTCACTTTATCTCCTAAAACTGCATTTGAATCCAAAGTTTCTGGTGCGCTCTCACGTTTCGAGAGGAGTTGTGACAGGGGAGGAGCAGCGCTTGGACTCTAATACCACAGACAAAGGGCCAGCAGGGAAACTCCTGCAGGGCATCTTCAGCACACAGTGAGCTTTGCAACTCTGCAAAACACATTGCTGTCACTCCTCCTTTTCTTGCCTGGAAGACCAATTGATTCCAACATCTCTGTGCCCACTCTCTGCTGAGCAGCAACAGAGAGAGTAGAGCAGGAATGTTTAGACTGGGCTAAAACAGCAGAAGAGCCTTGCAAAAAAGCTCCTCCTGATCATGTTTAGCACACAGTGAGCTTTAAACTGTGACACAAACATTGCTGTCACTCTTCACTCTTTCTCCTAAAAGACCATTTCAATCCAAGAACTCCGTTGCCAGCACTCTGCTGAGCAGCAGAGTGAGCAGGAATGTCTGCAATCTGTAAGGCAGTGGAAGAGACAGGCCTGAAGGCTGCTCTTGTGCTTCTTCAACACACTGAGCTTTACAACTTTGACACACACACTGTTGTCACTCCTCATTGTAGCTCCTAAAAGTGCATTTGAATCCAGCGTTTCTGGTCTCCACTCTCGTTTCCAGTGCAGCAGAGGCAGTTGAGCACGAGCGCTTGGAATCCGCTCCCAGTTCCGAAGGGCAGGGAGGGAAAGTCCTTGCAGATCATCTTCAGCGCACAGTGAGCTTTGCAACTCTGAAACACACATTGCTGTCACTCCTCACTTTATCTCCTAAAAGTGCATTTCAAGCCAACGTTTCTGGTGCGCTCTCTCGCTTCGAGAGCAGTTGTGACAGGGGAGGACGAGCGCTTGGATTCTAATTTCACAGCCGAAGGGCCAGCATGGAAACTACTGCTGGGCATCTTCAGCACACATTGAGATTCACAACTCTGAAACACATATTGCTGTCACCTCTCACTTTCCTACCTGAAAGTCCAATTGAATAATACATCTCCTGTGCTTGCTCTTTGTGAGCAGTAGCAGAATATAGCACTTACGTTTGGACTCTGCTGAAACAGCAGAAGAGACAGTCCAGAAAGTTCCCACTGATCATCTTCAGCACACAGTGAGCTTTGCAACTCTGCAACACACCTTGCTGTCTCTTCTTTTCCTGCCTGAAAGACCAATTGATTCCAACACCTCTGTGCCCGCTCTCTGCTGAGCAGCAACAGAGAGAGTAGAGCAGGAATGTTTAGCCTGGGCTAAAACAGCAGAAGAGCCTTGCAAAAAATCTCCTGCTTGATCATGTTTTGCACACAGTGAGCTTTAAACTGTGACACAAACATTGCTGTCACTCCTCACTTTATCTAATAAAAGTGCATTTGAATCCAAAGTTTCTGGTGCGCTCTCACGTTTCGAGAGGAGTTGTGACAGGGGAGGAGCAGCGCTTGGACTCTAATCCCACAGACGAAGGGCCAGCAGGGAAACTCCTGCAGGGCATCTTCAGCACACAGTGAGCTTTGCAATTCTGCAACACACATTGCTGTAACTTCTTTTCCTGCCTGGAAGACCAATTGATTCCAACATCTCTGTGCCCACTCTCTGCTGAGCAGCAACAGAGAGAAGGAATGTTTAGACTGGGCTAAAACAGCAGAAGAGCCTTGCAAAAAAGCTCCTCCTGATCATGTTTAGCACACAGTGAGCTTTAAACTGTGACACAAACATTGCTGTCACTCTTCACTCTTTCTCCTAAAAGACCATTTCAATCCAAGAACTCCGTTGCCAGCACTCTGCTGAGCAGCAAAGTGAGCAGGAATGTCTGCAATCTGTAAGGCAGTGGAAGAGACAGGCTGAAGGCTGCTCTTGTGCTTCTTCCACACACTGAGCTTTACAACTTTGACACACACACTGTTGTCACTCCTCATTGTAGCTCCTAAAAGTGCATTTGTGTAGAGAGCTTAACAACTGAATGGCTAAGTAACAAAGGGCATGATACCGTGCAGCTGGTGGAAATGTAGGCCCCCAGGGCACAGCAATCTCGTGGTTAATGTTTACCCTGATTTGCTTAAGAAACAGGATATGCATCTTGCTGAGATAAGAGCAAGGGTATCTTGCTGGAATAGCACAATGGTCTTGCTTGGGCAAGTTGGGACATGTCGAGACATGTTGAAACAAGAAGTGGTCACAGTTACCTGGAGACCCCTGCATCGACACAGGCTGACCAATGATTTTGCTGTATCTTATCAGACAATGTAACTAACCCTGCAAGCTATAAAAGTGGATGTGTCTTGCTAAATAAACGAGGCTTGCTGACCATGAGAGCATGAGGCTTGTCTCCCGCGACTCCAACACATTTGAATCCAGCGTTTCTGGTCTCCACTCTCGTTTCAAGAGCAGCAGAGGTAGGTGAGCACGAGCGCTTGGAATCCGCTCCCAGTTCCGAAGGGCAGGGAGGGAAAGTCCTTGCAGATCATCTTCAGCGCACAGTGAGCTTTGCAACTCTGAAACACACATTGCTGTCACTCCTCACTTCATCTCCTAATAATCCGTTTGAATCCATGGTCTCTCCCGCCCTCTCTCGTTTGAACAGCAGCAGTGACAGGTGAACACGATCTCTTGGCCTCTGCTCCCACAGCCGAAGAGCCCGGAGTGAAAGCTCCGGCAGGGCATCTTCAGCACGCAGTCAGCTTTGCAACTGTGACACATATATTGCTCTCGCTCCGCACTTTCCTACCTCAAAGTCCAATTGAATCCAAAATCTCTGTGCCCTTTCTCTGCTGGGCAGAAGCAGAGTAGAGCAGGAACCTTTAGCCAATGCTAAAAGAGCAGAAGAGACAGTCCAGAAAGTTCCCACTGATCATCTTCAGCGCACAGCGAGCTTTGCAACTCTGCAACACACATTGCTGTCACTCCTCCCTTTTTGCCTGAAAGACCAGCTGAATCCACCATCTCTGTGCCCGCTCTCTGCTGAGCAGCAACAGAGAGAGTAGAGCAGGAATTTTTAGACCTGCCTAAAACAGCAGAAGAGCCTTGAAAAAAATCTCCTGCTTGATCATGTTTTGCACACAGTGAGCTTTAAACTGTGACACAAACATTGCTGTCACTCCTCACTTTATCTCCTAAAAGTGCATTTGAATCCAAAGTTTCTGGTGCGCTCTCTCGTTTGGAGAGGAGTTGTGACAGGGGAGGAGCAGCGCTTGGACTCTAATCCCACAGACGAAGGGCCAGCAGGGAAACTCCTGCAGGGCATCTTCAGCACACAGTGAGCTTTGCAACTCTGCAAAACACATTGCTGTAACTCCTCCTTTTCCTGCCTGGAAGACCAATTGATTCCAACATCTCTGTGCCCACTCTCTGCTGAGCAGCAACAGAGAGAGTAGAGCAGGAATGTTTAGACTGGGCTAAAACAGCAGAAGAGCCTTGCAAAAAAGCTCCTCCTGATCATGTTTAGCACACAGTGAGCTTTAAACTGTGACACAAACATTGCTGTCACTCTTCACTCTTTCTCCTAAAAGACCATTTCAATCCGAGAACTCCGTTGCCAGCACTCTGCTGAGCAGCAGAGTGAGCAGGAATGTCTGCAATCTGTAAGGCAGTGGAAGAGACAGGCCTGAAGGCTGCTCTTGTGCTTCTTCAACACACTGAGCTTTACAACTTTGACACACACACTGTTGTCACTCCTCATTGTAGCTCCTAAAAGTGCATTTGAATCCAGCGTTTCTGGTCTCCACTCTCGTTTCCAGTGCAGCAGAGGCAGGTGAGCACGAGCGCTTGGAATCCGCTCCCAGTTCCGAAGGGCAGGGAGGGAAAGTCCTTGCAGATTATCTTCAGCGCACAGTGAGCTTTGCAACTCTGAAACACACATTGCTGTCACTCCTCACTTTATCTCCTAAAAGTGCATTTCAAGCCAACGTTTCTGGTGCGCTCTCTCGCTTCGAGAGCAGTTGTGACAGGGGAGGACGAGCGCTTGGATTCTAATTTCACAGCCGAAGGGCCAGCATGGAAACTACTGCTGGGCATCTTCAGCACACATTGAGATTCACAACTCTGAAACACATATTGCTGTCACCTCTCACTTTCCTACCTGAAAGTCCAATTGAATAATACATCTCCTGTGCTTGCTCTTTGTGAGCAGTAGCAGAATATAGCACTTACGTTTGGACTCTGCTGAAACAGCAGAAGAGACAGTCCAGAAAGTTCCCACTGATCATCTTCAGCACACAGTGAGCTTTGCAACTCTGCAACACACATTGCTGTCTCTTCTTTTCCTGCCTGAAAGACCAATTGATTCCAACACCTCTGTGCCCGCTCTCTGCTGAGCAGCAACAGAGAGAGTAGAGCAGGAATGTTTAGCCTGGGCTAAAACAGCAGAAGAGCCTTGCAAAAAATCTCCTGCTTGATCATGTTTTGCACACAGTGAGCTTTAAACTGTGACACAAACATTGCTGTCACTCCTCACTTTATCTAATAAAAGTGCATTTGAATCCAAAGTTTCTGGTGCGCTCTCACGTTTCGAGAGGAGTTGTGACAGGGGAGGAGCAGCGCTTGGACTCTAATCCCACAGACGAAGGGCCAGCAGGGAAACTCCTGCAGGGCATCTTCAGCACACAGTGAGCTTTGCAATTCTGCAACACACATTGCTGTAACTTCTTTTCCTGCCTGGAAGACCAATTGATTCCAACATCTCTGTGCCCACTCTCTGCTGAGCAGCAACAGAGAGAAGGAATGTTTAGACTGGGCTAAAACAGCAGAAGAGCCTTGCAAAAAAGCTCCTCCTGATCATGTTTAGCACACAGTGAGCTTTAAACTGTGACACAAACATTGCTGTCACTCTTCACTCTTTCTCCTAAAAGACCATTTCAATCCAAGAACTCCGTTGCCAGCACTCTGCTGAGCAGCAAAGTGAGCAGGAATGTCTGCAATCTGTAAGGCAGTGGAAGAGACAGGCTGAAGGCTGCTCTTGTGCTTCTTCCACACACTGAGCTTTACAACTTTGACACACACACTGTTGTCACTCCTCATTGTAGCTCCTAAAAGTGCATTTGTGTAGAGAGCTTAACAACTGAATGGCTAAGTAACAAAGGGCATGATACCGTGCAGCTGGTGGAAATGTAGGCCCCCAGGGCACAGCAATCTCGTGGTTAATGTTTACCCTGATTTGCTTAAGAAACAGGATATGCATCTTGCTGAGATAAGAGCAAGGGTATCTTGCTGGAATAGCACAATGGTCTTGCTTGGGCAAGTTGGGACATGTCGAGACATGTTGAAACAAGAAGTGGTCACAGTTACCTGGAGACCCCTGCATCGACACAGGCTGACCAATGATTTTGCTGTATCTTATCAGACAATGTAACTAACCCTGCAAGCTATAAAAGTGGATGTGTCTAGCTAAATAAACGAGGCTTGCTGACCATGAGAGCATGAGGCTTGTCTCCCGCGACTCCAACAACATCTTGCTAAATAAACGAGACTTGCTGACCATGAGAGCTTGAGGCTTGTCTCCCGCGACTCCAACAACTGGCGCCCCAACAGGGACACTTCCCTTTGCCTGAAGGAGTTGCGTTGGGTGCAGGTCTCGATTTAAAGACGGCTTCTGCAGAACGGGAGTGCTACATCGGTGGGCTGCTCGTCTCCTGCTTTGGCCCAGAGTGCTGCATCGGCAGGCTCTGCTGCTACGCGCTGCCGACGCCTGGAGGGTGCAACGGATCCGGTAAATATGGACAGGCAAGCGGCGTATGATCTTTTTACTGCCTTCCTCCGTCGTCGGGGGGTAAAAGGCTTAGATTTTGATAAGGACCTCCCTGCCCTTCTTTCCCATGCTCGGTCCCTCGGTATTTTTAGTGACCCCCACTCTATTCACCAATTATCGGAATGGCGCCGCTACGGCGATAAATTATGGGACCTTACGATAGACGATGATAAAATTGCTAAAAAATTATCCAAATTATGGCGCTTGATACATAACGAACTCTTGATGGTACAGGCAGAGAAACGTGCGGCCGAAAGTGCCCGTCTGGCACAAAATCAAAATCGTCACTATGATCCTTCTGCCCCTAATCCGCCGACCGTTTCGACAGTCGAGATACCCCCCCCCCCCCCCCTCCCCCCTCGGATACCCCCCCCCCCCTCCTCCTCCCCCTCTTCCCTCTCCCCCGTCTGCCTCTATTATGGAAAACGGACCATCTGAGTCTCCTCCAAACTCCCTTCCTTTGTCTCCTAATGCCACGGAGCCGTTCCCCGGAGCCCTTTCGGACCTCGCGGAGGCTATGGCAAGTCAGAGACGGGAAGTTTGGGCTGCTCTGGCACGCCACGGAGTCGAAAACGGAGACAGGGTCCTTGCCGACGCGGCACAAGACCATGTTGCTACTTCTATGGCCTTTCCTGTTATTTTCCACCCTCGACCAGGCGGCGGTCATAGGGTAGATATCACTCAAATGGATTGGAAAATATTGGCACAACTCCGAGCTACAGTCTCTCAATTCGGGGTTACTAGTGAACCGGCCAAGCAGATGCTTGATTACTTATTTAATTCAATGATTCTCCTGCCTGTAGACATCAAGGGTATCGCTCGTTTAATTTATACCCCTCATCAGAAACTTACATTTGATGCAAGATGGGGGGAGGAAGCGGCTGCTTCAGTAGCATTACCTCGTGCCCAAGGAGACCCCCTTTTTGGAATTACAATGAATGAATTACTAGGAAACGGTGATTATACTCGAACAGATGCCCAGGCTGGTATAGGAGTAGAAAAATTAAGAGAGGTCATGCGGGTGGCAAAAAGGGCAATGGACAAAATTCGGGAGCCGGGGGGGCCCCCTATGTATATGAACATTAAACAAGGCCGAGAGGAACCCCTTGGGTCATTCATTGACAAATTGATGCAAGCCCTTTCTAAAGCTGGTGTTGCGGAGCACATGCAGGACGCACTCCTAAAGCAGTGTGTTATACAAAATGGTAATCAAGTCACACGCTCCCTTATCGCTACTGCTCCTGGCAACTGGGTAATTCAAGACCTCTTAGATAAAGCAAATACTCTCCCCTTAAGCAGTCAAATTTTTGTAGTGGAAGCCCTTAACAAAATTGGTGAAGGCCTTAACGCCCAGTCTAAAGTTCAAAGCCAAGTTTTGGCAGCCCTTGCACCTCTTCAGGCGGCAGTTGCGCAGACTCGCCCAGCAGCTCCAGCCACCCGAATGAAGTGTTTTCGATGCGGAAAATTAGGCCACATTCGTCGCGACTGTCAGGCCCCTGGTGTTTGGACCCAAGTGGATCCCTGCTCGCTGGACTCGAGCTGCTCAATCGAATGGACAGCCCAGAACTCCGTCGTCGTCATCGTCTGCAGCTGATCCTTCGTCCGTTGCTGGAACCACTTGAAAGACATTTTGGGATTCGCTTTTCCTATTCGACTCAAGAAGAGGCAGAACTCCATTTGTTTTGGGAACTTATGAGAACATTTGATCGGATTTTGTCTCCTACTCGTTATTGTTTAGCGTGTTTACAAGATTATCATAGGGCTTGGATCAAAATTAAGTGTGGAAATTGTCACCAAAAGGTTTGGGTGTCCCAAAGCCAATTACAGGCACATGGTGCTTGTGTAAACTGTACCTGGAATCCCCATCATAATTACAATCCTTATAGAGCACTGCTGGCGGAGGCAGGTATAACTCCTCCCATAAATCTACCCTTAACGTATCTATTAGTCGAGAATCGGGAAGATCTGGAACAACGATATTTGAAATATCGGGTTCAGGAGATTCTCTCCCAGATTCAAACCACACTAGCCACAGTGCCTCTAGAGATTAAGTGCGGTAAAGATGTGGGTATTCCGCTTTTGTGGCAAGTTAAACCTGAAGATTGGGATCGTGCTTGTCGCCGTTTCCGGCCTCAACACAGGAGCTTGGGACACTCTAAACAAAATAGAGGAACGAAAAAACATGTGGGTCACTTGGGCTGAAAAAGTTAACCAAAGTAGTTTATGCCTTGCTCTTGCTAAAGCTTCTGACCCCTTTAGAACCTGTTTGATAGGCGTCCCAGCCAATTTTACCTTTCAGCTCAATATAAGAAAAAATGTCTCTGAAATCCAAGAATTTCACCTGCTTGGTTCTGCGCCTGCACAATATTGTTTTCACTTTGACTCTTGGAAGGACCCTTTTGGGCTTCCACATAACACAGTAAATGTTTCCTCAAATAGGCCTGGCTTGTTACCCTAATAGAAAAAATTGTTTTGGTGGTGGTTGTAATATTATTAGCAGTATTGCTTTTGCCGTGTATTATGCAGTGTTTACAAAAAATGATATCGAACGCTTTTAATCATAAAATGGCTATGCTTGCTGTTAAAGAAAACAGGGGAAGTGTAGAGAGCTTAACAACTGAATGGCTAAGTAACAAAGGGCATGATACCGTGCAGCTGGTGGAAATGTAGGCCCCCAGGGCACAGCAATCTCGTGGTTAATGTTTACCCTGATTTGCTTAAGAAACAGGATATGCATCTTGCTGAGATAAGAGCAAGGGTATCTTGCTGGAATAGCACAATGGTCTTGCTTGGGCAAGTTGGGACATGTCGAGACATGTTGAAACAAGAAGTGGTCACAGTTACCTGGAGACCCCTGCATCCACACAGGCTGACCAATGATTTTGCTGTATCTTATCAGACAATGTAACTAACCCTGCAAGCTATAAAAGTGGATGTGTCTTGCTAAATAAACGAGGCTTGCTGACCATGAGAGCATGAGGCTTGTCTCCCGAGACTCCAACACATTTGAATCCAGCGTTTCTGGTCTCCACTCTCGTTTAAAGAGCAGCAGAGGTAGGTGAGCACGAGCGCTTGGAATCCGCTCCCAGTTCCGAAGGGCAGGGAGGGAAAGTCCTTGCAGATCATCTTCAGCGCACAGTGAGCTTTGCAACTCTGAAACACACATTGCTGTCACTCCTCACTTCATCTCCTAATAATCCGTTTGAATCCATGGTCTCTCCCGCCCTCTCTCGTTTGAACAGCAGCAGTGACAGGTGAACACGATCTCTTGGCCTCTGCTCCCACAGCCGAAGAGCCCGGAGTGAAAGCTCCGGCAGGGCATCTTCAGCACGCAGTCAGCTTTGCAACTGTGACACATATATTGCTCTCGCTCCGCACTTTCCTACCTCAAAGTCCAATTGAATCCAAAATCTCTGTGCCCTTTCTCTGCTGGGCAGAAGCAGAGAGAGTAGAGCAGGAACCTTTAGCCAATGCTAAAAGAGCAGAAGAGACAGTCCAGAAAGTTCCCACTGATCATCTTCAGCGCACAGCGAGCTTTGCAACTCTGCAACACACATTGCTGTCACTCCTCCCTTTTTGCCTGAAAGACCAGCTGAATCCACCATCTCTGTGCCCGCTCTCTGCTGAGCAGCAACAGAGAGAGTAGAGCAGGAATTTTTAGACCTGCCTAAAACAGCAGAAGAGCCTTGAAAAAAATCTCCTGCTTGATCATGTTTTGCACACAGTGAGCTTTAAACTGTGACACAAACATTGCTGTCACTCCTCACTTTATCTCCTAAAAGTGCATTTGAATCCAAAGTTTCTGGTACGCACTCTCGTTTGGAGAGGAGTTGTGACAGGGGAGGAGCAGCGCTTGGACTCTAATCCCACAGACGAAGGGCCAGCAGGGAAACTCCTGCAGGGCATCTTCAGCACACAGTGAGCTTTGCAACTCTGCAAAACACATTGCTGTAACTCCTCCTTTTCCTGCCTGGAAGACCTATTGATTCCAACATCTCTGTGCCCACTCTCTGCTGAGCAGCAACAGAGAGAGTAGAGCAGGAATGTTTAGACTGGGCTAAAACAGCAGAAGAGCCTTGCAAAAAAGCTCCTCCTGATCATGTTTAGCACACAGTGAGCTTTAAACTGTGACACAAACATTGCTGTCACTCTTCACTCTTTCTCCTAAAAGACCATTTCAATCCGAGAACTCCGTTGCCAGCACTCTGCTGAGCAGCAGAGTGAGCAGGAATGTCTGCAATCTGTAAGGCAGTGGAAGAGACAGGCCTGAAGGCTGCTCTTGTGCTTCTTCAACACACTGAGCTTTACAACTTTGACACACACACTGTTGTCACTCCTCATTGTAGCTTTTAAAAGTGCATTTGAATCCAGCGTTTCTGGTCTCCACTCTCGTTTCCAGTGCAGCAGAGGCAGGTGAGCACGAGCGCTTGGAATCCGCTCCCAGTTCCGAAGGGCAGGGAGGGAAAGTCCTTGCAGATTATCTTCAGCGCACAGTGAGCTTTGCAACTCTGAAACACACATTGCTGTCACTCCTCACTTTATCTCCTAAAAGTGCATTTCAAGCCAACGTTTCTGGTGCGCTCTCTCGCTTCGAGAGCAGTTGTGACAGGGGAGGACGAGCGCTTGGATTCTAATTTCACAGCCGAAGGGCCAGCATGGAAACTACTGCTGGGCATCTTCAGCACACATTGAGATTCACAACTCTGAAACACATATTGCTGTCACCTCTCACTTTCCTACCTGAAAGTCCAATTGAATAATACATCTCCTGTGCTTGCTCTTTGTGAGCAGTAGCAGAATATAGCACTTACGTTTGAACTCTGCTGAAACAGCAGAAGAGACAGTCCAGAAAGTTCCCACTGATCATCTTCAGCACACAGTGAGCTTTGCAACTCTGCAACACACATTGCTGTCTCTTCTTTTCCTGCCTGAAAGACCAACTGAAACCACCATCTCTGTGCCCGCCCTCTGCTTAGCAGCAACAGGGAGAGTATAGCAGGAATATTTAGACTGTGCAAAAACAGCAGAAGAGCCTTGCAAAAAAGCTCCTGCTGATCATGTTTAGCACACAGTGAGCTTTAAACTGCGACAAAAACATTGCTGTCACTCACTTTATCTCCTAAAAGTGCATTTGACTCCATCGTTTCTGGTGCGCACTCTTGTTTCCAGAGGAGTTGTGACAGGGGAGGACGAGCGCGTGGACTCTAATCCCACAGCCGAAGGGCCATCAGGGAAACTCCTGCTGGGCATCTTCAGCACACAGTGAGCTTTGCAACTCTGAAACACACATTGCTGTCACCTCTCGCTTTCCTACCTGAAAGTCCAATTGAATCCTACATCTCCTGTGCTTGCTCCTTGTGTGCAGTAGCAGAATATAGACCATACGTTTGGACTCTGCTGAAACAGCAGAAGAGACAGTCCAGAAAGTTCCCACTGATCATCAGCGCACAGCGAGCTTTGCAACTCTGTAACACACATTGCTGTCACTCCTCCCTTTCCTGCCTGAAAGACGAACTGATTCCACCATCTCTGTGCCCGCTCTCTGCTTAGCAGCAACAGAGAGAGTATAGCAGGAATGTTTAGACAGGGCTAAAACAGCAGAAGAGCCTTGCAAAAAAGCTCCTGATGATCATGATTAGCACACAGTGAGCTTTGAAGCTGTGACACAAACATTGCTGTCACTCCTCACTTTATCTCCTAAAAGTGCATTTGAAATCATCGTTTCTGCTGCGCTCTCTCGTTTCGAGTGGAGTTGTGACAGGGGAGGACGAGCGCTTGGACTCTAATCCCACAGCCGAAGGGCGTGCAGGGAAACTACTGCTGGCCATCTTCAGCACACAGTGATCTTTTCAACCCTGAACACATATTGCTGTCACCTCTCCCTTTCCTACCTGAAAGTCCAATTGAATCCTACATCTCCTGTGCTGCAATTTGTGAGCAGTAGCAGAATATAGCCCATACGTTTGCACTCTGCTGAAACAGCAGAAGAGAAAGTTTAGAAACTTCCCACTGATCATCTTCAGAACACAGAGAGCTTTGCAACTCTGCAACACACATTGCTGTCACTCCTCCTTTTCCTGCCTGAAAGACCAAAAGATTCCACCATCTCTGTGCCTGCTCTCTGCTGAGCAGCAACAGGGAGAGAAGAGCAATAATGTTTAGACTGGGCTAAAACAGCAGAAGAGCCTTGCAAAGAAGCTCCTGCTGATCATGTTTAGCACACAGTGAGCTTTGAGGCTGTGACACAAACATTGCTGTCACTCCTCACTTTATCTCCTAAAAGTGCATTTGAGTCCAACGTTTTTGGTGCCCTCTCTCGCTTCAAGAGCAGATGTGACAGGGGAGGACGAGCGCTTGGACTCTAATCCCACAGCCAAAGGGCCAGCAGGGAAACTCCTGATGGGCATCTTCAGCACACAGTGAGCTTTGCAACTCGGAAACACACATTGCTGTCACCTCTCACTTTCCTACCTGAAAGTCCAATTGAATCCTACTCCTCCTGTGCTTTGCTCCTTGTGAGCAGTAGCAGAATATAGCCCATACTTTTGCACTCTGCTGAAACAGCAGAAGAGACAGTCCTGAAAGTTCCCACTGATCATCTTCAGCGCACAGCGAGCTTTGCAACTCTGCAACACACATTGCTGTCACTCCTCCCTTTCCTGCCTGAAAGACCAACTGAATCCACCATCTCTGTGCCCGCTCTCTGCTGAGCAGCAACAGGGAGAGTATAGCAGGAATGTTTAGACTGGGCTAAAACAGCAGAAGAGCCTTGCAAAAAAGCTCCTGCTGATCATGATTAGCACACAGTGAGCTTTGAAACTGTGACACAAGCATTGCTGTCACTCCTCACTTTATCTCCTAAAAGTGCATTTGAAGCCATCGTTTCTGGTGCGCTCTCTCGTTTCGAGAGGAGTTGTGACAGGGGAGGACGAGCGCTTGGACTCTAATCCCACAGCCGAAGGGCCAGCAGGGAAACTCCTGATGGGCATCTTCAGCACACATTGAGCTTTGCTACTCTGAAACTCACATTGCTGTCACCTCTCACTTTCCTACCTGAAAGTCCAATTGAATCCTACATCTCCTGTGCTTTGCTCCTTGTAAGCAGTAGCTGAATATAGCACTTACGTTTGGACTCTGCTGAAAGAGCAGAAGAGACAGTCCAGAAATTTCCCATTACTCATCTTCAGTGCACAGCGAGCTTTGCAACACTGCAACACACATTGCTGTCACACCTCCCTTTCCTGCCTGAAAGACCAACTGAAACCACCATCTCTGTGCCAGCTCTCTGCTGAGCAGCAACAGGGAGAGTATAGCAGGAATGTTTAGACTGGGCTAAAACAGCAGAAGAGCCTTGCAAAAAAGCTCCTGCTGATCATGTTTAGCACACAGTGAGCTTTAAACTGTGACACAAACATTGCTGTCACTCACTTTATCTCCTAAAAGTGCATTTGACTCCATCGTTTCTGGTGCGCACTCTTGTTTCCAGTGGAGTTGTGACAGGGGAGGACGAGCGCGTGGACTCTAATCCCACAGCCGAAGGGCCATCAGGGAAACTCCTGCTGGGCATCTTCAGCACACAGTGAGCTTTGCAACTCTGAAACACACATTGCTGTCACCTCTCGCTTTCCTACCTGAAAGTCCAATTGAATCCTACATCTCCTGTGCTTGCTCCTTGTGAGCAGTAGCAGAATATAGCACTTACGTTTGGACTCTGCTGAAACAGCAGAAGAGACAGTCCAGAAAGTTCCCACTGATCATCAGCGCACAGCGAGCTTTGCAACTCTGCAACACACATTGCTGTCACTCCTCCCTTTCCTGCCTGAAAGACGAACTGATTCCACCATCTCTGTGCCCGCTCTCTGCTTAGCAGCAACAGAGAGAGTATAGCAGGAATGTTTAGACAGGGCTAAAACAGCAGAAGAGCCTTGCAAAAAAGCTCCTGATGATCATGATTAGCACACAGTGAGCTTTGAAGCTGTGACACAAACATTGCTGTCACTCCTCACTTTATCTCCTAAAAGTGCATTTGAAATCATCGTTTCTGCTGCGCTCTCTCGTTTCGAGTGGAGTTGTGACAGGGGAGGACGAGCGCTTGGACTCTAATCCCACAGCCGAAGGGCGTGCAGGGAAAGTCCTGCTGGCCATCTTCAGCACACAGTGATCTTTTCAACCCTGAACACATATAGCTGTCACCTCTCCCTTTCCTACCTGAAAGTCCAATTGAATCCTACATCTCCTGTGCTGCAATTTGTGAGCAGTAGCAGAATATAGCCCATACGTTTGCACTCTGCTGAAACAGCAGAAGAGAAAGTTTAGAAAGTTCCCACTGATCATCTTCAGAACACAGAGAGCTTTGCAACTCTGCAACACATATTGCTGTCACTCCTCCTTTTCCTGCCTGAAAGACCAAAAGATTCCACCATCTCTGTGCCTGCTCTCTGCTGAGCAGCAACAGGGAGAGAAGAGCAATAATGTTTAGACTGGGCTAAAACAGCAGAAGAGCCTTGCAAAGAAGCTCCTGCTGATCATGTTTAGCGCACAGTGAGCTTTAAACTGCGACACAAACATTGCTGCCACTCACTTTATCTCCTAAAAGTGCATTTGAATCTCTCGTTTCTGGGGCGCTCTCTCGTTTCGAGAGGAGTTGTGACAGGGGAGGACGAGCGCTTGGACTCTAATCCCACAGCCGAAGGGCCATCAGGGAAACTCCTGCTGGGCATCTTCAGCACACAGTGAGCTTTGCAACTCTGAAACACATATAGCTGTCACCTCTGACTTTCCTAGTTGAAAGTCCAGTTGAGTCATACATCTCCTGTGCTTGCTCCTTGTGAGCAGTAGCAGAATATAGCACTTACGTTTGCACTCAGCTGAAACAGCAGAAGAGACACTCCTGAAAGTTCCCACTGATCATCTTCAGCGCACAGCGAGCTTTGCAACTCTGCAACACACATTGCTGTCACTCCTCCCTTTCCTGCCTGAAAGACCAACTGAATCCACCATCTCTGTGCCCGCCCTCTGCTTAGCAGCAACAGGGAGAGTATAGCAGGAATATTTAGACTGTGCAAAAACAGCAGAAGAGCCTTGCAAAAAAGCTCCTGCTGATCATGTTTAGCACACAGTGAGCTTTAAACTGCGACAAAAACATTGCTGTCACTCACTTTATCTCCTAAAAGTGCATTTGACTCCATCGTTTCTGGTGCGCACTCTTGTTTCCAGAGGAGTTGTGACAGGGGAGGACGAGCGCGTGGACTCTAATCCCACAGCCGAAGGGCCATCAGGGAAACTCCTGCTGGGCATCTTCAGCACACAGTGAGCTTTGCAACTCTGAAACACACATTGCTGTCACCTCTCACTTTCCTACCTGAAAGTCCAATTGAATCCTACATCTCCTGTGCTTGCTCCTTGTGAGCAGTAGCAGAATATAGCACTTACGTTTGGACTCTGCTGAAACAGCAGAAGAGACAGTCCAGAAAGTTCCCACTGATCATCAGCGCACAGCGAGCTTTGCAACTCTGTAACACACATTGCTGTCACTCCTCCCTTTCCTGCCTGAAAGACGAACTGATTCCACCATCTGTGTGCCCGCTCTCTGCTTAGCAGCAACAGAGAGAGTATAGCAGGAATGTTTAGACAGGGCTAAAACAGCAGAAGAGCCTTGCAAAAAAGCTCCTGCTGATCATGTTTAGCACACAGTGAGTTTTGAAGCTGTGACACAAACATAGCTGTCACTCCTCACTTTATCTCCTAAAAGTGCATTTGAGTCCAACGTTTCTGGTGCGCTCTGTCGTTTCGAGAGGAGTTGCGACAGGGGAGGACGAGCGCTTGGACTCTAATCCCACAGCCGAAGGGCGTGCAGGGAAACTCCTGCTGGCCATCTTCAGCACACAGTGATCTTTGCAACCCTGAACACATATAGCTGTCACCTCTCCCTTTCCTACCTGAAAGTCCAATTGAATCCTACATCTCCTGTGCTTTGCTCCTTGTGAGCAGTAGCAGAATATAGCCCATACGTTTGCACTCAGCTGAAACAGCAGAAGAGACAGTCCTGAAAGTTCCCACTGATCATCTTCAGCGCACAGCGAGCTTTGCAACTCTGCAACACACATTGCTGTCACTCCTCCCTTTCCTGCCTGAAAGACCAACTGAATCCACCATCTCTGTGCCCGCCCTCTGCTTAGCAGCAACACGGAGAGTATAGCAGGAATGTTTAGACTGTGCAAAAACAGCAGAAGAGCCTTGCAAAAAAGCTCCTGCTGATCATGATTAGCACACAGAGAGCTTTGAAGCTGTGACACAAACATTGCTGTCACTCCTCACTTTATCTCCTAAAAGTGCATTTGAAATCATCGTTTCTGCTGCGCTCTCTCGTTTCGAGTGGAGTTGTGACAGGGGAGCACGAGCGCTTGGACTCTAATCCCACAGCCGAAGGGCGTGCAGGGAAACTCCTGCTGGCCATCTTCAGCACACAGTGATCTTTTCAACCCTGAACACATATAGCTGTCACCTCTCCCTTTCCTACCTGAAAGTCCAATTGAATCCTACATCTCCTGTGCTGCAATTTGTGAGCAGTAGCAGAATATAGCCCATACGTTTGCACTCTGCTGAAACAGCAGAAGAGAAAGTTTAGAAAGTTCCCACTGATCATCTTCAGAACACAGAGAGCTTTGCAACTCTGCAACACATATTGCTGTCACTCCTCCTTTTCCTGCCTGAAAGACCAAAAGATTCCACCATCTCTGTGCCTGCTCTCTGCTGAGCAGCAACAGGGAGAGAAGAGCAATAATGTTTAGACTGGGCTAAAACAGCAGAAGAGCCTTGCAAAGAAGCTCCTGCTGATCATGTTTAGCACACAGTGAGCTTTGAGGCTGTGACACAAACATTGCTGTCACTCCTCACTTTATCTCCTAAAAGTGCATTTGAGTCCAACGTTTTTGGTGCCCTCTCTCGTTTCAAGAGCAGATGTGACAGGGGAGGACGAGCGCTTGGACTCTAATCCCACAGCCGAAGGGCCAGCAGGGAAACTCCTGATGGGCATCTTCAGCACACAGTGAGCTTTGCAACTCGGAAACACACATTGCTGTCACCTCTCACTTTCCTACCTGAAAGTCCAATTGAATCCTACTTCTCCTGTGCTTTGCTCCTTGTGAGCAGTAGCAGAATATAGCCCATACTTTTGCACTCTCCTGAAACAGCAGAAGAGACAGTCCTGAAAGTTCCCACTGATCATCTTCAGCGCACAGCGAGCTTTCCAACTCTGCAACACACATTGCTGTCACTCCTCCCTTTCCTACCTGAAAGACCAACTGACTCCACCATCTCTGTGTCCGCTCTCTGCTGAGCATCAACAGAGAGAGTATAGCTGGAATGTTTAGACAGGGCTAAAACAGCAGAAGAGCCATGCAATAAAGCTCCTGCTGATCATGTTTAGCACACAGTGAGTTTTGAAGCTGTGACACAAACATTGCTGTCACTCCTCACTTTATCTCCTAAAAGTGCATTTGAAACCATCGTTTCTGGTGCGCTCTCTCGTTTCGAGAGGAGTTGTGACAGGGGAGGACGAGCGCTTGGACTCTAATCCCACAGCCGAAGGGCCATCAGGGAAACTCCTGCTGGGCATCTTCAGCACACATTGAGCTTTGCTACTCTGAAACACACATTGCTGTCACCTCTCACTTTCCTACCTGAAAGTCCAATTGAATCCTACATCTCCTGTGCTTGCTCCCAAGAGGAACATGCTAGGGATTGAAGGATGGCGGGCTAAGGAGGACTATCAATCTCTTGTTTCACTTGTGGGAAAGGATAGCTCTTTAGACCCTGTCCCGCAGGGGAAAAAGAGTACTAGGCCTGGCTCCCTGAAATGCCTGTACACCAATGCACGCAGCATGGGGAATAAACAGGAGGAGTTAGAAGTCTGTGTGCGGGCTAAAGGTTATGATCTAGTGGCGATTACAGAGACATGGTGGGACAGTTCACATGACTGGAATGTGGTCATGGATGGCTATGTCCTTTTTAGGAAAGATAGGTCAGCGAAGCGAGGTGGTGGAGTTGCTCTTTACGTGAGAGAGCAACTAGAATGTATTGAGTTCTGTCCGGGGTCGGATGAGGAGCAAGTGGAATGTCTGTGGGTACGAATCAAGGGGCTGACTGGCACGGGTGATACAGTTGTGGGGATCTATTACAGACCTCCTGATCAGCACGAAGGAGTTGATGAGGCTTTCTACAGGCAACTGGAAGTAGCCTCGCGACTACATGCCTTAGTCGTCGTGGGGGACTTTAATTACCCCGATATTTGCTGGAAGACTCACACAGCCAGTCATTCACAGTCTAGGAGGTTCCTCGAGTGCATTGATGATAATTTCTTAATGCAAATGGTGGACGTACCAACTAGGGGAGCAGCGCTGCTAGATTTAGTACTCGCCAACAAGGAGGGTTTGGTCGAAGTGGTGACGGTCAATGGCAGCCTTGGCTGCAGTGACCATGAGATGGTGGAGTTTAGGATCCTGTGTGGGAGGAATAGAATACCTAGCAAAGCCACAGTTCTGGATTTCCGAAGGGCCAACTTTGGTCTCTTCAGTCAACTGCTAAGGGAAGTCTCATGGGAAAGTGTACTAGGCGGTAAAGGGGCTCAAGATAGTTGGTTAGCATTCAAGGACCGCTTCTTCCAAGCTCAGGATCGGAGCGTCCCAATGAGTAGGAAGTCAAGTAAGGGATCTAGGAGACCGGCGTGGTTAAACAAGGAGCTGCTGGGCAAACTCAAGTGGAAAAGGAGAATCTATGGATTATGGAAGGAGGGGCTGGCCGCTTGGGAGGAATATAGGACAGTTGTTAGAGGATGTAGGGAGGCAATTAGGACAGCTAAGGCCTCCTTGGAACTCAATCTTGCTAGTCGGGTTAAAGACAATAGAAAGGGCTTCTTCAAATACATAGCAAATAAAACTAAAACAAGAGGCAATATAGGCCCACTGCTGAACGAAGTGGGTACCCTGGAGACAGAGGATATAAAGAAGGCAGAGGTGCTGAATGCCTTCTTTGCCTCTGTCTTTACTCCTGCAGACTCTCCCCGAGGGCCCCGGATTTCTATAGCCCCAGAAGGAGTCAGGACAAAGGAGGAGTTTGCTTTGGTAGATGAGGATTGGGTTAGGGATCAGCTATGCAAACTGGACATCTGTAAATCGATGGGTCCGGATGGAATGCACCCACGGGTGCTGAGGGAGCTGGCGGAGGTCATTGCTAGGCCACTTTCCATCATCTTTGGTAAGTCGTGGGAAATGGGCGAGGTGCCTGAGGATTGGCGGATGGCAAAGGTCACACCAATCTATAAGAAGGGCAAGAAGGAGGACCCGGGTAATTATAGACCGGTCAGCCTTACCTCCATCCCTGGAAAGATGATGGAACAACTTATTCTTGACTCCATCACTAGGCATATCAAGGATGAGGGGGTCATTAAGAACAGCCAACATGGTTTTATGAGGGGGAAGTCATGTATGACTAACCTTATAGCCTTCTATGAGGAAGTGACTAGGTGGAGGGATGATGGTAGAGCGGTAGATGTGGTTTTTCTTGATTTCAGTAAGGCATTTGATACTGTCTCCCACAGCATCCTCATAGATAAGCTGAGGAAGTGTGGGCTTGACGATCAAGTAGTGAGGTGGATCGAGAACTGGTTGAAAGGAAGAAGGCAGAGAGTTGTGGTCAATGGCGCAGAATCTAGCTGGAGGTCTGTGACTAGTGGAGTTCCTCAGGGGTCGGTGCTGGGACCGGTGCTGTTTAATATTTTCATCAATGACCTGGATGAGGGAACTGAGTGCACCCTCAGCAAGTTTGCTGATGACACAAAACTGGGAGGACTGGCTGACACACCAGAGGACTGTGCTGCCATTCAGCGAGACCTGGACAGGCTGGAGAGTTGGGCGGGGAGAAACTTGATGAAATTTAACAAGGGCAAGTGTAGAGTCTTGCATCTGGGGAAGAACAACCCCATGTACCAGTACAGGTTGGGGGGTGACCTGCTGGAAAGTAGTGAAGGGGAAAGGGACCTGGGGGTCCTGGTGGATAGGAGGATGACCATGAGCCAGCAATGTGCTCTTGTGGCCAAGAAGGCAAATGGCATCTTAGGGTGCATTAGAAAGGGAGTGGTTAGTAGGTCAAGAGAGGTTCTCCTCCCCCTCTACTCAGCCTTGGTGAGGCCGCATCTGGAATATTGCGTCCAGTTCTGGGCCCCTCTGTTCAAGAAGGACAGGGAATTGCTTGAAGGAGTCCAGCGCAGAGCCACAAAGATGATTAAGGGAGTGGAACATCTCCCTTATGAGGAGAGGCTGAGGGAGCTGGGTCTCTTTAGCTTGCAAAAGAGGAGACTGAGGGGTGACCTCATCAATGTTTACAAATATGTGAAGGGTAGGTGTCAGGATGATGGAGCTAGGCTTTTTTCAGTGATATCCAGTGATAGGACAAGGGGCAATGGGTGTAAACTGAAACATAGGAAGTTCCACGTTAACATCAGGAAGAACTTCTTTACTGTAAGAGTGACAGAGCACTGGAACAGGCTGCCCAGGGGGGTTGTGGAGTCTCCTACACTGGAGATATTCAAGGCCCGCCTGGACAAGTTCCTGTGTGATGTACTGTAGGTTACCCTGCTCTTGCAGGGGGGTTGGACTAGATGATCTTTTTAGGTCCCTTCCAACCCTTGGGATTCTGTGATTCTGTGATTCTGTGAATATAGCACTTACGTTCAGATTCTGCTGAAACAGCAGAAGAGACAGTCCAGAAAGTTAACACTGATCATCTTCAGCGCACAGCGAGCTTTGCAGCTCTGCAGCACACATTGCTGTCACTCCTCTCTTTCCTGCCTGAAAGACCAATTGATTCCACCATCTCTGTGCCCGCTCTCTGCTTAGCAGCAACAGAGAGAGTATAGCAGGAATGTTTAGACAGGGCTATAACAGCAGAAGAGCCTTGCAAAAAAGCTCCAGCTTTTCATGTTTAGCGCACAGTGAGCTTTAAACTGCGACACAAACATTGCTGCCACTCACTTTATCTCCTAAAAGTGCATTTGAATCTCTCGTTTCTGGGGCGCTCTCTCGTTTCGAGAGGAGTTGTGACAGGGGAGGACGAGCGCTTGGACTCTAATCCCACAGCCGAAGGGCGTGCAGGGAAAGTCCTACTGGGCATCTTCAGCACACAGTGAGCTTTGCAACTCTGAAACACATATAGCTGTCACCTCTGACTTTCCTAGTTGAAAGTCCAGTTGAATCATACATCTCCTGTGCTCGCTCCTTGTGAGCAGTAGCAGAATATAGCACTTACGTTTGCACTCAGCTGAAACAGCAGAAGAGACACTCCTGAAAGTTCCCACTGATCATCTTCAGCGCACAGCGAGCTTTGCAACTCTGCAACACACATTGCTGTCACTCCTCCCTTTCCTGCCTGAAAGACCAACTGAATCCACCATCTCTGTGCCCGCCCTCTGCTTAGCAGCAACAGGGAGAGTATAGCAGGAATATTTAGACTGTGCAAAAACAGCAGAAGAGCCTTGCAAAAAAGCTCCTGCTGATCATGTTTAGCACACAGTGAGCTTTAAACTGCGACAAAAACATTGCTGTCACTCACTTTATCTCCTAAAAGTGCATTTGACTCCATCGTTTCTGGTGCGCACTCTTGTTTCCAGAGGAGTTGTGACAGGGGAGGACGAGCGCGTGGACTCTAATCCCACAGCCGAAGGGCCATCAGGGAAACTCCTGCTGGGCATCTTCAGCACACAGCGAGCTTTGCAACTCTGAAACACACATTGCTGTCACCTCTCACTTTCCTACCTGAAAGTCCAATTGAAACCTACATCTCCTGTGCTTGATCCTTGTGAGCAGTAGCAGAATATAGACCATACGTTTGGACTCTGCTGAAACAGCAGAAGAGACAGTCCAGAAAGTTCCCACTGATCATCAGCGCACAGCGAGCTTTGCAACTCTGTAACACACATTGCTGCCACTCCTCCCTTTCCTGCCTGAAAGACGAACTGATTCCACCATCTCTGTGCCCGCCCTCTGCTTAGCAGCAACACGGAGAGTATAGCAGGAATGTTTAGACTGTGCAAAAACAGCAGAAGAGCCTTGCAAAAAAGCTCCTGATGATCATGATTAGCACACAGTGAGCTTTGAAGCTGTGACACAAACATTGCTGTCACTCCTCACTTTATCTCCTAAAAGTGCATTTGAAATCATCGTTTCTGCTGCGCTCTCTCGTTTCGAGTGGAGTTGTGACAGGGGAGGACGAGCGCTTGGACTCTAATCCCACAGCCGAAGGGCGTGCAGGGAAACTCCTGCTGGCCATCTTCAGCACACAGTGATCTGTGCAACCCTGAACACATATAGCTGTCACCTCTCCCTTTCCTACCTGAAAGTCCAATTGAATCCTACATCTCCTGTGCTGCAATTTGTGAGCAGTAGCAGAATATAGCCCATACGTTTGCACTCTGCTGAAACAGCAGAAGAGAAAGTTTAGAAAGTTCCCACTGATCATCTTCAGAACACAGAGAGCTTTGCAACTCTGCAACACATATTGCTGTCACTCCTCCTTTTCCTGCCTGAAAGACCAAAAGATTCCACCATCTCTGTGCCTGCTCTCTGCTGAGCAGCAACAGGGAGAGAAGAGCAATAATGTTTAGACAGGGCTAAAACAGCAGAAGAGCCTTGCAAAGAAGCTCCTGCTGATCATGTTTAGCACACAGTGAGCTTTGAGGCTGTGACACAAACATTGCTGTCACTCCTCACTTTATCTCCTAAAAGTGCATTTGAGTCCAACGTTTTTGGTGCCCTCTCTCGCTTCAAGAGCAGATGTGACAGGGGAGGACGAGCGCTTGGACTCTAATCCCACAGCCGAAGGGCCAGCAGGGAAACTCCTGATGGGCATCTTCAGCACACAGTGAGCTTGGCAACTCGGAAACACACATTGCTGTCACCTCTCACTTTCCTACCTGAAAGTCCAATTGAATCCTACTCCTCCTGTGCTTTGCTCCTTGTGAGCAGTAGCAGAATATAGCCCATACTTTTGCACTCTGCTGAAACAGCAGAAGAGACAGTCCTGAAAGTTCCCACTGATCATCTTCAGCGCACAGCGAGCTTTGCAACTCTGCAACACACATTGCTGTCACTCCTCCCTTTCCTGCCTGAAAGACCAACTGAATCCACCATCTCTGTGCCCGCTCTCTGCTGAGCAGCAACAGGGAGAGTATAGCAGGAATGTTTAGACTGGGCTAAAACAGAAGAAGAGCCTTGCAAAAAAGCTCCTGCTGATCATGATTAGCACACAGTGAGCTTTGAAACTGTGACACAAGCATTGCTGTCACTCCTCACTTTATCTCCTAAAAGTGCATTTGAAGCCATCGTTTCTGGTGCGCTCTCTCGTTTCGAGAGGAGTTGTGACAGGGGAGGACGAGCGCTTGGACTCTAATCCCACAGCCGAAGGGCCATCAGGGAAACTCCTGCTGGGCATCTTCAGCACACAGTGAGCTTTGCAACTCTGAAACACATATAGCTGTCACCTCTGACTTTCCTAGTTGAAAGTCCAGTTGAATCATACATCTCCTGTGCTTGCTCCTTGTGAGCAGTAGCAGAATATAGCACTTACGTTTGCACTCAGCTGAAACAGCAGAAGAGACAGTCCTGAAAGTTCCCACTGATCATCTTCAGCGCACAGCGAGCTTTGCAACTCTGCAACACACATTGCTGTCACTCCTCCCTTTCCTGCCTGAAAGACCAACTGAATCCACCATCTCTGTGCCCGCCCTCTGCTTAGCAGCAACAGGGAGAGTATTGCAGGAATGTTTAGACTGGGCAAAAACAGCAGAAGAGCCTTGCAAAAAAGCTCCTGCTGATCATGTTTAGCACACAGTGAGCTTTAAACTGCGACAAAAACATTGCTGTCACTCACTTTATCTCCTAAAAGTGCATTTGACTCCATCGTTTCTGGTGCGCACTCTTGTTTCCAGAGGAGTTGTGACAGGGGAGGACGAGCGCGTGGACTCTAATCCCACAGCCGAAGGGCCATCAGGGAAACTCCTGCTGGGCATCTTCAGCACACAGCGAGCTTTGCAACTCTGAAACACACATTGCTGTCACCTCTCACTTTCCTACCTGAAAGTCCAATTGAATCCTACATCTCCTGTGCTTGATCCTTGTGAGCAGTAGCAGAATATAGACCATACGTTTGGACTCTGCTGAAACAGCAGAAGAGACAGTCCAGAAAGTTCCCACTGATCATCAGCGCACAGCGAGCTTTGCAACTCTGTAACACACATTGCTGCCACTCCTCCCTTTCCTGCCTGAAAGACGAACTGATTCCACCATCTCTGTGCCCGCTCTCTGCTTAGCAGCAACAGAGAGAGTATAGCAGGAATGTTTAGACAGGGCTAAAACAGCAGAAGAGCCTTGCAAAAAAGCTCCTGCTGATCATGTTTAGCACACAGTGAGTTTTGAAGCTGTGACACAAACATAGCTGTCACTCCTCACTTTATCTCCTAAAAGTGCATTTGAGTCCAACGTTTCTGGTGCGCTCTGTCGTTTCGAGAGGAGTTGCGACAGGGGAGGACGAGCGCTTGGACTCTAATCCCACAGCCGAAGGGCGTGCAGGGAAACTCCTGCTGGCCATCTTCAGCACACAGTGATCTTTGCAACCCTGAACACATATAGCTGTCACCTCTCACTTTCCTACCTGAAAGTCCAATTGAATCCTACTTCTCCTGTGCTTTGCTCCTTGTGAGCAGTAGCAGAATATAGCCCATACGTTTGCACTCAGCTGAAACAGCAGAAGAGACAGTCCTGAAAGTTCCCACTGATCATCTTCAACGCACAGCGAGCTTTGCAACTCTGCAACACACATTGCTGTCACTCCTCCCTTTCCTGCCTGAAAGACCAACTGAATCCACCATCTCTGTGCCCGCCCTCTGCTTAGCAGCAACACGGAGAGTATAGCAGGAATGTTTAGACTGTGCAAAAACAGCAGAAGAGCCTTGCAAAAAAGCTCCTGATGATCATGATTAGCACACAGTGAGCTTTGAAGCTGTGACACAAACATTGCTGTCACTCCTCACTTTATCTCCTAAAAGTGCATTTGAAATCATCGTTTCTGCTGCGCTCTCTCGTTTCGAGTGGAGTTGTGACAGGGGAGGACGAGCGCTTGGACTCTAATCCCACAGCCGAAGGGCGTG
This sequence comes from Lathamus discolor, assembly GCF_037157495.1. Taxonomy (NCBI): domain Eukaryota; kingdom Metazoa; phylum Chordata; class Aves; order Psittaciformes; family Psittacidae; genus Lathamus; species Lathamus discolor. The sequence continues at coordinate 15,640,074 of NC_088908.1, read as the reverse complement.
CAGGGAAACTCCTGCTGGCCATCTTCAGCACACAGTGATCTTTGCAACCCTGAACACATATAGCTGTCACCTCTCCCTTTCCTACCTGAAAGTCCAATTGAATCCTACATCTCCTGTGCTGCAATTTGTGAGCAGTAGCAGAATATAGCCCATACGTTTGCACTCTGCTGAAACAGCAGAAGAGAAAGTTTAGAAAGTTCCCACTGATCATCTTCAGAACACAGAGAGCTTTGCAACTCTGCAACACATATTGCTGTCACTCCTCCTTTTCCTGCCTGAAAGACCAAAAGATTCCACCATCTCTGTGCCTGCTCTCTGCTGAGCAGCAACAGGGAGAGAAGAGCAATAATGTTTAGACTGGGCTAAAACAGCAGAAGAGCCTTGCAAAGAAGCTCCTGCTGATCATGTTTAGCACACAGTGAGCTTTGAGGCTGTGACACAAACATTGCTGTCACTCCTCACTTTATCTCCTAAAAGTGCATTTGAGTCCAACGTTTTTGGTGCCCTCTCTCGCTTCAAGAGCAGATGTGACAGGGGAGGACGAGCGCTTGGACTCTAATCCCACAGCCGAAGGGCCAGCAGGGAAACTCCTGATGGGCATCTTCAGCACACAGTGAGCTTTGCAACTCGGAAACACACATTGCTGTCACCTCTCACTTTCCTACCTGAAAGTCCAATTGAATCCTACTCCTCCTGTGCTTTGCTCCTTGTGAGCAGTAGCAGAATATAGCCCATACTTTTGCACTCTGCTGAAACAGCAGAAGAGACAGTCCTGAAAGTTCCCACTGATCATCTTCAGCGCACAGCGAGCTTTGCAACTCTGCAACACACATTGCTGTCACTCCTCCCTTTCCTGCCTGAAAGACCAACTGAATCCACCATCTCTGTGCCCGCTCTCTGCTGAGCAGCAACAGGGAGAGTATAGCAGGAATGTTTAGACTGGGCTAAAACAGCAGAAGAGCCTTGCAAAAAAGCTCCTGCTGATCATGATTAGCACACAGTGAGCTTTGAAACTGTGACACAAGCATTGCTGTCACTCCTCACTTTATCTCCTAAAAGTGCATTTGAAGCCATCGTTTCTGGTGCGCTCTCTCGTTTCGAGAGGAGTTGTGACAGGGGAGGACGAGCGCTTGGACTCTAATCCCACAGCCGAAGGGCCATCAGGGAAACTCCTGCTGGGCATCTTCAGCACACAGTGAGCTTTGCAACTCTGAAACACATATAGCTGTCACCTCTGACTTTCCTAGTTGAAAGTCCAGTTGAATCATACATCTCCTGTGCTTGCTCCTTGTGAGCAGTAGCAGAATATAGCACTTACGTTTGCACTCAGCTGAAACAGCAGAAGAGACAGTCCTGAAAGTTCCCACTGATCATCTTCAGCGCACAGCGAGCTTTGCAACTCTGCAACACACATTGCTGTCACTCCTCCCTTTCCTGCCTGAAAGACCAACTGAATCCACCATCTCTGTGCCCGCCCTCTGCTTAGCAGCAACAGGGAGAGTATTGCAGGAATGTTTAGACTGGGCAAAAACAGCAGAAGAGCCTTGCAAAAAAGCTCCTGCTGATCATGTTTAGCACACAGTGAGCTTTAAACTGCGACAAAAACATTGCTGTCACTCCTCACTTTATCTCCTAAAAGTGCATTTGACTCCATCGTTTCTGGTGCGCACTCTTGTTTCCAGAGGAGTTGTGACAGGGGAGGACGAGCGCGTGGACTCTAATCCCACAGCCGAAGGGCCATCAGGGAAACTCCTGCTGGGCATCTTCAGCACACAGCGAGCTTTGCAACTCTGAAACACACATTGCTGTCACCTCTCACTTTCCTACCTGAAAGTCCAATTGAATCCTACATCTCCTGTGCTTGATCCTTGTGAGCAGTAGCAGAATATAGACCATACGTTTGGACTCTGCTGAAACAGCAGAAGAGACAGTCCAGAAAGTTCCCACTGATCATCAGCGCACAGCGAGCTTTGCAACTCTGTAACACACATTGCTGCCACTCCTCCCTTTCCTGCCTGAAAGACGAACTGATTCCACCATCTCTGTGCCCGCTCTCTGCTTAGCAGCAACAGAGAGAGTATAGCAGGAATGTTTAGACAGGGCTAAAACAGCAGAAGAGCCTTGCAAAAAAGCTCCTGCTGATCATGTTTAGCACACAGTGAGTTTTGAAGCTGTGACACAAACATAGCTGTCACTCCTCACTTTATCTCCTAAAAGTGCATTTGAGTCCAACGTTTCTGGTGCGCTCTGTCGTTTCGAGAGGAGTTGCGACAGGGGAGGACGAGCGCTTGGACTCTAATCCCACAGCCGAAGGGCGTGCAGGGAAACTCCTGCTGGCCATCTTCAGCACACAGTGATCTTTGCAACCCTGAACACATATAGCTGTCACCTCTCACTTTCCTACCTGAAAGTCCAATTGAATCCTACTTCTCCTGTGCTTTGCTCCTTGTGAGCAGTAGCAGAATATAGCCCATACGTTTGCACTCAGCTGAAACAGCAGAAGAGACAGTCCTGAAAGTTCCCACTGATCATCTTCAACGCACAGCGAGCTTTGCAACTCTGCAACACACATTGCTGTCACTCCTCCCTTTCCTGCCTGAAAGACCAACTGAATCCACCATCTCTGTGCCCGCCCTCTGCTTAGCAGCAACACGGAGAGTATAGCAGGAATGTTTAGACTGTGCAAAAACAGCAGAAGAGCCTTGCAAAAAAGCTCCTGATGATCATGATTAGCACACAGTGAGCTTTGAAGCTGTGACACAAACATTGCTGTCACTCCTCACTTTATCTCCTAAAAGTGCATTTGAAATCATCGTTTCTGCTGCGCTCTCTCGTTTCGAGTGGAGTTGTGACAGGGGAGGACGAGCGCTTGGACTCTAATCCCACAGCCGAAGGGCGTGCAGGGAAACTCCTGCTGGCCATCTTCAGCACACAGTGATCTTTGCAACCCTGAACACATATTGCTGTCACCTCTCCCTTTCCTACCTGAAAGTCCAATTGAATCCTACATCTCCTGTGCTGCAATTTGTGAGCAGTAGCAGAATATAGCCCATACGTTTGCACTCTGCTGAAACAGCAGAAGAGAAAGTTTAGAAAGTTCCCACTGATCATCTTCAGAACACAGAGAGCTTTGCAACTCTGCAACACATATTGCTGTCACTCCTCCTTTTCCTGCCTGAAAGACCAAAAGATTCCACCATCTCTGTGCCTGCTCTCTGCTGAGCAGCAACAGGGAGAGAAGAGCAATAATGTTTAGACTGGGCTAAAACAGCAGAAGAGCCTTGCAAAGAAGCTCCTGCTGATCATGTTTAGCACACAGTGAGCTTTGAAACTGTGACACAAGCATTGCTGTCACTCCTCACTTTATCTCCTTAAAGTGCATTTGAAGCCATCGTTTCTGGTGCGCTCTCTCGTTTCGAGAGGAGTTGCGACAGGGGAGGACGAGCGCTTGGACTCTAATCCCACAGCCGAAGGGCCATCAGGGAAACTCCTGCTGGGCATCTTCAGCACACATTGAGCTTTGCTACTCTGAAACACACATTGCTGTCACCTCTCACTTTCCTACCTGAAAGTCCAATTGAATCCTACATCTCTTGTGCTTGCTCCTTGTGAGCAGTAGCAGAATATAGCACTTACGTTCAGATTCTGCTGAAACAGCAGAAGAGACAGTCCAGAAAGTTAACACTGATCATCTTCAGCGCACAGCGAGCTTTGCAGCTCTGCAGCACACATTGCTGTCACTCCTCCCTTTCCTGCCTGAAAGACCAATTGATTCCACCATCTCTGTGCCCGCTCTCTGCTTAGCAGCAACAGAGAGAGTATAGCAGGAATGTTTAGACAGGGCTATAACAGCAGAAGAGCCTTGCAAAAAAGCTCCAGCTTTTCATGTTTAGCGCACAGTGAGCTTTAAACTGCGACACAAACATTGCTGCCACTCACTTTATCTCCTAAAAGTGCATTTGAATCTCTCGTTTCTGGGGCGCTCTCTCGTTTCGAGAGGAGTTGTGACAGGGGAGGACGAGCGCTTGGACTCTAATCCCACAGCCGAAGGGCGTGCAGGGAAAGTCCTGCTGGGCATCTTCAGCACACAGTGAGCTTTGCAACTCTGAAACACATATAGCTGTCACCTCTGACTTTCCTAGTTGAAAGTCCAGTTGAATCATACATCTCCTGTGCTTGCTCCTTGTGAGCAGTAGCAGAATATAGCACTTACGTTTGCACTCTGCTGAAACAGCAGAAGAGACAGTCCTGAAAGTTCCCACTGATCAACTTCAGCACACAGCGAGCTTTGCAACACTGCAACACACATTGCTGTCACTCCTCTCTTTCCTGCCTGAAAGACCAATTGATTCCACCATCTCTGTGCCCGCACTCTTGAGCAGCAACAGGGAGAGTATAGCAGGAATGTTTAGACTGGGCTAAAACAGCAGAAGAGCCTTGCAAAAAAGCTCCAGCTTTTCATGTTTAGCGCACAGTGAGCTTTAAACTGCGACACAAACATTGCTGCCACTCACTTTATCTCCTAAAAGTGCATTTGAATCTCTCGTTTCTGGGGCGCTCTCTCGTTTCGAGAGGAGTTGTGACAGGGGAGGACGAGCGCTTGGACTCTAATCCCACAGCCGAAGGGCGTGCAGGGAAAGTCCTGCTGGGCATCTTCAGCACACAGTGAGCTTTGCAACTCTGAAACACATATAGCTGTCACCTCTGACTTTCCTAGTTGAAAGTCCAATTGAATCATACATCTCCTGTGCTTGCTCCTTGTGAGCAGTAGCAGAATACAGCACTTACGTTTGCACTCTGCTGAAACAGCAGAAGAGACAGTCCTGAAAGTTCCCACTGATCATCTTCAGCGCATAGCGAGCTTTGAAACTCTGCAGCACACATTGCTGTCACTCCGCCCTTTCCTGCCTGAAAGACCAACTGATTCCACCATCTGTGAGCCCGCACTCTATTGAGCAGCAACAGGGAGAGTATAGCAGGAATGTTTAGACTGGGCTAAAACAGCAGAAGAGCCTTGCAAAAAAGCTCCTGCTTTTCATGTTAAGCGCACAGTGAGCATTAAACTGCGACACAAACGTTGATGTCATTCACTTTATCTGCTAAAAGTGCATTTGAAACCATCGTTTCTGGTGCGCTCTCTCGTTTCGAGAGGAGTTGTGACAGGGGAGGAGGAGCGCTTGGACTCTAATCCCACAGCCGAAGGGCCAGCAGGGAAACTCCTGATGGGCATCTTCAGCACACAGTGAGCTTTGCAGCTCTGAAACACATATAGCTGTCACCGCTCACTATCCTACCTGAAAGTCCAATTGAATCCTACATCTCCTGTGCTTGCTCCTTGTGAGCAGTAGCAGAATATAGCCCATACGTTTGCACTCTGCTGAAACAGCAGAAGAGACAGTCCTGAAAGCTCCCACTGATCATCAGCGCACAGCGAGCTTTGCAACTCTGCAACACACATTGCTGTCACTCCTCCCTTTCCTGCCTGAAAGACGAACTGATTCCACCATCTCTGTGCCCGCTCTCTGCTGAGCAGCAACAGGGAGAGTATTGCAGGAATGTTTAGACTGGGCAAAAACAGCAGAAGAGCCTTGCAAAAAAGCTCCTGCTGATCATGTTTAGCGCACAGTGAGCATTGAAGCTGTGACACAAACATTGCTGTCACTCCTCACTTTATCTCCTAAAAGTGCATTTGAAACCATCGTTTCTGGTGCGCGCTCTCGTTTCGAGAGGAGTTGTGACAGGGGAGGACGAGCGCTTGGACTCTAATCCCACAGCCGAAGGGCCAGCAGGGAAACTCCTGATGGGCATCTTCAGCACACATTGAGCTTTGCTACTCTGAAACACACATTGCTGTCACCTCTCACTTTCCTACCTGAAAGTCCAATTGAATCCTACATCTCCTGTGCTTTGCTCCTTGTAAGCAGTAGCTGAATATAGCACATTCGTTTGGACTCTGCTGAAACAGCAGAAGAGACAGTCCTGAAAGTTCCCATTGCTCATCTTCAGTGCACAGCGAGCTTTGCAACACTGCAACACACATTGCTGTCACACCTCCCTTTCCTGCCTGAAAGACCAACTGAAACCACCATCTCTGTGCCAGCTCTCTGCTGAGCAGCAACAGGGAGAGTATAGCAGGAATGTTTAGACTGGGCTAAAACAGCAGAAGAGCCTTGCAAAAAAGCTCCTGCTGATCATGTTTAGCACACAGTGAGCTTTAAACTGTGACACAAACATTGCTGTCACTCACTTTATCTCCTAAAAGTGCATTTGACTCCATCGTTTCTGGTGCGCACTCTTGTTTCCAGAGGAGTTGTGACAGGGGAGGACGAGCGCGTGGACTCTAATCCCACAGCCGAAGGGCCATCAGGGAAACTCCTGCTGGGCATCTTCAGCACACAGTGAGCTTTGCAACTCTGAAACACACATTGCAGTCACCTCTCACTTTCCTACCTGAAAGTCCAATTGAATCCTACATCTCCTGTGCTTGCTCCTTGTGAGCAGTAGCAGAATATAGCACTTACGTTTGGACTCTGCTGAAACAGCAGAAGAGACAGTCCAGAAAGTTCCCACTGATCATCAGCGCACAGCGAGCTTTGCAACTCTGCAACACACACTGCTGTCACTCCTCCCTTTCCTGCCTGAAAGACGAACTGATTCCACCATCTCTGTGCCCGCTCTCTGCTTAGCAGCAACAGAGAGAGTATAGCAGGAATGTTTAGACAGGGCTATAACAGCAGAACAGCCTTGCAAAAAAGCTCCTGCTGATCATGTTTAGCACACAGTGAGTTTTGAAGCTGTGACGCAAACATAGCTGTCACTCCTCACTTTATCTCCTAAAAGTGCATTTGACTCCAACGTTTCTGGTGCGCTCTGTCGTTTCGAGAGGAGTTGCGACAGGGGAGGACGAGCGCTTGGACTCTAATCCCACAGCTGAAGGGCGTGCAGGGAAACTCCTGCTGGGCATCTTCGGCACACAGTGATCTTTGCAACCCTGAACACATATAGCTGTCACCTCTCCCTTTCCTACCTGAAAGTCCAATTGAATCCTACATCTCCTGTGCTGCAATTTGTGAGCAGTAGCAGAATATAGCCCATACGTTTGCACTCTGCTGAAACAGCAGAAGAGAAAGTTTAGAAAGTTCCCACTGATCATCTTCAGAACACAGAGAGCTTTGCAACTCTGCAACACACATTGCTGTCACTCCTCCTTTTCCTGCCTGAAAGACCAAAAGATTCCACCATCTCTTTGCCTGCTCTCTGCTGAGCAGCAACAGGGAGAGAAGAGCAATAATGTTTAGACTGGGCTAAAACAGCAGAAGAGCCTTGCAAAAAAGCTCCTGCTGATCATGTTTAGCACACAGTGAGCTTTGAGGCTGTGACACAAACATTGCTGTCACTCCTCACTTTATCTCCTAAAAGTGCATTTGAGTCCAACGTTTTTGGTGCCCTCTCTCGTTTCAAGAGCAGATGTGACAGGGGAGGACGAGCGCTTGGACTCTAATCCCACAGCCGAAGGGCCAGCAGGGAAAATCCTGCTGGGCATCTTCAGCACACAGTGAGCTTTGGAACTCGGAAACACACATTGCTGTCACCTCTCACTTTCCTACCTGAAAGTCCAATTGAATCCTACTTCTCCTGTGCTTTGCTCCTTGTGAGCAGTAGCAGAATATAGCCCATACGTTTGCACTCTGCTGAAACAGAAGAGACAGTCCTGAAAGTTCCCACTGATCATCTTCAGTGCACAGCGAGCTTTGCAACTCTGTAACACACATTGCTGTCACTCCTCCCTTTCCTACCTGAAAGACCAACTGATTCCACCATCTCTGTGTCCGCTCTCTGCTGAGCATCAACAGAGAGAGTATAGCTGGAATGTTAAGACTGGGCTAAAACAGCAGAAGAGCCTTGCAAAAAGGCTCCTGCTGATCATGTTTAGCACACAGTGAGTTTTGAAGCTGTGACACAAATATTGCTGTCACTCCTCACTTTATCTCCTAAAAGTGCATTTGAAACCATCGTTTCTGGTGCGCTCTCTCGTTTCGAGAGGAGTTGTGACAGTGGAGGACGAGCGCTTGGACTCTAATCCCACAGCCAAAGGGCGTGCAGGTAAAATCCTGCTGGGCATCTTCAGCACACATTGAGCTTTGCTACTCTGCAACACACATTGCTGTCACCTCTCACTTTCCTACCTGAAAGTCCAATTGAATCCTACATCTCCTGTGCTTGCTCCTTGTGAGCAGTAGCAGAATATAGCACTTACGTTCAGATTCTGCTGAAACAGCATAAGAGACAGTCCAGAAAGTTAACACTGATCATCTTCAGCGCACAGCGAGCTTTGCAGCTCTGCAGCACACATTGCTGTCACTCCTCCCTTTCCTGACTGAAAGACCAACTGAATCCACCATCTCTGTGCCCGCTCTCTGCTGAGCAGCAACAGGGAGAGTATAGCAGGAATGTTTAGACTGGGCTAAAACAGCAGAAGAGCCTTGCAAAAAAGCTCCTGCTGATCATGTTTAGCGCACAGTGAGCATTGAAGCTGTGACACAAACATTGCTGTCACTCCTCACTTTATCTTCTAAAAGTGCATTTGAATCCATCGTTTCTTGTGCGCTCTCTCGTATCGAGAGGAGTTGTGACAGGGGAGGACGAGCGCTTGGACTCTAATCCCACAGCCGAAGGGCGTGCAGGGAAACTCCTGCTGGGCATCTTCAGCATACAGTGAGCTTTGCAACTCTGAAACACACATTGCTGTCACCTCTCACTTTCCTACCTGAAAGTCCAATTGAATCCTACATCTCCTGTGCTTGCTCCTTGTGAGCAGTAGCAGAATATAGCACATACGTTTGCACTCTGCTGAAACAGCAGAAGACACAGTCCAGAAAGTTCCCACTGATCATCTTCAGCACACAGTGAGCTTTGCAACTGTGAAATATATATTGATGTCACCTCTCACTTTCCTACCGGAAAGTCCAATTGAATCCCACATCTCCTGTTCTTGCTTTGTGAGCAGTAGCAGAATATAGCACTTACGTTTGGACTCTGCTGAAACAGCAGAAGAGACAGTCCTGAAAGTTCCCACTGATCATCTTCAGCGCACAGCGAGCTTTGCAACTCTGCAACACGCATTGCTCTCACTCCTACCTTTTCTGCCTGAAAGACCAACTGAATCCGCATTCTCTGTGCCCGCTCTCTGCTGAGCAGCAACAGGGAGAGTGTAGCAGGAATGTTTAGACTGGGCTAAAACAGCAGAAGAGCCTTGCAAAAAAGCTCCTACTGATCATGTTTAGCACACAGTGAGCTTTGAATCTGTGACACAAACATTGCAGTCACTCCTCACTTTATCTCCTAAAAGTGAATTTGAGTCCAACGTTTTTGTTGCGCTCTCTCGTTTCAAGAGCAGATGTGACAGGGGAGGACGAGCGCTTGGACTCTAATCCCACAGCCGAAGGGCCAGCAGGGAAACTCCTGCTGGGCATCTTCAGCACACAGTGAGCTTTGCAACTCTGAAACACATATTGCTGTCACCTCTCCCTTTCCTACCTGAAAGTCCAATTGAATCCTACTTCTCCTGTGCTTTGGTCCTTATGAGCAGTAGCAGAATATAGCCCATACGTTTGCACTCTGCTGAAACAGCAGAAGAGACAGTCCTGAAAGTTCCCACTGATCATCTTCAGCGCACAGCGAGCTTTGCAAGTCTGCAACACACATTGCTGTCACTCCTCCCTTTCCTACCTGAAAGACCAACTGATTCCACATTCTCTGTGCCCGCTCTCTGTTGAGCAGCAACAGAGAGAGTATAGCTGGAATGTTTAGACTGGGCTAAAACAGCAGAAGAGCCTTGCAAAAAAGCTCCTGCTGATCATGTTTAGCACACAGTGAGTTTTGAAGCTGTGACACAAACATTGCTGTCACTCCTCACTTTATCTCCTAAAAGTGCATTTGAAACCATCGTTTCTGGTGCGCTCTCTCGTTTCGAGAGGAGTTGTGACAGGGGAGGACGAGCGCTTGGACTCTAATCCCACAGCCAAAGGGCGTGCAGGTAAAATCCTGCTGGGCATCTTCAGCACACATTGAGCTTTGCTACTCTGCAACACACATTGCTGTCACCTCTCACTTTCCTACCTGAAAGTCCAATTGAATCCTACATCTCCTGTGCTTGCTCCTTGTGAGCAGTAGCAGAATATAGCACTTACGTTCAGATTCTGCTGAAACAGCATAAGAGACAGTCCAGAAAGTTAACACTGATCATCTTCAGCGCACAGCGAGCTTTGCAGCTCTGCAGCACACATTGCTGTCACTCCTCCCTTTCCTGACTGAAAGACCAACTGAATCCACCATCTCTGTGCCCGCTCTCTGCTGAGCAGCAACAGGGAGAGTATAGCAGGAATGTTTAGACTGGGCTAAAACAGCAGAAGAGCCTTGCAAAAAAGCTCCTGCTGATCATGTTTAGCGCACAGTGAGCATTGAAGCTGTGACACAAACATTGCTGTCACTCCTCACTTTATCTTCTAAAAGTGCATTTGAATCCATCGTTTCTTGTGCGCTCTCTCGTATCGAGAGGAGTTGTGACAGGGGAGGACGAGCGCTTGGACTCTAATCCCACAGCCGAAGGGCGTGCAGGGAAACTCCTGCTGGGCATCTTCAGCATACAGTGAGCTTTGCAACTCTGAAACACACATTGCTGTCACCTCTCACTTTCCTACCTGAAAGTCCAATTGAATCCTACATCTCCTGTGCTTGCTCCTTGTGAGCAGTAGCAGAATATAGCACATACGTTTGCACTCTGCTGAAACAGCAGAAGACACAGTCCAGAAAGTTCCCACTGATCATCTTCAGCACACAGTGAGCTTTGCAACTGTGAAATATATATTGATGTCACCTCTCACTTTCCTACCGGAAAGTCCAATTGAATCCCACATCTCCTGTTCTTGCTTTGTGAGCAGTAGCAGAATATAGCACTTACGTTTGGACTCTGCTGAAACAGCAGAAGAGACAGTCCTGAAAGTTCCCACTGATCATCTTCAGCGCACAGCGAGCTTTGCAACTCTGCAACACGCATTGCTCTCACTCCTACCTTTTCTGCCTGAAAGACCAACTGAATCCGCATTCTCTGTGCCCGCTCTCTGCTGAGCAGCAACAGGGAGAGTGTAGCAGGAATGTTTAGACTGGGCTAAAACAGCAGAAGAGCCTTGCAAAAAAGCTCTTGCTGATCATGTTTAGCACACAGTGAGCTTTGAATCTGTGACACAAACATTGCAGTCACTCCTCACTTTATCTCCTAAAAGTGAATTTGAGTCCAACGTTTTTGTTGCGCTCTCTCGTTTCAAGAGCAGATGTGACAGGGGAGGACGAGCGCTTGGACTCTAATCCCACAGCCGAAGGGCCAGCAGGGAAACTCCTGCTGGGCATCTTCAGCACACAGTGAGCTTTGCAACTCTGAAACACATATTGCTGTCACCTCTCCCTTTCCTACCTGAAAGTCCAATTGAATCCTACTTCTCCTGTGCTTTGGTCCTTATGAGCAGTAGCAGAATATAGCCCATACGTTTGCACTCTGCTGAAACAGCAGAAGAGACAGTCCTGAAAGTTCCCACTGATCATCTTCAGCGCACAGCGAGCTTTGCAAGTCTGCAACACACATTGCTGTCACTCCTCCCTTTCCTACCTGAAAGACCAACTGATTCCACATTCTCTGTGCCCGCTCTCTGCTGAGCAGCAACAGAGAGAGTATAGCTGGAATGTTTAGACTGGGCTAAAACAGCAGAAGAGCCTTGCAAAAAAGCTCCTGCTGATCATGTTTAGCACACAGTGAGTTTTGAAGCTGTGACACAAACATTGCTGTCACTCCTCACTTTATCTCCTAAAAGTGCATTTGAAACCATCGTTTCTGGTGCGCTCTCTCGATTCGAGAGGAGTTGTGACAGGGGAGGACGAGCGCTTGGACTCTAATCCCACAGCCAAAGGGCGTGCAGGGAAAATCCTGCTGGGCATCTTCAGCACACATTGAGCTTTGCTACTCTGAAACACACATTGCTGTCACCTCTCACTTTCCTACCTGAAAGTCCAATTGAATCCTACATCTCCTGTGCTTGCTCCTTGTGAGCAGTAGCAGAATATAGCACTTACGTTCAGATTCTGCTGAAACAGCAGAAGAGACAGTCCAGAAAGTTAACACTGATCATCTTCAGCGCACAGCGAGCTTTGCAGCTCTGCAGCACACATTGCTGTCACTCCTCTCTTTCCTGCCTGAAAGACCAATTGATTCCACCATCTCTGTGCCCGCTCTCTGCTTAGCAGCAACAGAGAGAGTATAGCAGGAATGTTTAGACAGGGCTATAACAGCAGAAGAGCCTTGCAAAAAAGCTCCAGCTTTTCATGTTTAGCGCACAGTGAGCTTTAAACTGCGACACAAACACTGCTGCCACTCACTTTATCTCCTAAAAGTGCATTTGAATCTCTCGTTTCTGGGGCGCTCTCTCGTTTCGAGAGGAGTTGTGACAGGGGAGGACGAGCGCTTGGACTCTAATCCCACAGCCGAAGGGCGTGCAGGGAAAGTCCTGCTGGGCATCTTCAGCACACAGTGAGCTTTGCAACTCTGAAACACATATAGCTGTCACCTCTGACTTTCCTAGTTGAAAGTCCAGTTGAATCATACATCTCCTGTGCTTGCTCCTTGTGAGCAGTAGCAGAATATAGCACTTACGTTTGCACTCAGCTGAAACAGCAGAAGAGACAGTCCTGAAAGTTCCCACTGATCATCTTCAGCGCACAGCGAGCTTTGCAACTCTGCAACACACATTGCTGTCACTCCTCCCTTTCCTGCCTGAAAGACCAACTGAATCCACCATCTCTGTGCCCGCCCTCTGCTTAGCAGCAACAGGGAGAGTATAGCAGGAATATTTAGACTGTGCAAAAACAGCAGAAGAGCCTTGCAAAAAAGCTCCTGCTGATCATGTTTAGCACACAGTGAGCTTTAAACTGCGACAAAAACATTGCTGTCACTCACTTTATCTCCTAAAAGTGCATTTGACTCCATCGTTTCTGGTGCGCACTCTTGTTTCCAGAGGAGTTGTGACAGGGGAGGACGAGCGCTTGGACTCTAATCCCACAGCCGAAGGGCCAGCAGGGAAAGTCCTGCTGGGCATCTTCAGCACACAGTGAGCTTTGCAGCTCTGAAACACATATAGCTGTCACCTCTGACTTTCTTAGTTGAAAGTCCAATTGAATCATACATCTCCTGTGCTTGCTCCTTGTGAGCAGTAGCAGAATATAGCACTTACGTTTGGACTCTGCTGAAACAGCAGAAGAGACAGTCCTGAAAGTTCCCACTGATCATCTTCAGCGCACAGCGAGCTTTGCAACTCTGCAACACACATTGCTGTCACTCCTCCCTTTCCTGCCTGAATGACCAACTGAATCCACCATCTCTGTGCCCGCTCTCTGCTGAGCAGCAACAGGGAGAGTATAACAGGAATGTTTAGACAGGGCTATAACAGCAGAAGAGCCTTGCAAAAAAGCTCCTGCTGATCATGATTAGCACACAGTGAGCTTTGAAGCTGTGACACAAACATTGCTGTCACTCCTCACTTTATCTCCTAAAAGTGCATTTGAAACCTTCGTTTCTGCTGCGCTCTCTCGTTTCGAGTGGAGTTGTGACAGGGGAGGACGAGCGCTTGGACTCTAATCCCACAGCCGAAGGGCGTGCAGGGAAACTCCTGCTGGCCATCTTCAGCACACAGTGATCTTTGCAACCCTGAACACATATAGGTGTCACCTCTCCCTTTCCTACCTGAAAGTCCAATTGAATCCTACATCTCCTGTGCTGCAATTTGTGAGCAGTAGCAGAATATAGCCCATACGTTTGCACTCTGCTGAAACAGCAGAAGAGACAGTCCTGAAAATTCCCACTGATCCTGTTCAGCGCACAGCGAGCTTTGCAACTCTGCAGCACACATTGCTGTCACTCCTCCCTTTCCTGCCTGAAAGACCAACTGAATCCACCATCTCTGTGCCCGCTCTCTGCTGAGAGCAACAGGGAGTGTATAGCAGGAATGTTCAGACTGGGCTAAAACAGCAGAAGAGCCTTGCAAAAAAGCTCCTGCTGATCATGATTAGCACACAGTGAGCTTGGAAACTGTGACACAAGCATTGCTGTCACTCCTCACTTTATCTCCTAAAAGTGCATTTGAGTCCAACGTTTCTCTTGTGCTCTGTCGTTTCGAGAGGAGTTGCGACAGGGGAGGACGAGCGCTTGGACTCTAATCCCACAGCCGAAGGGCGTGCAGGGAAACTCCTGCTGGCCATCTTCAGCACACTGTGATCTTTGCAACCCTGAACACATATAGCTGTCACCTCTCACTTTCCTACCTGAAAGTCCAATTGAATCCTACATCTCCTGTGCTTGCTCCTTGTGAGCAGTAGCAGAATATAGCCCATACGTTTGCACTCTGCTGAAACAGCAGAAGAGACAGTCCTGAAAGCTCCCACTGATCATCAGCGCACAGCGAGCTTTGCAACTCTGCAACACACACTGCTGTCACTCCTCCTTTTCCTGCCTGAAAGACGAACTGATTCCACCATCTCTGTGCCCGCTCTCTGCTTAGCAGCAACAGAGAGAGTATAGCAGGAATGTTTAGACAGGGCTATAACAGCAGAACAGCCTTGCAAAAAAGCTCCTGCTGATCATGTTTAGCACACAGTGAGTTTTGAAGCTGTGACGCAAACATAGCTGTCACTCCTCACTTTATCTCCTAAAAGTGCATTTGAGTCCAACGTTTCTGGTGCGCTCTGTCGTTTCGAGAGGAGTTGCGACAGGGGAGGACGAGCGCTTGGACTCTAATCCCACAGCCGAAGGGCGTGCAGGGAAACTCCTGCTGGGCATCTTCGGCACACAGTGATCTTTGCAACCCTGAACACATATAGCTGTCACCTCTCCCTTTCCTACCTGAAAGTCCAATTGAATCCTACATCTCCTGTGCTGCAATTTGTGAGCAGTAGCAGAATATAGCCCATACGTTTGCACTCTGCTGAAACAGCAAAAGAGAAAGTTTAGAAAGTTCCCACTGATCATCTTCAGAAAACAGAGAGCTTTGCAAATCTGCAACACACATTGCTGTCACTCCTCCTTTTCCTGCCTGAAAGACCAAAAGATTCCACCATCTCTGTGCCTGCTCTCTGCTGAGCAGCAACAGGGAGAGAAGAGCAATAATGTTTAGACTGGGCTAAAACAGCAGAAGAGCCTTGCAAAAAAGCTCCTGCTGATCATGTTTAGCACACAGTGAGCTTTGAGGCTGTGACACAAACATTGCTGTCAATCCTCACTTTATCTCCTAAAAGTGCATTTGAGTCCAACGTTTTTGGTGCCCTCTCTCGTTTCAAGAGCAGATGTGACAGGGGAGGACGAGCGCTTGGACTCTAATCCCACAGCCGAAGGGCCAGCAGGGAAACTACTGATGGGCATCTTCAGCACACAGTGAGCTTTGCAACTCGGAAACACCCATTGCTGTCACCTCTCACTTTCCTACCTGAAAGTCCAATTGAATCCTACATCTCCTGTGCTTTGCTCCTTGTAAGCAGTAGCTGAATATAGCACTTACGTTTGGACACTGCTGAAACAGCAGAAGAGACAGTCCAGAAATTTCCCATTGCTCATCTTCAGTGCACAGCGAGCTTTGCAACTCTGCAACACACATTGCTGTCACTCCTCCCTTTCCTGCCTGAAAGACCAACTGAAACCACCATCTCTGTGCCAGCTCTCTGCTGAGCAGCAACAGGGAGAGTATAGCAGGAATGCTTAGACTGTGCAAAAACAGCAGAAGAGCCTTGCAAAAAAGCTCCTGCTGATCATGTTTAGCACACAGTGAGCTTTAAACTGTGACACAAACATTTCTGTCACTCACTTTATCTCCTAAAAGTGCCTTTGACTCCATATTTTCTGGTGCGCACTCTTGTTTCCAGAGGAGTTGTGACAGGGGAGGACGAGCGCGTGGACTCTAATCCCACAGCCGAAGGGCGTGCAGGGAAACTCCTGCTGGGTATCTTCAGCACACAGTGAGCTTTGCAGCTCTGAAACACATATAGCTGTCACCTCTCACATTCCTACCTGAAAGTCCAATTGAATCCTACTTCTCCTGTGCTTTGCTCCTTGTGAGCAGTAGCAGAATATAGCACTTAAGTTTGCACTCTGCTGAAACAGCAGAAGAGACAGTCCTGAAAGTTCCCACAGATCATCTTCAGCGCACAGCGAGCTTTGCAACTCTGAAACACACATTGCTGTCACCTCACACTTCCCTACCTAAAAGTGCAATTGAATCCTACTTCTCCTGTGCTTTGCTCCTTGTGAGCAGTAGCCGAATATAGCCCATACGTTTGCACTCTGCTGAAACAGCAGAAGAGACAGTCCTTAAAGTTCCCACTGATCATCTTCAGCGCACAGCGAGCTTTGCAGCTCTGCAACACACATTGCTGTCAGTCCTCCCTTTCCTGCCTGAAAGACAAACTGATTCTACCATCTCTGTGCCCGCTCTCTGCTGAGCAGCAATAGAGAGAGTAGAGCAGGAATGTTTAGACTGGTCTAAAACAGCAGAAGATCCTTGCAAAAAAGCTCCTGCTGATCATGTTTAGCACACAGTGAGCTTTGAATCTGTGACACAACCATTGCTGTCCCTCCTCACTTTATCTCCTAAAAGTGCATTTGAAACCATCGTTTCTGGTGCGCTCTCTCATTTCGAGAGGAGTTGTGACAGGGGAGGACGAGCGCGTGGACTCTAATCCCACAGCCGAAGGGCCAGCAGGGAAACTCCTGCTGGGCATCTTCAGCACACAGTGAGCTTTGCAACTCTGCAACACACATTGCTGTCACCTCTCACTTTCCTACCTGAAAGTCCAATTGAATCCCTCTTCTCCTGTGCTTTGCTCCTTGTGAGCAGTAGCAGAATATAGCCCATATGTTTGCACTCTGCTGAAACAGCAGAAGAGACAGTCCAGAAAGATCCCACTGATCATCTTCAGCGCACAGCGAGCTTTACAACTCTGCAACACACATTGCTGTCAATCGTCCCTTTCCTGCCTGAAAGACGAACTGATTCCACCATCTCTGTGCCCGCTCTCTGCTGAGCAGCAACAGGGAGACTATAGCAGGAATGTTTAGACTGGGCTAAAACAGCAGAAGAGCCTTGCAAAAAAGCTCCTGCTGATCATTATTAGCACACAGACAGCTTTGAAACTGTGACACAAACACTGCTGTCACTCCTCACTTTATCTCCTAAAAGTGCATTTGAATCCAGCGCTTCTGGTGCGCTCTCTCATTTCGAGAGGAGTTGTGACAGGGGAGGACGAGCGCTTGGACTCTAATCCCACAGCTGAAAGGCCAGCAGGGAAAATCCTGCTGGGCATCTTCAGCATACAGTGAGCTTTGCAACTCTGAAACACACATTGCTGTCACTCCTCACTTCATCTCCTAATAATCCGTTTGAATCCATGGTCTCTCCCGCCCTCTCTCGTTTGAACAGCAGCAGTGACAGGTGAACACTATCTCTTGGCCTCTGCTCCCACAGCCGAAGAGCCCGGAGTGAAAGCTCCGGCAGGGCATCTTCAGCACGCAGTCAGCTTTGCAACTGTGACACATATATTGCTCTCGCTCCGCACTTTCCTACCTCAAAGTCCAATTGAATCCAAAATCTCTGTGCCCTTTCTCTGCTGGGCAGAAGCAGAGAGAGTAGAGCAGGAACCTTTAGCCAATGCTAAAAGAGCAGAAGAGACAGTCCAGAAAGTTCCCACTGATCATCTTCAGCGCACAGCGAGCTTTGCAACTCTGCAACACACATTGCTGTCACTCCCCCCTTTTTGCCTGAAAGACCAGCTGAATCCACCATCTCTGTGCCCGCTCTCTGCTGAGCAGCAACAGAGAGAGTAGAGCAGGAATGTTTAGCCTGGGCTAAAACAGCAGAAGAGCCTTGCAAAAAAGCTCCTGCTAATCATGTTTAGCACACAGTGAGCTTTGAAACTGTGACACAAACATTGCTGTCACTCCTCACTTTATCTCCTAAAAGTGCATTTGAAGCCAACGTTTTTGGTGCGCTCTCTCGTTTCGAGAGGAGTTGTGACAGGGGAGGAGCAGCGCTTGGGCTCTAATCCCGCAGACGAAGGGCCAGCAGGGAAACTCCTGCAGGGCATCTTCAGCACACAGTGAGCTTTGCAACTCTGCAAAACACATTGCTGTAGCTCCTCCTTTTCCTGCCTGGAAGACCAATTGATTCCAACATCTCTGTGCCCACTCTCTGCTGAGCAGCAACAGAGAGAGTAGAGCAGGAATGTTTAGACTGGGCTAAAACAGCAGAAGAGCATTGCAAAAAAAGCTCCTCCTCATCATGTTTAGCACACAGTGAGCTTTAAACTGTGACACAAACATTGCTGTCACTCCTCACTTTATCTCCTAAAAGTGCATTTGAATCCAACGTTTCTGGTGCACTCTCTCGTTTCGAGAGGAGTTGTGACAGGGGTGGACGAGCGCTTGGACTCTAATCCCACAGCCGAAGGGCCAGCATGGAAAATCCTGCTGGGCATCTTCAGCACACAGTGAGCTTTGCAACTCTGAAACACACATTGCTGACACCTCTCACTTTCCTACCTGAAAGTCCAATTGAATCCTACATCTCCTGTGCTTGCTCCTTGTGAGCAGTAGCAGAATATAGCACTTACGTTTGGAATCTGCTAAAACAGCAGAAGAGACAGTCCAGAAAGTACCCACTGATCATCTTCAGCGCACAGCGAGCTTTGCAACTCAGCAACACGCATTGCTGTCACTCCTCCCTTTCCTGCCTGAAAGAAAGACCAACTGAATCCACCATCTCTGTGCCCGCTCTCTACTGAGCAGCAACAGAGAGAGTAGAGCAGGAATGTTTAGCCTGGGCTAAAACAGCAGAAGAGCATTGCAAAAAAAGCTCCTGCTAATCATGTTTAGCACACAGTGATCTTTAAACTGAGACACAGACATTGCTGTCACTCCTCACTTTATCTCCTAAAAGTGCATTTGAAGCCAACGTTTCTGGTGCGCTCTCTCGTTTCGAGAGGAGTTGTGACAGGGGAGGAGCAGCGCTTGGGCTCTAATCCCACAGACGAAGGGCCAGCAGGGAAACTCCTGCTGGGCATCTTCAGCACACAGTGAGCTTTGCAATTCTGCAACACACATTGCTGTCACTCCTCCTTTTCCTGCCTGAAAGACCAATTGATTCCAACATCTCTGTGCACCCTCTCTGCTGAGCAGCAACAGAGAGAAGGAATGTTTAGACTGGGCTAAAACAGCAGAAGAGCCTTGCAAAAAAGCTCCTCCTGATCATGTTTAGCACACAGTGAGCTTTAAACTGTGACACAAACATTGCTGTCACTCTTCACTCTTTCTCCTAAAAGACCATTTCAATCCAAGAACTCCGTTGCCAGCACTCTGCTGAGCAGCAGAGTGAGCAGGAATGTCTGCAATCTGTAAGGCAGTGGAAGAGACAGGCCTGAAGGCTGCTCTTGTGCTTCTTCAACACACTGAGCTTTACAACTTTGACACACACACTGCTGTCACTCCTCATTGTAGCTCCTAAACGTGCATTTGAATCCAGCGTTTCTGGTCTCCACTCTCGTTTCAAGAGCAGCAGAGGAAGGTGAGCACGAGCGCTTGGAATCCGCTCCCAGTTCCGAAGGGCAGGGAGGGAAAGTCCTTGCAGATCATCTTCAGCGCACAGTGAGCTTTGCAACTCTGAAACACACATTGCTGTCACTCCTCACTTCATCTCCTAATAATCCGTTTGAATCCATGGTCTCTCCCGCCCTCTCTCGTTTGAACAGCAGCAGTGACAGGTGAACACGATCTCTTGGCCTCTGCTCCCACAAACGAAGAGCCCGGAGTGAAAGCTCCGGCAGGGCATCTTCAGCACGCAGTCAGCTTTGCAACTGTGACACATATATTGCTCTCGCTCCGCACTTTCCTACCTCAAAGTCCAATTGAATCCAAAATCTCTGTGCCCTTTCTCTGCTGGGCAGAAGCAGAGAGAGTAGAGCAGGAACCTTTAGCCAATGCTAAAAGAGCAGAAGAGACAGTCCAGAAAGTTCCCACTGATCATCTTCAGCGCACAGCGAGCTTTGCAACTCTGCAACACACATTGCTGTCACTCCTCCCTTTTTGCCTGAAAGACCAGCTGAATTCACCATCTCTGTGCCCGCTCTCTGCTGAGCAGCAACAGAGAGAGTAGGGCAGGAATTTTTAGACCTGCCTAAAACAGCAGAAGAGCCTTGAAAAAAATCTCCTGCTTGATCATGTTTTGCACACAGTGAGCTTTAAACTGTGACACAAACATTGCTGTCACTCCTCACTTTATCTCCTAAAAGTGCATTTGAATCCAAAGTTTCTGGTGCGCTCTCTCGTTTCGAGAGGAGTTGTGACAGGGGAGGAGCAGCGCTTGGACTCTAATCCCACAGACGAAGGGCCAGCAGGGAAACTCCTGCAGGGCATCTTCAGCACACAGTGAGCTTTACAATTCTGCAACACACATTGCTGTCACTCCTCCTTTTCTTGCCTGAAAGTCCAATTGATTCCAACATCACTGTGCCCACTCTCTGCTGAGCAGCAACTGAGAGAGTAGAGCAGGAATGTTTAGACTGGGCTAAAACAGCAGAAGAGCCTTGCAAAAAAGCTCCTCCTGATCATGTTTAGCACACAGTGAGCTTTAAACTGTGACACAAACATTGCTGTCACTCTTCACTCTTTCTCCTAAAAGACCATTTCAATCCAAGAACTCCGTTGCCAGCACTCTGCTGAGCAGCAGAGTGAGCAGGAATGTCTGCAATCTGTAAGGCAGTGGAAGAGACAGGCCTGAAGGCTGCTCTTGTGCTTCTTCAACACACTGAGCTTTACAACTGTGACACACACACTGTTGTCACTCCTCATTGTAGCTCCTAAAAGTGCATTTGAATCCAGCGTTTCTGGTCTCCACTCTCGTTTCCAGTGCAGCAGAGGCAGGTGAGCACGAGCGCTTGGAATCCGCTCCCAGTTCCGAAGGGCAGGGAGGGAAAGTCCTTGCAGATCATCTTCAGCGAACAGTGAGCTTTGCAACTCTGAAACACACATTGCTGTCACTCCTCACTTTATCTCCTAAAAGTGCATTTCAAGCCAACGTTTCTGGTGCGCTCTCTCGCTTCGAGAGCAGTTGTGACAGGGGAGGACGAGCGCTTGGATTCTAATTTCACAGCCGAAGGGCCAGCATGGAAACTACTGCTGGGCATCTTCAGCACACATTGAGATTCGCAACTCTGAAACACATATTGCTGTCACCTCTCACTTTCCTACCTGAAAGTCCAATTGAATAATACATCTCCTGTGCTTGCTCTTTGTGAGCAGTAGCAGAATATAGCACTTACGTTTGGACTCTGCTGAAACAGCAGAAGAGACAGTCCAGGAAGTTCCCACTGATCATCTTCAGCACACAGTGAGCTTTGCAACTCTGCAACACACATTGCTGTCTCTTCTTTTCCTGCCTGAAAGACCAGCTGAATCCACCATCTCTGTGCCCGCTCTCTGCTGAGCAGCAACAGAGAGAGTAGAGCAGGAATGTTTAGCCTGGGCTAAAACAGCAGAAGAGCCTTGCAAAAAATCTCCTGCTTGATCATGTTTTGCACACAGTGAGCTTTAAACTGTGACACAAACATTGCTGTCACTCCTCACTTTATCTCCTAAAAGTGCATTTGAATCCAAAGTTTCTGGTGCGCTCTCTCGTTTGGAGAGGAGTTGTGACAGGGGAGGAGCAGCGCTTGGACTCTAATCCCACAGACGAAGGGCCAGCAGGGAAACTCCTGCAGGGCATCTTCAGCGCACAGTGAGCTTTACAATTCAGAAACACACATTGCTTTCACTCCTCCTTTTCTTGCCTGAAAGACCAATTGATTCCAACATCTCTGTGCCCACTCTCTGCTGAGCAGCAACAGAGAGAGTAGAGCAGGAATGTTTAGACTGGTCTAAAACAGCAGAAGAGCCTTGCAAAAAAGCTCCTCCTGATCATGTTTAGCACACAGTGAGCTTTAAACTGTGACACAAACATTGGTGTCACTCTTCACTCTTTCTCCTAAAAGACCATTTCAATCCCAGAACTCCGTTGCCAGCACTCTGCTGAGCAGCAGAGTGAGCAGGGATGTCTGCAATCTGTAAGGCAGTGGAAGAGACAGGCCTGAAGGCTGCTCTTGTGCTTCTTCCACACACTGAGCTTTACAACTGTGACACACACACTGTTGTCACTCCTCATTGTAGCTCCTAAAAGTGCATTTGAATCCAGCGTTTCTGGTCTCCACTCTCGTTTCAAGAGCAGCAGAGGAAGGTGAGCATGAGCGCTTGGAATCCGCTCCCAGTTCCGAAGGGCAGGGAGGGAAAGTCCTTGCAGATCATCTTCAGCGCACAGTGAGCTTTGCAACTCTGAAACACACATTGCTGTCACTCCTCACTTTATCTCCTAAAAGTGCATTTCAAGCCAACGTTTCTGGTGCGCTCTCTCGCTTCGAGAGCAGTTGTGACAGGGGAGGACGAGCGCTTGGATTCTAATTTCACAGCCGAAGGGCCAGCATGGAAACTACTGCTGGGCATCTTCAGCACACATTGAGATTCACAACTCTGAAACACATATTGCTGTCACCTCTCACTTTCCTACCTGAAAGTCCAATTGAATAATACATCTCCTGTGCTTGCTCTTTGTGAGCAGTAGCAGAATATAGCACTTACGTTTGGACTCTGCTGAAACAGCAGAAGAGACAGTCCAGAAAGTTCCCACTGATCATCTTCAGCACACAGTGAGCTTTGCAACTCTGCAACACACATTGCTGTCTCTTCTTTTCCTGCCTGAAAGACCAATTGATTCCAACACCTCTGTGCCCGCTCTCTGCTGAGCAGCAACAGAGAGAGTAGAGCAGGAATGTTTAGCCTGGGCTAAAACAGCAGAAGAGCCTTGCAAAAAATCTCCTGCTTGATCATGTTTTGCACACAGTGAGCTTTAAACTGTGACACAAACATTGCTGTCACTCCTCACTTTATCTCCTAAAAGTGCATTTGAATCCAAAGTTTCTGGTGCGCTCTTACGTTTCGAGAGGAGTTGTGACAGGGGAGGTGCAGCGCTTGGACTCTAATCCCACAGACGAAGGGCCAGCAGGGAAACTCCTGCAGGGCATCTTCAGCACACAGTGAGCTTTGCAATTCTGCAACACACATTGCTGTAACTCCTTTTCCTGCCTGGAAGACCAATTGATTCCAACATCTCTGTGCCCACTCTCTGCTGAGCAGCAACAGAGAGAAGGAATGTTTAGATTGGGCTAAAACAGCAGAAGAGCCTTGCAAAAAAGCTCCTCCTGATCATGTTTAGCACACAGTGAGCTTTAAACTGTGACACAAACATTGCTGTCACTCTTCACTCTTTCTCCTAAAAGACCATTTCAATCCAAGAACTCCGTTGCCAGCACTCTGCTGAGCAGCAGAGTGAGCAGGAATGTCTGCAATCTGTAAGGCAGTGGAAGAGACAGGCCTGAAGGCTGCTCTTGTGCTTCTTCAACACACTGAGCTTTACAACTGTGACACACACACTGTTGTCACTCCTCATTGTAGCTCCTAAAAGTGCATTTGAATCCAGCGTTTCTGGTCTCCACTCTCGTTTCAAGAGCAGCAGAGGAAGGTGAGCACGAGCGCTTGGAATCCGCTCCCAGTTCCGAAGGGCAGGGAGGGAAAGTCCTTGCAGATCATCTTCAGCGCACAGTGAGCTTTGCAACTCTGAAACACACATTGCTGTCACTCCTCACTTCATCTCCTAATAATCCGTTTGAATCCATGGTCTCTCCCGCCCTCTCTCGTTTGAACAGCAGCAGTGACAGGTGAGTAGCTTGCGAGAGGACGCCTGCAACACCGGAGCGGAGAGGGGAGAGATCAGCGTCCTGGAGCCTCACCTCAGAGCGACAAGAGCCACTGAGGTGGGAGCCTCAAGTCCTCAACAGGACTTGCCCAGGACTCGGAAGCTCAGCTCCCGCGAGGGGCTGACTCACAGGGGGCGGAGCCAGGAGGCTCGGTGTCAGATTCAAACCGGCCATCAAGGGCCACTCTCGATCAGTTGCTGAGGTGAGTAGCTTGCGAGAGGACGCCTGCAACACCGGAGCGGAGAGGGGAGAGATCAGCGTCCAGGAGCCTCACCTCAGAGCGACAAGAGCCACTGAGGAGGGAGCCTCAAGTCCTCAACAGGACTTGCCCAGGACTCGGAAGCTCAGCTCCCGCGAGGGGCTGACTCACAGGGGGCGGAGCCAAGAGGAGTGGCACCAGCTGGGAGTGGCTAAAAAACCTTCCCAGGGAGCGCGGCGAACAGAGCCGGCAAACAGAGAGCGTCGAGGCAGAGGGTCGAGGCAGTTTGCGCGGCAGTTCGCGCGGGCAGGCGAGCGGGCAGGCGAGCGGGCAGGGAAGCGTTCCATCCGCCTCATCGAGAGGACTCGCCTGGAGTACAGGAGGGGGAAGGAGTGCTGAGGGACGTAGACGGATTGATTGACCAGATAGATCATGGTTACAACACGATCGAAAGCTGTAGTGAGTACTAATGTGGGTATCCAGACTGAGCCTTCCTGCAGACATGCAGCTGTGCAGGTCTCTGGCTGCAGCGAATGCCTGAGCCTGGCACTTGTATTGGAGGGAGCCAGTGACACTGCTTGTGTTCGCTGTGAGCAAATAAATGACCTGCTCAGGCAGGTGGCTGAACTGAGGGAGGAGGTAGAAAGGTTGAGAGCCATTAGAGAGTGTGAAAGTGAAATAGATTGGTGGAACCACACCCTAAGGCAAGGGCAGAGGGAAGTGGTTCAACAAGATATGGATCCCCTTCCCTCCTACCATCAGACAGAAGGAGAGAGCTTAATGGACAAGGATGGATGGAGGGAGGTTCCTCCTCGGAGAGGTAAGCGAAAACCCTCACAATCCCTTCCTCCCTCCCAGTTGCCCTTGAATAACAGGTATGAGGTCTTGGAAATTCAGGGCCAGGTGAATGGAGATGGTGAGGCAAATCTATCTAGTGAGTCACCCAGGGCTAGTCACTCACCCACATGCCTCAGAACTTCCCCAACCAAGAAGAAAAGAAGAGTAATTGTGGTGGGTGACTCCCTTCTGAGGGGAACAGAAGGGCCCATTTGTCGACCGGATCCACCCCACAGGGAGGTCTGCTGCCTGCCTGGGGCTCGGATTAGAGATGTTAAAAATAAGCTCTCTGAACTGGTGCAGCCGTCTGACTACTACCCACTGCTGGTTTTTCAGGTTGGCAGTGACGAAATTATTACGAGGAACGTAAGGGCAATGAAGAGAGACTACAGGGCCCTGGGACGGCTGGTTAAAGGGTCTGGAGCGCAAGTGGTGTTTGCCTCCATACCTGTTGCAAGCGAGGGTGAAGGGATATATAAGAAGACTCTGCAGGTTAATGTATGGCTACGTGACTGGTGCCAAAGGCAGGGGTTTGGGTTTTTCAGTCACGGGTTGCTGTATGGGACACCTGGTTTGCTGGTGACAGGCGGGATACACCAGTCCCAGAGAAAAAAAAGGGTTTTGGGGCAGGAGTTAGCAGGGCTTATTGACAGGGCTTTAAACTAGTTAGGAAGGGGGGAGGGGATTTAACTGGGCCTGTTGGGGACAAGCCCAAGAGGAACATGCTAGGGATTGAAGGGTGGCGGGCTAAGGAGGACTATCAATCTCTTGTTTCACTTGTGGGAAAGGATAGCTCTTTAGACCCTGTCCCGCAGGGGAAAAAGAGTACTAGGACTGGCTCCCTGAAATGCCTGTACACCAATGCACGCAGCATGGGGAATAAACAGGAGGAGTTAGAAGTCTGTGTGCGGGCTAAAGGTTATGATCTAGTGGCGATTACAGAGACATGGTGGGACAGTTCACATGACTGGAATGTGGTCATGGATGGCTATGTCCTTTTTAGGAAAGATAGGTCAGCGAAGCGAGGTGGTGGAGTTGCTCTTTACGTGAGAGAGCAACTAGAATGTATTGAGTTCTGTCCGGGGTCGGATGAGGAGCAAGTGGAATGTCTGTGGGTACGAATCAAGGGGCTGACTGGCACGGGTGATACAGTTGTGGGGGTCTATTACAGACCTCCTGATCAGCACGAAGGAGTTGATGAGGCTTTCTACAGGCAACTGGAAGTAGCCTCGCGACTACATGCCTTAGTCGTCGTGGGGGACTTTAATTACCCCGATATTTGCTGGAAGACTCACACAGCCAGTCATTCACAGTCTAGGAGGTTCCTCGAGTGCATTGATGATAATTTCTTAATGCAAATGGTGGACGTACCAACTAGGGGAGCAGCGCTGCTAGATTTAGTACTCGCCAACAAGGAGGGTTTGGTCGAAGTGGTGACGGTCAATGGCAGCCTTGGCTGCAGTGACCATGAGATGGTGGAGTTTAGGATCCTGTGTGGGAGGAATAGAATACCTAGCAAAGCCACAGTTCTGGATTTCCGAAGGGCCAACTTTGGCCTCTTCAGTCAACTGCTAAGGGAAGTCTCATGGGAAAGTGTACTAGGCGGTAAAGGGGCTCAAGATAGTTGGTTAGCATTCAAGGACCGCTTCTTCCAAGCTCAGGATCGGAGCGTCCCAATGAGTAGGAAGTCAAGTAAGGGATCTAGGAGACCGGCGTGGTTAAACAAGGAGCTGCTGGGCAAACTCAAGTGGAAAAGGAGAATCTATGGATTATGGAAGGAGGGGCTGGCCGCTTGGGAGGAATATAGGACAGTTGTTAGAGGATGTAGGGAGGCAATTAGGACAGCTAAGGCCTCCTTGGAACTCAATCTTGCTAGTCGGGTTAAAGACAATAGAAAGGGCTTCTTCAAATACATAGCAAATAAAACTAAAACAAGAGGCAATATAGGCCCACTGCTGAACGAAGTGGGTACCCTGGAGACAGAGGATATAAAGAAGGCAGAGGTGCTGAATGCCTTCTTTGCCTCTGTCTTTACTCCTGCAGACTCTCCCCGAGGGCCCCGGATTTCTATAGCCCCAGAAGGAGTCAGGACAAAGGAGGAGTTTGCTTTGGTAGATGAGGATTGGGTTAGGGATCAGCTATGCAAACTGGACATCTGTAAATCGATGGGTCCGGATGGAATGCACCCACGGGTGCTGAGGGAGCTGGCGGAGGTCATTGCTAGGCCACTTTCCATCATCTTTGGTAAGTCGTGGGAAATGGGCGAGGTGCCTGAGGATTGGCGGATGGCAAAGGTCACACCAATCTATAAGAAGGGCAAGAAGGAGGACCCGGGTAATTATAGACCGGTCAGCCTTACCTCCATCCCTGGAAAGATGATGGAACAACTTATTCTTGACTCCATCACTAGGCATATCAAGGATGAGGGGGTCATTAAGAACAGCCAACATGGTTTTATGAGGGGGAAGTCATGTATGACCAACCTTATAGCCTTCTATGAGGAAGTGACTAGGTGGAGGGATGATGGTAGAGCGGTAGATGTAGTTTTTCTTGATTTCAGTAAGGCATTTGATACTGTCTCCCACAGCATCCTCATAGATAAGCTGAGGAAGTGTGGGCTTGACGATCAAGTAGTGAGGTGGATCGAGAACTGGTTGAAAGGAAGAAGGCAGAGAGTTGTGGTCAATGGCGCAGAATCTAGCTGGAGGTCTGTGACTAGTGGAGTTCCTCAGGGGTCGGTGCTGGGACCGGTGCTGTTTAATATTTTCATCAATGACCTGGATGAGGGAACTGAGTGCACCCTCAGCAAGTTTGCTGATGACACAAAACTGGGAGGAGTGGCTGACACACCAGAGGACTGTGCTGATATTCAGCGAGACCTGGACAGGCTGGAGAGTTGGGCGGGGAGAAACTGGATGAAATTTAACAAGGGCAAGTGTAGAGTCTTGCATCTGGGGAAGAACAACCCCATGTACCAGTACAGGTTGGGGGGTGACCTGCTGGAAAGTAGTGAAGGGGAAAGGGACCTGGGGGTCCTGGTGGATAGGAGGATGACCATGAGCCAGCAATGTGCTCTTGTGGCCAAGAAGGCAAATGGCATCTTAGGGTGCATTAGAAAGGGAGTGGTTAGTAGGTCAAGAGAGGTTCTCCTCCCCCTCTACTCAGCCTTGGTGAGGCCGCATCTGGAATATTGCGTCCAGTTCTGGGCCCCTCTGTTCAAGAAGGACAGGGAATTGCTTGAAGGAGTCCAGCGCAGAGCCACAAAGATGATTAAGGGAGTGGAACATCTCCCTTATGAGGAGAGGCTGAGGGAGCTGGGTCTCTTTAGCTTGCAAAAGAGGAGACTGAGGGGTGACCTCATCAATGTTTACAAATATGTGAAGGGTAGGTGTCAGGATGATGGAGCTAGGCTTTTTTCAGTGATATCCAGTGATAGGACAAGGGGCAATGGGTGTAAACTGGAGCATAGGAAGTTCCACGTTAACATCAGGAAGAACTTCTTTACTGTAAGAGTGACAGAGCACTGGAACAGGCTGCCCAGGGGGGTTGTGGAGTCTCCTACACTGGAGATATTCAAGGCCCGCCTGGACAAGTTCCTGTGTGATGTACTGTAGGTTACCCTGCTCTTGCAGGGGGGTTGGACTAGATGATCTTTTTAGGTCCCTTCCAACCCTTGGGATTCTGTGATTCTGTGATTCTGTGATCTCTTGGCCTCTGCTCCCACAGCCGAAGAGCCCGGAGTGAAAGCTCCGGCAGGGCATCTTCAGCACGCAGTCAGCTTTGCAACTGTGACACATATATTGCTCTCGCTCCGCACTTTCCTACCTCAAAGTCCAATTGAATCCAAAATCTCTGTGCCCTTTCTCTGCTGGGCAGAAGCTGAGAGAGTAGAGCAGGAACCTTTAGCCAATGCTAAAAGAGCAGAAGAGACAGTCCAGAAAGTTCCCACTGATCATCTTCAGCGCACAGCGAGCTTTGCAACTCTGCAACACACATTGCTGTCACTCCTCCCTTTTTGCCTGAAAGACCAGCTGAATCCACCATCTCTGTGCCCGCTCTCTGCTGAGCAGCAACAGAGAGAGTAGAGCAGGAATTTTTAGACCTGCCTAAAACAGCAGAAGAGCCTTGAAAAAAATCTCCTGCTTGATCATGTTTTGCACACAGTGAGCTTTAAACTGTGACACAAACATTGCTGTCACTCCTCACTTTATCTCCTAAAAGTGCATTTGAATCCAAAGTTTCTGGTGCGCTCTCTCGTTTGGAGAGGAGTTGTGACAGGGGAAGAGCAGCGCTTGGACTCTAATCCCACAGACGAAGGGCCAGCAGGGAAACTCCTGCAGGGCATCTTCAGCACACAGTGAGCTTTACAATTCTGCAACACACATTGCTGTCACTCCTCCTTTTCTTGCCTGAAAGACCAATTGATTCCAACATCTCTGTGCCCACTCTCTGCTGAGCAGCAACAGAGAGAGTAGAGCAGGAATGTTTAGACTGGGCTAAAACAGCAGAAGAGCCTTGCAAAAAAGCTCCTCCTGATCATGTTTAGCACACAGTGAGCTTTAAACTGTGACACAAACATTGCTGTCACTCTTCACTCTTTCTCCTAAAAGACCATTTCAATCCAAGAACTCCGTTGCCAGCACTCTGCTGAGCAGCAGAGTGAGCAGGAATGTCTGCAATCTGTAAGGCAGTGGAAGAGACAGGCCTGAAGGCTGCTCTTGTGCTTCTTCAACACACTGAGCTTTACAACTGTGACACACACACTGTTGTCACTCCTCATTGTAGCTCCTAAAAGTGCATTTGAATCCAGCGTTTCTGGTCTCCACTCTCGTTTCCAGTGCAGCAGAGGCAGGTGAGCACGAGCGCTTGGAATCCGCTCCCAGTTCCGAAGGGCAGGGAGGGAAAGTCCTTGCAGATCATCTTCAGCGAACAGTGAGCTTTGCAACTCTGAAACACACATTGCTGTCACTCCTCACTTTATCTCCTAAAAGTGCATTTCAAGCCAACGTTTCTGGTGCGCTCTCTCGCTTCGAGAGCAGTTGTGACAGGGGAGGACGAGCGCTTGGATTCTAATTTCACAGCCGAAGGGCCAGCATGGAAACTACTGCTGGGCATCTTCAGCACACATTGAGATTCGCAACTCTGAAACACATATTGCTGTCAAATCTCACTTTCCTACCTGAAAGTCCAATTGAATAATACATCTCCTGTGCTTGCTCTTTGTGAGCAGTAGCAGAATATAGCACTTACGTTTGGACTCTGCTGAAACAGCAGAAGAGACAGTCCAGGAAGTTCCCACTGATCATCTTCAGCACACAGTGAGCTTTGCAACTCTGCAACACACATTGCTGTCTCTTCTTTTCCTGCCTGAAAGACCAGCTGAATCCACCATCTCTGTGCCCGCTCTCTGCTGAGCAGCAACAGAGAGAGTAGAGCAGGAATGTTTAGCCTGGGCTAAAACAGCAGAAGAGCCTTGCAAAAAATCTCCTGCTTGATCATGTTTTGCACACAGTGAGCTTTAAACTGTGACACAAACATTGCTGTCACTCCTCACTTTATCTCCTAAAAGTGCATTTGAATCCAAAGTTTCTGGTGCGCTCTCTCGTTTGGAGAGGAGTTGTGACAGGGGAGGAGCAGCGCTTGGACTCTAATCCCACAGACGAAGGGCCAGCAGGGAAACTCCTGCAGGGCATCTTCAGCGCACAGTGAGCTTTACAATTCAGAAACACACATTGCTGTCACTCCTCCTTTTCTTGCCTGAAAGACCAATTGATTCCAACATCTCTGTGCCCACTCTCTGCTGAGCAGCAACAGAGAGAGTAGAGCAGGAATGTTTAGACTGGTCTAAAACAGCAGAAGAGCCTTGCAAAAAAGCTCCTCCTGATCATGTTTAGCACACAGTGAGCTTTAAACTGTGACACAAACATTGGTGTCACTCTTCACTCTTTCTCCTAAAAGACCATTTCAATCCCAGAACTCCGTTGCCAGCACTCTGCTGAGCAGCAGAGTGAGCAGGGATGTCTGCAATCTGTAAGGCAGTGGAAGAGACAGGCCTGAAGGCTGCTCTTGTGCTTCTTCCACACACTGAGCTTTACAACTGTGACACACACACTGTTGTCACTCCTCATTGTAGCTCCTAAAAGTGCATTTGAATCCAGCGTTTCTGGTCTCCACTCTCGTTTCAAGAGCAGCAGAGGAAGGTGAGCATGAGCGCTTGGAATCCGCTCCCAGTTCCGAAGGGCAGGGAGGGAAAGTCCTTGCAGATCATCTTCAGCGCACAGTGAGCTTTGCAAC
This sequence comes from Lathamus discolor, assembly GCF_037157495.1. Classification (NCBI taxonomy): domain Eukaryota; kingdom Metazoa; phylum Chordata; class Aves; order Psittaciformes; family Psittacidae; genus Lathamus; species Lathamus discolor. Next base: position 15,608,822 of record NC_088908.1, on the reverse strand, counting down.
TCTGAAACACACATTGCTGTCACTCCTCACTTTATCTCCTAAAAGTGCATTTCAAGCCAACGTTTCTGGTGCGCTCTCTCGCTTCGAGAGCAGTTGTGACAGGGGAGGACGAGCGCTTGGATTCTAATTTCACAGCCGAAGGGCCAGCATGGAAACTACTGCTGGGCATCTTCAGCACACATTGAGATTCACAACTCTGAAACACATATTGCTGTCACCTCTCACTTTCCTACCTGAAAGTCCAATTGAATAATACATCTCCTGTGCTTGCTCTTTGTGAGCAGTAGCAGAATATAGCACTTACGTTTGGACTCTGCTGAAACAGCAGAAGAGACAGTCCAGAAAGTTCCCACTGATCATCTTCAGCACACAGTGAGCTTTGCAACTCTGCAACACACATTGCTGTCTCTTCTTTTCCTGCCTGAAAGACCAATTGATTCCAACACCTCTGTGCCCGCTCTCTGCTGAGCAGCAACAGAGAGAGTAGAGCAGGAATGTTTAGCCTGGGCTAAAACAGCAGAAGAGCCTTGCAAAAAATCTCCTGCTTGATCATGTTTTGCACACAGTGAGCTTTAAACTGTGACACAAACATTGCTGTCACTCCTCACTTTATCTCCTAAAAGTGCATTTGAATCCAAAGTTTCTGGTGCGCTCTTACGTTTCGAGAGGAGTTGTGACAGGGGAGGTGCAGCGCTTGGACTCTAATCCCACAGACGAAGGGCCAGCAGGGAAACTCCTGCAGGGCATCTTCAGCACACAGTGAGCTTTGCAATTCTGCAACACACATTGCTGTAACTCCTTTTCCTGCCTGGAAGACCAATTGATTCCAACATCTCTGTGCCCACTCTCTGCTGAGCAGCAACAGAGAGAAGGAATGTTTAGATTGGGCTAAAACAGCAGAAGAGCCTTGCAAAAAAGCTCCTCCTGATCATGTTTAGCACACAGTGAGCTTTAAACTGTGACACAAACATTGCTGTCACTCTTCACTCTTTCTCCTAAAAGACCATTTCAATCCAAGAACTCCGTTGCCAGCACTCTGCTGAGCAGCAGAGTGAGCAGGAATGTCTGCAATCTGTAAGGCAGTGGAAGAGACAGGCCTGAAGGCTGCTCTTGTGCTTCTTCAACACACTGAGCTTTACAACTGTGACACACACACTGTTGTCACTCCTCATTGTAGCTCCTAAAAGTGCATTTGAATCCAGCGTTTCTGGTCTCCACTCTCGTTTCAAGAGCAGCAGAGGAAGGTGAGCACGAGCGCTTGGAATCCGCTCCCAGTTCCGAAGGGCAGGGAGGGAAAGTCCTTGCAGATCATCTTCAGCGCACAGTGAGCTTTGCAACTCTGAAACACACATTGCTGTCACTCCTCACTTCATCTCCTAATAATCCGTTTGAATCCATGGTCTCTCCCGCCCTCTCTCGTTTGAACAGCAGCAGTGACAGGTGAGTAGCTTGCGAGAGGACGCCTGCAACACCGGAGCGGAGAGGGGAGAGATCAGCGTCCTGGAGCCTCACCTCAGAGCGACAAGAGCCACTGAGGTGGGAGCCTCAAGTCCTCAACAGGACTTGCCCAGGACTCGGAAGCTCAGCTCCCGCGAGGGGCTGACTCACAGGGGGCGGAGCCAGGAGGCTCGGTGTCAGATTCAAACCGGCCATCAAGGGCCACTCTCGATCAGTTGCTGAGGTGAGTAGCTTGCGAGAGGACGCCTGCAACACCGGAGCGGAGAGGGGAGAGATCAGCGTCCAGGAGCCTCACCTCAGAGCGACAAGAGCCACTGAGGAGGGAGCCTCAAGTCCTCAACAGGACTTGCCCAGGACTCGGAAGCTCAGCTCCCGCGAGGGGCTGACTCACAGGGGGCGGAGCCAAGAGGAGTGGCACCAGCTGGGAGTGGCTAAAAAACCTTCCCAGGGAGCGCGGCGAACAGAGCCGGCAAACAGAGAGCGTCGAGGCAGAGGGTCGAGGCAGTTTGCGCGGCAGTTCGCGCGGGCAGGCGAGCGGGCAGGCGAGCGGGCAGGGAAGCGTTCCATCCGCCTCATCGAGAGGACTCGCCTGGAGTACAGGAGGGGGAAGGAGTGCTGAGGGACGTAGACGGATTGATTGACCAGATAGATCATGGTTACAACACGATCGAAAGCTGTAGTGAGTACTAATGTGGGTATCCAGACTGAGCCTTCCTGCAGACATGCAGCTGTGCAGGTCTCTGGCTGCAGCGAATGCCTGAGCCTGGCACTTGTATTGGAGGGAGCCAGTGACACTGCTTGTGTTCGCTGTGAGCAAATAAATGACCTGCTCAGGCAGGTGGCTGAACTGAGGGAGGAGGTAGAAAGGTTGAGAGCCATTAGAGAGTGTGAAAGTGAAATAGATTGGTGGAACCACACCCTAAGGCAAGGGCAGAGGGAAGTGGTTCAACAAGATATGGATCCCCTTCCCTCCTACCATCAGACAGAAGGAGAGAGCTTAATGGACAAGGATGGATGGAGGGAGGTTCCTCCTCGGAGAGGTAAGCGAAAACCCTCACAATCCCTTCCTCCCTCCCAGTTGCCCTTGAATAACAGGTATGAGGTCTTGGAAATTCAGGGCCAGGTGAATGGAGATGGTGAGGCAAATCTATCTAGTGAGTCACCCAGGGCTAGTCACTCACCCACATGCCTCAGAACTTCCCCAACCAAGAAGAAAAGAAGAGTAATTGTGGTGGGTGACTCCCTTCTGAGGGGAACAGAAGGGCCCATTTGTCGACCGGATCCACCCCACAGGGAGGTCTGCTGCCTGCCTGGGGCTCGGATTAGAGATGTTAAAAATAAGCTCTCTGAACTGGTGCAGCCGTCTGACTACTACCCACTGCTGGTTTTTCAGGTTGGCAGTGACGAAATTATTACGAGGAACGTAAGGGCAATGAAGAGAGACTACAGGGCCCTGGGACGGCTGGTTAAAGGGTCTGGAGCGCAAGTGGTGTTTGCCTCCATACCTGTTGCAAGCGAGGGTGAAGGGATATATAAGAAGACTCTGCAGGTTAATGTATGGCTACGTGACTGGTGCCAAAGGCAGGGGTTTGGGTTTTTCAGTCACGGGTTGCTGTATGGGACACCTGGTTTGCTGGTGACAGGCGGGATACACCAGTCCCAGAGAAAAAAAAGGGTTTTGGGGCAGGAGTTAGCAGGGCTTATTGACAGGGCTTTAAACTAGTTAGGAAGGGGGGAGGGGATTTAACTGGGCCTGTTGGGGACAAGCCCAAGAGGAACATGCTAGGGATTGAAGGGTGGCGGGCTAAGGAGGACTATCAATCTCTTGTTTCACTTGTGGGAAAGGATAGCTCTTTAGACCCTGTCCCGCAGGGGAAAAAGAGTACTAGGACTGGCTCCCTGAAATGCCTGTACACCAATGCACGCAGCATGGGGAATAAACAGGAGGAGTTAGAAGTCTGTGTGCGGGCTAAAGGTTATGATCTAGTGGCGATTACAGAGACATGGTGGGACAGTTCACATGACTGGAATGTGGTCATGGATGGCTATGTCCTTTTTAGGAAAGATAGGTCAGCGAAGCGAGGTGGTGGAGTTGCTCTTTACGTGAGAGAGCAACTAGAATGTATTGAGTTCTGTCCGGGGTCGGATGAGGAGCAAGTGGAATGTCTGTGGGTACGAATCAAGGGGCTGACTGGCACGGGTGATACAGTTGTGGGGGTCTATTACAGACCTCCTGATCAGCACGAAGGAGTTGATGAGGCTTTCTACAGGCAACTGGAAGTAGCCTCGCGACTACATGCCTTAGTCGTCGTGGGGGACTTTAATTACCCCGATATTTGCTGGAAGACTCACACAGCCAGTCATTCACAGTCTAGGAGGTTCCTCGAGTGCATTGATGATAATTTCTTAATGCAAATGGTGGACGTACCAACTAGGGGAGCAGCGCTGCTAGATTTAGTACTCGCCAACAAGGAGGGTTTGGTCGAAGTGGTGACGGTCAATGGCAGCCTTGGCTGCAGTGACCATGAGATGGTGGAGTTTAGGATCCTGTGTGGGAGGAATAGAATACCTAGCAAAGCCACAGTTCTGGATTTCCGAAGGGCCAACTTTGGCCTCTTCAGTCAACTGCTAAGGGAAGTCTCATGGGAAAGTGTACTAGGCGGTAAAGGGGCTCAAGATAGTTGGTTAGCATTCAAGGACCGCTTCTTCCAAGCTCAGGATCGGAGCGTCCCAATGAGTAGGAAGTCAAGTAAGGGATCTAGGAGACCGGCGTGGTTAAACAAGGAGCTGCTGGGCAAACTCAAGTGGAAAAGGAGAATCTATGGATTATGGAAGGAGGGGCTGGCCGCTTGGGAGGAATATAGGACAGTTGTTAGAGGATGTAGGGAGGCAATTAGGACAGCTAAGGCCTCCTTGGAACTCAATCTTGCTAGTCGGGTTAAAGACAATAGAAAGGGCTTCTTCAAATACATAGCAAATAAAACTAAAACAAGAGGCAATATAGGCCCACTGCTGAACGAAGTGGGTACCCTGGAGACAGAGGATATAAAGAAGGCAGAGGTGCTGAATGCCTTCTTTGCCTCTGTCTTTACTCCTGCAGACTCTCCCCGAGGGCCCCGGATTTCTATAGCCCCAGAAGGAGTCAGGACAAAGGAGGAGTTTGCTTTGGTAGATGAGGATTGGGTTAGGGATCAGCTATGCAAACTGGACATCTGTAAATCGATGGGTCCGGATGGAATGCACCCACGGGTGCTGAGGGAGCTGGCGGAGGTCATTGCTAGGCCACTTTCCATCATCTTTGGTAAGTCGTGGGAAATGGGCGAGGTGCCTGAGGATTGGCGGATGGCAAAGGTCACACCAATCTATAAGAAGGGCAAGAAGGAGGACCCGGGTAATTATAGACCGGTCAGCCTTACCTCCATCCCTGGAAAGATGATGGAACAACTTATTCTTGACTCCATCACTAGGCATATCAAGGATGAGGGGGTCATTAAGAACAGCCAACATGGTTTTATGAGGGGGAAGTCATGTATGACCAACCTTATAGCCTTCTATGAGGAAGTGACTAGGTGGAGGGATGATGGTAGAGCGGTAGATGTAGTTTTTCTTGATTTCAGTAAGGCATTTGATACTGTCTCCCACAGCATCCTCATAGATAAGCTGAGGAAGTGTGGGCTTGACGATCAAGTAGTGAGGTGGATCGAGAACTGGTTGAAAGGAAGAAGGCAGAGAGTTGTGGTCAATGGCGCAGAATCTAGCTGGAGGTCTGTGACTAGTGGAGTTCCTCAGGGGTCGGTGCTGGGACCGGTGCTGTTTAATATTTTCATCAATGACCTGGATGAGGGAACTGAGTGCACCCTCAGCAAGTTTGCTGATGACACAAAACTGGGAGGAGTGGCTGACACACCAGAGGACTGTGCTGATATTCAGCGAGACCTGGACAGGCTGGAGAGTTGGGCGGGGAGAAACTGGATGAAATTTAACAAGGGCAAGTGTAGAGTCTTGCATCTGGGGAAGAACAACCCCATGTACCAGTACAGGTTGGGGGGTGACCTGCTGGAAAGTAGTGAAGGGGAAAGGGACCTGGGGGTCCTGGTGGATAGGAGGATGACCATGAGCCAGCAATGTGCTCTTGTGGCCAAGAAGGCAAATGGCATCTTAGGGTGCATTAGAAAGGGAGTGGTTAGTAGGTCAAGAGAGGTTCTCCTCCCCCTCTACTCAGCCTTGGTGAGGCCGCATCTGGAATATTGCGTCCAGTTCTGGGCCCCTCTGTTCAAGAAGGACAGGGAATTGCTTGAAGGAGTCCAGCGCAGAGCCACAAAGATGATTAAGGGAGTGGAACATCTCCCTTATGAGGAGAGGCTGAGGGAGCTGGGTCTCTTTAGCTTGCAAAAGAGGAGACTGAGGGGTGACCTCATCAATGTTTACAAATATGTGAAGGGTAGGTGTCAGGATGATGGAGCTAGGCTTTTTTCAGTGATATCCAGTGATAGGACAAGGGGCAATGGGTGTAAACTGGAGCATAGGAAGTTCCACGTTAACATCAGGAAGAACTTCTTTACTGTAAGAGTGACAGAGCACTGGAACAGGCTGCCCAGGGGGGTTGTGGAGTCTCCTACACTGGAGATATTCAAGGCCCGCCTGGACAAGTTCCTGTGTGATGTACTGTAGGTTACCCTGCTCTTGCAGGGGGGTTGGACTAGATGATCTTTTTAGGTCCCTTCCAACCCTTGGGATTCTGTGATTCTGTGATTCTGTGATCTCTTGGCCTCTGCTCCCACAGCCGAAGAGCCCGGAGTGAAAGCTCCGGCAGGGCATCTTCAGCACGCAGTCAGCTTTGCAACTGTGACACATATATTGCTCTCGCTCCGCACTTTCCTACCTCAAAGTCCAATTGAATCCAAAATCTCTGTGCCCTTTCTCTGCTGGGCAGAAGCTGAGAGAGTAGAGCAGGAACCTTTAGCCAATGCTAAAAGAGCAGAAGAGACATTCCAGAAAGTTCCCACTGATCATCTTCAGCGCACAGCGAGCTTTGCAACTCTGCAACACACATTGCTGTCACTCCTCCCTTTTTGCCTGAAAGACCAGCTGAATCCACCATCTCTGTGCCCGCTCTCTGCTGAGCAGCAACAGAGAGAGTAGAGCAGGAATTTTTAGACCTGCCTAAAACAGCAGAAGAGCCTTGAAAAAAATCTCCTGCTTGATCATGTTTTGCACACAGTGAGCTTTAAACTGTGACACAAACATTGCTGTCACTCCTCACTTTATCTCCTAAAAGTGCATTTGAATCCAAAGTTTCTGGTGCGCTCTCTCGTTTGGAGAGGAGTTGTGACAGGGGAAGAGCAGCGCTTGGACTCTAATCCCACAGACGAAGGGCCAGCAGGGAAACTCCTGCAGGGCATCTTCAGCACACAGTGAGCTTTACAATTCTGCAACACACATTGCTGTCACTCCTCCTTTTCTTGCCTGAAAGACCAATTGATTCCAACATCTCTGTGCCCACTCTCTGCTGAGCAGCAACAGAGAGAGTAGAGCAGGAATGTTTAGACTGGGCTAAAACAGCAGAAGAGCCTTGCAAAAAAGCTCCTCCTGATCATGTTTAGCACACAGTGAGCTTTAAACTGTGACACAAACATTGCTGTCACTCTTCACTCTTTCTCCTAAAAGACCATTTCAATCCAAGAACTCCGTTGCCAGCACTCTGCTGAGCAGCAGAGTGAGCAGGAATGTCTGCAATCTGTAAGGCAGTGGAAGAGACAGGCCTGAAGGCTGCTCTTGTGCTTCTTCAACACACTGAGCTTTACAACTGTGACACACATACTGTTGTCACTCCTCATTGTAGCTCCTAAAAGTGCATTTGAATCCAGCGTTTCTGGTCTCCACTCTCGTTTCCAGTGCAGCAGAGGCAGGTGAGCACGAGCGCTTGGAATCCGCTCCCAGTTCCGAAGGGCAGGGAGGGAAAGTCCTTGCAGATCATCTTCAGCGCACAGTGAGCTTTGCAACTCTGAAACACACATTGCTGTCACTCCTCACTTTATCTCCTAAAAGTGCATTTCAAGCCAACGTTTCTGGTGCGCTATCTCGCTTCGAGAGCAGTTGTGACAGGGGAGGACGAGCGCTTGGATTCTAATTTCACAGCCGAAGGGCCAGCATGGAAACTACTGCTGGGCATCTTCAGCACGCATTGAGATTCACAACTCTGAAACACATATTGCTGTCACCTCTCACTTTCCTACCTGAAAGTCCAATTGAATAATACATCTCCTGTGCTTGCTCTTTGTGAGCAGTAGCAGAATATAGCACTTACGTTTGGACTCTGCTGAAACAGCAGAAGAGACAGTCCAGAAAGTTCCCACTGATCATCTTCAGCACACAGTGAGCTTTGCAACTCTGCAACACACATTGCTGTCGCTCCTCCCTTTCCTGCCTGAAAGACCAACTGAATCCACCATCTCTGTGCCCGCTCTCTGCTGAGCAACAACAGAGAGAGCAGAGCAGGAATGTTTAGACTGGGCTAAAACAGCAGAAGAGCCTTGCAAAAAATCTCCTGCTTGATCATGTTTTGCACTCAGTGAGCTTCAAACTGTGACACAAACATTGCTGTCACTCCTCACTTTATCTCCTAAAAGTGAATTTGAATGCAAAGTTTATGGTGCGCTCTCTCGTTTCGAGAGCAGATGTCGCAGGGGAGGACGAGCTTTTGGACTCTAATTTCACAGACGAATTGCCAGCATGGAAACTCCTGCAGGGCATCTTCAGCACCCAGTGAGCTTCGCAACTCTGAAACACAAAGAGCTGTCACCTCTCACTTTCCTACCTGAAAGTCCAATTGAATCCTACATCTCCTGTGCTTGCTCTTTGTTAGCAGTAGCAGAATATAGCACTTACGTTTGGACTCTGAAGAAACAGCAGAAGAGACAGTCCAGAAAGTTCCCACTGATCATCTTCAGCGAACAGCGAGCTTTGCAACTCTGCAACACACATTGCTGTCACTTCTTTTCCTGCCTGAAAGACCAATTGATTCCAACATCTCTGTGCCCGCTCTCTGCTGAGCAGCAACAGAGAGTTGAGCAGGAATGTTTAGCCTGGGCTAAAACAGCAGAAGAGCCTTGCAAAAAATCTCCTGTTTGATCATGTTTTGCACACAGTGAGCTTTAAACTGTGACACAAACATTGATGTCACTCCTCACTTTATCTCCTAAAAGTGCATTTGAATCCAAAGTTTCTGGTGCGCTCTCACGTTTGGAGAGGAGTTGTGACAGGGGAGGAGCAGCGCTTGGACTCTAATCCCACAGACGAAGGGCCAGCAGGGAAACTCCTGCAGGGCATCTTCAGCACACAGTGAGCTTTGCAATTCTGCAACACACATTGCTGTAACTCCTTTTCCTGCCTGGAAGACCAATTGATTCCAACATCTCTGTGCCCACTCTCTGCTGAGCAGCAACAGAGAGAAGGAATGTTTAGACTGGGCTAAAACAGCAGAAGAGCCTTGCAAAAAAGCTCCTCCTGATCATGTTTAGCACACAGTGAGCTTTAAACTGTGACACAAACATTGCTGTCACTCTTCACTCTTTCTCCTAAAAGACCATTTCAATCCAAGAACTCCGTTGCCAGCACTCTGCTGAGCAGCAGAGTGAGCAGGAATGTCTGCAATCTGTAAGGCAGTGGAAGAGACAGGCCTGAAGGCTGCTCTTGTGCTTCTTCAACACACTGAGCTTTACAACTGTGACACACACACTGTTGTCACTCCTCATTGTAGCTCCTAAAAGTGCATTTGAATCCAGCGTTTCTGGTCTCCACTCTCGTTTCCAGTGCAGCAGAGGCAGGTGAGCACGAGCGCTTGGAATCCGCTCCCAGTTCCGAAGGGCAGGGAGGGAAAGTCCTTGCAGATCATCTTCAGCGAACAGTGAGCTTTGCAACTCTGAAACACACATTGCTGTCACTCCTCACTTTATCTCCTAAAAGTGCATTTCAAGCCAACGTTTCTGGTGCGCTCTCTCGCTTCGAGAGCAGTTGTGACAGGGGAGGACGAGCGCTTGGATTCTAATTTCACAGCCGAAGGGCCAGCATGGAAACTACTGCTGGGCATCTTCAGCACACATTGAGATTCGCAACTCTGAAACACATATTGCTGTCACCTCTCACTTTCCTACCTGAAAGTCCAATTGAATAATACATCTCCTGTGCTTGCTCTTTGTGAGCAGTAGCAGAATATAGCACTTACGTTTGGACTCTGCTGAAACAGCAGAAGAGACAGTCCAGGAAGTTCCCACTGATCATCTTCAGCACACAGTGAGCTTTGCAACTCTGCAACACACATTGCTGTCTCTTCTTTTCCTGCCTGAAAGACCAGCTGAATCCACCATCTCTGTGCCCGCTCTCTGCTGAGCAGCAACAGAGAGTTGAGCAGGAATGTTTAGCCTGGGCTAAAACAGCAGAAGAGCCTTGCAAAAAATCTCCTGCTTGATCATGTTTTGCACACAGTGAGCTTTAAACTGTGACACAAACATTGCTGTCACTCCTCACTTTATCTCCTAAAAGTGCATTTGAATCCAAAGTTTCTGGTACGCACTCTCGTTTGGAGAGGAGTTGTGACAGGGGAGGAGCAGCGCTTGGACTCTAATCCAACAGATGAAGGGCCAGCAGGGAAACTCCTGCAGGGCATCTTCAGCACACAGTGAGCTTTGCAACTCTGCAAAACACATTGCTGTCACTCCTCCTTTTCCTGCCTGGAAGACCTATTGATTCCAACATCTCTGTGCCCACTCTCTGCTGAGCAGCAACAGAGAGAGTAGAGCAGGAATGTTTAGCCTGGGCTAAAACAGCAGAAGAGCCTTGCAAAAAATCTCCTGCTTGATCATGTTTTGCACACAGTGAGCTTTAAACTGTGACACAAACATTGATGTCACTCCTCACTTTATCTCCTAAAAGTGCATTTGAATCCAAAGTTTCTGGTGCGCTCTCACGTTTGGAGAGGAGTTGTGACAGGGGAGGAGCAGCGCTTGGACTCTAATCCCACAGACGAAGGGCCAGCAGGGAAACTCCTGCAGGGCATCTTCAGCACACAGTGAGCTTTGCAATTCTGCAACACACATTGCTTTAACTCCTTTTCCTGCCTGGAAGACCAATTGATTCCAACATCTCTGTGCCCACTCTTTGCTGAGCAGCAACAGAGAGAAGGAATATTTAGACTGGGCTAAAACAGCAGAAGAGCCTTGCAAAAAAGCTCCTCCTGATCATGTTTAGCACACAGTGAGCTTTAAACTGTGACACAAACATTGCTGTCACTCTTCACTCTTTCTCCTAAAAGACCATTTCAATCCCAGAACTCCGTTGCCAGCACTCTGCTGAGCAGCAGAGTGAGCAGGGATGTCTGCAATCTGTAAGGCAGTGGAAGAGACAGGCCTGAAGGCTGCTCTTGTGCTTCTTCCACACACTGAGCTTTACAACTGTGACACACACACTGTTGTCACTCCTCATTGTAGCTCCTAAAAGTGCATTTGAATCCAGCGTTTCTGGTCTCCACTTTCGTTTCAAGAGCAGCAGAGGCAGGTGAGCATGAGCGCTTGGAATCCGCTCCCAGTTCCGAAGGGCAGGGAGGGAAAGTCCTTGCAGATCATCTTCAGCGCACAGTGAGCTTTGCAACTCTGAAACACACATTGCTGTCACTCCTCACTTTATCTCCTAAAAGTGCATTTCAAGCCAACGTTTCTGGTGCGCTCTCTCGCTTCGAGAGCAGTTGTGACAGGGGAGGACGAGCGCTTGGATTCTAATTTCACAGCCGAAGGGCCAGCATGGAAACTACTGCTGGGCATCTTCAGCACACATTGAGATTCACAACTCTGAAACACATATTGCTGTCACCTCTCACTTTCCTACCTGAAAGTCCAATTGAATAATACATCTCCTGTGCTTGCTCTTTGTGAGCAGTAGCAGAATATAGCACTTACGTTTGGACTCTGCTGAAACAGCAGAAGAGACAGTCCAGAAAGTTCCCACTGATCATCTTCAGCACACAGTGAGCTTTGCAACTCTGCAACACACATTGCTGTCTCTTCTTTTCCTGCCTGAAAGACCAATTGATTCCAACACCTCTGTGCCCGCTCTCTGCTGAGCAGCAACAGAGATAGTAGAGCAGGAATGTTTAGCCTGGGCTAAAACAGCAGAAGAGCCTTGCAAAAAATCTCCTGCTTGATCATGTTTTGCACACAGTGAGCTTTAAACTGTGACACAAACATTGCTGTCACTCCTCACTTTATCTCCTAAAAGTGCATTTGAATCCAAAGTTTCTGGTGCGCTCTCACGTTTCGAGAGGAGTTGTGACAGGGGAGGTGCAGCGCTTGGACTCTAATCCCACAGACGAAGGGCCAGCAGGGAAACTCCTGCAGGGCATCTTCAGCACACAGTGAGCTTTGCAATTCTGCAACACACATTGCTGTAACTCCTTTTCCTGCCTGGAAGACCAATTGATTCCAACATCTCTGTGCCCACTCTCTGCTGAGCAGCAACAGAGAGAAGGAATGTTTAGATTGGGCTAAAACAGCAGAAGAGCCTTGCAAAAAAGCTCCTCCTGATCATGTTTAGCACACAGTGAGCTTTAAACTGTGACACAAACATTGCTGTCACTCTTCACTCTTTCTCCTAAAAGACCATTTCAATCCAAGAACTCCGTTGCCAGCACTCTGCTGAGCAGCAGAGTGAGCAGGAATGTCTGCAATCTGTAAGGCAGTGGAAGAGACAGGCCTGAAGGCTGCTCTTGTGCTTCTTCAACACACTGAGCTTTACAACTGTGACACACACACTGTTGTCACTCCTCATTGTAGCTCCTAAAAGTGCATTTGAATCCAGCGTTTCTGGTCTCCACTCTCGTTTCAAGAGCAGCAGAGGAAGGTGAGCACGAGCGCTTGGAATCCGCTCCCAGTTCCGAAGGGCAGGGAGGGAAAGTCCTTGCAGATCATCTTCAGCGCACAGTGAGCTTTGCAACTCTGAAACACACATTGCTGTCACTCCTCACTTCATCTCCTAATAATCCGTTTGAATCCATGGTCTCTCCCGCCCTCTCTCGTTTGAACAGCAGCAGTGACAGGTGAGTAGCTTGCGAGAGGACGCCTGCAACACCGGAGCGGAGAGGGGAGAGATCAGCGTCCAGGAGCCTCACCTCAGAGCGACAAGAGCCACTGAGGTGGGAGCCTCAAGTCCTCAACAGGACTTGCCCAGGACTTGGAAGCTCAGCTCCCGCGAGGGGCTGACTCACAGGGGGCGGAGCCAGGAGGCTCGGTGTCAGATTCAAACCGGCCATCAAGGGCCACTCTCGATCAGTTGCTGAGGTGAGTAGCTTGCGAGAGGACGCCTGCAACACCGGAGCGGAGAGGGGAGAGATCAGCGTCCAGGAGCCTCACCTCAGAGCGACAAGAGCCACTGAGGAGGGAGCCTCAAGTCCTCAACAGGACTTGCCCAGGACTCGGAAGCTCAGCTCCCGCGAGGGGCTGACTCACAGGGGGCGGAGCCAGGAGGCTCGGTGTCAGATTCAAACCGGCCATCAAGGGCCACTCTCGATCAGTTGCTGAGGTGAGTAGCTTGCGAGAGGACGCCTGCAACACCGGAGCGGAGAGGGGAGAGATCAGCGTCCAGGAGCCTCACCTCAGAGCGACAAGAGCCACTGAGGTGGGAGCCTCAAGTCCTCAACAGGACTTGCCCAGGACTCGGAAGCTCAGCTCCCGCGAGGGGCTGACTCACAGGGGGCGGAGCCAAGAGGAGTGGCACCATCTGGGAGTGGCTAAAAAACCTTCCCAGGGAGCGCGGCGAACAGAGCCGGCAAACAGAGAGCGTCGAGGCAGAGGGTCGAGGCAGTTTGCGCGGCAGTTCGCGCGGGCAGGCGAGCGGGCAGGCGAGCGGGCAGGGAAGCGTTCCATCCGCCTCATCGAGAGGACTCGCCTGGAGTACAGGAGGGGGAAGGAGTGCTGAGGGACGTAGACGGATTGATTGACCAGATAGATCATGGTTACAACACGATCGAAAGCTGTAGTGAGTACTAATGTGGGTATCCAGACTGAGCCTTCCTGCAGACATGCAGCTGTGCAGGTCTCTGGCTGCAGCGAATGCCTGAGCCTGGCACTTGTATTGGAGGGAGCCAGTGACACTGCTTGTGTTCGCTGTGAGCAAATAAATGACCTGCTCAGGCAGGTGGCTGAACTGAGGGAGGAGGTAGAAAGGTTGAGAGCCATTAGAGAGTGTGAAAGTGAAATAGATTGGTGGAACCACACCCTAAGGCAAGGGCAGAGGGAAGTGGTTCAACAAGATATGGATCCCCTTCCCTCCTACCATCAGACAGAAGGAGAGAGCTTAATGGACAAGGATGGATGGAGGGAGGTTCCTCCTCGGAGAGGTAAGCGAAAACCCTCACAATCCCTTCCTCCCTCCCAGTTGCCCTTGAATAACAGGTATGAGGTCTTGGAAATTCAGGGCCAGGTGAATGGAGATGGTGAGGCAAATCTATCTAGTGAGTCACCCAGGGCTAGTCACTCACCCACATGCCTCAGAACTTCCCCAACCAAGAAGAAAAGAAGAGTAATTGTGGTGGGTGACTCCCTTCTGAGGGGAACAGAAGGGCCCATTTGTCGACCGGATCCACCCCACAGGGAGGTCTGCTGCCTGCCTGGGGCTCGGATTAGAGATGTTAAAAATAAGCTCTCTGAACTGGTGCAGCCGTCTGACTACTACCCACTGCTGGTTTTTCAGGTTGGCAGTGACGAAATTATTACGAGGAACGTAAGGGCAATGAAGAGAGACTACAGGGCCCTGGGACGGCTGGTTAAAGGGTCTGGAGCGCAAGTGGTGTTTGCCTCCATACCTGTTGCAAGCGAGGGTGAAGGGATATATAAGAAGACTCTGCAGGTTAATGTATGGCTACGTGACTGGTGCCAAAGGCAGGGGTTTGGGTTTTTCAGTCACGGGTTGCTGTATGGGACACCTGGTTTGCTGGTGACAGGCGGGATACACCAGTCCCAGAGAAAAAAAAGGGTTTTGGGGCAGGAGTTAGCAGGGCTTATTGACAGGGCTTTAAACTAGTTAGGAAGGGGGGAGGGGATTTAACTGGGCCTGTTGGGGACAAGCCCAAGAGGAACATGCTAGGGATTGAAGGGTGGCGGGCTAAGGAGGACTATCAATCTCTTGTTTCACTTGTGGGAAAGGATAGCTCTTTAGACCCTGTCCCGCAGGGGAAAAAGAGTACTAGGACTGGCTCCCTGAAATGCCTGTACACCAATGCACGCAGCATGGGGAATAAACAGGAGGAGTTAGAAGTCTGTGTGCGGGCTAAAGGTTATGATCTAGTGGCGATTACAGAGACATGGTGGGACAGTTCACATGACTGGAATGTGGTCATGGATGGCTATGTCCTTTTTAGGAAAGATAGGTCAGCGAAGCGAGGTGGTGGAGTTGCTCTTTACGTGAGAGAGCAACTAGAATGTATTGAGTTCTGTCCGGGGTCGGATGAGGAGCAAGTGGAATGTCTGTGGGTACGAATCAAGGGGCTGACTGGCACGGGTGATACAGTTGTGGGGGTCTATTACAGACCTCCTGATCAGCACGAAGGAGTTGATGAGGCTTTCTACAGGCAACTGGAAGTAGCCTCGCGACTACATGCCTTAGTCGTCGTGGGGGACTTTAATTACCCCGATATTTGCTGGAAGACTCACACAGCCAGTCATTCACAGTCTAGGAGGTTCCTCGAGTGCATTGATGATAATTTCTTAATGCAAATGGTGGACGTACCAACTAGGGGAGCAGCGCTGCTAGATTTAGTACTCGCCAACAAGGAGGGTTTGGTCGAAGTGGTGACGGTCAATGGCAGCCTTGGCTGCAGTGACCATGAGATGGTGGAGTTTAGGATCCTGTGTGGGAGGAATAGAATACCTAGCAAAGCCACAGTTCTGGATTTCCGAAGGGCCAACTTTGGCCTCTTCAGTCAACTGCTAAGGGAAGTCTCATGGGAAAGTGTACTAGGCGGTAAAGGGGCTCAAGATAGTTGGTTAGCATTCAAGGACCGCTTCTTCCAAGCTCAGGATCGGAGCGTCCCAATGAGTAGGAAGTCAAGTAAGGGATCTAGGAGACCGGCGTGGTTAAACAAGGAGCTGCTGGGCAAACTCAAGTGGAAAAGGAGAATCTATGGATTATGGAAGGAGGGGCTGGCCGCTTGGGAGGAATATAGGACAGTTGTTAGAGGATGTAGGGAGGCAATTAGGACAGCTAAGGCCTCCTTGGAACTCAATCTTGCTAGTCGGGTTAAAGACAATAGAAAGGGCTTCTTCAAATACATAGCAAATAAAACTAAAACAAGAGGCAATATAGGCCCACTGCTGAACGAAGTGGGTACCCTGGAGACAGAGGATATAAAGAAGGCAGAGGTGCTGAATGCCTTCTTTGCCTCTGTCTTTACTCCTGCAGACTCTCCCCGAGGGCCCCGGATTTCTATAGCCCCAGAAGGAGTCAGGACAAAGGAGGAGTTTGCTTTGGTAGATGAGGATTGGGTTAGGGATCAGCTATGCAAACTGGACATCTGTAAATCGATGGGTCCGGATGGAATGCACCCACGGGTGCTGAGGGAGCTGGCGGAGGTCATTGCTAGGCCACTTTCCATCATCTTTGGTAAGTCGTGGGAAATGGGCGAGGTGCCTGAGGATTGGCGGATGGCAAAGGTCACACCAATCTATAAGAAGGGCAAGAAGGAGGACCCGGGTAATTATAGACCGGTCAGCCTTACCTCCATCCCTGGAAAGATGATGGAACAACTTATTCTTGACTCCATCACTAGGCATATCAAGGATGAGGGGGTCATTAAGAACAGCCAACATGGTTTTATGAGGGGGAAGTCATGTATGACCAACCTTATAGCCTTCTATGAGGAAGTGACTAGGTGGAGGGATGATGGTAGAGCGGTAGATGTAGTTTTTCTTGATTTCAGTAAGGCATTTGATACTGTCTCCCACAGCATCCTCATAGATAAGCTGAGGAAGTGTGGGCTTGACGATCAAGTAGTGAGGTGGATCGAGAACTGGTTGAAAGGAAGAAGGCAGAGAGTTGTGGTCAATGGCGCAGAATCTAGCTGGAGGTCTGTGACTAGTGGAGTTCCTCAGGGGTCGGTGCTGGGACCGGTGCTGTTTAATATTTTCATCAATGACCTGGATGAGGGAACTGAGTGCACCCTCAGCAAGTTTGCTGATGACACAAAACTGGGAGGAGTGGCTGACACACCAGAGGACTGTGCTGATATTCAGCGAGACCTGGACAGGCTGGAGAGTTGGGCGGGGAGAAACTGGATGAAATTTAACAAGGGCAAGTGTAGAGTCTTGCATCTGGGGAAGAACAACCCCATGTACCAGTACAGGTTGGGGGGTGACCTGCTGGAAAGTAGTGAAGGGGAAAGGGACCTGGGGGTCCTGGTGGATAGGAGGATGACCATGAGCCAGCAATGTGCTCTTGTGGCCAAGAAGGCAAATGGCATCTTAGGGTGCATTAGAAAGGGAGTGGTTAGTAGGTCAAGAGAGGTTCTCCTCCCCCTCTACTCAGCCTTGGTGAGGCCGCATCTGGAATATTGCGTCCAGTTCTGGGCCCCTCTGTTCAAGAAGGACAGGGAATTGCTTGAAGGAGTCCAGCGCAGAGCCACAAAGATGATTAAGGGAGTGGAACATCTCCCTTATGAGGAGAGGCTGAGGGAGCTGGGTCTCTTTAGCTTGCAAAAGAGGAGACTGAGGGGTGACCTCATCAATGTTTACAAATATGTGAAGGGTAGGTGTCAGGATGATGGAGCTAGGCTTTTTTCAGTGATATCCAGTGATAGGACAAGGGGCAATGGGTGTAAACTGGAGCATAGGAAGTTCCACGTTAACATCAGGAAGAACTTCTTTACTGTAAGAGTGACAGAGCACTGGAACAGGCTGCCCAGGGGGGTTGTGGAGTCTCCTACACTGGAGATATTCAAGGCCCGCCTGGACAAGTTCCTGTGTGATGTACTGTAGGTTACCCTGCTCTTGCAGGGGGGTTGGACTAGATGATCTTTTTAGGTCCCTTCCAACCCTTGGGATTCTGTGATTCTGTGATTCTGTGATCTCTTGGCCTCTGCTCCCACAGCCGAAGAGCCCGGAGTGAAAGCTCCGGCAGGGCATCTTCAGCACGCAGTCAGCTTTGCAACTGTGACACATATATTGCTCTCGCTCCGCACTTTCCTACCTCAAAGTCCAATTGAATCCAAAATCTCTGTGCCCTTTCTCTGCTGGGCAGAAGCTGAGAGAGTAGAGCAGGAACCTTTAGCCAATGCTAAAAGAGCAGAAGAGACAGTCCAGAAAGTTCCCACTGATCATCTTCAGCGCACAGCGAGCTTTGCAACTCTGCAACACACATTGCTGTCACTCCTCCCTTTTTGCCTGAAAGACCAACTGAATCCACCATCTCTGTGCCCGCTCTCTGCTGAGCAGCAACAGAGAGAGTAGAGCAGGAATTTTTAGACCTGCCTAAAACAGCAGAAGAGCCTTGAAAAAAATCTCCTGCTTGATCATGTTTTGCACACAGTGAGCTTTAAACTGTGACACAAACATTGCTGTCACTCCTCACTTTATCTCCTAAAAGTGCATTTGAATCCAAAGTTTCTGGTGCGCTCTCTCGTTTCGAGAGGAGTTGTGACAGGGGAGGAGCAGCGCTTGGACTCTAATCCCACAGAAGAAGGGCCAGCAGGGAAACTCCTGCAGGGCATCTTCAGCGCAGTGAGCTTTACAATTCTGCAACACACATTGCTGTCACTCCTCCTTTTCTTGCCTGAAAGACCAATTGATTCCAACATCTCTCTGCCCACTCTCTGCTGAGCAGCAACAGAGAGAGTAGAGCAGGAATGTTTAGACTGGGCTAAAACAGCAGAAGAGCCTTGCAAAAAAGCTCCTCCTGATCATGTTTAGCACACAGTGAGCTTTAAACTGTGACACAAACATTGCTGTCACTCTTCACTCTTTCTCCTAAAAGACCATTTCAATCCCAGAACTCCGTTGCCAGCACTCTGCTGAGCAGCAGAGTGAGCAGGAATGTCTGCAATCTGTAAGGCAGTGGAAGAGACAGGCCTGAAGGCTGCTCTTGTGCTTCTTCAACACACTGAGCTTTACAACTTTGACACACACACTGTTGTCACTCCTCATTGTAGCTCCTAAAAGTGCATTTGAATCCAGCGTTTCTGGTCTCCACTCTCGTTTCCAGTGCAGCAGAGGCAGGTGAGCACGAGCGCTTGGAATCCGCTCCCAGTTCCGAAGGGCAGGGAGGGAAAGTCCTTGCAGATCATCTTCAGCGCACAGTGAGCTTTGCAACTCTGAAACACACATTGCTGTCACTCCTCACTTTATCTCCTAAAAGTGCATTTCAAGCCAACGTTTCTGGTGCGCTCTCTCGCTTCGAGAGCAGTTGTGACAGGGGAGGACGAGCGCTTGGATTCTAATTTCACAGCCGAAGGGCCAGCATGGAAACTACTGCTGGGCATCTTCAGCACACATTGAGATTCACAACTCTGAAACACATATTGCTGTCACCTCTCACTTTCCTACCTGAAAGTCCAATTGAATAATACATCTCCTGTGCTTGCTCTTTGTGAGCAGTAGCAGAATATAGCACTTACGTTTGGACTCTGCTGAAACAGCAGAAGAGACAGTCCAGAAAGTTCCCACTGATCATCTTCAGCACACAGTGAGCTTTGCAACTCTGCAACACACATTGCTGTCTCTTCTTTTCCTGCCTGAAAGACCAATTGATTCCAACACCTCTGTGCCCGCTCTCTGCTGAGCAGCAACAGAGAGAGTAGAGCAGGAATGTTTAGACCTGCCTAAAACAGCAGAAGAGCCTTGCAAAAAATCTCCTGCTTGATCATGTTTTGCACACAGTGAGCTTTAAACTGTGACACAAACATTGCTGTCACTCCTCACTTTATCTCCTAAAAGTGCATTTGAATCTAAAGTTTCTGGTGCGCTCTCACGTTTCGAGAGGAGTTGTGACAGGGGAGGAGCAGCGCTTGGACTCTAATCCCACAGACGAAGGGCCAGCAGGGAAACTCCTGCAGGGCATCTTCAGCACACAGTGAGCTTTGCAATTCTGCAACACACATTGCTGTAACTCCTTTTCCTGCCTGGAAGACCAATTGATTCCAACATCTCTGTGCCCACTCTCTGCTGAGCAGCAACAGAGAGAGTAGAGCAGGAATGTTTAGACTGGGCTAAAACAGCAGAAGAGCCTTGCAAAAAAGCTCCTCCTGATCATGTTTAGCACACAGTGAGCTTTAAACTGTGACACAAACATTGCTGTCACTCTTCACTCTTTCTCCTAAAAGACCATTTCAATCCAAGAACTCCGTTGCCAGCACTCTGCTGAGCAGCAGAGTGAGCAGGAATGTCTGCAATATGTAAGGCAGTGGAAGAGACAGGCCTGAAGGCTGCTCTTGTGCTTCTTCAACACACTGAGCTTTACAACTTTGACACACACACTGTTGTCACTCCTCATTGTAGCTCCTAAAAGTGCATTTGAATCCAGCGTTTCTGGTCTCCACTCTCGTTTCAAGAGCAGCAGAGGAAGGTGAGCACGAGCGCTTGGAATCCGCTCCCAGTTCCGAAGGGCAGGGAGGGAAAGTCCTTGCAGATCATCTTCAGCGCACAGTGAGCTTTGCAACTCTGAAACACACATTGCTGTCACTCCTCACTTCAACTCCTAATAATCCGTTTGAATCCATGGTCTCTCCCGCCCTCTCTCGTTTGAACAGCAGCAGTGACAGGTGAACACGATCTCTTGGCCTCTGCTCCCACAGCCGAAGAGCCCGGAGTGAAAGCTCCGGCAGGGCATCTTCAGCACGCAGTCAGCTTTGCAACTGTGACACATATATTGCTCTCGCTCCGCACTTTCCTACCTCAAAGTCCAATTGAATCCAAAATCTCTGTGCCCTTTCTCTGCTGGGCAGAAGCAGAGAGAGTAGAGCAGGAACCTTTAGCCAATGCTAAAAGAGCAGAAGAGACAGTCCAGAAAGTTCCCACTGATCATCTTCAGCGCACAGCGAGCTTTGCAACTCTGCAACGCACATTGCTGTCACTCCTCCCTTTTTGCCTGAAAGACCAGCTGAATCCACCATCTCTGTGCCCGCTCTCTGCTGAGCAGCAACAGAGAGAGTAGAGCAGGAATTTTTAGACCTGCCTAAAACAGCAGAAGAGCCTTGAAAAAAATCTCCTGCTTGATCATGTTTTGCACACAGTGAGCTATAAACTGTGACACAAACATTGCTGTCACTCCTCACTTTATCTCCTAAAAGTGCATTTGAATCCAAAGTTTCTGGTGCGCTCTCTCGTTTGGAGAGGAGTTGTGACAGGGGAGGAGCAGCGCTTGGACTCTAATCCCACAGACGAAGGGCCAGCAGGGAAACTCCTGCAGGGCATCTTCAGCACACAGTGAGCTTTACAATTCTGCAACACACATTGCTGTCACTCCTCCTTTTCTTGCCTGAAAGTCCAATTGATTCCAACATCACTGTGCCCACTCTCTGCTGAGCAGCAACAGAGAGAGTAGAGCAGGAATGTTTAGACTGGGCTAAAACAGCAGAAGAGCCTTGCAAAAAAGCTCCTCCTGATCATGTTTAGCACACAGTGAGCTTTAAACTGTGACACAAACATTGCTGTCACTCTTCACTCTTTCTCCTAAAAGACCATTTCAATCCAAGAACTCCGTTGCCAGCACTCTGCTGATCAGCAGAGTGAGCAGGAATGTCTGCAATCTGTAAGGCAGTGGAAGAGACAGGCCTGAAGGCTGCTCTTGTGCTTCTTCAACACACTGAGCTTTACAACTGTGACACACACACTGTTGTCACTCCTCATTGTAGCTCCTAAAAGTGCATTTGAATCCAGCGTTTCTGGTCTCCACTCTCGTTTCCAGTGCAGCAGAGGCAGGTGAGCACGAGCGCTTGGTATCCGCTCCCAGTTCCGAAGGGCAGGGAGGGAAAGTCCTTGCAGATCATCTTCAGCGCACAGTGAGCTTTGCAACTCTGAAACACACATTGCTGTCACTCCTCACTTTATCTCCTAAAAGTGCATTTCAAGCCAACGTTTCTGGTGCGCTCTCTCGCTTCGAGAGCAGTTGTGACAGGGGAGGACGAGCGCTTGGATTCTATTTTCACAGCCGAAGGGCCAGCATGGAAACTACTGCTGGGCATCTTCAGCACACATTGAGATTCGCAACTCTGAAACACATATTGCTGTCACTTCTCACTTTCCTACCTGAAAGTCCAATTGAATAATACATCTCCTGTGCTTGCTCTTTGTGAGCAGTAGCAGAATATAGCACTTACGTTTGGACTCTGCTGAAACAGCAGAAGAGACAGTCCAGAAAGTTCCCACTGATCATCTTCAGCACACAGTGAGCTTTGCAACTCTGCAACACACATTGCTGTCTCTTCTTTTCCTGCCTGAAAGACCAGCTGAATCCACCATCTCTGTGCCCGCTCTCTGCTGAGCAGCAACAGAGAGAGTAGAGCAGGAATGTTTAGCCTGGGCTAAAACAGCAGAAGAGCCTTGCAAAAAATCTCCTGCTTGATCATGTTTTGCACACAGTGAGCTTTAAACTGTGACACAAACATTGCTGTCACTCCTCACTTTATCTCCTAAAAGTGCATTTGAATCCAAAGTTACTCTTGCGCTCTCTCGTTTCGATAGGAGTTGTGACAGGGGAGGAGCAGCGCTTGGACTCTAATCCCACAGACGAAGGGCCAGCAGGGAAACTCCTGCAGGGCATCTTCAGCACACAGTGAGCTTTACAATTCTGCAACACACAATGCTGTCACTCCTCCTTTTCTTGCCTGAAAGACCAATTGATTCCAACATCACTGTGCCCACTCTCTGCTGAGCAGCAACAGAGAGAGTAGAGCAGGAATGTTTAGACTGGGCTAAAACTGCAGAAGAGCCTTGCAAAAAAGCTCCTCCTGATCATGTTTAGCACACAGTGAGCTTTAAACTGTGACACAAACATTGGTGTCACTCTTCACTCTTTCTCCTAAAAGACCATTTCAATCCCAGAACTCCGTTGCCAGCACTCTGCTGAGCAGCAGAGTGAGCAGGGATGTCTGCAATCTGTAAGGCAGTGGAAGAGACAGGCCTGAAGGCTGCTCTTGTGCTTCTTCAACACACTGAGCTTTACAACTGTGACACACACACTGTTGTCACTCCTCATTGTAGCTCCTAAAAGTGCATTTGAATCCAGCGTTTCTGGTCTCCACTCTCGTTTCAAGAGCAGCAGAGGAAGGTGAGCACGAGCGCTTGGAATCCGCTCCCAGTTCCGAAGGGCAGGGAGGGAAAGTCCTTGCAGATCATCTTCAGCGCACAGTGAGCTTTGCAACTCTGAAACACACATTGCTGTCACTCCTCACTTTATCTCCTAAAAGTGCATTTCAAGCCAACGTTTCTGGTGCGCTCTCTCGCTTCGAGAGCAGTTGTGACAGGGGAGGACGAGCGCTTGGATTCTAATTTCACAGCCGAAGGGCCAGCATGGAAACTACTGCTGGGCATCTTCAGCACACATTGAGATTCGCAACTCTGAAACACATATTGCTGTCACTTCTCACTTTCCTACCTGAAAGTCCAATTGAATAATACATCTCCTGTGCTTGCTCTTTGTGAGCAGTAGCAGAATATAGCACTTACGTTTGGACTCTGCTGAAACAGCAGAAGAGACAGTCCAGAAAGTTCCCACTGATCATCTTCAGCACACAGTGAGCTTTGCAACTCTGCAACACACATTGCTGTCGCTCCTCCCTTTCCTGCCTGAAAGACCAACTGAATCCACCATCTCTGTGCCCGCTCTCTGCTGAGCAACAACAGAGAGAGCAGAGCAGGAATGTTTAGACTGGGCTAAAACAGCAGAAGAGCCTTGCAAAAAATCTCCTGCTTGATCATGTTTTGCACTCAGTGAGCTTCAAACTGTGACACAAACATTGCTGTCACTCCTCACTTTATCTCCTAAAAGTGAATTTGAATGCAAAGTTTATGGTGCGCTCTCTCGTTTCGAGAGCAGATGTCGCAGGGGAGGACGAGCTTTTGGACTCTAATTTCACAGACGAATTGCCAGCATGGAAACTCCTGCAGGGCATCTTCAGCACCCAGTGAGCTTCGCAACTCTGAAACACAAAGAGCTGTCACCTCTCACTTTCCTACCTGAAAGTCCAATTGAATCCTACATCTCCTGTGCTTGCTCTTTGTTAGCAGTAGCAGAATATAGCACTTACGTTTGGACTCTGAAGAAACAGCAGAAGAGACAGTCCAGAAAGTTCCCACTGATCATCTTCAGCGAACAGCGAGCTTTGCAACTCTGCAACACACATTGCTGTCACTTCTTTTCCTGCCTGAAAGACCAATTGATTCCAACATCTCTGTGCCCGCTCTCTGCTGAGCAGCAACAGAGAGTTGAGCAGGAATGTTTAGCCTGGGCTAAAACAGCAGAAGAGCCTTGCAAAAAATCTCCTGTTTGATCATGTTTTGCACACAGTGAGCTTTAAACTGTGACACAAACATTGATGTCACTCCTCACTTTATCTCCTAAAAGTGCATTTGAATCCAAAGTTTCTGGTGCGCTCTCACGTTTCGAGAGGAGTTGTGACAGGGGAGGAGCAGCGCTTGGACTCTAATCCCACAGACGAAGGGCCAGCAGGGAAACTCCTGCAGGGCATCTTCAGCACACAGTGAGCTTTGCAATTCTGCAACACACATTGCTGTAACTCCTTTTCCTGCCTGGAAGACCAATTGATTCCAACATCTCTGTGCCCACTCTCTGCTGAGCAGCAACAGAGAGAAGGAATGTTTAGACTGGGCTAAAACAGCAGAAGAGCCTTGCAAAAAAGCTCCTCCTGATCATGTTTAGCACACAGTGAGCTTTAAACTGTGACACAAACATTGCTGTCACTCTTCACTCTTTCTCCTAAAAGACCATTTCAATCCAAGAACTCCGTTGCCAGCACTCTGCTGAGCAGCAGAGTGAGCAGGAATGTCTGCAATCTGTAAGGCAGTGGAAGAGACAGGCCTGAAGGCTGCTCTTGTGCTTCTTCAACACACTGAGCTTTACAACTGTGACACACACACTGTTGTCACTCCTCATTGTAGCTCCTAAAAGTGCATTTGAATCCAGCGTTTCTGGTCTCCACTCTCGTTTCAAGAGCAGCAGAGGAAGGTGAGCACGAGCGCTTGGAATCCGCTCCCAGTTCCGAAGGGCAGGGAGGGAAAGTCCTTGCAGATCATCTTCAGCGCACAGTGAGCTTTGCAACTCTGAAACACACATTGCTGTCACTCCTCACTTCATCTCCTAATAATCCGTTTGAATCCATGGTCTCTCCCGCCCTCTCTCGTTTGAACAGCAGCAGTGACAGGTGAGTAGCTTGCGAGAGGACGCCTGCAACACCGGAGCGGAGAGGGGAGAGATCAGCGTCCAGGAGCCTCACCTCAGAGCGACAAGAGCCACTGAGGTGGGAGCCTCAAGTCCTCAACAGGACTTGCCCAGGACTTGGAAGCTCAGCTCCCGCGAGGGGCTGACTCACAGGGGGCGGAGCCAGGAGGCTCGGTGTCAGATTCAAACCGGCCATCAAGGGCCACTCTCGATCAGTTGCTGAGGTGAGTAGCTTGCGAGAGGACGCCTGCAACACCGGAGCGGAGAGGGGAGAGATCAGCGTCCAGGAGCCTCACCTCAGAGCGACAAGAGCCACTGAGGAGGGAGCCTCAAGTCCTCAACAGGACTTGCCCAGGACTCGGAAGCTCAGCTCCCGCGAGGGGCTGACTCACAGGGGGCGGAGCCAGGAGGCTCGGTGTCAGATTCAAACCGGCCATCAAGGGCCACTCTCGATCAGTTGCTGAGGTGAGTAGCTTGCGAGAGGACGCCTGCAACACCGGAGCGGAGAGGGGAGAGATCAGCGTCCAGGAGCCTCACCTCAGAGCGACAAGAGCCACTGAGGTGGGAGCCTCAAGTCCTCAACAGGACTTGCCCAGGACTCGGAAGCTCAGCTCCCGCGAGGGGCTGACTCACAGGGGGCGGAGCCAAGAGGAGTGGCACCAGCTGGGAGTGGCTAAAAAACCTTCCCAGGGAGCGCGGCGAACAGAGCCGGCAAACAGAGAGCGTCGAGGCAGAGGGTCGAGGCAGTTTGCGCGGCAGTTCGCGCGGGCAGGCGAGCGGGCAGGCGAGCGGGCAGGGAAGCGTTCCATCCGCCTCATCGAGAGGACTCGCCTGGAGTACAGGAGGGGGAAGGAGTGCTGAGGGACGTAGACGGATTGATTGACCAGATAGATCATGGTTACAACACGATCGAAAGCTGTAGTGAGTACTAATGTGGGTATCCAGACTGAGCCTTCCTGCAGACATGCAGCTGTGCAGGTCTCTGGCTGCAGCGAATGCCTGAGCCTGGCACTTGTATTGGAGGGAGCCAGTGACACTGCTTGTGTTCGCTGTGAGCAAATAAATGACCTGCTCAGGCAGGTGGCTGAACTGAGGGAGGAGGTAGAAAGGTTGAGAGCCATTAGAGAGTGTGAAAGTGAAATAGATTGGTGGAACCACACCCTAAGGCAAGGGCAGAGGGAAGTGGTTCAACAAGATATGGATCCCCTTCCCTCCTACCATCAGACAGAAGGAGAGAGCTTAATGGACAAGGATGGATGGAGGGAGGTTCCTCCTCGGAGAGGTAAGCGAAAACCCTCACAATCCCTTCCTCCCTCCCAGTTGCCCTTGAATAACAGGTATGAGGTCTTGGAAATTCAGGGCCAGGTGAATGGAGATGGTGAGGCAAATCTATCTAGTGAGTCACCCAGGGCTAGTCACTCACCCACATGCCTCAGAACTTCCCCAACCAAGAAGAAAAGAAGAGTAATTGTGGTGGGTGACTCCCTTCTGAGGGGAACAGAAGGGCCCATTTGTCGACCGGATCCACCCCACAGGGAGGTCTGCTGCCTGCCTGGGGCTCGGATTAGAGATGTTAAAAATAAGCTCTCTGAACTGGTGCAGCCGTCTGACTACTACCCACTGCTGGTTTTTCAGGTTGGCAGTGACGAAATTATTACGAGGAACGTAAGGGCAATGAAGAGAGACTACAGGGCCCTGGGACGGCTGGTTAAAGGGTCTGGAGCGCAAGTGGTGTTTGCCTCCATACCTGTTGCAAGCGAGGGTGAAGGGATATATAAGAAGACTCTGCAGGTTAATGTATGGCTACGTGACTGGTGCCAAAGGCAGGGGTTTGGGTTTTTCAGTCACGGGTTGCTGTATGGGACACCTGGTTTGCTGGTGACAGGCGGGATACACCAGTCCCAGAGAAAAAAAAGGGTTTTGGGGCAGGAGTTAGCAGGGCTTATTGACAGGGCTTTAAACTAGTTAGGAAGGGGGGAGGGGATTTAACTGGGCCTGTTGGGGACAAGCCCAAGAGGAACATGCTAGGGATTGAAGGGTGGCGGGCTAAGGAGGACTATCAATCTCTTGTTTCACTTGTGGGAAAGGATAGCTCTTTAGACCCTGTCCCGCAGGGGAAAAAGAGTACTAGGACTGGCTCCCTGAAATGCCTGTACACCAATGCACGCAGCATGGGGAATAAACAGGAGGAGTTAGAAGTCTGTGTGCGGGCTAAAGGTTATGATCTAGTGGCGATTACAGAGACATGGTGGGACAGTTCACATGACTGGAATGTGGTCATGGATGGCTATGTCCTTTTTAGGAAAGATAGGTCAGCGAAGCGAGGTGGTGGAGTTGCTCTTTACGTGAGAGAGCAACTAGAATGTATTGAGTTCTGTCCGGGGTCGGATGAGGAGCAAGTGGAATGTCTGTGGGTACGAATCAAGGGGCTGACTGGCACGGGTGATACAGTTGTGGGGGTCTATTACAGACCTCCTGATCAGCACGAAGGAGTTGATGAGGCTTTCTACAGGCAACTGGAAGTAGCCTCGCGACTACATGCCTTAGTCGTCGTGGGGGACTTTAATTACCCCGATATTTGCTGGAAGACTCACACAGCCAGTCATTCACAGTCTAGGAGGTTCCTCGAGTGCATTGATGATAATTTCTTAATGCAAATGGTGGACGTACCAACTAGGGGAGCAGCGCTGCTAGATTTAGTACTCGCCAACAAGGAGGGTTTGGTCGAAGTGGTGACGGTCAATGGCAGCCTTGGCTGCAGTGACCATGAGATGGTGGAGTTTAGGATCCTGTGTGGGAGGAATAGAATACCTAGCAAAGCCACAGTTCTGGATTTCCGAAGGGCCAACTTTGGCCTCTTCAGTCAACTGCTAAGGGAAGTCTCATGGGAAAGTGTACTAGGCGGTAAAGGGGCTCAAGATAGTTGGTTAGCATTCAAGGACCGCTTCTTCCAAGCTCAGGATCGGAGCGTCCCAATGAGTAGGAAGTCAAGTAAGGGATCTAGGAGACCGGCGTGGTTAAACAAGGAGCTGCTGGGCAAACTCAAGTGGAAAAGGAGAATCTATGGATTATGGAAGGAGGGGCTGGCCGCTTGGGAGGAATATAGGACAGTTGTTAGAGGATGTAGGGAGGCAATTAGGACAGCTAAGGCCTCCTTGGAACTCAATCTTGCTAGTCGGGTTAAAGACAATAGAAAGGGCTTCTTCAAATACATAGCAAATAAAACTAAAACAAGAGGCAATATAGGCCCACTGCTGAACGAAGTGGGTACCCTGGAGACAGAGGATATAAAGAAGGCAGAGGTGCTGAATGCCTTCTTTGCCTCTGTCTTTACTCCTGCAGACTCTCCCCGAGGGCCCCGGATTTCTATAGCCCCAGAAGGAGTCAGGACAAAGGAGGAGTTTGCTTTGGTAGATGAGGATTGGGTTAGGGATCAGCTATGCAAACTGGACATCTGTAAATCGATGGGTCCGGATGGAATGCACCCACGGGTGCTGAGGGAGCTGGCGGAGGTCATTGCTAGGCCACTTTCCATCATCTTTGGTAAGTCGTGGGAAATGGGCGAGGTGCCTGAGGATTGGCGGATGGCAAAGGTCACACCAATCTATAAGAAGGGCAAGAAGGAGGACCCGGGTAATTATAGACCGGTCAGCCTTACCTCCATCCCTGGAAAGATGATGGAACAACTTATTCTTGACTCCATCACTAGGCATATCAAGGATGAGGGGGTCATTAAGAACAGCCAACATGGTTTTATGAGGGGGAAGTCATGTATGACCAACCTTATAGCCTTCTATGAGGAAGTGACTAGGTGGAGGGATGATGGTAGAGCGGTAGATGTAGTTTTTCTTGATTTCAGTAAGGCATTTGATACTGTCTCCCACAGCATCCTCATAGATAAGCTGAGGAAGTGTGGGCTTGACGATCAAGTAGTGAGGTGGATCGAGAACTGGTTGAAAGGAAGAAGGCAGAGAGTTGTGGTCAATGGCGCAGAATCTAGCTGGAGGTCTGTGACTAGTGGAGTTCCTCAGGGGTCGGTGCTGGGACCGGTGCTGTTTAATATTTTCATCAATGACCTGGATGAGGGAACTGAGTGCACCCTCAGCAAGTTTGCTGATGACACAAAACTGGGAGGAGTGGCTGACACACCAGAGGACTGTGCTGATATTCAGCGAGACCTGGACAGGCTGGAGAGTTGGGCGGGGAGAAACTGGATGAAATTTAACAAGGGCAAGTGTAGAGTCTTGCATCTGGGGAAGAACAACCCCATGTACCAGTACAGGTTGGGGGGTGACCTGCTGGAAAGTAGTGAAGGGGAAAGGGACCTGGGGGTCCTGGTGGATAGGAGGATGACCATGAGCCAGCAATGTGCTCTTGTGGCCAAGAAGGCAAATGGCATCTTAGGGTGCATTAGAAAGGGAGTGGTTAGTAGGTCAAGAGAGGTTCTCCTCCCCCTCTACTCAGCCTTGGTGAGGCCGCATCTGGAATATTGCGTCCAGTTCTGGGCCCCTCTGTTCAAGAAGGACAGGGAATTGCTTGAAGGAGTCCAGCGCAGAGCCACAAAGATGATTAAGGGAGTGGAACATCTCCCTTATGAGGAGAGGCTGAGGGAGCTGGGTCTCTTTAGCTTGCAAAAGAGGAGACTGAGGGGTGACCTCATCAATGTTTACAAATATGTGAAGGGTAGGTGTCAGGATGATGGAGCTAGGCTTTTTTCAGTGATATCCAGTGATAGGACAAGGGGCAATGGGTGTAAACTGGAGCATAGGAAGTTCCACGTTAACATCAGGAAGAACTTCTTTACTGTAAGAGTGACAGAGCACTGGAACAGGCTGCCCAGGGGGGTTGTGGAGTCTCCTACACTGGAGATATTCAAGGCCCGCCTGGACAAGTTCCTGTGTGATGTACTGTAGGTTACCCTGCTCTTGCAGGGGGGTTGGACTAGATGATCTTTTTAGGTCCCTTCCAACCCTTGGGATTCTGTGATTCTGTGATTCTGTGATCTCTTGGCCTCTGCTCCCACAGCCGAAGAGCCCGGAGTGAAAGCTCCGGCAGGGCATCTTCAGCACGCAGTCAGCTTTGCAACTGTGACACATATATTGCTCTCGCTCCGCACTTTCCTACCTCAAAGTCCAATTGAATCCAAAATCTCTGTGCCCTTTCTCTGCTGGGCAGAAGCTGAGAGAGTAGAGCAGGAACCTTTAGCCAATGCTAAAAGAGCAGAAGAGACAGTCCAGAAAGTTCCCACTGATCATCTTCAGCGCACAGCGAGCTTTGCAACTCTGCAACACACATTGCTGTCACTCCTCCCTTTTTGCCTGAAAGACCAACTGAATCCACCATCTCTGTGCCCGCTCTCTGCTGAGCAGCAACAGAGAGAGTAGAGCAGGAATTTTTAGACCTGCCTAAAACAGCAGAAGAGCCTTGAAAAAAATCTCCTGCTTGATCATGTTTTGCACACAGTGAGCTTTAAACTGTGACACAAACATTGCTGTCACTCCTCACTTTATCTCCTAAAAGTGCATTTGAATCCAAAGTTTCTGGTGCGCTCTCTCGTTTCGAGAGGAGTTGTGACAGGGGAGGAGCAGCGCTTGGACTCTAATCCCACAGAAGAAGGGCCAGCAGGGAAACTCCTGCAGGGCATCTTCAGCGCACAGTGAGCTTTACAATTCTGCAACACACATTGCTGTCACTCCTCCTTTTCTTGCCTGAAAGACCAATTGATTCCAACATCTCTCTGCCCACTCTCTGCTGAGCAGCAACAGAGAGAGTAGAGCAGGAATGTTTAGACTGGGCTAAAACAGCAGAAGAGCCTTGCAAAAAAGCTCCTCCTGATCATGTTTAGCACACAGTGAGCTTTAAACTGTGACACAAACATTGCTGTCACTCTTCACTCTTTCTCCTAAAAGACCATTTCAATCCCAGAACTCCGTTGCCAGCACTCTGCTGAGCAGCAGAGTGAGCAGGAATGTCTGCAATCTGTAAGGCAGTGGAAGAGACAGGCCTGAAGGCTGCTCTTGTGCTTCTTCAACACACTGAGCTTTACAACTTTGACACACACACTGTTGTCACTCCTCATTGTAGCTCCTAAAAGTGCATTTGAATCCAGCGTTTCTGGTCTCCACTCTCGTTTCCAGTGCAGCAGAGGCAGGTGAGCACGAGCGCTTGGAATCCGCTCCCAGTTCCGAAGGGCAGGGAGGGAAAGTCCTTGCAGATCATCTTCAGCGCACAGTGAGCTTTGCAACTCTGAAACACACATTGCTGTCACTCCTCACTTTATCTCCTAAAAGTGCATTTCAAGCCAACGTTTCTGGTGCGCTCTCTCGCTTCGAGAGCAGTTGTGACAGGGGAGGACGAGCGCTTGGATTCTAATTTCACAGCCGAAGGGCCAGCATGGAAACTACTGCTGGGCATCTTCAGCACACATTGAGATTCACAACTCTGAAACACATATTGCTGTCACCTCTCACTTTCCTACCTGAAAGTCCAATTGAATAATACATCTCCTGTGCTTGCTCTTTGTGAGCAGTAGCAGAATATAGCACTTACGTTTGGACTCTGCTGAAACAGCAGAAGAGACAGTCCAGAAAGTTCCCACTGATCATCTTCAGCACACAGTGAGCTTTGCAACTCTGCAACACACATTGCTGTCTCTTCTTTTCCTGCCTGAAAGACCAATTGATTCCAACACCTCTGTGCCCGCTCTCTGCTGAGCAGCAACAGAGAGAGTAGAGCAGGAATGTTTAGACCTGCCTAAAACAGCAGAAGAGCCTTGCAAAAAATCTCCTGCTTGATCATGTTTTGCACACAGTGAGCTTTAAACTGTGACACAAACATTGCTGTCACTCCTCACTTTATCTCCTAAAAGTGCATTTGAATCTAAAGTTTCTGGTGCGCTCTCACGTTTCGAGAGGAGTTGTGACAGGGGAGGAGCAGCGCTTGGACTCTAATCCCACAGACGAAGGGCCAGCAGGGAAACTCCTGCAGGGCATCTTCAGCACACAGTGAGCTTTGCAATTCTGCAACACACATTGCTGTAACTCCTTTTCCTGCCTGGAAGACCAATTGATTCCAACATCTCTGTGCCCACTCTCTGCTGAGCAGCAACAGAGAGAGTAGAGCAGGAATGTTTAGACTGGGCTAAAACAGCAGAAGAGCCTTGCAAAAAAGCTCCTCCTGATCATGTTTAGCACACAGTGAGCTTTAAACTGTGACACAAACATTGCTGTCACTCTTCACTCTTTCTCCTAAAAGACCATTTCAATCCAAGAACTCCGTTGCCAGCACTCTGCTGAGCAGCAGAGTGAGCAGGAATGTCTGCAATATGTAAGGCAGTGGAAGAGACAGGCCTGAAGGCTGCTCTTGTGCTTCTTCAACACACTGAGCTTTACAACTTTGACACACACACTGTTGTCACTCCTCATTGTAGCTCCTAAAAGTGCATTTGAATCCAGCGTTTCTGGTCTCCACTCTCGTTTCAAGAGCAGCAGAGGAAGGTGAGCACGAGCGCTTGGAATCCGCTCCCAGTTCCGAAGGGCAGGGAGGGAAAGTCCTTGCAGATCATCTTCAGCGCACAGTGAGCTTTGCAACTCTGAAACACACATTGCTGTCACTCCTCACTTCAACTCCTAATAATCCGTTTGAATCCATGGTCTCTCCCGCCCTCTCTCGTTTGAACAGCAGCAGTGACAGGTGAACACGATCTCTTGGCCTCTGCTCCCACAGCCGAAGAGCCCGGAGTGAAAGCTCCGGCAGGGCATCTTCAGCACGCAGTCAGCTTTGCAACTGTGACACATATATTGCTCTCGCTCCGCACTTTCCTACCTCAAAGTCCAATTGAATCCAAAATCTCTGTGCCCTTTCTCTGCTGGGCAGAAGCAGAGAGAGTAGAGCAGGAACCTTTAGCCAATGCTAAAAGAGCAGAAGAGACAGTCCAGAAAGTTCCCACTGATCATCTTCAGCGCACAGCGAGCTTTGCAACTCTGCAACGCACATTGCTGTCACTCCTCCCTTTTTGCCTGAAAGACCAGCTGAATCCACCATCTCTGTGCCCGCTCTCTGCTGAGCAGCAACAGAGAGAGTAGAGCAGGAATTTTTAGACCTGCCTAAAACAGCAGAAGAGCCTTGAAAAAAATCTCCTGCTTGATCATGTTTTGCACACAGTGAGCTATAAACTGTGACACAAACATTGCTGTCACTCCTCACTTTATCTCCTAAAAGTGCATTTGAATCCAAAGTTTCTGGTGCGCTCTCTCGTTTGGAGAGGAGTTGTGACAGGGGAGGAGCAGCGCTTGGACTCTAATCCCACAGACGAAGGGCCAGCAGGGAAACTCCTGCAGGGCATCTTCAGCACACAGTGAGCTTTACAATTCTGCAACACACATTGCTGTCACTCCTCCTTTTCTTGCCTGAAAGTCCAATTGATTCCAACATCACTGTGCCCACTCTCTGCTGAGCAGCAACAGAGAGAGTAGAGCAGGAATGTTTAGACTGGGCTAAAACAGCAGAAGAGCCTTGCAAAAAAGCTCCTCCTGATCATGTTTAGCACACAGTGAGCTTTAAACTGTGACACAAACATTGCTGTCACTCTTCACTCTTTCTCCTAAAAGACCATTTCAATCCAAGAACTCCGTTGCCAGCACTCTGCTGATCAGCAGAGTGAGCAGGAATGTCTGCAATCTGTAAGGCAGTGGAAGAGACAGGCCTGAAGGCTGCTCTTGTGCTTCTTCAACACACTGAGCTTTACAACTGTGACACACACACTGTTGTCACTCCTCATTGTAGCTCCTAAAAGTGCATTTGAATCCAGCGTTTCTGGTCTCCACTCTCGTTTCCAGTGCAGCAGAGGCAGGTGAGCACGAGCGCTTGGTATCCGCTCCCAGTTCCGAAGGGCAGGGAGGGAAAGTCCTTGCAGATCATCTTCAGCGCACAGTGAGCTTTGCAACTCTGAAACACACATTGCTGTCACTCCTCACTTTATCTCCTAAAAGTGCATTTCAAGCCAACGTTTCTGGTGCGCTCTCTCGCTTCGAGAGCAGTTGTGACAGGGGAGGACGAGCGCTTGGATTCTATTTTCACAGCCGAAGGGCCAGCATGGAAACTACTGCTGGGCATCTTCAGCACACATTGAGATTCGCAACTCTGAAACACATATTGCTGTCACTTCTCACTTTCCTACCTGAAAGTCCAATTGAATAATACATCTCCTGTGCTTGCTCTTTGTGAGCAGTAGCAGAATATAGCACTTACGTTTGGACTCTGCTGAAACAGCAGAAGAGACAGTCCAGAAAGTTCCCACTGATCATCTTCAGCACACAGTGAGCTTTGCAACTCTGCAACACACATTGCTGTCTCTTCTTTTCCTGCCTGAAAGACCAGCTGAATCCACCATCTCTGTGCCCGCTCTCTGCTGAGCAGCAACAGAGAGAGTAGAGCAGGAATGTTTAGCCTGGGCTAAAACAGCAGAAGAGCCTTGCAAAAAATCTCCTGCTTGATCATGTTTTGCACACAGTGAGCTTTAAACTGTGACACAAACATTGCTGTCACTCCTCACTTTATCTCCTAAAAGTGCATTTGAATCCAAAGTTACTCTTGCGCTCTCTCGTTTCGATAGGAGTTGTGACAGGGGAGGAGCAGCGCTTGGACTCTAATCCCACAGACGAAGGGCCAGCAGGGAAACTCCTGCAGGGCATCTTCAGCACACAGTGAGCTTTACAATTCTGCAACACACAATGCTGTCACTCCTCCTTTTCTTGCCTGAAAGACCAATTGATTCCAACATCACTGTGCCCACTCTCTGCTGAGCAGCAACAGAGAGAGTAGAGCAGGAATGTTTAGACTGGGCTAAAACTGCAGAAGAGCCTTGCAAAAAAGCTCCTCCTGATCATGTTTAGCACACAGTGAGCTTTAAACTGTGACACAAACATTGGTGTCACTCTTCACTCTTTCTCCTAAAAGACCATTTCAATCCCAGAACTCCGTTGCCAGCACTCTGCTGAGCAGCAGAGTGAGCAGGGATGTCTGCAATCTGTAAGGCAGTGGAAGAGACAGGCCTGAAGGCTGCTCTTGTGCTTCTTCAACACACTGAGCTTTACAACTGTGACACACACACTGTTGTCACTCCTCATTGTAGCTCCTAAAAGTGCATTTGAATCCAGCGTTTCTGGTCTCCACTCTCGTTTCAAGAGCAGCAGAGGAAGGTGAGCACGAGCGCTTGGAATCCGCTCCCAGTTCCGAAGGGCAGGGAGGGAAAGTCCTTGCAGATCATCTTCAGCGCACAGTGAGCTTTGCAACTCTGAAACACACATTGCTGTCACTCCTCACTTTATCTCCTAAAAGTGCATTTCAAGCCAACGTTTCTGGTGCGCTCTCTCGCTTCGAGAGCAGTTGTGACAGGGGAGGACGAGCGCTTGGATTCTAATTTCACAGCCGAAGGGCCAGCATGGAAACTACTGCTGGGCATCTTCAGCACACATTGAGATTCGCAACTCTGAAACACATATTGCTGTCACTTCTCACTTTCCTACCTGAAAGTCCAATTGAATAATACATCTCCTGTGCTTGCTCTTTGTGAGCAGTAGCAGAATATAGCACTTACGTTTGGACTCTGCTGAAACAGCAGAAGAGACAGTCCAGAAAGTTCCCACTGATCATCTTCAGCACACAGTGAGCTTTGCAACTCTGCAACACACATTGCTGTCGCTCCTCCCTTTCCTGCCTGAAAGACCAACTGAATCCACCATCTCTGTGCCCGCTCTCTGCTGAGCAACAACAGAGAGAGCAGAGCAGGAATGTTTAGACTGGGCTAAAACAGCAGAAGAGCCTTGCAAAAAATCTCCTGCTTGATCATGTTTTGCACTCAGTGAGCTTCAAACTGTGACACAAACATTGCTGTCACTCCTCACTTTATCTCCTAAAAGTGAATTTGAATGCAAAGTTTATGGTGCGCTCTCTCGTTTCGAGAGCAGATGTCGCAGGGGAGGACGAGCTTTTGGACTCTAATTTCACAGACGAATTGCCAGCATGGAAACTCCTGCAGGGCATCTTCAGCACCCAGTGAGCTTCGCAACTCTGAAACACAAAGAGCTGTCACCTCTCACTTTCCTACCTGAAAGTCCAATTGAATCCTACATCTCCTGTGCTTGCTCTTTGTTAGCAGTAGCAGAATATAGCACTTACGTTTGGACTCTGAAGAAACAGCAGAAGAGACAGTCCAGAAAGTTCCCACTGATCATCTTCAGCGAACAGCGAGCTTTGCAACTCTGCAACACACATTGCTGTCACTTCTTTTCCTGCCTGAAAGACCAATTGATTCCAACATCTCTGTGCCCGCTCTCTGCTGAGCAGCAACAGAGAGTTGAGCAGGAATGTTTATCCTGGGCTAAAACAGCAGAAGAGCCTTGCAAAAAATCTCCTGTTTGATCATGTTTTGCACACAGTGAGCTTTAAACTGTGACACAAACATTGATGTCACTCCTCACTTTATCTCCTAAAAGTGCATTTGAATCCAAAGTTTCTGGTGCGCTCTCACGTTTCGAGAGGAGTTGTGACAGGGGAGGAGCAGCGCTTGGACTCTAATCCCACAGACGAAGGGCCAGCAGGGAAACTCCTGCAGGGCATCTTCAGCACACAGTGAGCTTTGCAATTCTGCAACACACATTGCTGTAACTCCTTTTCCTGCCTGGAAGACCAATTGATTCCAACATCTCTGTGCCCACTCTCTGCTGAGCAGCAACAGAGAGAAGGAATGTTTAGACTGGGCTAAAACAGCAGAAGAGCCTTGCAAAAAAGCTCCTCCTGATCATGTTTAGCACACAGTGAGCTTTAAACTGTGACACAAACATTGCTGTCACTCTTCACTCTTTCTCCTAAAAGACCATTTCAATCCAAGAACTCCGTTGCCAGCACTCTGCTGAGCAGCAGAGTGAGCAGGAATGTCTGCAATCTGTAAGGCAGTGGAAGAGACAGGCCTGAAGGCTGCTCTTGTGCTTCTTCAACACACTGAGCTTTACAACTGTGACACACACACTGTTGTCACTCCTCATTGTAGCTCCTAAAAGTGCATTTGAATCCAGCGTTTCTGGTCTCCACTCTCGTTTCAAGAGCAGCAGAGGAAGGTGAGCACGAGCGCTTGGAATCCGCTCCCAGTTCCGAAGGGCAGGGAGGGAAAGTCCTTGCAGATCATCTTCAGCGCACAGTGAGCTTTGCAACTCTGAAACACACATTGCTGTCACTCCTCACTTCATCTCCTAATAATCCGTTTGAATCCATGGTCTCTCCCGCCCTCTCTCGTTTGAACAGCAGCAGTGACAGGTGAACACGATCTCTTGGCCTCTGCTCCCACAGCCGAAGAGCCCGGAGTGAAAGCTCCGGCAGGGCATCTTCAGCACGCAGTCAGCTTTGCAACTGTGACACATATATTGCTCTCGCTCCGCACTTTCCTACCTCAAAGTCCAATTGAATCCAAAATCTCTGTGCCCTTTCTCTGCTGGGCAGAAGCAGAGAGAGTAGAGCAGGAACCTTTAGCCAATGCTAAAAGAGCAGAAGAGACAGTCCAGAAAGTTCCCACTGATCATCTTCAGCGCACAGCGAGCTTTGCAACTCTGCAACACACATTGCTGTCACTCCTCCCTTTTTGCCTGAAAGACCAGCGGAATCGACCATCTCTGTGCCCGCTCTCTGCTGAGCAGCAACAGAGAGAGTAGAGCAGGAATTTTTAGACCTGCCTAAAACAGCAGAAGAGCCTTGAAAAAAATCTCCTGCTTGATCATGTTTTGCACACAGTGAGCTTTAAACTGTGACACAAACATTGCTGTCACTCCTCACTTTATCTCCTAAAAGTGCATTTGAATCCAAAGTTTCTGGTGCGCTCTCTCGTTTGGAGAGGAGTTGTGACAGGGGAAGAGCAGCGCTTGGACTCTAATCCCACAGACGAAGGGCCAGCAGGGAAACTCCTGCAGGGCATCTTCAGCACACAGTGAGCTTTACAATTCTGCAACACACATTGCTGTCACTCCTCCTTTTCTTGCCTGAAAGTCCAATTGAATAATACATCTCCTGTGCTTGCTCTTTGTGAGCAGTAGCAGAATATAGCACTTACGTTTGGACTCTGCTGAAACAGCAGAAGAGACAGTCCAGAAAGTTCCCACTGATCATCTTCAGCACACAGTGAGCTTTGCAACTCTGCAACACACATTGCTGTCTCTTCTTTTCCTGCCTGAAAGACCAATTGATTCCAACACCTCTGTGCCCGCTCTCTGCTGAGCAGCAACAGAGAGAGTAGAGCAGGAATGTTTAGCCTGGGCTAAAACAGCAGAAGAGCCTTGCAAAAAATCTCCTGCTTGATCATGTTTTGCACACAGTGAGCTTTAAACTGTGACACAAACATTGCTGTCACTCCTCACTTTATCTCCTAAAAGTGCATTTGAATCCAAAGTTTCTGGTGCGCTCTCACGTTTGGAGAGGAGTTGTGACAGGGGAGGAGCAGCGCTTGGACTCTAATCCCACAGACGAAGGGCCAGCAGGGAAACTCCTGCAGGGCATCTTCAGCACACAGTGAGCTTTGCAATTCTGCAACACACATTGCTGTAATTCCTCCTTCTCCTGCCTGGAAGACCAATTGATTCCAACATCTCTGTGCCCACTCTCTGCTGAGCAGCAACAGAGAGCAGGAATGTTTAGACTGGGCTAAAACAGCAGAAGAGCCTTGCAAAAAAGCTCCTCCTGATCATGTTTAGCACACAGTGAGCTTTAAACTGTGACACAAACATTGCTGTCACTCTTCACTCTTTCTCCTAAAAGACCATTTCAATCCAAGAACTCCGTTGCCAGCACTCTGCTGAGCAGCAGAGTGAGCAGGGATGTCTGCAATCTGTAAGGCAGTGGAAGAGACAGGCCTGAAGGCTGCTCTTGTGCTTCTTCAACACACTGAGCTTTACAACTGTGACACACACACTGTTGTCACTCCTCATTGTAGCTCCTAAAAGTGCATTTGAATCCAGCGTTTCTGGTCTCCACTCTCGTTTCAAGAGCAGCAGAGGAAGGTGAGCACGAGCGCTTGGAATCCGCTCCCAGTTCCGAAGGGCAGGGAGGGAAAGTCCTTGCAGATCATCTTCAGCGCACAGTGAGCTTTGCAACTCTGAAACACACATTGCTGTCACTCCTCACTTCATCTCCTAATAATCCGTTTGAATCCATGGTCTCTCCCGCCCTCTCTCGTTTGAACAGCAGCAGTGACAGGTGAACACGATCTCTTGGCCTCTGCTCCCACAGCCGAAGAGCCCGGAGTGAAAGCTCCGGCAGGGCATCTTCAGCACGCAGTCAGCTTTGCAACTGTGACACATATATTGCTCTCGCTCCGCACTTTCCTACCTCAAAGTCCAATTGAATCCAAAATCTCTGTGCCCTTTCTCTGCTGGGCAGAAGCAGAGAGAGTAGAGCAGGAACCTTTAGCCAATGCTAAAAGAGCAGAAGAGACAGTCCAGAAAGTTCCCACTGATCATCTTCAGCGCACAGCGAGCTTTGCAACTCTGCAACACACATTGCTGTCACTCCTCCCTTTTTGCCTGAAAGACCAATTGATTCCAACATCTCTGTGCCCACTCTCTGCTGAGCAGCAACAGAGAGAGTAGAGCAGGAATTTTTAGACCTGCCTAAAACAGCAGAAGAGCCTTGAAAAAAATCTCCTGCTTGATCATGTTTTGCACACAGTGAGCTTTAAACTGTGACACAAACATTGCTGTCACACCTCACTTTATCTCCTAAAAGTGCATTTGAATCCAAAGTTTCTGGTGCTCTCTCTCGTTTCGAGAGGAGTTGTGACAGGGGAGGAGCAGCGCTTGGACTCTAATCCCACAGACGAAGGGCCAGCAGGGAAACTCCTGCAGGGCATCTTCAGCGCACAGTGAGCTTTGCAACTCTGAAACACACATTGCTGTCACTCCTCCTTTTCTTGCCTGAAAGACCAATTGATTCCAACATCTCTGTGCCCACTCTCTGCTGAGCAGCAACAGAGAGAGTAGAGCAGGAATGTTTAGACTGGGCTAAAACAGCAGAAGAGCCTTGCAGAAAAGCTCCTCCTGATCATGTTTAGCACACAGTGAGCTTTAAACTGTGACACAAACATTGGTGTCACTCTTCACTCTTTCTCCTAAAAGACCATTTCAATCCCAGAACTCCGTTGCCAGCACTCTGCTGAGCAGCAGAGTGAGCAGGTATGTCTGCAATCTGTAAGGCAGTGGAAGAGACAGGCCTGAAGGCTGCTCTTGTGCTTCTTCAACACACTGAGCTTTACAACTTTGACACACACACTGTTGTCACTCCTCATTGTAGCTCCTAAAAGTGCATTTGAATCCAGCGTTTCTGGTCTCCACTCTCGTT
Organism: Lathamus discolor; assembly: GCF_037157495.1. Lineage (NCBI taxonomy): Eukaryota > Metazoa > Chordata > Aves > Psittaciformes > Psittacidae > Lathamus > Lathamus discolor. The sequence continues at coordinate 15,568,556 of NC_088908.1, read as the reverse complement.
TCCAGTGCACCAGAGGCAGGTGAGCACGAGCGCTTGGAATCCGCTCCCAGTTCCGAAGGGCAGGGAGGGAAAGTCCTTGCAGATCATCTTCAGCGCACAGTGAGCTTTGCAACTCTGAAACACACATTGCTGTCACTCCTCACTTTATCTCCTAAAAGTGCATTTCAAGCCAACGTTTCTGGTGCGCTCTCTCGCTTCGAGAGCAGTTGTGACAGGGGAGGACGAGCGCTTGGATTCTAATTTCACAGCCGAAGGGCCAGCATGGAAACTACTGCTGGGCATCTTCAGCACACATTGAGATTCACAACTCTGAAACACATATTGCTGTCACCTCTCACTTTCCTACCTGAAAGTCCAATTGAATAATACATCTCCTGTGCTTGCTCTTTGTGAGCAGTAGCAGAATATAGCACTTACGTTTGGACTCTGAAGAAACAGCAGAAGAGACAGTCCAGAAAGTTCCCACTGATCATCTTCAGCACACAGTGAGCTTTGCAACTCTGCAACACACATTGCTGTCTCTTCTTTTCCTGCCTGAAAGACCAATTGATTCCAACACATCTGTGCCCGCTCTCTGCTGAGCAGCAACAGAGAGAGTAGAGCAGGAATGTTTAGCCTGGGCTAAAACAGCAGAAGAGCCTTGCAAAAAATCTCCTGCTTGATCATGTTTTGCACACAGTGAGCTTTAAACTGTGACACAAACATTGCTGTCACTCCTCACTTTATCTCCTAAAAGTGCATTTGAATCCAAAGTTTCTGGTGCGCTCTCACGTTTCGAGAGGAGTTGTGACAGGGGAGGAGCAGCGCTTGGACTCTAATCCCACAGACGAAGGGCCAGCAGGGAAACTTCTGCAGGGCATCTTCAGCACACAGTGAGCTTTGCAATTCTGCAACACACATTGCTGTAACTCCTTTTCCTGCCTGGAAGACCAATTGATTCCAACATCTCTGTGCCCACTCTCTGCTGAGCAGCAACAGAGAGAAGGAATGTTTAGATTGGGCTAAAACAGCAGAAGAGCCTTGCAAAAAAGCTCCTCCTGATCATGTTTAGCACACAGTGAGCTTTAAACTGTGACACAAACATTGCTGTCACTCTTCACTCTTTCTCCTAAAAGACCATTTCAATCCAAGAACTCCGTTGCCAGCACTCTGCTGAGCAGCAGAGTGAGCAGGGATGTCTGCAATCTGTAAGGCAGTGGAAGAGACAGGCCTGAAGGCTGCTCTTGTGCTTCTTCAACACACTGAGCTTTACAACTGTGACACACACACTGTTGTCACTCCTCATTGTAGCTCCTAAAAGTGCATTTGAATCCAGCGTTTCTGGTCTCCACTCTCGTTTCAAGAGCAGCAGAGGAAGGTGAGCACGAGCGCTTGGAATCCGCTCCCAGTTCCGAAGGGCAGGGAGGGAAAGTCCTTGCAGATCATCTTCAGCGCACAGTGAGCTTTGCAACTCTGAAACACACATTGCTGTCACTCCTCACTTCATCTCCTAATAATCCGTTTGAATCCATGGTCTCTCCCGCCCTCTCTCGTTTGAACAGCAGCAGTGACAGGTGAACACGATCTCTTGGCCTCTGCTCCCACAGCCGAAGAGCCCGGAGTGAAAGCTCCGGCAGGGCATCTTCAGCACGCAGTCAGCTTTGCAACTGTGACACATATATTGCTCTCGCTCCGCACTTTCCTACCTCAAAGTCCAATTGAATCCAAAATCTCTGTGCCCTTTCTCTGCTGGGCAGAAGCAGAGAGAGTAGAGCAGGAACCTTTAGCCAATGCTAAAAGAGCAGAAGAGACAGTCCAGAAAGTTCCCACTGATCATCTTCAGCGCACAGCGAGCTTTGCAACTCTGCAACACACATTGCTGTCACTCCTCCCTTTTTGCCTGAAAGACCAATTGATTCCAACATCTCTGTGCCCACTCTCTGCTGAGCAGCAACAGAGAGAGTAGAGCAGGAATTTTTAGACCTGCCTAAAACAGCAGAAGAGCCTTGAAAAAAATCTCCTGCTTGATCATGTTTTGCACACAGTGAGCTTTAAACTGTGACACAAACATTGCTGTCACTCCTCACTTTATCTCCTAAAAGTGCATTTGAATCCAAAGTTTCTGGTGCTCTCTCTCGTTTCGAGAGGAGTTGTGACAGGGGAGGAGCAGCGCTTGGACTCTAATCCCACAGACGAAGGGCCAGCAGGGAAACTCCTGCAGGGCATCTTCAGCGCAAAGTGAGCTTTACAATTCTGAAACACACATTGCTGTCACTCCTCCTTTTCTTGCCTGAAAGACCAATTGATTCCAACATCTCTGTGCCCACTCTCTGCTGAGCAGCAACAGAGAGAGTAGAGCAGGAATGTTTAGACTGGGCTAAAACAGCAGAAGAGCCTTGCAAAAAAGCTCCTCCTGATCATGTTTAGCACACAGTGAGCTTTAAACTGTGACACAAACATTGGTGTCACTCTTCACTCTTTCTCCTAAAAGACCATTTCAATCCCAGAACTCCGTTGCCAGCACTCTGCTGAGCAGCAGAGTGAGCAGGGATGTCTGCAATCTGTAAGGCAGTGGAAGAGACAGGCCTGAAGGCTGCTCTTGTGCTTCTTCAACACACTGAGCTTTACAACTTTGACACACACACTGTTGTCACTCCTCATTGTAGCTCCTAAAAGTGCATTTGAATCCAGCGTTTCTGGTCTCCACTCTCGTTTCCAGTGCACCAGAGGCAGGTGAGCACGAGCGCTTGGAATCCGCTCCCAGTTCCGAAGGGCAGGGAGGGAAAGTCCTTGCAGATCATCTTCAGCGCACAGTGAGCTTTGCAACTCTGAAACACACATTGCTGTCACTCCTCACTTTATCTCCTAAAAGTGCATTTCAAGCCAACGTTTCTGGTGCGCTCTCTCGCTTCGAGAGCAGTTGTGACAGGGGAGGACGAGCGCTTGGATTCTAATTTCACAGCCGAAGGGCCAGCATGGAAACTACTGCTGGGCATCTTCAGCACACATTGAGATTCACAACTCTGAAACACATATTGCTGTCACCTCTCACTTTCCTACCTGAAAGTCCAATTGAATAATACATCTCCTGTGCTTGCTCTTTGTGAGCAGTAGCAGAATATAGCACTTACGTTTGGACTCTGCTGAAACAGCAGAAGAGACAGTCCAGAAAGTTCCCACTGATCATCTTCAGCACACAGTGAGCTTTGCAACTCTGCAACACACATTGCTGTCTCTTCTTTTCCTGCCTGAAAGACCAATTGATTCCAACACCTCTGTGCCCGCTCTCTGCTGAGCAGCAACAGAGAGAGTAGAGCAGGAATGTTTAGCCTGGGCTAAAACAGCAGAAGAGCCTTGCAAAAAATCTCCTGCTTGATCATGTTTTGCACACAGTGAGCTTTAAACTGTGACACAAACATTGCTGTCACTCCTCACTTTATCTCCTAAAAGTGCATTTGAATCCAAAGTTTCTGGTGCGCTCTCACGTTTCGAGAGGAGTTGTGACAGGGGAGGAGCAGCGCTTGGACTCTAATCCCACAGACGAAGGGCCAGCAGGGAAACTCCTGCAGGGCATCTTCAGCACACAGTGAGCTTTGCAATTCTGCAACACACATTGCTGTAACTCCTTTTCCTGCCTGGAAGACCAATTGATTCCAACATCTCTGTGCCCACTCTCTGCTGAGCAGCAACAGAGAGAAGGAATGTTTAGATTGGGCTAAAACAGCAGAAGAGCCTTGCAAAAAAGCTCCTCCTGATCATGTTTAGCACACAGTGAGCTTTAAACTGTGACACAAACATTGCTGTCACTCTTCACTCTTTCTCCTAAAAGACCATTTCAATCCAAGAACTCCGTTGCCAGCACTCTGCTGAGCAGCAGAGTGAGCAGGAATGTCTGCAATCTGTAAGGCAGTGGAAGAGACAGGCCTGAAGGCTGCTCTTGTGCTTCTTCAACACACTGAGCTTTACAACTGTGACACACACACTGTTGTCACTCCTCATTGTAGCTCCTAAAAGTGCATTTGAATCCAGCGTTTCTGGTCTCCACTCTTGTTTCAAGAGCAGCAGAGGAAGGTGAGCACGAGCGCTTGGAATCCGCTCCCAGTTCCGAAGGGCAGGGAGGGAAAGTCCTTGCAGATCATCTTCAGCGCACAGTGAGCTTTGCAACTCTGAAACACACATTGCTGTCACTCCTCACTTCATCTCCTAATAATCCGTTTGAATCCATGGTCTCTCCCGCCCTCTCTCGTTTGAACAGCAGCAGTGACAGGTGAACACGATCTCTTGGCCTCTGCTCCCACAGCCGAAGAGCCCGGAGTGAAAGCTCCGGCAGGGCATCTTCAGCACGCAGTCAGCTTTGCAACTGTGACACATATATTGCTCTCGCTCCGCACTTTCCTACCTCAAAGTCCAATTGAATCCAAAATCTCTGTGCCCTTTCTCTGCTGGGCAGAAGCAGAGAGAGTAGAGCAGGAACCTTTAGCCAATGCTAAAAGAGCAGAAGAGACAGTCCAGAAAGTTCCCACTGATCATCTTCAGCGCACAGCGAGCTTTGCAACTCTGCAACACACATTGCTGTCACTCCTCCCTTTTTGCCTGAAAGACCAGCTGAATCCACCATCTCTGTGCCCGCTCTCTGCTGAGCAGCAACAGAGAGAGTAGAGCAGGAATTTTTAGACCTGCCTAAAACAGCAGAAGAGCCTTGAAAAAAATCTCCTGCTTGATCAAGTTTTGCACACAGTGAGCCTTAAACTGTGACACAAACATTGCTGTCACTCCTCACTTTATCTCCTAAAAGTGCATTTGAATCCAAAGTTTCTGGTGCGCTCTCTCGTTTCGAGAGGAGTTGTGACAGGGGAGGAGCAGCGCTTGGACTCTAATCCCACAGACGAAGGGCCAGCAGGGAAACTCCTGCAGGGCATCTTCAGCGCACAGTGAGCTTTACAATTAAGAAACACACATTGCTGTCACTCCTCCTTTTCTTGCCTGAAAGACCAATTGATTCCAACATCTCTGTGCCCACTCTCTGCTGAGCAGCAACAGAGAGAGTAGAGCAGGAATGTTTAGACTGGGCTAAAACAGCAGAAGAGCCTTGCAGAAAAGCTCCTCCTGATCATGTTTAGCACACAGTGAGCTTTAAACTGTGACACAAACATTGGTGTCACTCTTCACTCTTTCTCCTAAAAGACCATTTCAATCCCAGAACTCCGTTGCCAGCACTCTGCTGAGCAGCAGAGTGAGCAGGGATGTCTGCAATCTGTAAGGCAGTGGAAGAGACAGGCCTGAAGGCTGCTCTTGTGCTTCTTCAACACACTGAGCTTTACAACTTTGACACACACACTGTTGTCACTCCTCATTGTAGCTCCTAAAAGTGCATTTGAATCCAGCGTTTCTGGTCTCCACTCTCGTTTCCAGTGCACCAGAGGCAGGTGAGCACGAGCGCTTGGAATCCGCTCCCAGTTCCGAAGGGCAGGGAGGGAAAGTCCTTGCAGATCATCTTCAGCGCACAGTGAGCTTTGCAACTCTGAAACACACATTGCTGTCACTCCTCACTTTATCTCCTAAAAGTGCATTTCAAGCCAACGTTTCTGGTGCGCTCTCTCGCTTCGAGAGCAGTTGTGACAGGGGAGGACGAGCGCTTGGATTCTAATTTCACAGCCGAAGGGCCAGCATGGAAACTCCTGCTGGGCATCTTCAGCACACATTGAGATTCACAACTCTGAAACACACATTGCTGTCTCTTCTTTTCCTGCCTGAAAGACCAATTGATTCCAACACCTCTGTGCCCGCTCTCTGCTGAGCAGCAACAGAGAGAGTAGAGCAGGAATGTTTAGCCTGGGCTAAAACAGCAGAAGAGCCTTGCAAAAAATCTCCTGCTTGATCATGTTTTGCACACAGTGAGCTTTAAACTGTGACACAAACATTGCTGTCACTCCTCACTTTATCTCCTAAAAGTGCATTTCAAGCCAACGTTTCTGGTGCGCTCTCTCGCTTCGAGAGCAGTTGTGACAGGGGAGGAGGAGCGCTTGGATTCTAATTTCACAGCCGAAGGGCCAGCATGGAAACTACTGCTGGGCATCTTCAGCACACATTGAGATTCACAACTCTGAAACACATATTGCTGTCACCTCTCACTTTCCTACCTGAAAGACAATTGAATAATACATCTCCTGTGCTTGCTCTTTGTGAGCAGTAGCAGAATATAGCACTTACGTTTGGACTCTGCTGAAACAGCAGAAGAGACAGTCCAGAAAGTTCCCACTGATCATCTTCAGCACACAGTGAGCTTTGCAACTCTGCAACACACATTGCTGTCTCTTCTTTTCCTGCCTGAAAGACCAATTGATTCCAACACCTCTGTGCCCGCTCTCTGCTGAGCAGCAACAGAGAGAGTAGAGCAGGAATGTTTAGCCTGGGCTAAAACAGCAGAAGAGCCTTGCAAAAAATCTCCTGCTTGATCATGTTTTGCACTCAGTGAGCTTTAAACTGTGGCACAAACATTGCTGTCACTCCTCACTTTATCTCCTAAAAGTGCATTTGAATCCAAAGTTTCTGGTGCGCTCTCTCGTTTCGAGAGCAGATGTCACAGGGGAGGACGAGCGTTTGGACTCAAATTTCACAGACGAATTGCCAGCATGGAAAATCCAGCTGGGCATCTTCAGCACCCAGTGAGCTTTGCAACTCTGAAACACACATTGTTGTCACCTCTCACTTTCCTACCTGAAAGTACAATTGAATCCTACATCTCCTGTGCTTGCTCTTTGTGAGCAGTAGCAGAATATAGCACTTACGTTTGGACTCTGAAGAAACAGCAGAAGAGACAGTCCAGAAAATTCCCACTGATCATCTTCAGCGAACAGCGAGCTTTGCAACTCTGCAACACACATTGCTGTCTCTTCTTTTCCTGCCTGAAAGACCAATTGATTCCAACACCTCTGTGCCCGCTCTCTGCTGAGCAGCAACAGAGAGAGTAGAGCAGGAATGTTTAGCCTGGGCTAAAACAGCAGAAGAGCCTTGCAAAAAATCTCCTGCTTGATCATGTTTTGCACACAGTGAGCTTTAAACTGTGACACAAACATTGATGTCACTCCTCACTTTATCTCCTAAAAGTGCATTTGAATCCAAAGTTTCTGGTGCGCTCTCACGTTTCGAGAGGAGTTGTGACAGGGGAGGAGCAGCGCTTGGACTCTAATCCCACAGACGAAGGGCCAGCAGGGAAACTCCTGCAGGGCATCTTCAGCACACAGTGAGCTTTGCAATTCTGCAACACACATTGCTGTAACTCCTTTTCCTGCCTGGAAGACCAATTGATTCCAACATCTCTGTGCCCACTCTCTGCTGAGCAGCAACAGAGAGAGTAGAGCAGGAATGTTTAGACTGGGCTAAAACAGCAGAAGAGCCTTGCAGAAAAGCTCCTCCTGATCATGTTTAGCACACAGTGAGCTTTAAACTATGACACAAACATTGCTGTCACTCTTCACTCTTTCTCCTAAAAGACCATTTCAATCCAAGAACTCCGTTGCCAGCACTCTGCTGAGCAGCAGAGTGATCAGGAATGTCTGCAATCTGTAAGGCAGTGGAAGAGACAGGCCTGAAGGCTGCTCTTGTGCTTCTTCAACACACTGAGCTTTACAACTGTGACACACACACTGTTGTCACTCCTCATTGTAGCTCCTAAAAGTGCATTTGAATCCAGCGTTTCTGGTCTCCACTCTCGTTTCAAGAGCAGCAGAGGAAGGTGAGCACGAGCGCTTGGAATCCGCTCCCAGTTCCGAAGGGCAGGGAGGGAAAGTCCTTGCAGATCATCTTCAGCGCACAGTGAGCTTTGCAACTCTGAAACACACATTGCTGTCACTCCTCACTTCATCTCCTAATAATCCGTTTGAATCCATGGTCTCTCCCGCCCTCTCTCGTTTGAACAGCAGCAGTGACAGGTGAACACGATCTCTTGGCCTCTGCTCCCACAGCCGAAGAGCCCGGAGTGAAAGCTCCGGCAGGGCATCTTCAGCACGCAGTCAGCTTTGCAACTGTGACACATATATTGCTCTCGCTCCGCACTTTCCTACCTCAAAGTCCAATTGAATCCAAAATCTCTGTGCCCTTTCTCTGCTGGGCAGAAGCAGAGAGAGTAGAGCAGGAACCTTTAGCCAATGCTAAAAGAGCAGAAGAGACAGTCCAGAAAGTTCCCACTGATCATCTTCAGCGCACAGCGAGCTTTGCAACTCTGCAACACACATTGCTGTCACTCCTCCCTTTTTGCCTGAAAGACCAGCTGAATCCACCATCTCTGTGCCCGCTCTCTGCTGAGCAGCAACAGAGAGAGTAAAGCAGGAATTTTTAGACCTGCCTAAAACAGCAGAAGAGCCTTGAAAAAAATCTCCTGCTTGATCATGTTTTGCACACAGTGAGCTTTAAACTGTGACACAAACATTGCTGTCACTCCTCACTTTATCTCCTAAAAGTGCATTTCAAGCCAATGTTTCTGGTGCGCTCTCTCGCTTCGAGAGCAGTTGTGACAGGGGAGGAGCAGCGCTTGGACTCTAATCCCACAGACGAAGGGCCAGCAGGGAAACTCCTGCAGGGCATCTTCAGCACACAGTGAGCTTTACAATTCTGCAACACACATTGCTGTCACTCCTCCTTTTCTTGACTGAAAGACCAATTGATTCCAACATCTCTGTGCCCACTCTCTGCTGAGCAGCAACAGAGAGAGTAGAGCAGGAATGTTTAGACTGGGCTAAAACAGCAGATGAGCCTTGCAAAAAAGCTCCTCCTGATCATGTTTAGCACACAGTGAGCTTTAAACTGTGACACAAACATTGCTGTCACTCTTCACTCTTTCTCCTAAAAGACCATTTCAATCCAAGAACTCCGTTGTCAGCACTCTGCTGATCAGCAGAGTGAGCAGGGATGTCTGCAATCTGTAAGGCAGTGGAAGAGACAGGCCTGAAGGCTGCTCTTGTGCTTCTTCAACACACTGAGCTTTACAACTGTGACACACACACTGTTGTCACTCCTCATTGTAGCTCCTAAAAGTGCATTTGAATCCAGCGTTTCTGGTCTCCACTCTCGTTTCCAGTGCAGCAGAGGCAGGTGAGCACGAGCGCTTGGAATCCGCTCCCAGTTCCGAAGGGCAGGGAGGGAAAGTCCTTGCAGATCATCTTCAGCGCACAGTGAGCTTTGCAACTCTGAAACACACATTGCTGTCACTCCTCACTTCATCTCCTAATAATCCGTTTGAATCCATGGTCTCTCCCGCCCTCTCTCGTTTGAACAGCAGCAGTGACAGGTGAACACGATCTCTTGGCCTCTGCTCCCACAGCCGAAGAGCCCGGAGTGAAAGCTCCGGCAGGGCATCTTCAGCACGCAGTCAGCTTTGCAACTGTGACACATATATTGCTCTCGCTCCGCACTTTCCTACCTCAAAGTCCAATTGAATCCAAAATCTCTGTGCCCTTTCTCTGCTGGGCAGAAGCAGAGTAGAGCAGGAACCTTTAGCCAATGCTAAAAGAGCAGAAGAGACAGTCCAGAAAGTTCCCACTGATCATCTTCAGCGCACAGCGAGCTTTGCAACTCTGCAACACACATTGCTGTCACTCCTCCCTTTTTGCCTGAAAGACCAGCTGAATCCACCATCTCTGTGCCCGCTCTCTGCTGAGCAGCAACAGAGAGAGTAGAGCAGGAATTTTTAGACCTGCCTAAAACAGCAGAAGAGCCTTGAAAAAAATCTCCTGCTTGATCATGTTTTGCACACAGTGAGCTTTAAACTGTGACACAAACATTGCTGTCACTCCTCACTTTATCTCCTAAAAGTGCATTTGAATCCAAAGTTTCTTGTGCGCTCTCTCGTTTCGAGAGGAGTTGTGACAGGGGAGGAGCAGCGCTTGGACTCTAATACCACAGACGAAGGGCCAGCAGGGAAACTCCTGCAGGGCATCTTCAGCACACAGTGAGCTTTGCAACTCTGCAAAACACATTGCTGTAACTCCTCCTTCTCCTGCCTGGAAGACCAATTGATTCCAACATCTCTGTGCCCACTCTCTGCTGAGCAGCATCAGAGAGAGTAGAGCAGGAATGTTTAGACTGGGCTAAAACAGCAGAAGAGCCTTGCAAAAAAGCTCCTCCTGATCATGTTTAGCACACAGTGAGCTTTAAACTGTGACACAAACATTGCTGTCACTCTTCACTCTTTCTCCTAAAAGACCATTTCAATCCAAGAACTCCGTTGCCAGCACTCTGCTGAGCAGCAGAGTGAGCAGGAATGTCTGCAATCTGTAAGGCAGTGGAAGAGACAGGCTGAAGGCTGCTCTTGTGCTTCTTCAACACACTGAGCTTTACAACTGTGACACACACACTGTTGCCACTCCTCATTGTAGCTCCTAAAAGTGCATTTGAATCCAGCGTTTCTGGTCTCCACTCTCGTTTCAAGAGCAGCAGAGGCAGGTGAGCACGAGCGCTTGGAATCTGCTCCCAGTTCCGAAGGGCAGGGAGGGAAAGTCCTTGCAGATCATCTTCAGCGCACAGTGAGCTTTGCAACTCTGAAACGCACATTGTTGTCACTCCTCACTTCATCTCCTAATAATCCGTTTGAATCCATGGTCTCTCCCGCCCTCTCTCGTTTGAACAGCAGCAGTGACAGGTGAACACGATCTCTTGGCCTCTGCTCCCACAGCCGAAGAGCCCGGAGTGAAAGCTCCGGCAGGGCATCTTCAGCACGCAGTCAGCTTTGCAACTGTGACACATATATTGCTCTCGCTCCGCACTTTCCTACCTCAAAGTCCAATTGAATCCAAAATCTCTGTGCCCTTTCTCTGCTGGGCAGAAGCAGAGTAGAGCAGGAACCTTTAGCCAATGCTATAAGAGCAGAAGAGACAGTCCAGAAAGTTCCCACTGATCATCTTCAGCGCACAGCGAGCTTTGCAACTCTGCAACACACATTGCTGTCACTCCTCCCTTTTTGCCTGAAAGACCAGCTGAATCCACCATCTCTGTGCCCGCTCTCTGCTGAGCAGCAACAGAGAGAGTAGAGCAGGAATTTTTAGACCTGCCTAAAACAGCAGAAGAGCCTTGAAAAAAATCTCCTGCTTGATCATGTTTTGCACACAGTGAGCTTTAAACTGTGACACAAACATTGCTGTCACTCCTCACTTTATCTCCTAAAAGTGCATTTGAATCCAAAGTTTCTTGTGCGCTCTCTCGTTTGGAGAGGAGTTGTGACAGGGGAGGAGCAGCGCTTGGACTCTAATCCCACAGACGAAGGGCCAGCAGGGAAACTCCTGCAGGGCATCTTCAGCACACAGTGAGCTTTGCAACTCTGCAAAACACATTGCTGTAACTCCTCCTTTTCCTGCCTGGAAGACCTATTGATTCCAACATCTCTGTGCCCACTCTCTGCTGAGCAGCAACAGAGAGAGTAGAGCAGGAATGTTTAGACTGGGCTAAAACAGCAGAAGAGCCTTGCAAAAAAGCTCCTCCTGATCATGTTTAGCACACAGTGAGCTTTAAACTGTGACACAAACATTGCTGTCACTCTTCACTCTTTCTCCTAAAAGACCATTTCAATCCAAGAACTCCGTTGCCAGCACTCTGCTGAGCAGCAGAGTGAGCAGGAATGTCTGCAATCTGTAAGGCAGTGGAAGAGACAGGCCTGAAGGCTGCTCTTGTGCTTCTTCAACACACTGAGCTTTACAACTGTGACACACACACTGTTGTCACTCCTCATTGTAGCTCCTAAAAGTGCATTTGAATCCAGCGTTTCTGGTCTCCACTCTCGTTTCAAGAGCAGCAGAGGCAGGTGAGCACGAGCGCTTGGAATCTGCTCCCAGATCCGAAGGGCAGGGAGGGAAAGTCCTTGCAGATCATCTTCAGCGCACAGTGAGCTTTGCAACTCTGAAACGCACATTGCTGTCACTCCTCACTTCATCTCCTAATAATCCGTTTGAATCCATGGTCTCTCCCGCCCTCTCTCGTTTGAACAGCAGCAGTGACAGGTGAACACGATCTCTTGGCCTCTGCTCCCACAGCCGAAGAGCCCAGAGTGAAAGCTCCGGCAGGGCATCTTCAGCACGCAGTCAGCTTTGCAACTGTGACACATATATTGCTCTCGCTCCGCACTTTCCTACCTCAAAGTCCAATTGAATCCAAAATCTCTGTGCCCTTTCTCTGCTGGGCAGAAGCAGAGTAGAGCAGGAACCTTTAGCCAATGCTAAAAGAGCAGAAGAGACAGTCCAGAAAGTTCCCACTGATCATCTTCAGCGCACAGCGAGCTTTGCAACTCTGCAACACACATTGCTGTCACTCCTCCCTTTTTGCCTGAAAGACCAGCTGAATCCACCATCTCTGTGCCCGCTCTCTGCTGAGCAGCAACAGAGATAGTAGAGCAGGAATTTTTAGACCTGCCTAAAACAGCAGAAGAGCCTTGAAAAAAATCTCCTGCTTGATCATGTTTTGCACACAGTGAGCTTTCAACTGTGACACAAACATTGCTGTCACTCCTCACTTTATCTCCTAAAAGTGCATTTGAATCCAAAGTTTCTGGTGCGCTCTCTCGTTTGGAGAGGAGTTGTGACAGGGGAGGAGCAGCGCTTGGACTCTAATACCACAGACGAAGGGCCAGCAGGGAAACTCCTGCAGGGCATCTTCAGCACACAGTGAGCTTTGCAACTCTGCAAAACACATTGCTGTAACTCCTCCTTCTCCTGCCTGGAAGACCAATTGATTCCAACATCTCTGTGCCCACTCTCTGCTGAGCAGCATCAGAGAGAGTAGAGCAGGAATGTTTAGACTGGGCTAAAACAGCAGAAGAGCCTTGCAAAAAAGCTCCTCCTGATCATGTTTAGCACACAGTGAGCTTTAAACTGTGACACAAACATTGCTGTCACTCTTCACTCTTTCTCCTAAAAGACCATTTCAATCCAAGAACTCCGTTGCCAGCACTCTGCTGAGCAGCAGAGTGAGCAGGAATGTCTGCAATCTGTAAGGCAGTGGAAGAGACAGGCTGAAGGCTGCTCTTGTGCTTCTTCAACACACTGAGCTTTACAACTGTGACACACACACTGTTGTCACTCCTCATTGTAGCTCCTAAAAGTGCATTTGAATCCAGCGTTTCTGGTCTCCACTCTCGTTTCAAGAGCAGCAGAGGCAGGTGAGCACGAGCGCTTGGAATCCGCTCCCAGTTCCGAAGGGCAGGGAGGGAAAGTCCTTGCAGATCATCTTCAGCGCACAGTGAGCTTTGCAACTCTGAAACACACATTGCTGTCACTCCTCACTTCATCTCCTAATAATCCGTTTGAATCCATGGTCTCTCCCGCCCTCTCTCGTTTGAACAGCAGCAGTGACAGGTGAACACGATCTCTTGGCCTCTGCTCCCACAGCCGAAGAGCCCGGAGTGAAAGCTCCGGCAGGGCATCTTCAGCACGCAGTCAGCTTTGCAACTGTGACACATATATTGCTCTCGCTCCGCACTTTCCTACCTCAAAGTCCAATTGAATCCAAAATCTCTGTGCCCTTTCTCTGCTGGGCAGAAGCAGAGTAGAGCAGGAACCTTTAGCCAATGCTAAAAGAGCAGAAGAGACAGTCCAGAAAGTTCCCACTGATCATCTTCAGCGCACAGCGAGCTTTGCAACTCTGCAACACACATTGCTGTCACTCCTCCCTTTTTGCCTGAAAGACCAGCTGAATCCACCATCTCTGTGCCCGCTCTCTGCTGAGCAGCAACAGAGATAGTAGAGCAGGAATTTTTAGACCTGCCTAAAACAGCAGAAGAGCCTTGAAAAAAATCTCCTGCTTGATCATGTTTTGCACACAGTGAGCTTTAAACTGTGACACAAACATTGCTGTCACTCCTCACTTTATCTCCTAAAAGTGCATTTGAATCCAAAGTTTCTGGTGCGCTCTCTCGTTTCGAGAGGAGTTGTGACAGGGGAGGAGCAGCGCTTGGACTCTAATCCCACAGACGAAGGGCCAGCAGGGAAACTCCTGCAGGGCATCTTCAGCACACAGTGAGCTTTGCAATTCTGCAACACACATTGCTGTAACTCCTCCTTTTCCTGCCTGGAAGACCAATTGATTCCAACATCTCTGTGCCCACTCTCTGCTGAGCAGCAACAGAGAGAAGGAATGTTTAGACTGGGCTAAAACAGCAGAAGAGCCTTGCAAAAAAGCTCCTCCTGATCATGTTTAGCACACAGTGAGCTTTAAACTGTGACACAAACATTGCTGTCACTCTTCACTCTTTCTCCTAAAAGACCATTTCAATCCAAGAACTCCGTTGCCAGCACTCTGCTGAGCAGCAGAGTGAGCAGGAATGTCTGCAATCTGTAAGGCAGTGGAAGAGACAGGCTGAAGGCTGCTCTTGTGCTTCTTCAACACACTGAGCTTTACAACTTTGACACACACACACTGTTGTCACTCCTCATTGTAGCTCCTAAAAGTGCATTTGAATCCAGCGTTTCTGGTCTCCACTCTCGTTTCCAGTGCAGCAGAGGCAGGTGAGCACGAGCACTTGGAATCCGCTCCCAGTTCCGAAGGGCAGGGAGGGAAAGTCCTTGCAGATCATCTTCAGCGCACAGTGAGCTTTGCAACTCTGAAACACACATTGCTGTCACTCCTCACTTCATCTCCTAATAATCCGTTTGAATCCATGGTCTCTCCCGCCCTCTCTCGTTTGAACAGCAGCAGTGACAGGTGAACACGATCTCTTGGCCTCTGCTCCCACAGCCGAAGAGCCCGGAGTGAAAGCTCCGGCAGGGCATCTTCAGCACGCAGTCAGCTTTGCAACTGTGACACATATATTGCTCTCGCTCCGCACTTTCCTACCTCAAAGTCCAATTGAATCCAAAATCTCTGTGCCCTTTCTCTGCTGGGCAGAAGCAGAGTAGAGCAGGAACCTTTAGCCAATGCTAAAAGAGCAGAAGAGACAGTCCAGAAAGTTCCCACTGATCATCTTCAGCGCACAGCGAGCTTTGCAACTCTGCAACACACATTGCTGTCACTCCTCCCTTTTTGCCTGAAAGACCAGCTGAATCCACCATCTCTGTGCCCGCTCTCTGCTGAGCAGCAACAGAGAGAGTAGAGCAGGAATTTTTAGACCTGCCTAAAACAGCAGAAGAGCCTTGAAAAAAATCTCCTGCTTGATCATGTTTTGCACACAGTGAGCATTAAACTGTGACACAAACATTGCTGTCACTCCTCACTTTATCTCCTAAAAGTGCATTTGAATCCAAAGTTTCTGGTGCGCTCTC
The DNA here is from genome assembly GCF_037157495.1 of Lathamus discolor. NCBI lineage: Eukaryota > Metazoa > Chordata > Aves > Psittaciformes > Psittacidae > Lathamus > Lathamus discolor. The sequence goes on along the minus strand of NC_088908.1, from coordinate 15,553,338 downwards.
TCGTTTGGAGAGGAGTTGTGACAGGGGAGGAGCAGCGCTTGGACTCTAATCCCACAGACGAAGGGCCAGCAGGGAAACTCCTGCAGGGCATCTTCAGCACACAGTGAGCTTTGCAATTCTGCAACACACATTGCTGTAACTCCTCCTTTTCCTGCCTGGAAGACCAATTGATTCCAACATCTCTGTGCCCACTCTCTGCTGAGCAGCAACAGAGAGAAGGAATGTTTAGACTGGGCTAAAACAGCAGAAGAGCCTTGCAAAAAAGCTCCTCCTGATCATGTTTAGCACACAGTGAGCTTTAAACTGTGACACAAACATTGCTGTCATTCTTCACTCTTTCTCCTAAAAGACCATTTCAATCCAAGAACTCCGTTGCCAGCACTCTGCTGAGCAGCAGAGTGAGCAGGAATGTCTGCAATCTGTAAGGCAGTGGAAGAGACAGGCTGAAGGCTGCTCTTGTGCTTCTTCAACACACTGAGCTTTACAACTTTGACACACACACACTGTTGTCACTCCTCATTGTAGCTCCTAAAAGTGCATTTGAATCCAGCGTTTCTGTTCTCCACTCTCGTTTCCAGTGCAGCAGAGGCAGGTGAGCACGAGCGCTTGGAATCCGCTCCCAGTTCCGAAGGGCAGGGAGGGAAAGTCCTTGCAGATCATCTTCAGCGCACAGTGAGCTTTGCAACTCTGAAACGCACATTGCTGTCACTCCTCACTTCATCTCCTAATAATCCGTTTGAATCCATGGTCTCTCCCGCCCTCTCTCGTTTGAACAGCAGCAGTGACAGGTGAACACGATCTCTTGGCCTCTGCTCCCACAGCCGAAGAGCCCGGAGTGAAAGCTCCGGCAGGGCATCTTCAGCACGCAGTCAGCTTTGCAACTGTGACACATATATTGCTCTCGCTCCGCACTTTCCTACCTCAAAGTCCAATTGAATCCAAAATCTCTGTGCCCTTTCTCTGCTGGGCAGAAGCAGAGTAGAGCAGGAACCTTTAGCCAATGCTAAAAGAGCAGAAGAGACAGTCCAGAAAGTTCCCACTGATCATCTTCAGCGCACAGCGAGCTTTGCAACTCTGCAACACACATTGCTGTCACTCCTCCCTTTTTGCCTGAAAGACCAGCTGAATCCACCATCTCTGTGCCCGCTCTCTGCTGAGCAGCAACAGAGATAGTAGAGCAGGAATTTTTAGACCTGCCTAAAACAGCAGAAGAGCCTTGAAAAAAATCTCCTGCTTGATCATGTTTTGCACACAGTGAGCTTTAAACTGTGACACAAACATTGCTGTCACTCCTCACTTTATCTCCTAAAAGTGCATTTGAATCCAAAGTTTCTGGTGCGCTCTCTCGTTTGGAGAGGAGTTGTGACAGGGGAGGAGCAGCGCTTGGACTCTAATCCCACAGACGAAGGGCCAGCAGGGAAACTCCTGCAGGGCATCTTCAGCACACAGTGAGCTTTGCAATTCTGCAACACACATTGCTGTAACTCCTCCTTTTCCTGCCTGGAAGACCAATTGATTCCAACATCTCTGTGCCCACTCTCTGCTGAGCAGCAACAGAGAGAAGGAATGTTTAGACTGGGCTAAAACAGCAGAAGAGCCTTGCAAAAAAGCTCCTCCTGATCATGTTTAGCACACAGTGAGCTTTAAACTGTGACACAAACATTGCTGTCACTCTTCACTCTTTCTCCTAAAAGACCATTTCAATCCAAGAACTCCGTTGCCAGCACTCTGCTGAGCAGCAGAGTGAGCAGGAATGTCTGCAATCTGTAAGGCAGTGGAAGAGACAGGCCTGAAGGCTGCTCTTGTGCTTCTTCAACACACTGAGCTTTACAACTGTGACACACACACTGTTGTCACTCCTCATTGTAGCTCCTAAAAGTGCATTTGAATCCAGCGTTTCTGGTCTCCACTCTCGTTTCAAGAGCAGCAGAGGCAGGTGAGCACGAGCGCTTGGAATCCGCTCCCAGTTCCGAAGGGCAGGGAGGGAAAGTCCTTGCAGATCATCTTCAGCGCACAGTGAGCTTTGCAACTCTGAAACACACATTGCTGTCACTCCTCACTTCATCTCCTAATAATCCGTTTGAATCCATGGTCTCTCCCGCCCTCTCTCGTTTGAACAGCAGCAGTGACAGGTGAACACGATCTCTTGGCCTCTGCTCCCACAGCCGAAGAGCCCGGAGTGAAAGCTCCGGCAGGGCATCTTCAGCACGCAGTCAGCTTTGCAACTGTGACACATATATTGCTCTCGCTCCGCACTTTCCTACCTCAAAGTCCAATTGAATCCAAAATCTCTGTGCCCTTTCTCTGCTGGGCAGAAGCAGAGTAGAGCAGGAACCTTTAGCCAATGCTAAAAGAGCAGAAGAGACAGTCCAGAAAGTTCCCACTGATCATCTTCAGCGCACAGCGAGCTTTGCAACTCTGCAACACACATTGCTGTCACTCCTCCCTTTTTGCCTGAAAGACCAGCTGAATCCACCATCTCTGTGCCCGCTCTCTGCTGAGCAGCAACAGAGAGAGTAGAGCAGGAATTTTTAGACCTGCCTAAAACAGCAGAAGAGCCTTGAAAAAAATCTCCTGCTTGATCATGTTTTGCACACAGTGAGCTTTAAACTGTGACACAAACATTGCTGTCACTCCTCACTTTATCTCCTAAAAGTGCATTTGAATCCAAAGTTTCTGGTGCGCTCTCTCGTTTCGAGAGGAGTTGTGACAGGGGAGGAGCAGCGCTTGGACTCTAATACCACAGACGAAGGGCCAGCAGGGAAACTCCTGCAGGGCATCTTCAGCACACAGTGAGCTTTGCAACTCTGCAAAACACATTGCTGTAACTCCTCCTTCTCCTGCCTGGAAGACCAATTGATTTCAACATCTCTGTGCCCACTCTCTGCTGAGCAGCATCAGAGAGAGTAGAGCAGGAATGTTTAGACTGGGCTAAAACAGCAGAAGAGCCTTGCAAAAAAGCTCCTCCTGATCATGTTTAGCACACAGTGAGCTTTAAACTGTGACACAAACATTGCTGTCACTCTTCACTCTTTCTCCTAAAAGACCATTTCAATCCAAGAACTCCGTTGCCAGCACTCTGCTGAGCAGCAGAGTGAGCAGGAATGTCTGCAATCTGTAAGGCAGTGGAAGAGACAGGCTGAAGGCTGCTCTTGTGCTTCTTCAACACACTGAGCTTTACAACTTTGACACACACACACTGTTGTCACTCCTCATTGTAGCTCCTAAAAGTGCATTTGAATCCAGCGTTTCTGGTCTCCACTCTCGTTTCCAGTGCAGCAGAGGCAGGTGAGCACGAGCGCTTGGAATCCGCTCCCAGTTCCGAAGGGCAGGGAGGGAAAGTCCTTGCAGATCATCTTCAGCGCACAGTGAGCTTTGCAACTCTGAAACACACATTGCTGTCACTCCTCACTTCATCTCCTAATAATCCGTTTGAATCCATGGTCTCTCCCGCCCTCTCTCGTTTGAACAGCAGCAGTGACAGGTGAACACGATCTCTTGGCCTCTGCTCCCACAGCCGAAGAGCCCGGAGTGAAAGCTCCGGCAGGGCATCTTCAGCACGCAGTCAGCTTTGCAACTGTGACACATATATTGCTCTCGCTCCGCACTTTCCTACCTCAAAGTCCAATTGAATCCAAAATCTCTGTGCCCTTTCTCTGCTGGGCAGAAGCAGAGTAGAGCAGGAACCTTTAGCCAATGCTAAAAGAGCAGAAGAGACAGTCCAGAAAGTTCCCACTGATCATCTTCAGCGCACAGCGAGCTTTGCAACTCTGCAACACACATTGCTGTCACTCCTCCCTTTTTGCCTGAAAGACCAGCTGAATCCACCATCTCTGTGCCCGCTCTCTGCTGAGCAGCAACAGAGAGAGTAGAGCAGGAATTTTTAGACCTGCCTAAAACAGCAGAAGAGCCTTGAAAAAAATCTCCTGCTTGATCATGTTTTGCACACAGTGAGCTTTAAACTGTGACACAAACATTGCTGTCACTCCTCACTTTATCTCCTAAAAGTGCATTTGAATCCAAAGTTTCTGGTGCGCTCTCTCGTTTCGAGAGGAGTTGTGACAGGGGAGGAGCAGCGCTTGGACTCTAATCCCACAGACGAAGGGCCAGCAGGGAAACTCCTGCAGGGCATCTTCAGCACACAGTGAGCTTTGCAACTCTGCAAAACACATTGCTGTAACTCCTCCTTCTCCCGCCTGGAAGACCAATTGATTCCAACATCTCTGTGCCCACTCTCTGCTGAGCAGCATCAGAGAGAGTAGAGCAGGAATGTTTAGACTGGGCTAAAACAGCAGAAGAGCCTTGCAAAAAAGCTCCTCCTGATCATGTTTAGCACACAGTGAGCTTTAAACTGTGACACAAACATTGCTGTCACTCTTCACTCTTTCTCCTAAAAGACCATTTCAATCCAAGAACTCCGTTGCCAGCACTCTGCTGAGCAGCAGAGTGAGCAGGAATGTCTGCAATCTGTAAGGCAGTGGAAGAGACAGGCTGAAGGCTGCTCTTGTGCTTCTTCAACACACTGAGCTTTACAACTTTGACACACACACTGTTGTCACTCCTCATTGTAGCTCCTAAAAGTGCATTTGAATCCAGCGTTTCTGGTCTCCACTCTCGTTTCCAGTGCAGCAGAGGCAGGTGAGCACGAGCGCTTGGAATCCGCTCCCAGTTCCGAAGGGCAGGGAGGGAAAGTCCTTGCAGATCATCTTCAGCGCACAGTGAGCTTTGCAACTCTGAAACACACATTGCTGTCACTCCTCACTTCATCTCCTAATAATCCGTTTGAATCCATGGTCTCTCCCGCCCTCTCTCGTTTGAACAGCAGCAGTGACAGGTGAACACGATCTCTTGGCCTCTGCTCCCACAGCCGAAGAGCCCGGAGTGAAAGCTCCGGCAGGGCATCTTCAGCACGCAGTCAGCTTTGCAACTGTGACACATATATTGCTCTCGCTCCGCACTTTCCTACCTCAAAGTCCAATTGAATCCAAAATCTCTGTGCCCTTTCTCTGCTGGGCAGAAGCAGAGTAGAGCAGGAACCTTTAGCCAATGCTAAAAGAGCAGAAGAGACAGTCCAGAAAGTTCCCACTGATCATCTTCAGCGCACAGCGAGCTTTGCAACTCTGCAACACACATTGCTGTCACTCCTCCCTTTTTGCCTGAAAGACCAGCTGAATCCACCATCTCTGTGCCCGCTCTCTGCTGAGCAGCAACAGAGATAGTAGAGCAGGAATTTTTAGACCTGCCTAAAACAGCAGAAGAGCCTTGAAAAAAATCTCCTGCTTGATCATGTTTTGCACACAGTGAGCTTTAAACTGTGACACAAACATTGCTGTCACTCCTCACTTTATCTCCTAAAAGTGCATTTGAATCCAAAGTTTCTGGTGCGCTCTCTCGTTTCGAGAGGAGTTGTGACAGGGGAGGAGCAGCGCTTGGACTCTAATACCACAGACGAAGGGCCAGCAGGGAAACTCCTGCAGGGCATCTTCAGCACACAGTGAGCTTTGCAACTCTGCAAAACACATTGCTGTAACTCCTCCTTCTCCTGCCTGGAAGACCAATTGATTCCAACATCTCTGTGCCCACTCTCTGCTGAGCAGCATCAGAGAGAGTAGAGCAGGAATGTTTAGACTGGGCTAAAACAGCAGAAGAGCCTTGCAAAAAAGCTCCTCCTGATCATGTTTAGCACACAGTGAGCTTTAAACTGTGACACAAACATTGCTGTCACTCTTCACTCTTTCTCCTAAAAGACCATTTCAATCCAAGAACTCCGTTGCCAGCACTCTGCTGAGCAGCAGAGTGAGCAGGAATGTCTGCAATCTGTAAGGCAGTGGAAGAGACAGGCCTGAAGGCTGCTCTTGTGCTTCTTCAACACACTGAGCTTTACAACTGTGACACACACACTGTTGTCACTCCTCATTGTAGCTCCTAAAAGTGCATTTGAATCCAGCGTTTCTGGTCTCCACTCTCGTTTCAAGAGCAGCAGAGGAAGGTGAGCACGAGCGCTTGGAATCCGCTCCCAGTTCCGAAGGGCAGGGAGGGAAAGTCCTTGCAGATCATCTTCAGCGCACAGTGAGCTTTGCAACTCTGAAACACACATTGCTGTCACTCCTCACTTCATCTCCTAATAATCCGTTTGAATCCATGGTCTCTCCCGCCCTCTCTCGTTTGAACAGCAGCAGTGACAGGTGAACACGATCTCTTGGCCTCTGCTCCCACAGCCGAAGAGCCCGGAGTGAAAGCTCCGGCAGGGCATCTTCAGCACGCAGTCAGCTTTGCAACTGTGACACATATATTGCTCTCGCTCCGCACTTTCCTACCTCAAAGTCCAATTGAATCCAAAATCTCTGTGCCCTTTCTCTGCTGGGCAGAAGCAGAGAAGAGCAGGAACCTTTAGCCAATGCTAAAAGAGCAGAAGAGACAGTCCAGAAAGTTCCCACTGATCATCTTCAGCGCACAGCGAGCTTTGCAACTCTGCAACACACATTGCTGTCACTCCTCCCTTTTTGCCTGAAAGACCAGCTGAATCCACCATCACTGTGCCCGCTCTCTGCTGAGCAGCAACAGAGATAGTAGAGCAGGAATTTTTAGACCTGCCTAAAACAGCAGAAGAGCCTTGAAAAAAATCTCCTGCTTGATCATGTTTTGCACACAGTGAGCTTTAAACTGTGACACAAACATTGCTGTCACTCCTCACTTTATCTCCTAAAAGTGCATTTGAATCCAAAGTTTCTGGTGCGCTCTCTCGTTTCGAGAGGAGTTGTGACAGGGGAGGAGCAGCGCTTGGACTCTAATCCCACAGACGAAGGGCCAGCAGGGAAACTCCTGCAGGGCATCTTCAGCACACAGTGAGCTTTGCAACTCTGCAAAACACATTGCTGTAACTCCTCCTTCTCCCGCCTGGAAGACCAATTGATTCAAACATCTCTGTGCCCACTCTCTGCTGAGCAGCATCAGAGAGAGTAGAGCAGGAATGTTTAGACTGGGCTAAAACAGCAGAAGAGCCTTGCAAAAAAGCTCCTCCTGATCATGTTTAGCACACAGTGAGCTTTAAACTGTGACACAAACATTGCTGTCACTCTTCACTCTTTCTCCTAAAAGACCATTTCAATCCAAGAACTCCGTTGCCAGCACTCTGCTGAGCAGCAGAGTGAGCAGGAATGTCTGCAATCTGTAAGGCAGTGGAAGAGACAGGCTGAAGGCTGCTCTTGTGCTTCTTCAACACACTGAGCTTTACAACTTTGACACACACACTGTTGTCACTCCTCATTGTAGCTCCTAAAAGTGCATTTGAATCCAGCGTTTCTGGTCTCCACTCTCGTTTCCAGTGCAGCAGAGGCAGGTGAGCACGAGCGCTTGGAATCCGCTCCCAGTTCCGAAGGGCAGGGAGGGAAAGTCCTTGCAGATCATCTTCAGCGCACAGTGAGCTTTGCAACTCTGAAACACACATTGCTGTCACTCCTCACTTCATCTCCTAATAATTTGTTTGAATCCATGGTCTCTCCCGCCCTCTCTCGTTTGAACAGCAGCAGTGACAGGTGAACACGATCTCTTGGCCTCTGCTCCCACAGCCAAAGAGCCCGGAGTGAAAGCTCCGGCAGGGCATCTTCAGCACGCAGTCAGCTTTGCAACTGTGACACATATATTGCTCTCGCTCCGCACTTTCCTACCCCAAAGTCCAATTGTATCCAAAATCTCTGTGCCCTTTCTCTGCTGGGCAGAAGCAGAGTAGAGCAGGAACCTTTAGCCAATGCTAAAAGAGCAGAAGAGACAGTCCAGAAAGTTCCCACTGATCATCTTCAGCGCACAGCGAGCTTTGCAACTCTGCAACACACATTGCTGTCACTCCTCCCTTTTTGCCTGAAAGACCAGCTGAATCCACCATCTCTGTGCCCGCTCTCTGCTGAGCAGCAACAGAGATAGTAGAGCAGGAATTTTTAGACCTGCCTAAAACAGCAGAAGAGCCTTGAAAAAAATCTCCTGCTTGATCATGTTTTGCACACAGTGAGCTTTAAACTGTGACACAAACATTGCTGTCACTCCTCACTTTATCTCCTAAAAGTGCATTTGAATCCAAAGTTTCTGGTGCGCTCTCTCGTTTCGAGAGGAGTTGTGACAGGGGAGGAGCAGCGCTTGGACTCTAATACCACAGACGAAGGGCCAGCAGGGAAACTCCTGCAGGGCATCTTCAGCACACAGTGAGCTTTGCAACTCTGCAAAACACATTGCTGTAACTCCTCCTTCTCCTGCCTGGAAGACCAATTGATTCCAACATCTCTGTGCCCACTCTCTGCTGAGCAGCATCAGAGAGAGTAGAGCAGGAATGTTTAGACTGGGCTAAAACAGCAGAAGAGCCTTGCAAAAAAGCTCCTCCTGATCATGTTTAGCACACAGTGAGCTTTAAACTGTGACACAAACATTGCTGTCACTCTTCACTCTTTCTCCTAAAAGACCATTTCAATCCAAGAACTCCGTTGCCAGCACTCTGCTGAGCAGCAGAGTGAGCAGGAATGTCTGCAATCTGTAAGGCAGTGGAAGAGACAGGCCTGAAGGCTGCTCTTGTGCTTCTTCAACACACTGAGCTTTACAACTGTGACACACACACTGTTGTCACTCCTCATTGTAGCTCCTAAAAGTGCATTTGAATCCAGCGTTTCTGGTCTCCACTCTCGTTTCAAGAGCAGCAGAGGAAGGTGAGCACGAGCGCTTGGAATCCGCTCCCAGTTCCGAAGGGCAGGGAGGGAAAGTCCTTGCAGATCATCTTCAGCGCACAGTGAGCTTTGCAACTCTGAAACACACATTGCTGTCACTCCTCACTTCATCTCCTAATAATCCGTTTGAATCCATGGTCTCTCCCGCCCTCTCTCGTTTGAACAGCAGCAGTGACAGGTGAACACGATCTCTTGGCCTCTGCTCCCACAGCCGAAGAGCCCGGAGTGAAAGCTCCGGCAGGGCATCTTCAGCACGCAGTCAGCTTTGCAACTGTGACACATATATTGCTCTCGCTCCGCACTTTCCTACCTCAAAGTCCAATTGAATCCAAAATCTCTGTGCCCTTTCTCTGCTGGGCAGAAGCAGAGTAGAGCAGGAACCTTTAGCCAATGCTAAAAGAGCAGAAGAGACAGTCCAGAAAGTTCCCACTGATCATCTTCAGCGCACAGCGAGCTTTGCAACTCTGCAACACACATTGCTGTCACTCCTCCCTTTTTGCCTGAAAGACCAGCTGAATCCACCATCTCTGTGCCCGCTCTCTGCTGAGCAGCAACAGAGATAGTAGAGCAGGAATTTTTAGACCTGCCTAAAACAGCAGAAGAGCCTTGAAAAAAATCTCCTGCTTGATCATGTTTTGCACACAGTGAGCTTTAAACTGTGACACAAACATTGCTGTCACTCCTCACTTTATCTCCTAAAAGTGCATTTGAATCCAAAGTTTCTGGTGCGCTCTCTCGTTTCGAGAGGAGTTGTGACAGGGGAGGAGCAGCGCTTGGACTATAATACCACAGACGAAGGGCCAGCAGGGAAACTCCTGCAGGGCATCTTCAGCACACAGTGAGCTTTGCAACTCTGCAAAACACATTGCTGTAACTCCTCCTTCTCCTGCCTGGAAGACCAATTGATTCCAACATCTCTGTGCCCACTCTCTGCTGAGCAGCATCAGAGAGAGTAGAGCAGGAATGTTTAGACTGGGCTAAAACAGCAGAAGAGCCTTGCAAAAAAGCTCCTCCTGATCATGTTTAGCACACAGTGAGCTTTAAACTGTGACACAAACATTGCTGTCACTCTTCACTCTTTCTCCTAAAAGACCATTTCAATCCAAGAACTCCGTTGCCAGCACTCTGCTGAGCAGCAGAGTGAGCAGGAATGTCTGCAATCTGTAAGGCAGTGGAAGAGACAGGCTGAAGGCTGCTCTTGTGCTTCTTCAACACACTGAGCTTTACAACTTTGACACACACACTGTTGTCACTCCTCATTGTAGCTCCTAAAAGTGCATTTGAATCCAGCGTTTCTGGTCTCCACTCTCGTTTCCAGTGCAGCAGAGGCAGGTGAGCACGAGCGCTTGGAATCCGCTCCCAGTTCCGAAGGGCAGGGAGGGAAAGTCCTTGCAGATCATCTTCAGCGCACAGTGAGCTTTGCAACTCTGAAACACACATTGCTGTCACTCCTCACTTCATCTCCTAATAATTTGTTTGAATCCATGGTCTCTCCCGCCCTCTCTCGTTTGAACAGCAGCAGTGACAGGTGAACACGATCTCTTGGCCTCTGCTCCCACAGCCAAAGAGCCCGGAGTGAAAGCTCCGGCAGGGCATCTTCAGCACGCAGTCAGCTTTGCAACTGTGACACATATATTGCTCTCGCTCCGCACTTTCCTACCCCAAAGTCCAATTGAATCCAAAATCTCTGTGCCCTTTCTCTGCTGGGCAGAAGCAGAGTAGAGCAGGAACCTTTAGCCAATGCTAAAAGAGCAGAAGAGACAGTCCAGAAAGTTCCCACTGATCATCTTCAGCGCACAGCGAGCTTTGCAACTCTGCAACACACATTGCTGTCACTCCTCCCTTTTTGCCTGAAAGACCAGCTGAATCCACCATCTCTGTGCCCGCTCTCTGCTGAGCAGCAACAGAGATAGTAGAGCAGGAATTTTTAGACCTGCCTAAAACAGCAGAAGAGCCTTGAAAAAAATCTCCTGCTTGATCATGTTTTGCACACAGTGAGCTTTAAACTGTGACACAAACATTGCTGTCACTCCTCACTTTATCTCCTAAAAGTGCATTTGAATCCAAAGTTTCTGGTGCGCTCTCTCGTTTCGAGAGGAGTTGTGACAGGGGAGGAGCAGCGCTTGGACTCTAATACCACAGACGAAGGGCCAGCAGGGAAACTCCTGCAGGGCATCTTCAGCACACAGTGAGCTTTGCAACTCTGCAAAACACATTGCTGTAACTCCTCCTTCTCCTGCCTGGAAGACCAATTGATTCCAACATCTCTGTGCCCACTCTCTGCTGAGCAGCATCAGAGAGAGTAGAGCAGGAATGTTTAGACTGGGCTAAAACAGCAGAAGAGCCTTGCAAAAAAGCTCCTCCTGATCATGTTTAGCACACAGTGAGCTTTAAACTGTGACACAAACATTGCTGTCACTCTTCACTCTTTCTCCTAAAAGACCATTTCAATCCAAGAACTCCGTTGCCAGCACTCTGCTGAGCAGCAGAGTGAGCAGGAATGTCTGCAATCTGTAAGGCAGTGGAAGAGACAGGCCTGAAGGCTGCTCTTGTGCTTCTTCAACACACTGAGCTTTACAACTGTGACACACACACTGTTGTCACTCCTCATTGTAGCTCCTAAAAGTGCATTTGAATCCAGCGTTTCTGGTCTCCACTCTCGTTTCAAGAGCAGCAGAGGAAGGTGAGCACGAGCGCTTGGAATCCGCTCCCAGTTCCGAAGGGCAGGGAGGGAAAGTCCTTGCAGATCATCTTCAGCGCACAGTGAGCTTTGCAACTCTGAAACACACATTGCTGTCACTCCTCACTTCATCTCCTAATAATCCGTTTGAATCCATGGTCTCTCCCGCCCTCTCTCGTTTGAACAGCAGCAGTGACAGGTGAACACGATCTCTTGGCCTCTGCTCCCACAGCCGAAGAGCCCGGAGTGAAAGCTCCGGCAGGGCATCTTCAGCACGCAGTCAGCTTTGCAACTGTGACACATATATTGCTCTCGCTCCGCACTTTCCTACCTCAAAGTCCAATTGAATCCAAAATCTCTGTGCCCTTTCTCTGCTGGGCAGAAGCAGAGTAGAGCAGGAACCTTTAGCCAATGCTAAAAGAGCAGAAGAGACAGTCCAGAAAGTTCCCACTGATCATCTTCAGCGCACAGCGAGCTTTGCAACTCTGCAACACACATTGCTGTCACTCCTCCCTTTTTGCCTGAAAGACCAGCTGAATCCACCATCTCTGTGCCCGCTCTCTGCTGAGCAGCAACAGAGATAGTAGAGCAGGAATTTTTAGACCTGCCTAAAACAGCAGAAGAGCCTTGAAAAAAATCTCCTGCTTGATCATGTTTTGCACACAGTGAGCTTTAAACTGTGACACAAACATTGCTGTCACTCCTCACTTTATCTCCTAAAAGTGCATTTGAATCCAAAGTTTCTGGTGCGCTCTCTCGTTTCGAGAGGAGTTGTGACAGGGGAGGAGCAGCGCTTGGACTATAATACCACAGACGAAGGGCCAGCAGGGAAACTCCTGCAGGGCATCTTCAGCACACAGTGAGCTTTGCAACTCTGCAAAACACATTGCTGTAACTCCTCCTTCTCCTGCCTGGAAGACCAATTGATTCCAACATCTCTGTGCCCACTCTCTGCTGAGCAGCATCAGAGAGAGTAGAGCAGGAATGTTTAGACTGGGCTAAAACAGCAGAAGAGCCTTGCAAAAAAGCTCCTCCTGATCATGTTTAGCACACAGTGAGCTTTAAACTGTGACACAAACATTGCTGTCACTCTTCACTCTTTCTCCTAAAAGACCATTTCAATCCAAGAACTCCGTTGCCAGCACTCTGCTGAGCAGCAGAGTGAGCAGGAATGTCTGCAATCTGTAAGGCAGTGGAAGAGACAGGCCTGAAGGCTGCTCTTGTGCTTCTTCAACACACTGAGCTTTACAACTGTGACACACACACTGTTGTCACTCCTCATTGTAGCTCCTAAAAGTGCATTTGAATCCAGCGTTTCTGGTCTCCACTCTCGTTTCAAGAGCAGCAGAGGAAGGTGAGCACGAGCGCTTGGAATCCGCTCCCAGTTCCGAAGGGCAGGGAGGGAAAGTCCTTGCAGATCATCTTCAGCGCACAGTGAGCTTTGCAACTCTGAAACATACATTGCTGTCACTCCTCACTTCATCTCCTAATAATCCGTTTGAATCCATGGTCTCTCCCGCCCTCTCTCGTTTGAACAGCAGCAGTGACAGGTGAACACGATCTCTTGGCCTCTGCTCCCACAGCCGAAGAGCCCGGAGTGAAAGCTCCGGCAGGGCATCTTCAGCACGCAGTCAGCTTTGCAACTGTGACACATATATTGCTCTCGCTCCGCACTTTCCTACCTCAAAGTCCAATTGAATCCAAAATCTCTGTGCCCTTTCTCTGCTGGGCAGAAGCAGAGAAGAGCAGGAACCTTTAGCCAATGCTAAAAGAGCAGAAGAGACAGTCCAGAAAGTTCCCACTGATCATCTTCAGCGCACAGCGAGCTTTGCAACTCTGCAACACACATTGCTGTCACTCCTCCCTTTTTGCCTGAAAGACCAGCTGAATCCACCATCACTGTGCCCGCTCTCTGCTGAGCAGCAACAGAGATAGTAGAGCAGGAATTTTTAGACCTGCCTAAAACAGCAGAAGAGCCTTGAAAAAAATCTCCTGCTTGATCATGTTTTGCACACAGTGAGCTTTAAACTGTGACACAAACATTGCTGTCACTCCTCACTTTATCTCCTAAAAGTGCATTTGAATCCAAAGTTTCTGGTGCGCTCTCTCGTTTCGAGAGGAGTTGTGACAGGGGAGGAGCAGCGCTTGGACTCTAATCCCACAGACGAAGGGCCAGCAGGGAAACTCCTGCAGGGCATCTTCAGCACACAGTGAGCTTTGCAACTCTGCAAAACACATTGCTGTAACTCCTCCTTCTCCTGCCTGGAAGACCAATTGATTCAAACATCTCTGTGCCCACTCTCTGCTGAGCAGCATCAGAGAGAGTAGAGCAGGAATGTTTAGACTGGGCTAAAACAGCAGAAGAGCCTTGCAAAAAAGCTCCTCCTGATCATGTTTAGCACACAGTGAGCTTTAAACTGTGACACAAACATTGCTGTCACTCTTCACTCTTTCTCCTAAAAGACCATTTCAATCCAAGAACTCCGTTGCCAGCACTCTGCTGAGCAGCAGAGTGAGCAGGAATGTCTGCAATCTGTAAGGCAGTGGAAGAGACAGGCTGAAGGCTGCTCTTGTGCTTCTTCAACACACTGAGCTTTACAACTTTGACACACACACTGTTGTCACTCCTCATTGTAGCTCCTAAAAGTGCATTTGAATCCAGCGTTTCTGGTCTCCACTCTCGTTTCCAGTGCAGCAGAGGCAGGTGAGCACGAGCGCTTGGAATCCGCTCCCAGTTCCGAAGGGCAGGGAGGGAAAGTCCTTGCAGATCATCTTCAGCGCACAGTGAGCTTTGCAACTCTGAAACACACATTGCTGTCACTCCTCACTTCATCTCCTAATAATTTGTTTGAATCCATGGTCTCTCCCGCCCTCTCTCGTTTGAACAGCAGCAGTGACAGGTGAACACGATCTCTTGGCCTCTGCTCCCACAGCCAAAGAGCCCGGAGTGAAAGCTCCGGCAGGGCATCTTCAGCACGCAGTCAGCTTTGCAACTGTGACACATATATTGCTCTCGCTCCGCACTTTCCTACCCCAAAGTCCAATTGAATCCAAAATCTCTGTGCCCTTTCTCTGCTGGGCAGAAGCAGAGTAGAGCAGGAACCTTTAGCCAATGCTAAAAGAGCAGAAGAGACAGTCCAGAAAGTTCCCACTGATCATCTTCAGCGCACAGCGAGCTTTGCAACTCTGCAACACACATTGCTGTCACTCCTCCCTTTTTGCCTGAAAGACCAGCTGAATCCACCATCTCTGTGCCCGCTCTCTGCTGAGCAGCAACAGAGATAGTAGAGCAGGAATTTTTAGACCTGCCTAAAACAGCAGAAGAGCCTTGAAAAAAATCTCCTGCTTGATCATGTTTTGCACACAGTGAGCTTTAAACTGTGACACAAACATTGCTGTCACTCCTCACTTTATCTCCTAAAAGTGCATTTGAATCCAAAGTTTCTGGTGCGCTCTCTCGTTTCGAGAGGAGTTGTGACAGGGGAGGAGCAGCGCTTGGACTCTAATACCACAGACGAAGGGCCAGCAGGGAAACTCCTGCAGGGCATCTTCAGCACACAGTGAGCTTTGCAACTCTGCAAAACACATTGCTGTAACTCCTCCTTCTCCTGCCTGGAAGACCAATTGATTCCAACATCTCTGTGCCCACTCTCTGCTGAGCAGCATCAGAGAGAGTAGAGCAGGAATGTTTAGACTGGGCTAAAACAGCAGAAGAGCCTTGCAAAAAAGCTCCTCCTGATCATGTTTAGCACACAGTGAGCTTTAAACTGTGACACAAACATTGCTGTCACTCTTCACTCTTTCTCCTAAAAGACCATTTCAATCCAAGAACTCCGTTGCCAGCACTCTGCTGAGCAGCAGAGTGAGCAGGAATGTCTGCAATCTGTAAGGCAGTGGAAGAGACAGGCCTGAAGGCTGCTCTTGTGCTTCTTCAACACACTGAGCTTTACAACTGTGACACACACACTGTTGTCACTCCTCATTGTAGCTCCTAAAAGTGCATTTGAATCCAGCGTTTCTGGTCTCCACTCTCGTTTCAAGAGCAGCAGAGGAAGGTGAGCACGAGCGCTTGGAATCCGCTCCCAGTTCCGAAGGGCAGGGAGGGAAAGTCCTTGCAGATCATCTTCAGCGCACAGTGAGCTTTGCAACTCTGAAACACACATTGCTGTCACTCCTCACTTCATCTCCTAATAATCCGTTTGAATCCATGGTCTCTCCCGCCCTCTCTCGTTTGAACAGCAGCAGTGACAGGTGAACACGATCTCTTGGCCTCTGCTCCCACAGCCGAAGAGCCCGGAGTGAAAGCTCCGGCAGGGCATCTTCAGCACGCAGTCAGCTTTGCAACTGTGACACATATATTGCTCTCGCTCCGCACTTTCCTACCTCAAAGTCCAATTGAATCCAAAATCTCTGTGCCCTTTCTCTGCTGGGCAGAAGCAGAGTAGAGCAGGAACCTTTAGCCAATGCTAAAAGAGCAGAAGAGACAGTCCAGAAAGTTCCCACTGATCATCTTCAGCGCACAGCGAGCTTTGCAACTCTGCAACACACATTGCTGTCACTCCTCCCTTTTTGCCTGAAAGACCAGCTGAATCCACCATCTCTGTGCCCGCTCTCTGCTGAGCAGCAACAGAGATAGTAGAGCAGGAATTTTTAGACCTGCCTAAAACAGCAGAAGAGCCTTGAAAAAAATCTCCTGCTTGATCATGTTTTGCACACAGTGAGCTTTAAACTGTGACACAAACATTGCTGTCACTCCTCACTTTATCTCCTAAAAGTGCATTTGAATCCAAAGTTTCTGGTGCGCTCTCTCGTTTCGAGAGGAGTTGTGACAGGGGAGGAGCAGCGCTTGGACTATAATACCACAGACGAAGGGCCAGCAGGGAAACTCCTGCAGGGCATCTTCAGCACACAGTGAGCTTTGCAACTCTGCAAAACACATTGCTGTAACTCCTCCTTCTCCTGCCTGGAAGACCAATTGATTCCAACATCTCTGTGCCCACTCTCTGCTGAGCAGCATCAGAGAGAGTAGAGCAGGAATGTTTAGACTGGGCTAAAACAGCAGAAGAGCCTTGCAAAAAAGCTCCTCCTGATCATGTTTAGCACACAGTGAGCTTTAAACTGTGACACAAACATTGCTGTCACTCTTCACTCTTTCTCCTAAAAGACCATTTCAATCCAAGAACTCCGTTGCCAGCACTCTGCTGAGCAGCAGAGTGAGCAGGAATGTCTGCAATCTGTAAGGCAGTGGAAGAGACAGGCCTGAAGGCTGCTCTTGTGCTTCTTCAACACACTGAGCTTTACAACTGTGACACACACACTGTTGTCACTCCTCATTGTAGCTCCTAAAAGTGCATTTGAATCCAGCGTTTCTGGTCTCCACTCTCGTTTCAAGAGCAGCAGAGGCAGGTGAGCACGAGCGCTTGGAATCCGCTCCCAGTTCCGAAGGGCAGGGAGGGAAAGTCCTTGCAGATCATCTTCAGCGCACAGTGAGCTTTGCAACTCTGAAACACACATTGCTGTCACTCCTCACTTCATCTCCTAATAATCCGTTTGAATCCATGGTCTCTCCCGCCCTCTCTCGTTTGAACAGCAGCAGTGACAGGTGAACACGATCTCTTGGCCTCTGCTCCCACAGCCGAAGAGCCCGGAGTGAAAGCTCCGGCAGGGCATCTTCAGCACGCAGTCAGCTTTGCAACTGTGACACATATATTGCTCTCGCTCCGCACTTTCCTACCTCAAAGTCCAATTGAATCCAAAATCTCTGTGCCCTTTCTCTGCTGGGCAGAAGCAGAGTAGAGCAGGAACCTTTAGCCAATGCTAAAAGAGCAGAAGAGACAGTCCAGAAAGTTCCCACTGATCATCTTCAGCGCACAGCGAGCTTTGCAACTCTGCAACACACATTGCTGTCACTCCTCCCTTTTTGCCTGAAAGACCAGCTGAATCCACCATCTCTGTGCCCGCTCTCTGCTGAGCAGCAACAGAGATAGTAGAGCAGGAATTTTTAGACCTGCCTAAAACAGCAGAAGAGCCTTGAAAAAAATCTCCTGCTTGATCATGTTTTGCACACAGTGAGCTTTAAACTGTGACACAAACATTGCTGTCACTCCTCACTTTATCTCCTAAAAGTGCATTTGAATCCAAAGTTTCTGGTGCGCTCTCTCGTTTCGAGAGGAGTTGTGACAGGGGAGGAGCAGCGCTTGGACTCTAATACCACAGACGAAGGGCCAGCAGGGAAACTCCTGCAGGGCATCTTCAGCACACAGTGAGCTTTGCAACTCTGCAAAACACATTGCTGTAACTCCTCCTTCTCCTGCCTGGAAGACCAATTGATTCCAACATCTCTGTGCCCACTCTCTGCTGAGCAGCATCAGAGAGAGTAGAGCAGGAATGTTTAGACTGGGCTAAAACAGCAGAAGAGCCTTGCAAAAAAGCTCCTCCTGATCATGTTTAGCACACAGTGAGCTTTAAACTGTGACACAAACATTGCTGTCACTCTTCACTCTTTCTCCTAAAAGACCATTTCAATCCAAGAACTCCGTTGCCAGCACTCTGCTGAGCAGCAGAGTGAGCAGGAATGTCTGCAATCTGTAAGGCAGTGGAAGAGACAGGCCTGAAGGCTGCTCTTGTGCTTCTTCAACACACTGAGCTTTACAACTGTGACACACACACTGTTGTCACTCCTCATTGTAGCTCCTAAAAGTGCATTTGAATCCAGCGTTTCTGGTCTCCACTCTCGTTTCAAGAGCAGCAGAGGAAGGTGAGCACGAGCGCTTGGAATCCGCTCCCAGTTCCGAAGGGCAGGGAGGGAAAGTCCTTGCAGATCATCTTCAGCGCACAGTGAGCTTTGCAACTCTGAAACACACATTGCTGTCACTCCTCACTTCATCTCCTAATAATCCGTTTGAATCCATGGTCTCTCCCGCCCTCTCTCGTTTGAACAGCAGCAGTGACAGGTGAACACGATCTCTTGGCCTCTGCTCCCACAGCCGAAGAGCCCGGAGTGAAAGCTCCGGCAGGGCATCTTCAGCACGCAGTCAGCTTTGCAACTGTGACACATATATTGCTCTCGCTCCGCACTTTCCTACCTCAAAGTCCAATTGAATCCAAAATCTCTGTGCCCTTTCTCTGCTGGGCAGAAGCAGAGTAGAGCAGGAACCTTTAGCCAATGCTAAAAGAGCAGAAGAGACAGTCCAGAAAGTTCCCACTGATCATCTTCAGCGCACAGCGAGCTTTGCAACTCTGCAACACACATTGCTGTCACTCCTCCCTTTTTGCCTGAAAGACCAGCTGAATCCACCATCTCTGTGCCCGCTCTCTGCTGAGCAGCAACAGAGATAGTAGAGCAGGAATTTTTAGACCTGCCTAAAACAGCAGAAGAGCCTTGAAAAAAATCTCCTGCTTGATCATGTTTTGCACACAGTGAGCTTTAAACTGTGACACAAACATTGCTGTCACTCCTCACTTTATCTCCTAAAAGTGCATTTGAATCCAAAGTTTCTGGTGCGCTCTCTCGTTTCGAGAGGAGTTGTGACAGGGGAGGAGCAGCGCTTGGACTATAATACCACAGACGAAGGACCAGCAGGGAAACTCCTGCAGGGCATCTTCAGCACACAGTGAGCTTTGCAACTCTGCAAAACACATTGCTGTAACTCCTCCTTCTCCTGCCTGGAAGACCAATTGATTCCAACATCTCTGTGCCCACTCTCTGCTGAGCAGCATCAGAGAGAGTAGAGCAGGAATGTTTAGACTGGGCTAAAACAGCAGAAGAGCCTTGCAAAAAAGCTCCTCCTGATCATGTTTAGCACACAGTGAGCTTTAAACTGTGACACAAACATTGCTGTCACTCTTCACTCTTTCTCCTAAAAGACCATTTCAATCCAAGAACTCCGTTGCCAGCACTCTGCTGAGCAGCAGAGTGAGCAGGAATGTCTGCAATCTGTAAGGCAGTGGAAGAGACAGGCCTGAAGGCTGCTCTTGTGCTTCTTCAACACACTGAGCTTTACAACTGTGACACACACACTGTTGTCACTCCTCATTGTAGCTCCTAAAAGTGCATTTGAATCCAGCGTTTCTGGTCTCCACTCTCGTTTCAAGAGCAGCAGAGGCAGGTGAGCACGAGCGCTTGGAATCCGCTCCCAGTTCCGAAGGGCAGGGAGGGAAAGTCCTTGCAGATCATCTTCAGCGCACAGTGAGCTTTGCAACTCTGAAACACACATTGCTGTCACTCCTCACTTCATCTCCTAATAATCCGTTTGAATCCATGGTCTCTCCCGCCCTCTCTCGTTTGAACAGCAGCAGTGACAGGTGAACACGATCTCTTGGCCTCTGCTCCCACAGCCGAAGAGCCCGGAGTGAAAGCTCCGGCAGGGCATCTTCAGCACGCAGTCAGCTTTGCAACTGTGACACATATATTGCTCTCGCTCCGCACTTTCCTACCTCAAAGTCCAATTGAATCCAAAATCTCTGTGCCCTTTCTCTGCTGGGCAGAAGCAGAGTAGAGCAGGAACCTTTAGCCAATGCTAAAAGAGCAGAAGAGACAGTCCAGAAAGTTCCCACTGATCATCTTCAGCGCACAGCGAGCTTTGCAACTCTGCAACACACATTGCTGTCACTCCTCCCTTTTTGCCTGAAAGACCAGCTGAATCCACCATCTCTGTGCCCGCTCTCTGCTGAGCAGCAACAGAGATAGTAGAGCAGGAATTTTTAGACCTGCCTAAAACAGCAGAAGAGCCTTGAAAAAAATCTCCTGCTTGATCATGTTTTGCACACAGTGAGCTTTAAACTGTGACACAAACATTGCTGTCACTCCTCACTTTATCTCCTAAAAGTGCATTTGAATCCAAAGTTTCTGGTGCGCTCTCTCGTTTCGAGAGGAGTTGTGACAGGGGAGGAGCAGCGCTTGGACTCTAATACCACAGACGAAGGGCCAGCAGGGAAACTCCTGCAGGGCATCTTCAGCACACAGTGAGCTTTGCAACTCTGCAAAACACATTGCTGTAACTCCTCCTTCTCCTGCCTGGAAGACCAATTGATTCCAACATCTCTGTGCCCACTCTCTGCTGAGCAGCATCAGAGAGAGTAGAGCAGGAATGTTTAGACTGGGCTAAAACAGCAGAAGAGCCTTGCAAAAAAGCTCCTCCTGATCATGTTTAGCACACAGTGAGCTTTAAACTGTGACACAAACATTGCTGTCACTCTTCACTCTTTCTCCTAAAAGACCATTTCAATCCAAGAACTCCGTTGCCAGCACTCTGCTGAGCAGCAGAGTGAGCAGGAATGTCTGCAATCTGTAAGGCAGTGGAAGAGACAGGCCTGAAGGCTGCTCTTGTGCTTCTTCAACACACTGAGCTTTACAACTGTGACACACACACTGTTGTCACTCCTCATTGTAGCTCCTAAAAGTGCATTTGAATCCAGCGTTTCTGGTCTCCACTCTCGTTTCAAGAGCAGCAGAGGCAGGTGAGCACGAGCGCTTGGAATCCGCTCCCAGTTCCGAAGGGCAGGGAGGGAAAGTCCTTGCAGATCATCTTCAGCGCACAGTGAGCTTTGCAACTCTGAAATACACATTGCAGTCACTCCTCACTTCATCTCCTAATAATCCGTTTGAATCCATGGTCTCTCCCGCCCTCTCTCGTTTGAACAGCAGCAGTGACAGGTGAACACGATCTCTTGGCCTCTGCTCCCACAGCCGAAGAGCCCGGAGTGAAAGCTCCGGCAGGGCATCTTCAGCACGCAGTCAGCTTTGCAACTGTGACACATATATTTCTCTCGCTCCGCACTTTCCTACCTCAAAGTCCAATTGAATCCAAAATCTCTGTGCCCTTTCTCTGCTGGGCAGAAGCAGAGTAGAGCAGGAACCTTTAGCCAATGCTAAAAGAGCAGAAGAGACAGTCCAGAAAGTTCCCACTGATCATCTTCAGCGCACAGCGAGCTTTGCAACTCTGCAACACACATTGCTGTCACTCCTCCCTTTTTGCCTGAAAGACCAGCTGAATCCACCATCTCTGTGCCCGCTCTCTGCTGAGCAGCAACAGAGAGAGTAGAGCAGGAATTTTTAGACCTGCCTAAAACAGCAGAAGAGCCTTGAAAAAAATCTCCTGCTTGATCATGTTTTGCACACAGTGAGCTTTAAACTGTGACACAAACATTGCTGTCACTCCTCACTTTATCTCCTAAAAGTGCATTTGAATCCAAAGTTTCTGGTGCGCTCTCTCGTTTCGAGAGGAGTTGTGACAGGGGAGGAGCAGCGCTTGGACTCTAATACCACAGACGAAGGGCCAGCAGGGAAACTCCTGCAGGGCATCTTCAGCACACAGTGAGCTTTGCAACTCTGCAAAACACATTGCTGTAACTCCTCCTTCTCCTGCCTGGAAGACCAATTGATTTCAACATCTCTGTGCCCACTCTCTGCTGAGCAGCATCAGAGAGAGTAGAGCAGGAATGTTTAGACTGGGCTAAAACAGCAGAAGAGCCTTGCAAAAAAGCTCCTCCTGATCATGTTTAGCACACAGTGAGCTTTAAACTGTGACACAAACATTGCTGTCACTCTTCACTCTTTCTCCTAAAAGACCATTTCAATCCAAGAACTCCGTTGCCAGCACTCTGCTGAGCAGCAGAGTGAGCAGGAATGTCTGCAATCTGTAAGGCAGTGGAAGAGACAGGCTGAAGGCTGCTCTTGTGCTTCTTCAACACACTGAGCTTTACAACTTTGACACACACACACTGTTGTCACTCCTCATTGTAGCTCCTAAAAGTGCATTTGAATCCAGCGTTTCTGGTCTCCACTCTCGTTTCCAGTGCAGCAGAGGCAGGTGAGCACGAGCGCTTGGAATCCGCTCCCAGTTCCGAAGGGCAGGGAGGGAAAGTCCTTGCAGATCATCTTCAGCGCACAGTGAGCTTTGCAACTCTGAAAAACACATTGCTGTCACTCCTCACTTCATCTCCTAATAATCCGTTTGAATCCATGGTCTCTCCCGCCCTCTCTCGTTTGAACAGCAGCAGTGACAGGTGAACACGATCTCTTGGCCTCTGCTCCCACAGCCGAAGAGCCCGGAGTGAAAGCTCCGGCAGGGCATCTTCAGCACGCAGTCAGCTTTGCAACTGTGACACATATATTGCTCTCGCTCCGCACTTTCCTACCTCAAAGTCCAATTGAATCCAAAATCTCTGTGCCCTTTCTCTGCTGGGCAGAAGCAGAGTAGAGCAGGAACCTTTAGCCAATGCTAAAAGAGCAGAAGAGACAGTCCAGAAAGTTCCCACTGATCATCTTCAGCGCACAGCGAGCTTTGCAACTCTGCAACACACATTGCTGTCACTCCTCCCTTTTTGCCTGAAAGACCAGCTGAATCCACCATCTCTGTGCCCGCTCTCTGCTGAGCAGCAACAGAGATAGTAGAGCAGGAATTTTTAGACCTGCCTAAAACAGCAGAAGAGCCTTGAAAAAAATCTCCTGCTTGATCATGTTTTGCACACAGTGAGCTTTAAACTGTGACACAAACATTGCTGTCACTCCTCACTTTATCTCCTAAAAGTGCATTTGAATCCAAAGTTTCTGGTGCGCTCTCTCGTTTCGAGAGGAGTTGTGACAGGGGAGGAGCAGCGCTTGGACTATAATACCACAGACGAAGGACCAGCAGGGAAACTCCTGCAGGGCATCTTCAGCACACAGTGAGCTTTGCAACTCTGCAAAACACATTGCTGTAACTCCTCCTTCTCCTGCCTGGAAGACCAATTGATTCCAACATCTCTGTGCCCACTCTCTGCTGAGCAGCATCAGAGAGAGTAGAGCAGGAATGTTTAGACTGGGCTAAAACAGCAGAAGAGCCTTGCAAAAAAGCTCCTCCTGATCATGTTTAGCACACAGTGAGCTTTAAACTGTGACACAAACATTGCTGTCACTCTTCACTCTTTCTCCTAAAAGACCATTTCAATCCAAGAACTCCGTTGCCAGCACTCTGCTGAGCAGCAGAGTGAGCAGGAATGTCTGCAATCTGTAAGGCAGTGGAAGAGACAGGCCTGAAGGCTGCTCTTGTGCTTCTTCAACACACTGAGCTTTACAACTGTGACACACACACTGTTGTCACTCCTCATTGTAGCTCCTAAAAGTGCATTTGAATCCAGCGTTTCTGGTCTCCACTCTCGTTTCAAGAGCAGCAGAGGCAGGTGAGCACGAGCGCTTGGAATCCGCTCCCAGTTCCGAAGGGCAGGGAGGGAAAGTCCTTGCAGATCATCTTCAGCGCACAGTGAGCTTTGCAACTCTGAAACACACATTGCTGTCACTCCTCACTTCATCTCCTAATAATCCGTTTGAATCCATGGTCTCTCCCGCCCTCTCTCGTTTGAACAGCAGCAGTGACAGGTGAACACGATCTCTTGGCCTCTGCTCCCACAGCCGAAGAGCCCGGAGTGAAAGCTCCGGCAGGGCATCTTCAGCACGCAGTCAGCTTTGCAACTGTGACACATATATTTCTCTCGCTCCGCACTTTCCTACCTCAAAGTCCAATTGAATCCAAAATCTCTGTGCCCTTTCTCTGCTGGGCAGAAGCAGAGTAGAGCAGGAACCTTTAGCCAATGCTAAAAGAGCAGAAGAGACAGTCCAGAAAGTTCCCACTGATCATCTTCAGCGCACAGCGAGCTTTGCAACTCTGCAACACACATTGCTGTCACTCCTCCCTTTTTGCCTGAAAGACCAGCTGAATCCACCATCTCTGTGCCCGCTCTCTGCTGAGCAGCAACAGAGAGAGTAGAGCAGGAATTTTTAGACCTGCCTAAAACAGCAGAAGAGCCTTGAAAAAAATCTCCTGCTTGATCATGTTTTGCACACAGTGAGCTTTAAACTGTGACACAAACATTGCTGTCACTCCTCACTTTATCTCCTAAAAGTGCATTTGAATCCAAAGTTTCTGGTGCGCTCTCTCGTTTCGAGAGGAGTTGTGACAGGGGAGGAGCAGCGCTTGGACTCTAATACCACAGACGAAGGGCCAGCAGGGAAACTCCTGCAGGGCATCTTCAGCACACAGTGAGCTTTGCAACTCTGCAAAACACATTGCTGTAACTCCTCCTTCTCCTGCCTGGAAGACCAATTGATTTCAACATCTCTGTGCCCACTCTCTGCTGAGCAGCATCAGAGAGAGTAGAGCAGGAATGTTTAGACTGGGCTAAAACAGCAGAAGAGCCTTGCAAAAAAGCTCCTCCTGATCATGTTTAGCACACAGTGAGCTTTAAACTGTGACACAAACATTGCTGTCACTCTTCACTCTTTCTCCTAAAAGACCATTTCAATCCAAGAACTCCGTTGCCAGCACTCTGCTGAGCAGCAGAGTGAGCAGGAATGTCTGCAATCTGTAAGGCAGTGGAAGAGACAGGCTGAAGGCTGCTCTTGTGCTTCTTCAACACACTGAGCTTTACAACTTTGACACACACACACTGTTGTCACTCCTCATTGTAGCTCCTAAAAGTGCATTTGAATCCAGCGTTTCTGGTCTCCACTCTCGTTTCCAGTGCAGCAGAGGCAGGTGAGCACGAGCGCTTGGAATCCGCTCCCAGTTCCGAAGGGCAGGGAGGGAAAGTCCTTGCAGATCATCTTCAGCGCACAGTGAGCTTTGCAACTCTGAAAAACACATTGCTGTCACTCCTCACTTCATCTCCTAATAATCCGTTTGAATCCATGGTCTCTCCCGCCCTCTCTCGTTTGAACAGCAGCAGTGACAGGTGAACACGATCTCTTGGCCTCTGCTCCCACAGCCGAAGAGCCCGGAGTGAAAGCTCCGGCAGGGCATCTTCAGCACGCAGTCAGCTTTGCAACTGTGACACATATATTGCTCTCGCTCCGCACTTTCCTACCTCAAAGTCCAATTGAATCCAAAATCTCTGTGCCCTTTCTCTGCTGGGCAGAAGCAGAGTAGAGCAGGAACCTTTAGCCAATGCTAAAAGAGCAGAAGAGACAGTCCAGAAAGTTCCCACTGATCATCTTCAGCGCACAGCGAGCTTTGCAACTCTGCAACACACATTGCTGTCACTCCTCCCTTTTTGCCTGAAAGACCAGCTGAATCCACCATCTCTGTGCCCGCTCTCTGCTGAGCAGCAACAGAGATAGTAGAGCAGGAATTTTTAGACCTGCCTAAAACAGCAGAAGAGCCTTGAAAAAAATCTCCTGCTTGATCATGTTTTGCACACAGTGAGCTTTAAACTGTGACACAAACATTGCTGTCACTCCTCACTTTATCTCCTAAAAGTGCATTTGAATCCAAAGTTTCTGGTGCGCTCTCTCGTTTCGAGAGGAGTTGTGACAGGGGAGGAGCAGCGCTTGGACTCTAATCCCACAGACGAAGGGCCAGCAGGGAAACTCCTGCAGGGCATCTTCAGCACACAGTGAGCTTTGCAACTCTGCAAAACACATTGCTGTAACTCCTCCTTCTCCCGCCTGGAAGACCAATTGATTCCAACATCTCTGTGCTCACTCTCTGCTGAGCAGCATCAGAGAGGGTAGAGCAGGAATGTTTAGACTGGGCTAAAACAGCAGAAGAGCCTTGCAAAAAAGCTCCTCCTGATCATGTTTAGCACACAGTGAGCTTTAAACTGTGACACAAACATTGCTGTCACTCTTCACTCTTTCTCCTAAAAGACCATTTCAATCCAAGAACTCCGTTGCCAGCACTCTGCTGAGCAGCAGAGTGAGCAGGAATGTCTGCAATCTGTAAGGCAGTGGAAGAGACAGGCTGAAGGCTGCTCTTGTGCTTCTTCAACACACTGAGCTTTACAACTTTGACACACACACTGTTGTCACTCCTCATTGTAGCTCCTAAAAGTGCATTTGAATCCAGCGTTTCTGGTCTCCACTCTCGTTTCCAGTGCAGCAGAGGCAGGTGAGCACGAGCGCTTGGAATCCGCTCCCAGTTCCGAAGGGCAGGGAGGGAAAGTCCTTGCAGATCATCTTCAGCGCACAGTGAGCTTTGCAACTCTGAAACACACATTGCTGTCACTCCTCACTTCATCTCCTAATAATCCGTTTGAATCCATGGTCTCTCCCGCCCTCTCTCGTTTGAACAGCAGCAGTGACAGGTGAACACGATCTCTTGGCCTCTGCTCCCACAGCCGAAGAGCCCGGAGTGAAAGCTCCGGCAGGGCATCTTCAGCACGCAGTCAGCTTTGCAACTGTGACACATATATTGCTCTCGCTCCGCACTTTCCTACCTCAAAGTCCAATTGAATCCAAAATCTCTGTGCCCTTTCTCTGCTGGGCAGAAGCAGAGTAGAGCAGGAACCTTTAGCCAATGCTAAAAGAGCAGAAGAGACAGTCCAGAAAGTTCCCACTGATCATCTTCAGCGCACAGCGAGCTTTGCAACTCTGCAACACACATTGCTGTCACTCCTCCCTTTTTGCCTGAAAGACCAGCTGAATCCACCATCTCTGTGCCCGCTCTCTGCTGAGCAGCAACAGAGAGAGTAGAGCAGGAATTTTTAGACCTGCCTAAAACAGCAGAAGAGCCTTGAAAAAAATCTCCTGCTTGATCATGTTTTGCACACAGTGAGCTTTAAACTGTGACACAAACATTGCTGTCACTCCTCACTTTATCTCCTAAAAGTGCATTTGAATCCAAAGTTTCTGGTGCGCTCTCTCGTTTCGAGAGGAGTTGTGACAGGGGAGGAGCAGCGCTTGGACTCTAATCCCACAGACGAAGGGCCAGCAGGGAAACTCCTGCAGGGCATCTTCAGCACACAGTGAGCTTTGCAACTCTGCAAAACACATTGCTGTAACTCCTCCTTTTCCTGCCTGGAAGACCTATTGATTCCAACATCTCTGTGCCCACTCTCTGCTGAGCAGCAACAGAGAGAGTAGAGCAGGAATGTTTAGACTGGGCTAAAACAGCAGAAGAGCCTTGCAAAAAAGCTCCTCCTGATCATGTTTAGCACACAGTGAGCTTTAAACTGTGACACAAACATTGCTGTCACTCTTCACTCTTTCTCCTAAAAGACCATTTCAATCCAAGAACTCCGTTGCCAGCACTCTGCTGAGCAGCAGAGTGAGCAGGAATGTCTGCAATCTGTAAGGCAGTGGAAGAGACAGGCCTGAAGGCTGCTCTTGTGCTTCTTCAACACACTGAGCTTTACAACTGTGACACACACACTGTTGTCACTCCTCATTGTAGCTCCTAAAAGTGCATTTGAATCCAGCGTTTCTGGTCTCCACTCTCGTTTCAAGAGCAGCAGAGGCAGGTGAGCACGAGCGCTTGGAATCTGCTCCCAGTTCCGAAGGGCAGGGAGGGAAAGTCCTTGCAGATCATCTTCAGCGCACAGTGAGCTTTGCAACTCTGAAACGCACATTGTTGTCACTCCTCACTTCATCTCCTAATAATCCGTTTGAATCCATGGTCTCTCCCGCCCTCTCTCGTTTGAACAGCAGCAGTGACAGGTGAACACGATCTCTTGGCCTCTGCTCCCACAGCCGAAGAGCCCGGAGTGAAAGCTCCGGCAGGGCATCTTCAGCACGCAGTCAGCTTTGCAACTGTGACACATATATTGCTCTCGCTCCGCACTTTCCTACCTCAAAGTCCAATTGAATCCAAAATCTCTGTGCCCTTTCTCTGCTGGGCAGAAGCAGAGTAGAGCAGGAACCTTTAGCCAATGCTAAAAGAGCAGAAGAGACAGTCCAGAAAGTTCCCACTGATCATCTTCAGCGCACAGCGAGCTTTGCAACTCTGCAACACACATTGCTGTCACTCCTCCCTTTTTGCCTGAAAGACCAGCTGAATCCACCATCTCTGTGCCCGCTCTCTGCTGAGCAGCAACAGAGATAGTAGAGCAGGAATTTTTAGACCTGCCTAAAACAGCAGAAGAGCCTTGAAAAAAATCTCCTGCTTGATCATGTTTTGCACACAGTGAGCTTTAAACTGTGACACAAACATTGCTGTCACTCCTCACTTTATCTCCTAAAAGTGCATTTGAATCCAAAGTTTCTGGTGCGCTCTCTCGTTTGGAGAGGAGGTGTGACAGGGGAGGAGCAGCGCTTGGACTCTAATCCCACAGACGAAGGGCCAGCAGGGAAACTCCTGCAGGGCATCTTCAGCACACAGTGAGCTTTGCAACTCTGCAAAACACATTGCTGTAACTCCTCCTTCTCCCGCCTGGAAGACCAATTGATTCCAACATCTCTGTGCCCACTCTCTGCTGAGCAGCATCAGAGAGAGTAGAGCAGGAATGTTTAGACTGGGCTAAAACAGCAGAAGAGCCTTGCAAAAAAGCTCCTCCTGATCATGTTTAGCACACAGTGAGCTTTAAACTGTGACACAAACATTGCTGTCACTCTTCACTCTTTCTCCTAAAAGACCATTTCAATCCAAGAACTCCGTT
Source organism: Lathamus discolor (assembly GCF_037157495.1). Lineage (NCBI taxonomy): Eukaryota > Metazoa > Chordata > Aves > Psittaciformes > Psittacidae > Lathamus > Lathamus discolor. The sequence continues at coordinate 15,524,601 of NC_088908.1, read as the reverse complement.
GCCAGCACTCTGCTGAGCAGCAGAGTGAGCAGGAATGTCTGCAATCTGTAAGGCAGTGGAAGAGACAGGCTGAAGGCTGCTCTTGTGCTTCTTCAACACACTGAGCTTTACAACTTTGACACACACACTGTTGTCACTCCTCATTGTAGCTCCTAAAAGTGCATTTGAATCCAGCGTTTCTGGTCTCCACTCTCGTTTCCAGTGCAGCAGAGGCAGGTGAGCACGAGCGCTTGGAATCCGCTCCCAGTTCCGAAGGGCAGGGAGGGAAAGTCCTTGCAGATCATCTTCAGCGCACAGTGAGCTTTGCAACTCTGAAACACACATTGCTGTCACTCCTCACTTCATCTCCTAATAATCCGTTTGAATCCATGGTCTCTCCCGCCCTCTCTCGTTTGAACAGCAGCAGTGACAGGTGAACACGATCTCTTGGCCTCTGCTCCCACAGCCGAAGAGCCCGGAGTGAAAGCTCCGGCAGGGCATCTTCAGCACGCAGTCAGCTTTGCAACTGTGACACATATATTGCTCTCGCTCCGCACTTTCCTACCTCAAAGTCCAATTGAATCCAAAATCTCTGTGCCCTTTCTCTGCTGGGCAGAAGCAGAGTAGAGCAGGAACCTTTAGCCAATGCTAAAAGAGCAGAAGAGACAGTCCAGAAAGTTCCCACTGATCATCTTCAGCGCACAGCGAGCTTTGCAACTCTGCAACACACATTGCTGTCACTCCTCCCTTTTTGCCTGAAAGACCAGCTGAATCCACCATCTCTGTGCCCGCTCTCTGCTGAGCAGCAACAGAGAGAGTAGAGCAGGAATTTTTAGACCTGCCTAAAACAGCAGAAGAGCCTTGAAAAAAATCTCCTGCTTGATCATGTTTTGCACACAGTGAGCTTTAAACTGTGACACAAACATTGCTGTCACTCCTCACTTTATCTCCTAAAAGTGCATTTGAATCCAAAGTTTCTGGTGCGCTCTCTCGTTTCGAGAGGAGTTGTGACAGGGGAGGAGCAGCGCTTGGACTCTAATACCACAGACGAAGGGCCAGCAGGGAAACTCCTGCAGGGCATCTTCAGCACACAGTGAGCTTTGCAACTCTGCAAAACACATTGCTGTAACTCCTCCTTCTCCTGCCTGGAAGACCAATTGATTTCAACATCTCTGTGCCCACTCTCTGCTGAGCAGCATCAGAGAGAGTAGAGCAGGAATGTTTAGACTGGGCTAAAACAGCAGAAGAGCCTTGCAAAAAAGCTCCTCCTGATCATGTTTAGCACACAGTGAGCTTTAAACTGTGACACAAACATTGCTGTCACTCTTCACTCTTTCTCCTAAAAGACCATTTCAATCCAAGAACTCCGTTGCCAGCACTCTGCTGAGCAGCAGAGTGAGCAGGAATGTCTGCAATCTGTAAGGCAGTGGAAGAGACAGGCTGAAGGCTGCTCTTGTGCTTCTTCAACACACTGAGCTTTACAACTGTGACACACACACTGTTGTCACTCCTCATTGTAGCTCCTAAAAGTGCATTTGAATCCAGCGTTTCTGGTCTCCACTCTCGTTTCAAGAGCAGCAGAGGCAGGTGAGCACGAGCGCTTGGAATCCGCTCCCAGTTCCGAAGGGCAGGGAGGGAAAGTCCTTGCAGATCATCTTCAGCGCACAGTGAGCTTTGCAACTCTGAAACACACATTGCTGTCACTCCTCACTTCATCTCCTAATAATCCGTTTGAATCCATGGTCTCTCCCGCCCTCTCTCGTTTGAACAGCAGCAGTGACAGGTGAACACGATCTCTTGGCCTCTGCTCCCACAGCCGAAGAGCCCGGAGTGAAAGCTCCGGCAGGGCATCTTCAGCACGCAGTCAGCTTTGCAACTGTGACACATATATTGCTCTCGCTCCGCACTTTCCTACCTCAAAGTCCAATTGAATCCAAAATCTCTGTGCCCTTTCTCTGCTGGGCAGAAGCAGAGTAGAGCAGGAACCTTTAGCCAATGCTAAAAGAGCAGAAGAGACAGTCCAGAAAGTTCCCACTGATCATCTTCAGCGCACAGCGAGCTTTGCAACTCTGCAACACACATTGCTGTCACTCCTCCCTTTTTGCCTGAAAGACCAGCTGAATCCACCATCTCTGTGCCCGCTCTCTGCTGAGCAGCAACAGAGATAGTAGAGCAGGAATTTTTAGACCTGCCTAAAACAGCAGAAGAGCCTTGAAAAAAATCTCCTGCTTGATCATGTTTTGCACACAGTGAGCTTTAAACTGTGACACAAACATTGCTGTCACTCCTCACTTTATCTCCTAAAAGTGCATTTGAATCCAAAGTTTCTGGTGCGCTCTCTCGTTTGGAGAGGAGGTGTGACAGGGGAGGAGCAGCGCTTGGACTCTAATCCCACAGACGAAGGGCCAGCAGGGAAACTCCTGCAGGGCATCTTCAGCACACAGTGAGCTTTGCAACTCTGCAAAACACATTGCTGTAACTCCTCCTTCTCCCGCCTGGAAGACCAATTGATTCCAACATCTCTGTGCCCACTCTCTGCTGAGCAGCATCAGAGAGAGTAGAGCAGGAATGTTTAGACTGGGCTAAAACAGCAGAAGAGCCTTGCAAAAAAGCTCCTCCTGATCATGTTTAGCACACAGTGAGCTTTAAACTGTGACACAAACATTGCTGTCACTCTTCACTCTTTCTCCTAAAAGACCATTTCAATCCAAGAACTCCGTTGCCAGCACTCTGCTGAGCAGCAGAGTGAGCAGGAATGTCTGCAATCTGTAAGGCAGTGGAAGAGACAGGCTGAAGGCTGCTCTTGTGCTTCTTCAACACACTGAGCTTTACAACTTTGACACACACACTGTTGTCACTCCTCATTGTAGCTCCTAAAAGTGCATTTGAATCCAGCGTTTCTGGTCTCCACTCTCGTTTCCAGTGCAGCAGAGGCAGGTGAGCACGAGCGCTTGGAATCCGCTCCCAGTTCCGAAGGGCAGGGAGGGAAAGTCCTTGCAGATCATCTTCAGCGCACAGTGAGCTTTGCAACTCTGAAACACACATTGCTGTCACTCCTCACTTCATCTCCTAATAATCCGTTTGAATCCATGGTCTCTCCCGCCCTCTCTCGTTTGAACAGCAGCAGTGACAGGTGAACACGATCTCTTGGCCTCTGCTCCCACAGCCGAAGAGCCCGGAGTGAAAGCTCCGGCAGGGCATCTTCAGCACGCAGTCAGCTTTGCAACTGTGACACATATATTGCTCTCGCTCCGCACTTTCCTACCTCAAAGTCCAATTGAATCCAAAATCTCTGTGCCCTTTCTCTGCTGGGCAGAAGCAGAGTAGAGCAGGAACCTTTAGCCAATGCTAAAAGAGCAGAAGAGACAGTCCAGAAAGTTCCCACTGATCATCTTCAGCGCACAGCGAGCTTTGCAACTCTGCAACACACATTGCTGTCACTCCTCCCTTTTTGCCTGAAAGACCAGCTGAATCCACCATCTCTGTGCCCGCTCTCTGCTGAGCAGCAACAGAGAGAGTAGAGCAGGAATTTTTAGACCTGCCTAAAACAGCAGAAGAGCCTTGAAAAAAATCTCCTGCTTGATCATGTTTTGCACACAGTGAGCTTTAAACTGTGACACAAACATTGCTGTCACTCCTCACTTTATCTCCTAAAAGTGCATTTGAATCCAAAGTTTCTGGTGCGCTCTCTCGTTTCGAGAGGAGTTGTGACAGGGGAGGAGCAGCGCTTGGACTCTAATACCACAGACGAAGGGCCAGCAGGGAAACTCCTGCAGGGCATCTTCAGCACACAGTGAGCTTTGCAACTCTGCAAAACACATTGCTGTAACTCCTCCTTCTCCTGCCTGGAAGACCAATTGATTTCAACATCTCTGTGCCCACTCTCTGCTGAGCAGCATCAGAGAGAGTAGAGCAGGAATGTTTAGACTGGGCTAAAACAGCAGAAGAGCCTTGCAAAAAAGCTCCTCCTGATCATGTTTAGCACACAGTGAGCTTTAAACTGTGACACAAACATTGCTGTCACTCTTCACTCTTTCTCCTAAAAGACCATTTCAATCCAAGAACTCCGTTGCCAGCACTCTGCTGAGCAGCAGAGTGAGCAGGAATGTCTGCAATCTGTAAGGCAGTGGAAGAGACAGGCTGAAGGCTGCTCTTGTGCTTCTTCAACACACTGAGCTTTACAACTTTGACACACACACACTGTTGTCACTCCTCATTGTAGCTCCTAAAAGTGCATTTGAATCCAGCGTTTCTGGTCTCCACTCTCGTTTCCAGTGCAGCAGAGGCAGGTGAGCACGAGCGCTTGGAATCCGCTCCCAGTTCCGAAGGGCAGGGAGGGAAAGTCCTTGCAGATCATCTTCAGCGCACAGTGAGCTTTGCAACTCTGAAACACACATTGCTGTCACTCCTCACTTCATCTCCTAATAATCCGTTTGAATCCATGGTCTCTCCCGCCCTCTCTCGTTTGAACAGCAGCAGTGACAGGTGAACACGATCTCTTGGCCTCTGCTCCCACAGCCGAAGAGCCCGGAGTGAAAGCTCCGGCAGGGCATCTTCAGCACGCAGTCAGCTTTGCAACTGTGACACATATATTTCTCTCGCTCCGCACTTTCCTACCTCAAAGTCCAATTGAATCCAAAATCTCTGTGCCCTTTCTCTGCTGGGCAGAAGCAGAGTAGAGCAGGAACCTTTAGCCAATGCTAAAAGAGCAGAAGAGACAGTCCAGAAAGTTCCCACTGATCATCTTCAGCGCACAGCGAGCTTTGCAACTCTGCAACACACATTGCTGTCACTCCTCCCTTTTTGCCTGAAAGACCAGCTGAATCCACCATCTCTGTGCCCGCTCTCTGCTGAGCAGCAACAGAGATAGTAGAGCAGGAATTTTTAGACCTGCCTAAAACAGCAGAAGAGCCTTGAAAAAAATCTCCTGCTTGATCATGTTTTGCACACAGTGAGCTTTAAACTGTGACACAAACATTGCTGTCACTCCTCACTTTATCTCCTAAAAGTGCATTTGAATCCAAAGTTTCTGGTGCGCTCTCTCGTTTGGAGAGGAGGTGTGACAGGGGAGGAGCAGCGCTTGGACTCTAATCCCACAGACGAAGGGCCAGCAGGGAAACTCCTGCAGGGCATCTTCAGCACACAGTGAGCTTTGCAACTCTGCAAAACACATTGCTGTAACTCCTCCTTCTCCCGCCTGGAAGACCAATTGATTCCAACATCTCTGTGCCCACTCTCTGCTGAGCAGCATCAGAGAGAGTAGAGCAGGAATGTTTAGACTGGGCTAAAACAGCAGAAGAGCCTTGCAAAAAAGCTCCTCCTGATCATGTTTAGCACACAGTGAGCTTTAAACTGTGACACAAACATTGCTGTCACTCTTCACTCTTTCTCCTAAAAGACCATTTCAATCCAAGAACTCCGTTGCCAGCACTCTGCTGAGCAGCAGAGTGAGCAGGAATGTCTGCAATCTGTAAGGCAGTGGAAGAGACAGGCTGAAGGCTGCTCTTGTGCTTCTTCAACACACTGAGCTTTACAACTTTGACACACACACTGTTGTCACTCCTCATTGTAGCTCCTAAAAGTGCATTTGAATCCAGCGTTTCTGGTCTCCACTCTCGTTTCCAGTGCAGCAGAGGCAGGTGAGCACGAGCGCTTGGAATCCGCTCCCAGTTCCGAAGGGCAGGGAGGGAAAGTCCTTGCAGATCATCTTCAGCGCACAGTGAGCTTTGCAACTCTGAAACACACATTGCTGTCACTCCTCACTTCATCTCCTAATAATCCGTTTGAATCCATGGTCTCTCCCGCCCTCTCTCGTTTGAACAGCAGCAGTGACAGGTGAACACGATCTCTTGGCCTCTGCTCCCACAGCCGAAGAGCCCGGAGTGAAAGCTCCGGCAGGGCATCTTCAGCACGCAGTCAGCTTTGCAACTGTGACACATATATTGCTCTCGCTCCGCACTTTCCTACCTCAAAGTCCAATTGAATCCAAAATCTCTGTGCCCTTTCTCTGCTGGGCAGAAGCAGAGTAGAGCAGGAACCTTTAGCCAATGCTAAAAGAGCAGAAGAGACAGTCCAGAAAGTTCCCACTGATCATCTTCAGCGCACAGCGAGCTTTGCAACTCTGCAACACACATTGCTGTCACTCCTCCCTTTTTGCCTGAAAGACCAGCTGAATCCACCATCTCTGTGCCCGCTCTCTGCTGAGCAGCAACAGAGAGAGTAGAGCAGGAATTTTTAGACCTGCCTAAAACAGCAGAAGAGCCTTGAAAAAAATCTCCTGCTTGATCATGTTTTGCACACAGTGAGCTTTAAACTGTGACACAAACATTGCTGTCACTCCTCACTTTATCTCCTAAAAGTGCATTTGAATCCAAAGTTTCTGGTGCGCTCTCTCGTTTCGAGAGGAGTTGTGACAGGGGAGGAGCAGCGCTTGGACTCTAATACCACAGACGAAGGGCCAGCAGGGAAACTCCTGCAGGGCATCTTCAGCACACAGTGAGCTTTGCAACTCTGCAAAACACATTGCTGTAACTCCTCCTTCTCCTGCCTGGAAGACCAATTGATTTCAACATCTCTGTGCCCACTCTCTGCTGAGCAGCATCAGAGAGAGTAGAGCAGGAATGTTTAGACTGGGCTAAAACAGCAGAAGAGCCTTGCAAAAAAGCTCCTCCTGATCATGTTTAGCACACAGTGAGCTTTAAACTGTGACACAAACATTGCTGTCACTCTTCACTCTTTCTCCTAAAAGACCATTTCAATCCAAGAACTCCGTTGCCAGCACTCTGCTGAGCAGCAGAGTGAGCAGGAATGTCTGCAATCTGTAAGGCAGTGGAAGAGACAGGCTGAAGGCTGCTCTTGTGCTTCTTCAACACACTGAGCTTTACAACTTTGACACACACACACTGTTGTCACTCCTCATTGTAGCTCCTAAAAGTGCATTTGAATCCAGCGTTTCTGGTCTCCACTCTCGTTTCCAGTGCAGCAGAGGCAGGTGAGCACGAGCGCTTGGAATCCGCTCCCAGTTCCGAAGGGCAGGGAGGGAAAGTCCTTGCAGATCATCTTCAGCGCACAGTGAGCTTTGCAACTCTGAAACACACATTGCTGTCACTCCTCACTTCATCTCCTAATAATCCGTTTGAATCCATGGTCTCTCCCGCCCTCTCTCGTTTGAACAGCAGCAGTGACAGGTGAACACGATCTCTTGGCCTCTGCTCCCACAGCCGAAGAGCCCGGAGTGAAAGCTCCGGCAGGGCATCTTCAGCACGCAGTCAGCTTTGCAACTGTGACACATATATTTCTCTCGCTCCGCACTTTCCTACCTCAAAGTCCAATTGAATCCAAAATCTCTGTGCCCTTTCTCTGCTGGGCAGAAGCAGAGTAGAGCAGGAACCTTTAGCCAATGCTAAAAGAGCAGAAGAGACAGTCCAGAAAGTTCCCACTGATCATCTTCAGCGCACAGCGAGCTTTGCAACTCTGCAACACACATTGCTGTCACTCCTCCCTTTTTGCCTGAAAGACCAGCTGAATCCACCATCTCTGTGCCCGCTCTCTGCTGAGCAGCAACAGAGATAGTAGAGCAGGAATTTTTAGACCTGCCTAAAACAGCAGAAGAGCCTTGAAAAAAATCTCCTGCTTGATCATGTTTTGCACACAGTGAGCTTTAAACTGTGACACAAACATTGCTGTCACTCCGCACTTTATCTCCTAAAAGTGCATTTGAATCCAAAGTTTCTGGTGCTCTCTCTCGTTTTGAGAGGAGTTGTGACAGGGGAGGAGCAGCGCTTGGACTCTAATACCACAGACGAAGGGCCAGCAGGGAAACTCCTGCAGGACATCTTCAGCACACAGTGAGCTTTGCAACTCTGCAAAACACATTGCTGTAACTCCTCCTTCTCCTGCCTGGAAGACCAATTGATTCCAACATCTCTGTGCCCACTCTCTGCTGAGCAGCATCAGAGAGAGTAGAGCAGGAATGTTTAGACTGGGCTAAAACAGCAGAAGAGCCTTGCAAAAAAGCTCCTCCTGATCATGTTTAGCACACAGTGAGCTTTAAACTGTGACACAAACATTGCTGTCACTCTTCACTCTTTCTCCTAAAAGACCATTTCAATCCAAGAACTCCGTTGCCAGCACTCTGCTGAGCAGCAGAGTGAGCAGGAATGTCTGCAATCTGTAAGGCAGTGGAAGAGACAGGCCTGAAGGCTGCTCTTGTGCTTCTTCAACACACTGAGCTTTACAACTTTGACACACACACTGTTGTCACTCCTCATTGTAGCTCCTAAAAGTGCATTTGAATCCAGCGTTTCTGGTCTCCACTCTCGTTTCAAGAGCAGCAGAGGAAGGTGAGCACGAGCGCTTGGAATCCGCTCCCAGTTCCGAAGGGCAGGGAGGGAAAGTCCTTGCAGATCATCTTCAGCGCACAGCGAGCTTTGCAACTCTGAAACACACATTGCTGTCACTCCTCACTTCATCTCCTAATAATCCGTTTGAATCCATGGTCTCTCCCGCCCTCTCTCGTTTGAACAGCAGCAGTGACAGGTGAACACGATCTCTTGGCCTCTGCTCCCACAGCCGAAGAGCCCGGAGTGAAAGCTCCGGCAGGGCATCTTCAGCACGCAGTCAGCTTTGCAACTGTGACACATATATTGCTCTCGCTCCGCACTTTCCTACCTCAAAGTCCAATTGAATCCAAAATCTCTGTGCCCTTTCTCTGCTGGGCAGAAGCAGAGTAGAGCAGGAACCTTTAGCCAATGCTAAAAGAGCAGAAGAGACAGTCCAGAAAGTTCCCACTGATCATCTTCAGCGCACAGCGAGCTTTGCAACTCTGCAACACACATTGCTGTCACTCCTCCCTTTTTGCCTGAAAGACCAGTTGAATCCACCATCTCTGTGCCCGCTCTCTGCTGAGCAGCAACAGAGATAGTAGAGCAGGAATTTTTAGACCTGCCTAAAACAGCAGAAGAGCCTTGAAAAAAATCTCCTGCTTGATCATGTTTTGCACACAGTGAGCTTTAAACTGTGACACAAACATTGCTGTCACTCCTCACTTTATCTCCTAAAAGTGCATTTGAATCCAAAGTTTCTTGTGCGCTCTCTCGTTCAGAGAGGAGTTGTGACGGGGGAGGAGCAGCGCTTGGACTGTAATGCCACAGAGGAAGGGCCAGCAGGGAAACTCCTGCAGGGCATCTTCAGCACACAATGAGCTTTGCAACTCTGCAAAACACATTGCTGTAACTCCTCCTTCTCCTGCCTGGAAGACCAATTGATTCCAACATCTCTGTGCCCACTCTCTGCTGAGCAGCAACAGAGAGAAGGAATGTTTAGACTGGGCTAAAACAGCAGAAGAGCCTTGCAAAAAAGCTCCTCCTGATCATGTTTAGCACACAGTGAGCTTTAAACTGTGACACAAACATTGCTGTCACTCTTCACTCTTTCTCTTAAAAGACCATTTCAATCCAAGAACTCCGTTGCCAGCACTCTGCTGAGCAGCAGAGTGAGCAGGAATGTCTGCAATCTGTAAGGCAGTGGAAGAGACAGGCTGAAGGCAGCTCTTGTGCTTCTTCAACACACTGAGCTTTACAACTTTGACACACACACTGTTGTCACTCCTCATTGTAGCTCCTAAAAGTGCATTTGAATCCAGCGTTTCTGGTCTCCACTCTCGTTTCAAGAGCAGCAGAGGAAGGTGAGCATGAGCGCTTGGAATCCGCTCCCAGTTCCGAAGGGCAGGGAGGGAAAGTCCTTGCAGATCATCTTCAGCGCACAGTGAGCTTTGCAACTCTGAAACACACATTGCTGTCACTCCTCACTTCATCTCCTAATAATCCGTTTGAATCCATGGTCTCTCCCGCCCTCTCTCGTTTGAACAGCAGCAGTGACAGGTGAACACGATCTCTTGGCCTCTGCTCCCACAGCCGAAGAGCCCGGAGTGAAAGCTCCGGCAGGGCATCTTCAGCACGCAGTCAGCTTTGCAACTGTGACACATATATTGCTCTCGCTCCGCACTTTCCTACCTCAAAGTCCAATTGAATCCAAAATCTCTGTGCCCTTTCTCTGCTGGGCAGAAGCAGAGTAGAGCAGGAACCTTTAGCCAATGCTAAAAGAGCAGAAGAGACAGTCCAGAAAGTTCCCACTGATCATCTTCAGCGCACAGCGAGCTTTGCAACTCTGCAACACACATTGCTGTCACTCCTCCCTTTTTGCCTGAAAGACCAGCTGAATCCACCATCTCTGTGCCCGCTCTCTGCTGAGCAGCAACAGAGATAGTAGAGCAGGAATTTTTAGACCTGCCTAAAACAGCAGAAGAGCCTTGAAAAAAATCTCCTTCTTGATCATGTTTTGCACACAGTGAGCTTTAAACTGTGACACAAACATTGCTGTCACTCCTCACTTTATCTCCTAAAAGTGCATTTGAATCCAAAGTTTCTGGTGCGCTCTCTCGTTTCGAGAGGAGTTGTGACAGGGGAGGAGCAGCGCTTGGACTCTAATACCACAGACGAAGGGCCAGCAGGGAAACTCCTGCAGGGCATCTTCAGCACACAGTGAGCTTTGCAACTCTGCAAAACACATTCCTGTAACTCCTCCTTCTCCTGCCTGGAAGACCAATTGATTCCAACATCTCTGTGCCCACTCTCTGCTGAGCAGCATCAGAGAGAGTAGAGCAGGAATGTTTAGACTGGGCTAAAACAGCAGAAGAGCCTTGCAAAAAAGCTCCTCCTGATCATGTTTAGCACACAGTGAGCTTTAAACTGTGACACAAACATTGCTGTCACTCTTCACTCTTTCTCCTAAAAGACCATTTCAATCCAAGAACTCCGTTGCCAGCACTCTGCTGAGCAGCAGAGTGAGCAGGAATGTCTGCAATCTGTAAGGCAGTGGAAGAGACAGGCCTGAAGGCTGCTCTTGTGCTTCTTCAACACACTGAGCTTTACAACTGTGACACACACACTGTTGTCACTCCTCATTGTAGCTCCTAAAAGTGCATTTGAATCCAGCGTTTCTGGTCTCCACTCTCGTTTCAAGAGCAGCAGAGGAAGGTGAGCACGAGCGCTTGGAATCCGCTCCCAGTTCCGAAGGGCAGGGAGGGAAAGTCCTTGCAGATCATCTTCAGCGCACAGTGAGCTTTGCAACTCTGAAACACACATTGCTGTCACTCCTCACTTCATCTCCTAATAATCCGTTTGAATCCATGGTCTCTCCCGCCCTCTCTCGTTTGAACAGCAGCAGTGACAGGTGAACACGATCTCTTGGCCTCTGCTCCCACAGCCGAAGAGCCCGGAGTGAAAGCTCCGGCAGGGCATCTTCAGCACGCAGTCAGCTTTGCAACTGTGACACATATATTGCTCTCGCTCCGCACTTTCCTACCTCAAAGTCCAATTGAATCCAAAATCTCTGTGCCCTTTCTCTGCTGGGCAGAAGCAGAGTAGAGCAGGAACCTTTAGCCAATGCTAAAAGAGCAGAAGAGACAGTCCAGAAAGTTCCCACTGATCATCTTCAGCGCACAGCGAGCTTTGCAACTCTGCAACACACATTGCTGTCACTCCTCCCTTTTTGCCTGAAAGACCAGCTGAATCCACCATCTCTGTGCCCGCTCTCTGCTGAGCAGCAACAGAGATAGTAGAGCAGGAATTTTTAGACCTGCCTAAAACAGCAGAAGAGCCTTGAAAAAAATCTCCTGCTTGATCATGTTTTGCACACAGTGAGCTTTAAACTGTGACACAAACATTGCTGTCACTCCTCACTTTATCTCCTAAAAGTGCATTTGAATCCAAAGTTTCTTGTGCGCTCTCTCGTTTCGAGAGGAGTTGTGACAGGGGAGGAGCAGCGCTTGGACTGTAATGCCACAGACGAAGGGCCAGCAGGGAAACTCCTGCAGGGCATCTTCAGCACACAATGAGCTTTGCAACTCTGCAAAACACATTGCTGTAACTCCTCCTTCTCCTGCCTGGAAGACCAATTGATTCCAACATCTCTGTGCCCACTCTCTGCTGAGCAGCAACAGAGAGAAGGAATGTTTAGACTGGGCTAAAACAGCAGAAGAGCCTTGCAAAAAAGCTCCTCCTGATCATGTTTAGCACACAGTGAGCTTTAAACTGTGACACAAACATTGCTGTCACTCTTCACTCTTTCTCCTAAAAGACCATTTCAATCCAAGAACTCCGTTGCCAGCACTCTGCTGAGCAGCAGAGTGAGCAGGAATGTCTGCAATCTGTAAGGCAGTGGAAGAGACAGGCCTGAAGGCTGCTCTTGTGCTTCTTCAACACACTGAGCTTTACAACTTTGACACACACACTGTTGTCACTCCTCATTGTAGCTCCTAAAAGTGCATTTGAATCCAGCGTTTCTGGTCTCCACTCTCGTTTCAAGAGCAGCAGAGGAAGGTGAGCACGAGCGCTTGGAATCCGCTCCCAGTTCCGAAGGGCAGGGAGGGAAAGTCCTTGCAGATCATCTTCAGCGCACAGCGAGCTTTGCAACTCTGAAACACACATTGCTGTCACTCCTCACTTCATCTCCTAATAATCCGTTTGAATCCATGGTCTCTCCCGCCCTCTCTCGTTTGAACAGCAGCAGTGACAGGTGAACACGATCTCTTGGCCTCTGCTCCCACAGCCGAAGAGCCCGGAGTGAAAGCTCCGGCAGGGCATCTTCAGCACGCAGTCAGCTTTGCAACTGTGACACATATATTGCTCTCGCTCCGCACTTTCCTACCTCAAAGTCCAATTGAATCCAAAATCTCTGTGCCCTTTCTCTGCTGGGCAGAAGCAGAGTAGAGCAGGAACCTTTAGCCAATGCTAAAAGAGCAGAAGAGACAGTCCAGAAAGTTCCCACTGATCATCTTCAGCGCACAGCGAGCTTTGCAACTCTGCAACACACATTGCTGTCACTCCTCCCTTTTTGCCTGAAAGACCAGTTGAATCCACCATCTCTGTGCCCGCTCTCTGCTGAGCAGCAACAGAGATAGTAGAGCAGGAATTTTTAGACCTGCCTAAAACAGCAGAAGAGCCTTGAAAAAAATCTCCTGCTTGATCATGTTTTGCACACAGTGAGCTTTAAACTGTGACACAAACATTGCTGTCACTCCTCACTTTATCTCCTAAAAGTGCATTTGAATCCAAAGTTTCTTGTGCGCTCTCTCGTTTCGAGAGGAGTTGTGACAGGGGAGGAGCAGCGCTTGGACTGTAATGCCACAGACGAAGGGCCAGCAGGGAAACTCCTGCAGGGCATCTTCAGCACACAATGAGCTTTGCAACTCTGCAAAACACATTGCTGTAACTCCTCCTTCTCCTGCCTGGAAGACCAATTGATTCCAACATCTCTGTGCCCACTCTCTGCTGAGCAGCAACAGAGAGAAGGAATGTTTAGACTGGGCTAAAACAGCAGAAGAGCCTTGCAAAAAAGCTCCTCCTGATCATGTTTAGCACACAGTGAGCTTTAAACTGTGACACAAACATTGCTGTCACTCTTCACTCTTTCTCCTAAAAGACCATTTCAATCCAAGAACTCCGTTGCCAGCACTCTGCTGAGCAGCAGAGTGAGCAGGAATGTCTGCAATCTGTAAGGCAGTGGAAGAGACAGGCTGAAGGCAGCTCTTGTGCTTCTTCAACACACTGAGCTTTACAACTTTGACACACACACTGTTGTCACTCCTCATTGTAGCTCCTAAAAGTGCATTTGAATCCAGCGTTTCTGGTCTCCACTCTCGTTTCAAGAGCAGCAGAGGAAGGTGAGCATGAGCGCTTGGAATCCGCTCCCAGTTCCGAAGGGCAGGGAGGGAAAGTCCTTGCAGATCATCTTCAGCGCACAGTGAGCTTTGCAACTCTGAAACACACATTGCTGTCACTCCTCACTTCATCTCCTAATAATCCGTTTGAATCCATGGTCTCTCCCGCCCTCTCTCGTTTGAACAGCAGCAGTGACAGGTGAACACGATCTCTTGGCCTCTGCTCCCACAGCCGAAGAGCCCGGAGTGAAAGCTCCGGCAGGGCATCTTCAGCACGCAGTCAGCTTTGCAACTGTGACACATATATTGCTCTCGCTCCGCACTTTCCTACCTCAAAGTCCAATTGAATCCAAAATCTCTGTGCCCTTTCTCTGCTGGGCAGAAGCAGAGTAGAGCAGGAACCTTTAGCCAATGCTAAAAGAGCAGAAGAGACAGTCCAGAAAGTTCCCACTGATCATCTTCAGCGCACAGCGAGCTTTGCAACTCTGCAACACACATTGCTGTCACTCCTCCCTTTTTGCCTGAAAGACCAGCTGAATCCACCATCTCTGTGCCCGCTCTCTGCTGAGCAGCAACAGAGAGAGTAGAGCAGGAATTTTTAGACCTGCCTAAAACAGCAGAAGAGCCTTGAAAAAAATCTCCTGCTTGATCATGTTTTGCACACAGTGAGCTTTAAACTGTGACACAAACATTGCTGTCACTCCTCACTTTATCTCCTAAAAGTGCATTTGAATCCAAAGTTTCTTGTGCGCTCTCTCGTTTCGAGAGGAGTTGTGACAGGGGAGGAGCAGCGCTTGGACTCTAATCCCACAGACGAAGGGCCAGCAGGGAAACTCCTGCAGGGCATCTTCAGCACACAGTGAGCTTTGCAACTCTGCAAAACACATTGCTGTAACTCCTCCTTCTCCTGCCTGGAAGACCAATTGATTCCAACATCTCTGTGCCCACTCTCTGCTGAGCAGCATCAGAGAGAGTAGAGCAGGAATGTTTAGACTGGGCTAAAACAGCAGAAGAGCCTTGCAAAAAAGCTCCTCCTGATCATGTTTAGCACACAGTGAGCTTTAAACTGTGACACAAACATTGCTGTCACTCTTCACTCTTTCTCCTAAAAGACCATTTCAATCCAAGAACTCCGTTGCCAGCACTCTGCTGAGCAGCAGAGTGAGCAGGAATGTCTGCAATCTGTAAGGCAGTGGAAGAGACAGGCCTGAAGGCTGCTCTTGTGCTTCTTCAACACACTGAGCTTTACAACTGTGACACACACACTGTTGTCACTCCTCATTGTAGCTCCTAAAAGTGCATTTGAATCCAGCGTTTCTGGTCTCCACTCTCGTTTCCAGTGCAGCAGAGGCAGGTGAGCACGAGCGCTTGGAATCCGCTCCCAGTTCCGAAGGGCAGGGAGGGAAAGTCCTTGCAGATCATCTTCAGCGCACAGTGAGCTTTGCAACTCTGAAACACACATTGCTGTCACTCCTCACTTCATCTCCTAATAATCCGTTTGAATCCATGGTCTCTCCCGCCCTCTCTCGTTTGAACAGCAGCAGTGACAGGTGAACACGATCTCTTGGCCTCTGCTCCCACAGCCGAAGAGCCCGGAGTGAAAGCTCCGGCAGGGCATCTTCAGCACGCAGTCAGCTTTGCAACTGTGACACATATATTGCTCTCGCTCCGCACTTTCCTACCTCAAAGTCCAATTGAATCCAAAATCTCTGTGCCCTTTCTCTGCTGGGCAGAAGCAGAGTAGAGCAGGAACCTTTAGCCAATGCTAAAAGAGCAGAAGAGACAGTCCAGAAAGTTCCCACTGATCATCTTCAGCGCACAGCGAGCTTTGCAACTCTGCAACACACATTGCTGTCACTCCTCCCTTTTTGCCTGAAAGACCAGTTGAATCCACCATCTCTGTGCCCGCTCTCTGCTGAGCAGCAACAGAGATAGTAGAGCAGGAATTTTTAGACCTGCCTAAAACAGCAGAAGAGCCTTGAAAAAAATCTCCTGCTTGATCATGTTTTGCACACAGTGAGCTTTAAACTGTGACACAAACATTGCTGTCACTCCTCACTTTATCTCCTAAAAGTGCATTTGAATCCAAAGTTTCTTGTGCGCTCTCTCGTTTCGAGAGGAGTTGTGACAGGGGAGGAGCAGCGCTTGGACTGTAATGCCACAGACGAAGGGCCAGCAGGGAAACTCCTGCAGGGCATCTTCAGCACACAATGAGCTTTGCAACTCTGCAAAACACATTGCTGTAACTCCTCCTTCTCCTGCCTGGAAGACCAATTGATTCCAACATCTCTGTGCCCACTCTCTGCTGAGCAGCAACAGAGAGAAGGAATGTTTAGACTGGGCTAAAACAGCAGAAGAGCCTTGCAAAAAAGCTCCTCCTGATCATGTTTAGCACACAGTGAGCTTTAAACTGTGACACAAACATTGCTGTCACTCTTCACTCTTTCTCCTAAAAGACCATTTCAATCCAAGAACTCCGTTGCCAGCACTCTGCTGAGCAGCAGAGTGAGCAGGAATGTCTGCAATCTGTAAGGCAGTGGAAGAGACAGGCTGAAGGCAGCTCTTGTGCTTCTTCAACACACTGAGCTTTACAACTTTGACACACACACTGTTGTCACTCCTCATTGTAGCTCCTAAAAGTGCATTTGAATCCAGCGTTTCTGGTCTCCACTCTCGTTTCCAGTGCAGCAGAGGCAGGTGAGCATGAGCGCTTGGAATCCGCTCCCAGTTCCGAAGGGCAGGGAGGGAAAGTCCTTGCAGATCATCTTCAGCGCACAGTGAGCTTTGCAACTCTGAAACACACATTGCTGTCACTCCTCACTTCATCTCCTAATAATCCGTTTGAATCCATGGTCTCTCCCGCCCTCTCTCGTTTGAACAGCAGCAGTGACAGGTGAACACGATCTCTTGGCCTCTGCTCCCACAGCCGAAGAGCCCGGAGTGAAAGCTCCGGCAGGGCATCTTCAGCACGCAGTCAGCTTTGCAACTGTGACACATATATTGCTCTCGCTCCGCACTTTCCTACCTCAAAGTCCAATTGAATCCAAAATCTCTGTGCCCTTTCTCTGCTGGGCAGAAGCAGAGTAGAGCAGGAACCTTTAGCCAATGCTAAAAGAGCAGAAGAGACAGTCCAGAAAGTTCCCACTGATCATCTTCAGCGCACAGCGAGCTTTGCAACTCTGCAACACACATTGCTGTCACTCCTCCCTTTTTGCCTGAAAGACCAGCTGAATCCACCATCTCTGTGCCTGCTCTCTGCTGAGCAGCAACAGAGATAGTAGAGCAGGAATTTTTAGACCTGCCTAAAACAGCAGAAGAGCCTTGAAAAAAATCTCCTGCTTGATCATGTTTTGCACACAGTGAGCTTTAAACTGTGACACAAACATTGCTGTCACTCCTCACTTTATCTCCTAAAAGTGCATTTGAATCCAAAGTTTCTTGTGCGCTCTCTCGTTTCGAGAGGAGTTGTGACAGGGGAGGAGCAGCGCTTGGACTCTAATCCCACAGATGAAGGGCCAGCAGGGAAACTCCTGCAGGGCATCTTCAGCGCACACTGAGCTTTACAATTCTGAAACACACATTGCTGTCACTCCTCCTTTTCTTGCCTGAAAGACCAATTGATTCCAACATCTCTGTGCCCACTCTCTGCTGAGCAGCATCAGAGAGAGTAGAGCAGGAATGTTTAGACTGGGCTAAAACAGCAGAAGAGCCTTGCAAAAAAGCTCCTCCTGATCATGTTTAGCACACAGTGAGCTTTAAACTGTGACACAAACATTGCTGTCACTCTTCACTCTTTCTCCTAAAAGACCATTTCAATCCAAGAACTCCATTGCCAGCACTCTGCTGAGCAGCAGAGTGAGCAGGAATGTCTGCAATCTGTAAGGCAGTGGAAGAGACAGGCTGAAGGCTGCTCTTGTGCTTCTTCAACACACTGAGCTTTACAACTTTGACACACACACTGTTGTCACTCCTCATTGTAGCTCCTAAAAGTGCATTTGAATCCAGCGTTTCTGGTCTCCACTCTCGTTTCCAGTGCAGCAGAGGCAGGTGAGCACGAGCGCTTGGAATCCGCTCCCAGTTCCGAAGGGCAGGGAGGGAAAGTCCTTGCAGATCATCTTCAGCGCACAGTGAGCTTTGCAACTCTGAAACACACATTGCTGTCACTCCTCACTTTATCTCCTAAAAGTGCATTTCAAGCCAACGTTTCTGGTGCGCTCTCTCGCTTCGAGAGCAGTTGTGACAGGGGAGGACGAGCGCTTGGATTCTAATTTCACAGCCGAAGGGCCAGCATGGAAACTACTGCTGGGCATCTTCAGCACACATTGTGATTCGCAACTCTGAAACACATATTGCTGTCACCTCTCCCTTTCCTACCTGAAAGTCCAATTGAATAATACATCTCCTGTGCTTGCTCTTTGTGAGCAGTAGCAGAATATAGCACTTACGTTTGGACTCTGCTGAAACAGCAGAAGAGACAGTCCAGAAAGTTCCCACTGATCATCTTCAGCACACAGTGAGCTTTGCAACTCTGCAACACACATTGCTGTCACTCCCCCCTTTCCTGCCTGAAAGACCAACTGAATCCACCATCTCTGTGCCCGCTCTCTGCTGAGCAACAACAGAGAGAGCAGAGCAGGAATGTTTGGACTGGGCTAAAACAGCAGAAGAGCCTTGCAAAAAATCTCCTGCTTGATCATGTTTTGCACTCAGTGAGCTTTAAACTGTGACACAAACATTGCTGTCACTCCTCACTTTATCTCCTAAAAGTGCATTTGAATCCAAAGCTTATGGTGCGCTCTCTCGTTTCGAGAGCAGATGTCACAGGGGAGGACGAGTGTTTGGACTCTAATTTCACAGACGAATTGCCAGCATGGAAACTCCTGCAGGGCATCTTCAGCACCCAGTGAGCTTTGCAACTCTGAAACACAAATAGCTGTCACCTCTCACTTTCCTACCTCGAAGTCCAATTGAATCCTACATCTCCTGTGCTTGCTCTTTGTGAGCAGTAGCAGAATATAGCACTTACGTTTGGACTCTGAAGAAACAGCAGAAGAGACAGTCCAGAAAGTTCCCACTGATCATCTTCAGCGAACAGCGAGCTTTGCAACTCTGCAACACACATTGCTGTCACTTCTTTTCCTGCCTGAAAGACCAATTGATTCCAACATCTCTGTGCCCACTCTCTGCTGAGCAGCAACAGAGAGTTGAGCAGGAATATTTAGCCTGGGCTAAAACAGCAGAAGAGCCTTGCAAAAAATCTCCTGCTTGATCATGTTTTGCACACAGTGAGCTTTAAACTGTGACACAAACATTGCTGTCACTCCTCACTTTATCTCCTAAAAGTGCATTTGAATCCAAAGTTTCTGGTACGCACTCTCGTTTGGAGAGGAGTTGTGACAGGGGAGGAGCAGCGCTTGGACTCTAATCCCACAGACGAAGGGCCAGCAGGGAAACTCCTGCAGGGCATCTTCAGCACACAGTGAGCTTTGCAACTCTGCAAAACACATTGCTGTAACTCCTCCTTCTCCTGCCTGGAAGACCAATTGATTCCAACATCTCTGTGCCCACTCTCTGCTGAGCAGCATCAGAGAGAAGGAATGTTTAGACTGGGCTAAAACAGCAGAAGAGCCTTGCAAAAAAGCTCCTCCTGATCATGTTTAGCACACAGTGAGCTTTAAACTGTGACACAAACATTGCTGTCACTCTTCACTCTTTCTCCTAAAAGACCATTTCAATCCAAGAACTCCGTTGCCAGCACTCTGCTGAGCAGCAGAGTGAGCAGGAATGTCTGCAATCTGTAAGGCAGTGGAAGAGACAGGCCTGAAGGCTGCTCTTGTGCTTCTTCAACACACTGAGCTTTACAACTGTGACACACACACTGTTGTCACTCCTCATTGTAGCTCCTAAAAGTGCATTTGAATCCAGCGTTTCTGGTCTCCACTCTCGTTTCAAGAGCAGCAGAGGAAGGTGAGCACGAGCGCTTGGAATCCACTCCCAGTTCCGAAGGGCAGGGAGGGAAAGTCCTTGCAGATCATCTTCAGCGCACAGTGAGCTTTGCAACTCTGAAACACACATTGCTGTCACTCCTCACTTCATCTCCTAATAATCCGTTTGAATCCATGGTCTCTCCCGCCCTCTCTCGTTTGAACAGCAGCAGTGACAGGTGAACACGATCTCTTGGCCTCTGCTCCCACAGCCGAAGAGCCCGGAGTGAAAGCTCCGGCAGGGCATCTTCAGCACGCAGTCAGCTTTGCAACTGTGACACATATATTGCTCTCGCTCCGCACTTTCCTACCTCAAAGTCCAATTGAATCCAAAATCTCTGTGCCCTTTCTCTGCTGGGCAGAAGCAGAGTAGAGCAGGAACCTTTAGCCAATGCTAAAAGAGCAGAAGAGACAGTCCAGAAAGTTCCCACTGATCATCTTCAGCGCACAGCGAGCTTTGCAACTCTGCAACACACATTGCTGTCACTCCTCCCTTTTTGCCTGAAAGACCAGTTGAATCCACCATCTCTGTGCCCGCTCTCTGCTGAGCAGCAACAGAGAGAGTAGAGCAGGAATTTTTAGACCTGCCTAAAACAGCAGAAGAGCCTTGAAAAAAATCTCCTGCTTGATCATGTTTTGCACACAGTGAGCTTTAAACTGTGACACAAACATTGCTGTCACTCCTCACTTTATCTCCTAAAAGTGCATTTGAATCCAAAGTTTCTTGTGCGCTCTCTCGTTTCGAGAGGAGTTGTGACAGGGGAGGAGCAGCGCTTGGACTGTAATGCCACAGACGAAGGGCCAGCAGGGAAACTCCTGCAGGGCATCTTCAGCACACAATGAGCTTTGCAACTCTGCAAAACACATTGCTGTAACTCCTCCTTCTCCTGCCTGGAAGACCAATTGATTCCAACATCTCTGTGCCCACTCTCTGCTGAGCAGCATCAGAGAGAGTAGAGCAGGAATGTTTAGACTGGGCAAAAACAGCAGAAGAGCCTTGCAAAAAAGCTCCTCCTGATCATGTTTAGCACACAGTGAGCTTTAAACTGTGACACAAACATTGCTGTCACTCTTCACTCTTTCTCCTAAAAGACCATTTCAATCCAAGAACTCCGTTGCCAGCACTCTGCTGAGCAGCAGAGTGAGCAGGAATGTCTGCAATCTGTAAGGCAGTGGAAGAGACAGGCCTGAAGGCTGCTCTTGTGCTTCTTCAACACACTGAGCTTTACAACTGTGACACACACACTGTTGTCACTCCTCATTGTAGCTCCTAAAAGTGCATTTGAATCCAGCGTTTCTGGTCTCCACTCTCGTTTCAAGAGCAGCAGAGGAAGGTGAGCACGAGCGCTTGGAATCCGCTCCCAGTTCCGAAGGGCAGGGAGGGAAAGTCCTTGCAGATCATCTTCAGCGCACAGTGAGCTTTGCAACTCTGAAACACACATTGCTGTCACTCCTCACTTCATCTCCTAATAATCCGTTTGAATCCATGGTCTCTCCCGCCCTCTCTCGTTTGAACAGCAGCAGTGACAGGTGAACACGATCTCTTGGCCTCTGCTCCCACAGCCGAAGAGCCCGGAGTGAAAGCTCCGGCAGGGCATCTTCAGCACGCAGTCAGCTTTGCAACTGTGACACATATATTGCTCTCGCTCCGCACTTTCCTACCTCAAAGTCCAATTGAATCCAAAATCTCTGTGCCCTTTCTCTGCTGGGCAGAAGCAGAGTAGAGCAGGAACCTTTAGCCAATGCTAAAAGAGCAGAAGAGACAGTCCAGAAAGTTCCCACTGATCATCTTCAGCGCACAGCGAGCTTTGCAACTCTGCAACACACATTGCTGTCACTCCTCCCTTTTTGCCTGAAAGACCAGTTGAATCCACCATCTCTGTGCCCGCTCTCTGCTGAGCAGCAACAGAGATAGTAGAGCAGGAATTTTTAGACCTGCCTAAAACAGCAGAAGAGCCTTGAAAAAAATCTCCTGCTTGATCATGTTTTGCACACAGTGAGCTTTAAACTGTGACACAAACATTGCTGTCACTCCTCACTTTATCTCCTAAAAGTGCATTTGAATCCAAAGTTTCTTGTGCGCTCTCTCGTTTCGAGAGGAGTTGTGACAGGGGAGGAGCAGCGCTTGGACTGTAATGCCACAGACGAAGGGCCAGCAGGGAAACTCCTGCAGGGCATCTTCAGCACACAATGAGCTTTGCAACTCTGCAAAACACATTGCTGTAACTCCTCCTTCTCCTGCCTGGAAGACCAATTGATTCCAACATCTCTGTGCCCACTCTCTGCTGAGCAGCAACAGAGAGAAGGAATGTTTAGACTGGGCTAAAACAGCAGAAGAGCCTTGCAAAAAAGCTCCTCCTGATCATGTTTAGCACACAGTGAGCTTTAAACTGTGACACAAACATTGCTGTCACTCTTCACTCTTTCTCCTAAAAGACCATTTCAATCCAAGAACTCCGTTGCCAGCACTCTGCTGAGCAGCAGAGTGAGCAGGAATGTCTGCAATCTGTAAGGCAGTGGAAGAGACAGGCTGAAGGCAGCTCTTGTGCTTCTTCAACACACTGAGCTTTACAACTTTGACACACACACTGTTGTCACTCCTCATTGTAGCTCCTAAAAGTGCATTTGAATCCAGCGTTTCTGGTCTCCACTCTCGTTTCCAGTGCAGCAGAGGCAGGTGAGCATGAGCGCTTGGAATCCGCTCCCAGTTCCGAAGGGCAGGGAGGGAAAGTCCTTGCAGATCATCTTCAGCGCACAGTGAGCTTTGCAACTCTGAAACACACATTGCTGTCACTCCTCACTTCATCTCCTAATAATCCGTTTGAATCCATGGTCTCTCCCGCCCTCTCTCGTTTGAACAGCAGCAGTGACAGGTGAACACGATCTCTTGGCCTCTGCTCCCACAGCCGAAGAGCCCGGAGTGAAAGCTCCGGCAGGGCATCTTCAGCACGCAGTCAGCTTTGCAACTGTGACACATATATTGCTCTCGCTCCGCACTTTCCTACCTCAAAGTCCAATTGAATCCAAAATCTCTGTGCCCTTTCTCTGCTGGGCAGAAGCAGAGTAGAGCAGGAACCTTTAGCCAATGCTAAAAGAGCAGAAGAGACAGTCCAGAAAGTTCCCACTGATCATCTTCAGCGCACAGCGAGCTTTGCAACTCTGCAACACACATTGCTGTCACTCCTCCCTTTTTGCCTGAAAGACCAGCTGAATCCACCATCTCTGTGCCCGCTCTCTGCTGAGCAGCAACAGAGATAGTAGAGCAGGAATTTTTAGACCTGCCTAAAACAGCAGAAGAGCCTTGAAAAAAATCTCCTGCTTGATCATGTTTTGCACACAGTGAGCTTTAAACTGTGACACAAACATTGCTGTCACTCCTCACTTTATCTCCTAAAAGTGCATTTGAATCCAAAGTTTCTTGTGCGCTCTCTCGTTTCGAGAGGAGTTGTGACAGGGGAGGAGCAGCGCTTGGACTCTAATCCCACAGATGAAGGGCCAGCAGGGAAACTCCTGCAGGGCATCTTCAGCACACAGTGAGCTTTGCAACTCTGCAAAACACATTGCTGTAACTCCTCCTTCTCCTGCCTGGAAGACCAATTGATTCCAACATCTCTGTGCCCACTCTCTGCTGAGCAGCATCAGAGAGAGTAGAGCAGGAATGTTTAGACTGGGCTAAAACAGCAGAAGAGCCTTGCAAAAAAGCTCCTCCTGATCATGTTTAGCACACAGTGAGCTTTAAACTGTGACACAAACATTGCTGTCACTCTTCACTCTTTCTCCTAAAAGACCATTTCAATCCAAGAACTCCATTGCCAGCACTCTGCTGAGCAGCAGAGTGAGCAGGAATGTCTGCAATCTGTAAGGCAGTGGAAGAGACAGGCTGAAGGCTGCTCTTGTGCTTCTTCAACACACTGAGCTTTACAACTTTGACACACACACTGTTGTCACTCCTCATTGTAGCTCCTAAAAGTGCATTTGAATCCAGCGTTTCTGGTCTCCACTCTCGTTTCCAGTGCAGCAGAGGCAGGTGAGCACGAGCGCTTGGAATCCGCTCCCAGTTCCGAAGGGCAGGGAGGGAAAGTCCTTGCAGATCATCTTCAGCGCACAGTGAGCTTTGCAACTCTGAAACACACATTGCTGTCACTCCTCACTTTATCTCCTAAAAGTGCATTTCAAGCCAACGTTTCTGGTGCGCTCTCTTGCTTCGAGAGCAGTTGTGACAGGGGAGGACGAGCGCTTGGATTCTAATTTCACAGCCGAAGGGCCAGCATGGAAACTACTGCTGGGCATCTTCAGCACACATTGTGATTCGCAACTCTGAAACACATATTGCTGTCACCTCTCCCTTTCCTACCTGAAAGTCCAATTGAATAATACATCTCCTGTGCTTGCTCTTTGTGAGCAGTAGCAGAATATAGCACTTACGTTTGGACTCTGCTGAAACAGCAGAAGAGACAGTCCAGAAAGTTCCCACTGATCATCTTCAGCACACAGTGAGCTTTGCAACTCTGCAACACACATTGCTGTCACTCCCCCCTTTCCTGCCTGAAAGACCAACTGAATCCACCATCTCTGTGCCCGCTCTCTGCTGAGCAACAACAGAGAGAGCAGAGCAGGAATGTTTGGACTGGGCTAAAACAGCAGAAGAGCCTTGCAAAAAATCTCCTGCTTGATCATGTTTTGCACTCAGTGAGCTTTAAACTGTGACACAAACATTGCTGTCACTCCTCACTTTATCTCCTAAAAGTGCATTTGAATCCAAAGCTTATGGTGCGCTCTCTCGTTTCGAGAGCAGATGTCACAGGGGAGGACGAGTGTTTGGACTCTAATTTCACAGACGAATTGCCAGCATGGAAACTCCTGCAGGGCATCTTCAGCACCCAGTGAGCTTTGCAACTCTGAAACACAAATAGCTGTCACCTCTCACTTTCCTACCTCGAAGTCCAATTGAATCCTACATCTCCTGTGCTTGCTCTTTGTGAGCAGTAGCAGAATATAGCACTTACGTTTGGACTCTGAAGAAACAGCAGAAGAGACAGTCCAGAAAGTTCCCACTGATCATCTTCAGCGAACAGCGAGCTTTGCAACTCTGCAACACACATTGCTGTCACTTCTTTTCCTGCCTGAAAGACCAATTGATTCCAACATCTCTGTGCCCACTCTCTGCTGAGCAGCAACAGAGAGTTGAGCAGGAATATTTAGCCTGGGCTAAAACAGCAGAAGAGCCTTGCAAAAAATCTCCTGCTTGATCATGTTTTGCACACAGTGAGCTTTAAACTGTGACACAAACATTGCTGTCACTCCTCACTTTATCTCCTAAAAGTGCATTTGAATCCAAAGTTTCTGGTACGCACTCTCGTTTGGAGAGGAGTTGTGACAGGGGAGGAGCAGCGCTTGGACTCTAATCCCACAGACGAAGGGCCAGCAGGGAAACTCCTGCAGGGCATCTTCAGCACACAGTGAGCTTTGCAACTCTGCAAAACACATTGCTGTAACTCCTCCTTCTCCTGCCTGGAAGACCAATTGATTCCAACATCTCTGTGCCCACTCTCTGCTGAGCAGCATCAGAGAGAGTAGAGCAGGAATGTTTAGACTGGGCTAAAACAGCAGAAGAGCCTTGCAAAAAAGCTCCTCCTGATCATGTTTAGCACACGGTGAGCTTTAAACTGTGACACAAACATTGCTGTCACTCTTCACTCTTTCTCCTAAAAGACCATTTCAATCCAAGAACTCCGTTGCCAGCACTCTGCTGAGCAGCAGTGAGCAGGAATGTCTGCAATCTGTAAGGCAGTGGAAGAGACAGGCTGAAGGCTGCTCTTGTGCTTCTTCAACACACTGAGCTTTACAACTTTGACACACACACTGTTGTCACTCCTCATTGTAGCTCCTAAAAGTGCATTTGAATCCAGCGTTTCTGGTCTCCACTCTCGTTTCCAGTGCAGCAGAGGCAGGTGAGCACGAGCGCTTGGAATCCGCTCCCAGTTCCGAAGGGCAGGGAGGGAAAGTCCTTGCAGATCATCTTCAGCGCACAGTGAGCTTTGCAACTCTGAAACACACATTGCTGTCACTCCTCACTTCATCTCCTAATAATCCGTTTGAATCCATGGTCTCTCCCGCCCTCTCTCGTTTGAACAGCAGCAGTGACAGGTGAACACGATCTCTTGGCCTCTGCTCCCACAGCCGAAGAGCCCGGAGTGAAAGCTCCGGCAGGGCATCTTCAGCACGCAGTCAGCTTTGCAACTGTGACACATATATTGCTCTCGCTCCGCACTTTCCTACCTCAAAGTCCAATTGAATCCAAAATCTCTGTGCCCTTTCTCTGCTGGGCAGAAGCAGAGTAGAGCAGGAACCTTTAGCCAATGCTAAAAGAGCAGAAGAGACAGTCCAGAAAGTTCCCACTGATCATCTTCAGCGCACAGCGAGCTTTGCAACTCTGCAACACACATTGCTGTCACTCCTCCCTTTTTGCCTGAAAGACCAGTTGAATCCACCATCTCTGTGCCCGCTCTCTGCTGAGCAGCAACAGAGATAGTAGAGCAGGAATTTTTAGACCTGCCTAAAACAGCAGAAGAGCCTTGAAAAAAATCTCCTGCTTGATCATGTTTTGCACACAGTGAGCTTTAAACTGTGACACAAACATTGCTGTCACTCCTCACTTTATCTCCTAAAAGTGCATTTGAATCCAAAGTTTCTTGTGCGCTCTCTCGTTTCGAGAGGAGTTGTGACAGGGGAGGAGCAGCGCTTGGACTGTAATGCCACACACGAAGGGCCAGCAGGGAAACTCCTGCAGGGCATCTTCAGCACACAATGAGCTTTGCAACTCTGCAAAACACATTGCTGTAACTCCTCCTTCTCCTGCCTGGAAGACCAATTGATTCCAACATCTCTGTGCCCACTCTCTGCTGAGCAGCAACAGAGAGAAGGAATGTTTAGACTGGGCTAAAACAGCAGAAGAGCCTTGCAAAAAAGCTCCTCCTGATCATGTTTAGCACACAGTGAGCTTTAAACTGTGACACAAACATTGCTGTCACTCTTCACTCTTTCTCCTAAAAGACCATTTCAATCCAAGAACTCCGTTGCCAGCACTCTGCTGAGCAGCAGAGTGAGCAGGAATGTCTGCAATCTGTAAGGCAGTGGAAGAGACAGGCCTGAAGGCTGCTCTTGTGCTTCTTCAACACACTGAGCTTTACAACTGTGACACACACACTGTTGTCACTCCTCATTGTAGCTCCTAAAAGTGCATTTGAATCCAGCGTTTCTGGTCTCCACTCTCGTTTCAAGAGCAGCAGAGGAAGGTGAGCACGAGCGCTTGGAATCCGCTCCCAGTTCCGAAGGGCAGGGAGGGAAAGTCCTTGCAGATCATCTTCAGCGCACAGTGAGCTTTGCAACTCTGAAACACACATTGCTGTCACTCCTCACTTCATCTCCTAATAATCCGTTTGAATCCATGGTCTCTCCCGCCCTCTCTCGTTTGAACAGCAGCAGTGACAGGTGAACACGATCTCTTGGCCTCTGCTCCCACAGCCGAAGAGCCCGGAGTGAAAGCTCCGGCAGGGCATCTTCAGCACGCAGTCAGCTTTGCAACTGTGACACATATATTGCTCTCGCTCCGCACTTTCCTACCTCAAAGTCCAATTGAATCCAAAATCTCTGTGCCCTTTCTCTGCTGGGCAGAAGCAGAGTAGAGCAGGAACCTTTAGCCAATGCTAAAAGAGCAGAAGAGACAGTCCAGAAAGTTCCCACTGATCATCTTCAGCGCACAGCGAGCTTTGCAACTCTGCAACACACATTGCTGTCACTCCTCCCTTTTTGCCTGAAAGACCAGTTGAATCCACCATCTCTGTGCCCGCTCTCTGCTGAGCAGCAACAGAGAGAGTAGAGCAGGAATTTTTAGACCTGCCTAAAACAGCAGAAGAGCCTTGAAAAAAATCTCCTGCTTGATCATGTTTTGCACACAGTGAGCTTTAAACTGTGACACAAACATTGCTGTCACTCCTCACTTTATCTCCTAAAAGTGCATTTGAATCCAAAGTTTCTTGTGCGCTCTCTCGTTTCGAGAGGAGTTGTGACAGGGGAGGAGCAGCGCTTGGACTGTAATGCCACAGACGAAGGGCCAGCAGGGAAACTCCTGCAGGGCATCTTCAGCACACAATGAGCTTTGCAACTCTGCAAAACACATTGCTGTAACTCCTCCTTCTCCTGCCTGGAAGACCAATTGATTCCAACATCTCTGTGCCCACTCTCTGCTGAGCAGCATCAGAGAGAGTAGAGCAGGAATGTTTAGACTGGGCAAAAACAGCAGAAGAGCCTTGCAAAAAAGCTCCTCCTGATCATGTTTAGCACACAGTGAGCTTTAAACTGTGACACAAACATTGCTGTCACTCTTCACTCTTTCTCCTAAAAGACCATTTCAATCCAAGAACTCCGTTGCCAGCACTCTGCTGAGCAGCAGAGTGAGCAGGAATGTCTGCAATCTGTAAGGCAGTGGAAGAGACAGGCTGAAGGCAGCTCTTGTGCTTCTTCAACACACTGAGCTTTACAACTTTGACACACACACTGTTGTCACTCCTCATTGTAGCTCCTAAAAGTGCATTTGAATCCAGCGTTTCTGGTCTCCACTCTCGTTTCCAGTGCAGCAGAGGCAGGTGAGCATGAGCGCTTGGAATCCGCTCCCAGTTCCGAAGGGCAGGGAGGGAAAGTCCTTGCAGATCATCTTCAGCGCACAGTGAGCTTTGCAACTCTGAAACACACATTGCTGTCACTCCTCACTTTATCTCCTAAAAGTGCATTTCAAGCCAACGTTTCTGGTGCGCTCTCTCGCTTCGAGAGCAGTTGTGACAGGGGAGGACGAGCGCTTGGATTCTAATTTCACAGCCGAAGGGCCAGCATGGAAACTACTGCTGGGCATCTTCAGCACACATTGTGATTCGCAACTCTGAAACACATATTGCTGTCACCTCTCCCTTTCCTACCTGAAAGTCCAATTGAATAATACATCTCCTGTGCTTGCTCTTTGTGAGCAGTAGCAGAATATAGCACTTACGTTTGGACTCTGCTGAAACAGCAGAAGAGACAGTCCAGAAAGTTCCCACTGATCATCTTCAGCACACAGTGAGCTTTGCAACTCTGCAACACACATTGCTGTCACTCCCCCCTTTCCTGCCTGAAAGACCAACTGAATCCACCATCTCTGTGCCCGCTCTCTGCTGAGCAACAACAGAGAGAGCAGAGCAGGAATGTTTGGACTGGGCTAAAACAGCAGAAGAGCCTTGCAAAAAATCTCCTGCTTGATCATGTTTTGCACTCAGTGAGCTTTAAACTGTGACACAAACATTGCTGTCACTCCTCACTTTATCTCCTAAAAGTGCATTTGAATCCAAAGCTTATGGTGCGCTCTCTCGTTTCGAGAGCAGATGTCACAGGGGAGGACGAGTGTTTGGACTCTAATTTCACAGACGAATTGCCAGCATGGAAACTCCTGCAGGGCATCTTCAGCACCCAGTGAGCTTTGCAACTCTGAAACACAAATAGCTGTCACCTCTCACTTTCCTACCTCGAAGTCCAATTGAATCCTACATCTCCTGTGCTTGCTCTTTGTGAGCAGTAGCAGAATATAGCACTTACGTTTGGACTCTGAAGAAACAGCAGAAGAGACAGTCCAGAAAGTTCCCACTGATCATCTTCAGCGAACAGCGAGCTTTGCAACTCTGCAACACACATTGCTGTCACTTCTTTTCCTGCCTGAAAGACCAATTGATTCCAACATCTCTGTGCCCACTCTCTGCTGAGCAGCAACAGAGAGTTGAGCAGGAATATTTAGCCTGGGCTAAAACAGCAGAAGAGCCTTGCAAAAAATCTCCTGCTTGATCATGTTTTGCACACAGTGAGCTTTAAACTGTGACACAAACATTGCTGTCACTCCTCACTTTATCTCCTAAAAGTGCATTTGAATCCAAAGTTTCTGGTACGCACTCTCGTTTGGAGAGGAGTTGTGACAGGGGAGGAGCAGCGCTTGGACTCTAATCCCACAGACGAAGGGCCAGCAGGGAAACTCCTGCAGGGCATCTTCAGCACACAGTGAGCTTTGCAACTCTGCAAAACACATTGCTGTAACTCCTCCTTCTCCTGCCTGGAAGACCAATTGATTCCAACATCTCTGTGCCCACTCTCTGCTGAGCAGCATCAGAGAGAGTAGAGCAGGAATGTTTAGACTGGGCTAAAACAGCAGAAGAGCCTTGCAAAAAAGCTCCTCCTGATCATGTTTAGCACACAGTGAGCTTTAAACTGTGACACAAACATTGCTGTCACTCTTCACTCTTTCTCCTAAAAGACCATTTCAATCCAAGAACTCCGTTGCCAGCACTCTGCTGAGCAGCAGAGTGAGCAGGAATGTCTGCAATCTGTAAGGCAGTGGAAGAGACAGGCTGAAGGCTGCTCTTGTGCTTCTTCAACACACTGAGCTTTACAACTTTGACACACACACTGTTGTCACTCCTCATTGTAGCTCCTAAAAGTGCATTTGAATCCAGCGTTTCTGGTCTCCACTCTCGTTTCCAGTGCAGCAGAGGCAGGTGAGCACGAGCGCTTGGAATCCGCTCCCAGTTCCGAAGGGCAGGGAGGGAAAGTCCTTGCAGATCATCTTCAGCGCACAGTGAGCTTTGCAACTCTGAAACACACATTGCTGTCACTCCTCACTTCATCTCCTAATAATCCGTTTGAATCCATGGTCTCTCCCGCCCTCTCTCGTTTGAACAGCAGCAGTGACAGGTGAACACGATCTCTTGGCCTCTGCTCCCACAGCCGAAGAGCCCGGAGTGAAAGCTCCGGCAGGGCATCTTCAGCACGCAGTCAGCTTTGCAACTGTGACACATATATTGCTCTCGCTCCGCACTTTCCTACCTCAAAGTCCAATTGAATCCAAAACTCTGTGCCCTTTCTCTGCTGGGCAGAAGCAGAGTAGAGCAGGAACCTTTAGCCAATGCTAAAAGAGCAGAAGAGACAGTACAGAAAGTTCCCACTGATCATCTTCAGCGCACAGCGAGCTTTGCAACTCTGCAACACACATTGCTGTCACTCCTCCCTTTTTGCCTGAAAGACCAGCTGAATCCACCATCTCTGTGCCCGCTCTCTGCTGAGCATCAACAGAGATAGTAGAGCAGGAATTTTTAGACCTGCCTAAAACAGCAGAAGAGCCTTGAAAAAAATCTCCTGCTTGATCATGTTTTGCACACAGTGAGCTTTAAACTGTGACACAAACATTGCTGTCACTCCTCACTTTATCTCCTAAAAGTGCATTTGAATCCAAAGTTTCTGGTGCGCTCTCTCGTTTGGAGAGGAGTTGTGACAGGGGAGGAGCAGCGCTTGGACTCTAATCCCACAGACGAAGGGCCAGGAGGGAAACTCCTGCAGGGCATCTTCAGCACACAATGAGCTTTGCAACTCTGCAAAACACATTGCTGTAACTCCTCCTTTTCCTGCCTGGAAGACCTATTGATTCCAACATCTCTGTGCCCACTCTCTGCTGAGCAGCAACAGAGAGAGTAGAGCAGGAATGTTTAGACTGGGCTAAAACAGCAGAAGAGCCTTGCAAAAAAGCTCCTCCTGATCATGTTTAGCACACAGTGAGCTTTAAACTGTGACACAAACATTGCTGTCACTCTTCACTATTTCTCCTAAAAGACCATTTCAATCCATGAACTCCGTTGCCAGCACTCTGCTGAGCAGCAGAGTGAGCAGGAATGTCTGCAATCTGTAAGGCAGTGGAAGAGACAGGCCTGAAGGCTGCTCTTGTGCTTCTTCAGCACACTGAGCTTTACAACTGTGACACACACACTGTTGTCACTCCTCATTGTAGCTCCTAAAAGTGCATTTGAATCCAGCGTTTCTGGTCTCCACTCTCGTTTCAAGAGCAGCAGAGGCAGGTGAGCACGAGCGCTTGGAATCCGCTCCCAGTTCCGAAGGGCAGGGAGGGAAAGTCCTTGCAGATCATCTTCAGCGCACAGTGAGCTTTGCAACTCTGAAACACACATTGCTGTCACTCCTCACTTCATCTCCTAATAATCCGTTTGAATCCATGGTCTCTCCCGCCCTCTCTCGTTTGAACAGCAGCAGTGACAGGTGAACACGATCTCTTGGCCTCTGCTCCCACAGCCGAAGAGCCCGGAGTGAAAGCTCCGGCAGGGCATCTTCAGCACGCAGTCAGCTTTGCAACTGTGACACATATATTGCTCTCGCTCCGCACTTTCCTACCTCAAAGTCCAATTGAATCCAAAACTCTGTGCCCTTTCTCTGCTGGGCAGAAGCAGAGTAGATCAGGAACCTTTAGCCAATGCTAAAAGAGCAGAAGAGACAGTCCAGAAAGTTCCCACTGATCAT
Organism: Lathamus discolor; assembly: GCF_037157495.1. NCBI lineage: Eukaryota > Metazoa > Chordata > Aves > Psittaciformes > Psittacidae > Lathamus > Lathamus discolor. The sequence continues at coordinate 15,492,543 of NC_088908.1, read as the reverse complement.
CTTCAGCGCACAGCGAGCTTTGCAACTCTGCAACACACATTGCTGTCACTCCTCCCTTTTTGCCTGAAAGACCAGCTGAATCCACCATCTCTGTGCCCGCTCTCTGCTGAGCAGCAACAGAGAGAGTAGAGCAGGAATTTTTAGACCTGCCTAAAACAGCAGAAGAGCCTTGAAAAAAATCTCCTGCTTGATCATGTTTTGCACACAGTGAGCTTTAAACTGTGACACAAACATTGCTGTCACTCCTCACTTTATCTCCTAAAAGTGCATTTGAATCCAAAGTTTCTTGTGCGCTCTCTCGTTTCGAGAGGAGTTGTGACAGGGGAGGAGCAGCGCTTGGACTCTAATACCACAGACGAAGGGCCAGCAGGGAAACTCCTGCAGGGCATCTTCAGCACACAGTGAGCTTTGCAACTCTGCAAAACACATTGCTGTAACTCCTCCTTCTCCTGCCTGGAAGACCAATTGATTCCAACATCTCTGTGCCCACTCTCTGCTGAGCAGCATCAGAGAGAGTAGAGCAGGAATGTTTAGACTGGGCTAAAACAGCAGAAGAGCCTTGCAAAAAAGCTCCTCCTGATCATGTTTAGCACACAGTGAGCTTTAAACTGTGACACAAACATTGCTGTCACTCTTCACTCTTTCTCCTAAAAGACCATTTCAATCCGAGAACTCCGTTGCCAGCACTCTGCTGAGCAGCAGAGTGAGCAGGAATGTCTGCAATCTGTAAGGCAGTGGAAGAGACAGGCTGAAGGCTGCTCTTGTGCTTCTTCAACACACTGAGCTTTACAACTTTGACACACACACTGTTGTCACTCCTCATTGTAGCTCCTAAAAGTGCATTTGAATCCAGCGTTTCTGGTCTCCACTCTCGTTTCCAGTGCAGCAGAGGCAGGTGAGCACGAGCGCTTGGAATCCGCTCCCAGTTCCGAAGGGCAGGGAGGGAAAGTCCTTGCAGATCATCTTCAGCGCACAGTGAGCTTTGCAACTCTGAAACACACATTGCTGTCACTCCTCACTTTATCTCCTAAAAGTGCATTTCAAGCCAACGTTTCTGGTGCGCTCTCTCGCTTCGAGAGCAGTTGTGACAGGGGAGGACGAGCGCTTGGATTCTAATTTCACAGCCGAAGGGCCAGCATGGAAACTACTGCTGGGCATCTTCAGCACACATTGTGATTCGCAACTCTGAAACACATATTGCTGTCACCTCTCACTTTCCTACCTCAAAGTCCAATTGAATAATACATCTCCTGTGCTTGCTCTTTGTGAGCAGTAGCAGAATATAGCACTTACGTTTGGACTCTGCTGAAACAGCAGAAGAGACAGTCCAGAAAGTTCCCACTGATCATCTTCAGCACACAGTGAGCTTTGCAACTCTGCAACACACATTGCTGTCACTCCCCCCTTTCCTGCCTGAAAGACCAACTGAATCCACCATCTCTGTGCCCGCTCTCTGCTGAGCAACAACAGAGAGAGCAGAGCAGGAATGTTTGGACTGGGCTAAAACAGCAGAAGAGCCTTGCAAAAAATCTCCTGCTTGATCATGTTTTGCACTCAGTGAGCTTTAAACTGTGACACAAACATTGCTGTCACTCCTCACTTTATCTCCTAAAAGTGCATTTGAATCCAAAGTTTCTGGTACGCACTCTCGTTTGGAGAGGAGTTGTGACAGGGGAGGAGCAGCGCTTGGACTCTAATCCCACAGACGAAGGGCCAGCAGGGAAACTCCTGCAGGGCATCTTCAGCACACAGTGAGCTTTGCAACTCTGCAAAACACATTGCTGTAACTCCTCCTTTTCCTGCCTGGAAGACCTATTGATTCCAACATCTCTGTGCCCACTCTCTGCTGAGCAGCAACAGAGAGAGTAGAGCAGGAATGTTTAGACTGGGCTAAAACAGCAGAAGAGCCTTGCAAAAAAGCTCCTCCTGATCATGTTTAGCACACAGTGAGCTTTAAACTGTGACACAAACATTGCTGTCACTCTTCACTCTTTCTCCTAAAAGACCATTTCAATCCGAGAACTCCGTTGCCAGCACTCTGCTGAGCAGCAGAGTGAGCAGGAATGTCTGCAATCTGTAAGGCAGTGGAAGAGACAGGCTGAAGGCTGCTCTTGTGCTTCTTCAACACACTGAGCTTTACAACTTTGACACACACACTGTTGTCACTCCTCATTGTAGCTCCTAAAAGTGCATTTGTGTAGAGAGCTTAACAACTGAATGGCTAAGTAACAAAGGGCATGATACTGTGCAGCTGGTGGAAATGTAGGCCCCCAGGGCACAGCAATCTCGTGGTTAATGTTTACCCTGATTTGCTTAAGAAACAGGATATGCATCTTGCTGAGATAAGAGCAAGGGTATCTTGCTGGAATAGCACAATGGTCTTGCTTGGGCAAGTTGGGACATGTCGAGACATGTTGAAACAAGAAGTGGTCACAGTTACCTGGAGACCCCTGCATCGACACAGGCTGACCAATGATTTTGCTGTATCTTATCAGACAATGTAACTAACCCTGCAAGCTATAAAAGTGGATGTGTCTTGCTAAATAAACGAGGCTTGCTGACCATGAGAGCATGAGGCTTGTCTCCCGCGACTCCAACAACATCTTGCTAAATAAACGAGACTTGCTGACCATGAGAGCATGAGGCTTGTCTCCCGCGACTCCAACAACTGGCGCCCGAACAGGGACACTTCCCTTTGCCTGAAGGAGTTGCGTTGGGTGCAGGTCTCGATTTAAAGACGGCTTCTGCAGAACGGGAGTGCTACATCGGTGGGCTGCTCGTCTCCTGCTTTGGCCCAGAGTGCTGCATCGGCAGGCTCTGCTGCTACGCGCTGCCGACGCCTGGAGGGTGCAACGGATCCGGTAAATATGGACAGGCAAGCGGCGTATGATCTTTTTACTGCCTTCCTCCGTCGTCGGGGGGTAAAAGGCTTAGATTTTGATAAGGACCTCCCTGCCCTTCTTTCCCATGCTCGGTCCCTCGGTATTTTTAGTGACCCCCACTCTATTCACCAATTATCGGAATGGCGCCGCTACGGCGATAAATTATGGAACCTTACGATAGACGATGATAAAATTGCTAAAAAATTATCCAAATTATGGCGCTTGATACATAACGAACTCTTGATGGTACAGGCAGAGAAACGTGCGGCCGAAAGTGCCCGTCTGGCACAAAATCAAAATCGTCACTATGATCCTTCTGCCCCTAATCCGCCGACCGTTTCGACAGTCGAGATACCCCCCCCCCCCCCCCCTCCCCCCTCGGATACCCCCCCCCCTCCTCCTCCCCCTCTTCCCTCTCCCCCGTCTGCCTCTATTATGGAAAACGGACCATCTGAGTCTCCTCCAAACTCCCTTCCTTTGTCTCCTAATGCCACGGAGCCGTTCCCCGGAGCCCTTTCGGACCTCGCGGAGGCTATGGCAAGTCAGAGACGGGAAGTTTGGGCTGCTCTGGCACGCCACGGAGTCGAAAACGGAGACAGGGTCCTTGCCGACGCGGCACAAGACCATGTTGCTACTTCTATGGCCTTTCCTGTTATTTTCCACCCTCGACCAGGCGGCGGTCATAGGGTAGATATCACTCAAATGGATTGGAAAATATTGGCACAACTCCGAGCTACAGTCTCTCAATTCGGGGTTACTAGTGAACCGGCCAAGCAGATGCTTGATTACTTATTTAATTCAATGATTCTCCTGCCTGTAGACATCAAGGGTATCGCTCGTTTAATTTATACCCCTCATCAGAAACTTACATTTGATGCAAGATGGGGGGAGGAAGCGGCTGCTTCAGTAGCATTACCTCGTGCCCAAGGAGACCCCCTTTTTGGAATTACAATGAATGAATTACTAGGAAACGGTGATTATACTCGAACAGATGCCCAGGCTGGTATAGGAGTAGAAAAATTAAGAGAGGTCATGCGGGTGGCAAAAAGGGCAATGGACAAAATTCGGGAGCCGGGGGGGCCCCCTATGTATATGAACATTAAACAAGGCCGAGAGGAACCCCTTGGGTCATTCATTGACAAATTGATGCAAGCCCTTTCTAAAGCTGGTGTTGCGGAGCACATGCAGGACGCACTCCTAAAGCAGTGTGTTATACAAAATGGTAATCAAGTCACACGCTCCCTTATCGCTACTGCTCCTGGCAACTGGGTAATTCAAGACCTCTTAGATAAAGCAAATACTCTCCCCTTAAGCAGTCAAATTTTTGTAGTGGAAGCCCTTAACAAAATTGGTGAAGGCCTTAACGCCCAGTCTAAAGTTCAAAGCCAAGTTTTGGCAGCCCTTGCACCTCTTCAGGCGGCAGTTGCGCAGACTCGCCCAGCAGCTCCAGCCACCCGAATGAAGTGTTTTCGATGCGGAAAATTAGGCCACATTCGTCGCGACTGTCAGGCCCCTGGTGTTTGGACCCAAGTGGATCCCTGCTCGCTGGACTCGAGCTGCTCAATCGAATGGACAGCCCAGAACTCCGTCGTCGTCATCGTCTGCAGCTGATCCTTCGTCCGTTGCTGGAACCACTTGAAAGACATTTTGGGATTCGCTTTTCCTATTCGACTCAAGAAGAGGCAGAACTCCATTTGTTTTGGGAACTTATGAGAACATTTGATCGGATTTTGTCTCCTACTCGTTATTGTTTAGCGTGTTTACAAGATTATCATAGGGCTTGGATCAAAATTAAGTGTGGAAATTGTCACCAAAAGGTTTGGGTGTCCCAAAGCCAATTACAGGCACATGGTGCTTGTGTAAACTGTACCTGGAATCCCCATCATAATTACAATCCTTATAGAGCACTGCTGGCGGAGGCAGGTATAACTCCTCCCATAAATCTACCCTTAACGTATCTATTAGTCGAGAATCGGGAAGATCTGGAACAACGATATTTGAAATATCGGGTTCAGGAGATTCTCTCCCAGATTCAAACCACACTAGCCACAGTGCCTCTAGAGATTAAGTGCGGTAAAGATGTGGGTATTCCGCTTTTGTGGCAAGTTAAACCTGAAGATTGGGATCGTGCTTGTCGCCGTTTCCGGCCTCAACACAGGAGCTTGGGACACTCTAAACAAAATAGAGGAACGAAAAAACATGTGGGTCACTTGGGCTGAAAAAGTTAACCAAAGTAGTTTATGCCTTGCTCTTGCTAAAGCTTCTGACCCCTTTAGAACCTGTTTGATAGGCGTCCCAGCCAATTTTACCTTTCAGCTCAATATAAGAAAAAATGTCTCTGAAATCCAAGAATTTCACCTGCTTGGTTCTGCGCCTGCACAATATTGTTTTCACTTTGACTCTTGGAAGGACCCTTTTGGGCTTCCACATAACACAGTAAATGTTTCCTCAAATAGGCCTGGCTTGTTACCCTAATAGAAAAAATTGTTTTGGTGGTGGTTGTAATATTATTAGCAGTATTGCTTTTGCCGTGTATTATGCAGTGTTTACAAAAAATGATATCGAACGCTTTTAATCATAAAATGGCTATGCTTGCTGTTAAAGAAAACAGGGGAAGTGTAGAGAGCTTAACAACTGAATGGCTAAGTAACAAAGGGCATGATACCATGCAGCTGGTGGAAATGTAGGCCCCCAGGGCACAGCAATCTCGTGGTTAATGTTTACCCTGATTTGCTTAAGAAACAGGATATGCATCTTGCTGAGATAAGAGCAAGGGTATCTTGCTGGAATAGCACAATGGTCTTGCTTGGGCAAGTTGGGACATGTCGAGACATGTTGAAACAAGAAGTGGTCACAGTTACCTGGAGACCCCTGCATCCACACAGGCTGACCAATGATTTTGCTGTATCTTATCAGACAATGTAACTAACCCTGCAAGCTATAAAAGTGGATGTGTCTAGCTAAATAAACGAGGCTTGCTGACCATGAGAGCATGAGGCTTGTCTCCCGCGACTCCAACACATTTGAATCCAGCGTTTCTGGTCTCCACTCTCGTTTCAAGAGCAGCAGAGGTAGGTGAGCACGAGCGCTTGGAATCCGCTCCCAGTTCCGAAGGGCAGGGAGGGAAAGTCCTTGCAGATCATCTTCAGCGCACAGTGAGCTTTGCAACTCTGAAACACACATTGCTGTCACTCCTCACTTCATCTCCTAATAATCCGTTTGAATCCATGGTCTCTCCCGCCCTCTCTCGTTTGAACAGCAGCAGTGACAGGTGAACACGATCTCTTGGCCTCTGCTCCCACAGCCGAAGAGCCCGGAGTGAAAGCTCCGGCAGGGCATCTTCAGCACGCAGTCAGCTTTGCAACTGTGACACATATATTGCTCTCGCTCCGCACTTTCCTACCTCAAAGTCCAATTGAATCCAAAATCTCTGTGCCCTTTCTCTGCTGGGCAGAAGCAGAGAGAGTAGAGCAGGAACCTTTAGCCAATGCTAAAAGAGCAGAAGAGACAGTCCAGAAAGTTCCCACTGATCATCTTCAGCGCACAGCGAGCTTTGCAACTCTGCAACACACATTGCTGTCACTCCTCCCTTTTTGCCTGAAAGACCAGCTGAATCCACCATCTCTGTGCCCGCTCTCTGCTGAGCAGCAACAGAGATAGTAGAGCAGGAATTTTTAGACCTGCCTAAAACAGCAGAAGAGCCTTGAAAAAAATCTCCTGCTTGATCATGTTTTGCACACAGTGAGCTTTAAACTGTGACACAAACATTGCTGTCACTCCTCACTTTATCTCCTAAAAGTGCATTTGAATCCAAAGTTTCTGGTGCGCTCTCTCGTTTGGAGAGGAGTTGTGACAGGGGAGGAGCAGCGCTTGGACTCTAATCCCACAGACGAAGGGCCAGCAGGGAAACTCCTGCAGGGCATCTTCAGCACACAGTGAGCTTTACAATTCTGCAACACACATCGCTGTCACTCCTCCTTTTCTTGCCTGAAAGTCCAATTGATTCCAACATCTCTGTGCCCACTCTCTGCTGAGCAGCAACAGAGAGAGTAGAGCAGGAATGTTTAGACTGGGCTAAAACAGCAGAAGAGCCTTGCAAAAAAGCTCCTCCTGATCATGTTTAGCACACAGTGAGCTTTAAAGTGTGACACAAACATTGCTGTCACTCTTCACTCTTTCTCCTAAAAGACCATTTCAATCCAAGAACTCCGTTGCCAGCACTCTGCTGATCAGCAGAGTGAGCAGGGATGTCTGCAATCTGTAAGGCAGTGGAAGAGACAGGCCTGAAGGCTGCTCTTGTGCTTCTTCAACACACTGAGCTTTACAACTGTGACACACACACTGTTGTCACTCCTCATTGTAGCTCCTAAAAGTGCATTTGAATCCAGCGTTTCTGGTCTCCACTCTCGTTTCCAGTGCAGCAGAGGCAGGTGAGCACGAGCGCTTGGAATCCGCTCCCAGTTCCGAAGGGCAGGGAGGGAAAGTCCTTGCAGATCATCTTCAGCGCACAGTGAGCTTTGCAACTCTGAAACACACATTGCTGTCACTCCTCACTTTATCTCCTAAAAGTGCATTTCAAGCCAACGTTTCTGGTGCGCTCTCTCGCTTCGAGAGCAGTTGTGACAGGGGAGGACGAGCGCTTGGATTCTAATTTCACAGCCGAAGGGCCAGCATGGAAACTACTGCTGGGCATCTTCAGCACACATTGAGATTCGCAACTCTGAAACACATATTGCTGTCACCTCTCACTTTCCTACCTGAAAGTCCAATTGAATAATACATCTCCTGTGCTTGCTCTTTGTGAGCAGTAGCAGAATATAGCACTTACGTTTGGACTCTGCTGAAACAGCAGAAGAGACAGTCCAGAAAGTTCCCACTGATCATCTTCAGCACACAGTGAGCTTTGCAACTCTGCAACACACATTGCTGTCTCTTCTTTTCCTGCCTGAAAGACCAGCTGAATACACCATCTCTGTGCCCGCTCTCTGCTGAGCAGCAACAGAGAGAGTAGAGCAGGAATGTTTAGCCTGGGCTAAAACAGCAGAAGAGCCTTGCAAAAAATCTCCTGCTTGATCATGTTTTGCACACAGTGAGCTTTAAACTGTGACACAAGCATTGCTGTCACTCCTCACTTTATCTCCTAAAAGTGCATTTGAATCCAAAGTTTCTGGTGCGCTCTCTCGTTTCGAGAGGAGTTGTGACAGGGGAGGAGCAGCGCTTGGACTCTAATCCCACAGACGAAGGGCCAGCAGGGAAACTCCTGCAGGGCATCTTCAGCGCACACTGAGCTTTACAATTCTGAAACACACATTGCTGTCACTCCTCCTTTTCTTGCCTGAAAGACCAATTGATTCCAACATCTCTGTGCCCACTCTCTGCTGAGCAGCAACAGAGAGAGTAGAGCAGGAATGTTTAGACTGGGCTAAAACAGCAGGAGCCTTGCAAAAAAGCTCCTCCTGATCATGTTTAGCACACAGTGAGCTTTAAACTGTGACACAAACATTGCTGTCACTCTTCACTCTTTCTCCTAAAAGACCATTTCAATCCAAGAACTCCGTTGGCAGCACTCTGCTGAGCAGCAGAGTGAGCAGGAATGTCTGCAATCTGTAAGGCAGTGGAAGAGACAGGCCTGAAGGCTGCTCTTGTGCTTCTTCAACACACTGAGCTTTACAACTGTGACACACACACTGTTGTCATTCCTCATTGTAGCTCCTAAAAGTGCATTTGAATCCAGCGTTTCTGGTCTCCACTCTCGTTTCAAGAGCAGCAGAGGAAGGTGAGCACGAGCGCTTGGAATCCGCTCCCAGTTCCGAAGGGCAGGGAGGGAAAGTCCTTGCAGATCATCTTCAGCGCACAGTGAGCTTTGCAACTCTGAAACACACATTGCTGTCACTCCTCACTTCATCACCTTATAATCCGTTTGAATCCATGGTCTCTCCCGCCCTCTCTCGTTTGAACAGCAGCAGTGACAGGTGAACACGATCTCTTGGCCTCTGCTCCCACAGCCGAAGAGCCCGGAGTGAAAGCTCCGGCAGGGCATCTTCAGCACGCAGTCAGCTTTGCAACTGTGACACATATATTGCTCTCGCTCCGCACTTTCCTACCTCAAAGTCCAATTGAATCCAAAATCTCTGTGCCCTTTCTCTGCTGGGCAGAAGCAGAGAGAGTAGAGCAGGAACCTTTAGCCAATGCTAAAAGAGCAGAAGAGACAGTCCAGAAAGTTCCCACTGATCATCTTCAGCGCACAGCGAGCTTTGCAACTCTGCAACACACATTGCTGTCACTCCTCCCTTTTTGCCTGAAAGACCAGCTGAATCCACCATCTCTGTGCCCGCTCTCTGCTGAGCAGCAACAGAGAGAGTAGAGCAGGAATTTTTAGACCTGCCTAAAACAGCAGAAGAGCCTTGAAAAAAATCTCCTGCTTGATCATGTTTTGCACACAGTGAGCTTTAAACTGTGACACAAACATTGCTGTCACTCCTCACTTTATCTCCTAAAAGTGCATTTGAATCCAAAGTTTCTGGTGCGCTCTCTCGTTTGGAGAGGAGTTGTGACAGGGGAGGAGCAGCGCTTGGACTCTAATCCCACAGACGAAGGGCCAGCAGGGAAACTCCTGCAGGGCATCTTCAGCACACAGTGAGCTTTACAATTCTGCAACACACATTGCTGTCACTCCTCCTTTTCCTGCCTGAAAGTCCAATTGATTCCAACATCACTGTGCCCACTCTCTGCTGAGCAGCAACAGAGAGAGTAGAGCAGGAATGTTTAGACTGGGCTAAAACAGCAGAAGAGCCTTGCAAAAAAGCTCCTCCTGATCATGTTTAGCACACAGTGAGCTTTAAACTGTGACACAAACATTGCTGTCACTCTTCACTCTTTCTCCTAAAAGACCATTTCAATCCAAGAACTCCGTTGCCAGCACTCTGCTGAGCAGCAGAGTGAGCAGGAATGTCTGCAATCTGTAAGGCAGTGGAAGAGACAGGCCTGAAGGCTGCTCTTGTGCTTCTTCAACACACTGAGCTTTACAACTGTGACACACACACTGTTGTCACTCCTCATTGTAGCTCCTAAAAGTGCATTTGAATCCAGCGTTTCTGGTCTCCACTCTCGTTTCAAGAGCAGCAGAGGAAGGTGAGCACGAGCGCTTGGAATCCGCTCCCAGTTCCGAAGGGCAGGGAGGGAAAGTCCTTGCAGATCATCTTCAGCGCACAGTGAGCTTTGCAACTCTGAAACACACATTGCTGTCACTCCTCACTTCATCTCCTAATAATCCGTTTGAATCCATGGTCTCTCCCGCCCTCTCTCGTTTGAACAGCAGCAGTGACAGGTGAACACGATCTCTTGGCCTCTGCTCCCACAGCCGAAGAGCCCGGAGTGAAAGCTCCGGCAGGGCATCTTCAGCACGCAGTCAGCTTTGCAACTGTGACACATATATTGCTCTCGCTCCGCACTTTCCTACCTCAAAGTCCAATTGAATCCAAAATCTCTGTGCCCTTTCTCTGCTGGGCAGAAGCAGAGAGAGTAGAGCAGGAACCTTTAGCCAATGCTAAAAGAGCAGAAGAGACAGTCCAGAAAGTTCCCACTGATCATCTTCAGCGCACAGCGAGCTTTGCAACTCTGCAACACACATTGCTGTCACTCCTCCCTTTTTGCCTGAAAGACCAGCTGAATCCACCATCTCTGTGCCCGCTCTCTGCTGAGCAGCAACAGAGAGAGTAGAGCAGGAATTTTTAGACCTGCCTAAAACAGCAGAAGAGCCTTGAAAAAAATCTCCTGCTTGATCATGTTTTGCACACAGTGAGCTTTAAACTGTGACACAAACATTGCTGTCACTCCTCACTTTATCTCCTAAAAGTGCATTTGAATCCAACGTTTCTGGTGCGCTCTCTCGTTTCGAGAGGACTTGTGACAGGTGTGGACGAGCGCTTGGACTCTAATCCCACAGCCGAAGGGCCAGCATGGAAACTCCTGCTGGGCATCTTCAGCACACATTGAGATTCGCAACTCTGAAACACACATTGCTGTCACCTCTCACTTTCCTACCTGAAAGTCCAATTGAATAATACATCTCCTGTGCTTGCTCTTTGTGAGCAGTAGCAGAATATAGCACTTACGTTTGCACTCTGCTGAAACAGCAGAAGAGACAGTCCAGAAAGTTCCCACTGATCATCTTCAGCACACATTGAGCTTTGCAACTCTGCAACACACATTGCTGTCACTTCTTTTCCTGCCTGAAAGACCAATTGATTCCAACATCTCTGTGCCCACTCTCTGCTGAGCAGCAACAGAGAGAGTAGAGCAGGAATGTTTAGCCTGGGCTAAAACAGCAGAAGAGCCTTGCAAAAAAGCTCCTGCTAATCATGTTTAGCACACAGTGATCTTTAAACTGTGACACAAACATTGCTGTCACTCCTCACTATATCTCCTAAAAGTGCATTTGAATCCAACGTTTCTGGTGCGCTCTCTCGTTTCGAGAGGACTTGTGACAGGGGTGGACGAGCGCTTGGATTCTAATTTCACAGCCGAAGGGCCAGCATGGAAACTCCTGCTGGGCATCTTCAGCACACATCGAGATTCGCAACTCTGAAACACATATAGCTGTCACCTCTCACTTTCCTACCTGAAAGTCCAATTGTATAATACATCTCCTGTGCTTGCTCTTTGTGAGCAGTAGCAGAATATAGCACTTACGTTTGGACTCTGCTGAAACAGCAGAAGAGACAGTCCAGAAAGTTCCCACTGATCATCTTCAGCACACAGTGAGCTTTGCAACTCTGCCACACACATTGCTGTCACTTCTTTTCCTGCCTGAAAGACCAATTGATTCCAACATCTCTGTGCCCACTCTCTGCTGAGCAGCAACAGAGAGAGTAGAGCAGGAATGTTTAGCCTGGGCTAAAACAGCAGAAGAGCCTTGCAAAAAATCTCCTGCTTGATCATGTTCCAGCATGATCAGCATCCATCACATCACAAGACCGGTCTGACAACCTCATCCACTCATTACATGTGTCACAAAATTGTCATTTTTGCATTAAATATTAGCTCATTTTTAACACTGCAATTGCATCAGCATTTTCACATGGGGTCAGTTGTAAAACCTGGCTCAAGGTTTTCTTCAAAATGGTTAAGTGTTATTTTGGGGGTGGGGAAAGTTTGTACACAATGAAAAAAACAGCTCTATGCAAGCTTCAAATAAGACTTTTCTTGTCCTGCAGACTAAAATTTTTGGAGTTTAAAATACTGCCATTTCTTGGAATAGCACCTGGAATAAGGTTTAACCACCTGAACAAGCTTTACTTGAAAAAAAAAGGCAGTTTATTAGTTCTGTTCTTCAGAGGAATATAAGTCCTGTATTATCAGCATCAGGGATTATTTAAAAATGGGGAAAGCAAATTAAAATCTAATTCTGTTCTTACCATTTCCTGACCTCTTGCACTTTTCCTATCCTGGAGTGCAAGATGTTGCAAAAGACTGGAGTGATGGGACATACAATGGGATGGGGTCTCCACACCAGGTGGGGAACATGCCTTCAAGTGGCTTCACTGCCTCTGACAACAGACTTGCAGCTTCCATTTCTGCTTGTTTTCACTTCCTTGTCTGCACATGCTGGGGAGGAATCTGGGAGTTCCCAGAGCCAGAGAAAAAGGGTTTTCATTTTTCCCCCCCTCACCTCAAATTAGCCTTTGCATGAATTACAACTTTTTTCATTGCATTTTATAAAATACTTTCCATAAAATAGAAGAGAAAATCCAAGCTCTTGTTATTTAAATATAGCCATTGAGCATAAGGAAAACCGAGCACTACGAAGGGACTTGGCAAATTAACTCATTCCTATAAGACCTGTCGTTATCAGACACAGCATCATTAAATATAAGAAGCCTAACACCAAACTTTAGCAGGAGAATAATTAATACCCAGCTCCTGGCACACTTTCCCTGGTGCTTCTGTTTTACCCTGTACTTTCTGATATGGCCAAATCATGCAAATTACAACCATTCATAAACTTGTTGTGGTTTAAGCCCAGGCTGTAACTCAGAACCATGCAGCCGCACGCTCACTCCCCCACTTTTTCCTCCCCTTGCTCCCAGACAGATGGGGAGGAGAATTGAAAGAATGTGATTCCCACGGGTTGAGATAAGAACAGTCCAGTAACTAAGGTATAATACAAGGTTACCTTAACGCTTGCTGTGTAATGCCAGCCCAGTTTCATTATCAATGATTCTAATGTATTGCAAGTCATTACCATGAAGTACAGTGAAACAAGAACCTTAGCCCAAGGCCCACCAGGTGATAAACACTAAAACAGCAAATACTGGCTGCAAGTAAGGTATGACATGCTGAAACTCTGATATCAAGAGCAAAAACTCTGAGAGCAAATAAATCAACATTGTGATGAGTGACACAATACTAAAAGTACTGAATGACCAGCTGAATCCACCATCTCTGTGCCCACTCTCTGCTGAGCAGCAACAGAGAGAGTATAGCAGGAATGTTTAGACTGGGCTAAAACAGCAGAAGAGCCTTGCAAAAAAGCTCCTGCTTGATCATGTTTTGCACACAGTGAGCTTTAAACTGTGACGCAAACATTGCTGTCACTCCTCACTTTATCTCCTAAAAGTGCATTTGAAACCATCGTTTCTGGTGCGCTCTCTCGTTTCGAGAGGAGTTGTGACAGGGGAGGACGAGCGCTTGGACTCTAATCCCACAGCCGAAGGGCCAGCAGGGAAACTCCTGATGGGCATCTTCAGCACACAGTGAGCTTTGCAACTCGGAAACACACATTGCTGTCACCTCTCACTTTCCTACCTGAAAGTCCAATTGAATCCTACATCTCCTGTGCTTTGCTCCTTGTGAGCAGTAGCTGAATATAGCACTTACGTTTCACATTGCGGGTAGTGTGTGACATGGCGTGGGAACTGCTTCAAAGAAGCAAAGGAGCCAAGGAGGATTTGCGGATAGAGATAATAAAGGAATACACTGAGGCAGATAAATTAACACACCCAAAACAAGAAAAACAAGAAACCTGTAGGAGGAAATTTAATAAAAAGGAGATTTTATGTTGACAATCTTCCTTAAAGCAAAATTAAACCAGCAATAAACTTGACCCCTTAAGAGTGGAAGTTCTTCTGTTGTTTTGGTTTTTTTATAAAATAAGAAGTTGCTAATATTTCATCTGCTGTACAAAAGCTGTGAAATAAAGAGGACTTTTCAGAATGTGCTAGCCCATCCTGAGTTTGCTGGAGACGTATTTAAGGTGTCAGAGATCAGTGGCACAGGTTTTATAGAAGAGTGACTTTGTAGATCTTCAGCAAAAGCATGCAGCCCTGATTACCAGACTTTGAAATATAACAGAGGGATTTTTGTACAGATACCTTTAAGTGGATTTTTTCCTAAGTATTTACTGAATTTGCAAGCTTTGATCTTATCTCAGAATTCCATCCCCTGCACTAGGGATTGTTGGCACAGGGTATGATGGTGATTAAAAGATCTCTCTGCATCACGTGGGGCAAAGTAAATAAGAAATGACAGTGCCTCTTGCCCGAGACTCGTTCCTAACTTGGCTAACTTGTCCTTCAGACACTGTACTGGGGCCACAGTTAAATTTCCCTGATGTTGTCATGAAGAGATCTGCCAGCATCTTGTCCCTGAAAGTCTGCTCAGTCAAGATTTACTGGATCAAAATTTTGCCTGTTGCATTATTTGATTTAAATATATGGTTTGGAGAGATGTCCTGGATCTGGGTTAGCCGGAAGAACATTCAGCATAATCCATTTACCCACCGTGAGCACCAGGAGCCATGGCAGTGGCGTTGGCCATCAAAGAGCCAAGTGGCAGCCAGTTCGGATGTAGCTGACGAAGCAGGGAGCAGGGGAAGGTTATCAGGGTGACGGACAGTGCCTCAGAGAGTGGAAACAGGCAGGATGACAAGTTATTTGAGAAAAAGTAGTCTTTCTTTGTATTTAGAGCTCTTTACAACACTTCCTTTTGGAAATGATTCCCTGCCTGCCCTTTTCAGCCAGGGCTTTAAGCACTGAAATGACAAATCTCGAGGAACCTGTCCAGCTCTCCCAGAAAATCCGTGAGTTGCAATCACTTGTCACTGTGTTCTTCAGAGTTAGACCTCATTGCCAGCAGTGGCAGAGACATGCACAGGTTACAGAAGAAGCCTTGGTGGGTCAGGATGCATTTGTCCATTGCTGCCACTGAGCAGAGCATTAGAACTTCTTTATAGGTACTCTATGCATTGTACCAGGGTCTTTGCACAATTTAAAGCAAAGTTTGAACAGATTATCATCCACGGCCCCTCCAGACCTTTGAAAACGATTTTGTGCCTGGAACGGCATCAAGTTTTGAATCTTGTCGCCTCTAGAGCAGTCAACAGTATTACCACAAAAATAAGTAATCAAAATAAAAGAACAGAGATTTGTGCACACTAAATGCCATAAACAAATTTCCAGGATGTGGCAAACACATTTCAAATTAAATACAATAAACAAATTTCTAGGCTGTGGCAATCTACATGCGCAAAACCTAGAAGCATAACTACACATTGGGAACATGAGTGCTTTCTCCTCTTTGGACTAGATTTCTGGATCGCTTGGTCAATGTTTCCAAGAGACAGGTTTCTGTAAGGTCTTATCTGCTCTAACTTGCCCAGGAAAAGCACGGGCTCCACGACAAGACGTAAGCAGCATATTATGACCTTGCAAAGGAACTATGACCAGGATTGTTCAGTGCTTGTCCTGGTTTTGAGCAGCAGCAGTCATTTTTCTCCTTCTTAGGAGCTAGTACAGTGCTGTGTTTTGATCTTTTGGCCTTGGAGCAGTGGTGATAACGCCGATGTTTTCAGTTGCTGCTCGAATGTTTGGTCTGGCCAAGGACTTTCTGAGCCTCATGCTCTGCCAGGGAGGAGGGGAGGCTGGGAGGAAGCAGAGACAGGACACCTGACCCAAGCTAGCCAAAGAGGTATTCCATACCACAGCACGTCATGCCCAGGATGTAACTTGGAGTTACCCGGAAGGGTGGGGACGGCAGGGTTGGAGGAGGTATCGGTCGGTGCTTGGCTGGGGGGAGTGGGGTGAGTTATTGGTCGGCTGGTGTTGAGGTGTTGTATTCTTTCCTCTTGTTATTTCCTTTAGCACCATTATTACTGGTGGTAGCAGCAGTGATTTGTGTTATACCTTAGTTACTGAACTGTTCTTATCTCAACCCGTGGGAGTTGCATTCTTTTCGATTCTCCTCTCCGTCCCTCCAGGAGCAGGGGGAGGGCAAGAAGTGGGGGGAGTGAGTGGACGAGGTTTGTGGTTGGGTTTAAACCACGACAGTTCTTTTTGGCGCCCAACGTGGGGCACAAAGGGTTGAGATAACGACGGAGATGATCAGATTAATAGTCGTCACAGTGCTGATTTGTTGGCTCTCAAAGTTGTTTCTCTTGCTCTCAGCGCTTCAGAATGTAGTACATTACATAGAGCCGGTATTCCCTGTGTTCGTGTTTATCAAGTGTGGGGCTTGGGCTAAGGTTTTTGTTTCACTGTACTTTATGGCAATGGCTTGTAATACGGGTGGGCTCCAGCAGCAGGGAGAGATGGACGTGGCCGTGGACTTGTACCTGGCCGTCCCGCTGCTCTTCACCGTCCTGGCCCTTGTCCTCGCCTCCGTCTTCGTGAGGCTGCGGGGAGCTGAGGGGGAGCGGCCCCGGGAGCCGGCGGCGGCCGAAGCGGCCCGGGAGAGCGGCCCCGGGGACCAGGCGGCGGCGGGAGCGGGGCCGGAGCCCGGGAGGAAGGCGGCTGCTGAGCAGCGGGAGGAGGCGGCCGAGGAGCCGAGCCCCGCGGAGGAGCCCAGCCCAGCGGAGGAGCCCAGCCCCGCAGCGGCCGAGAGCGTCCCCCGGCAGCCGCCCGCCGAGCCCCAGGAGGATGCAGGAGCCCAGGCAGCATTTCCCAGCACGGCAGAGGAGGAAGAGCTGCACCCGGGAAAAGAGAAGCTGGTGGTGGGAGAGCCGGCAAGCACGGCAGCTACACCAGCCCCAGGGACAAGTACAGCAGCATCGTTGGAGAGTTCTGAAGGGTTTGAATGGCCTGTGGGTACCCTTGGGACCTGCCTGCTGATTGTGATGGGGATCAGCATGTTGGCACACACACAGAGGGTGTTCTACCCACGGCCATTTTGTCTGATCTCAGAAGTCAAGCAGAGTCGGGTTTGCTTCTTGTCTGGGGTTAGACAACAATATGGGAGGAACAAGAGATATTCCCCAAGGCTGGACAGCCATGAGTGGCAGAGTGTGTGGGACAGTATGAGCGAGTATCTGGTCCACTGGGCCCCTCCAGTGCTTTGGAAGCGTCGGAGATGGAAGGCGGCTCTATGGAGTCCCCAGCAACAAGCTGCAGAAACTGCTGAAGGGGACAGTGAATTATTTCGAGCCTGGTGGGCCATGACACTTCAGGCCATCAGGGCAGAGATGCAACATAGAGATGGACTCATGATCGAGGGGTGGACTTAGCAATGGGCACTATTGCCCAGGTTATTCACGAGTGTGAACACTGCACACAGCCTCTCCTGCTCTGAGAGACTGTAACAAGAGATGGAGCCTGACATCATGGACCGAATGGACTCAGCAGCTTTATAGGTCCATGCACTAAGAAATGATGTTTTTCTCTGTGTATATGTAGATGTATATATATATGTAAGAGTGATGGCATATTGAAGATGTGGGATCTGAGCATGACATGAATGGTATGGAATAAGGGGTGGATAATGTCCTGGTTTTGAGCAGCAGCAGTCATTTTTCTCCTTCTTAGGAGCTAGTACAGTGCTGTGTTTTGATCTTTTGGCCTTGGAGCAGTGGTGATAACGCCGATGTTTTCAGTTGCTGCTCGAATGTTTGGTCTGGCCAAGGACTTTCTGAGCCTCATGCTCTGCCAGGGAGGAGGGGAGGCTGGGAGGAAGCAGAGACAGGACACCTGACCCAAGCTAGCCAAAGAGGTATTCCATACCACAGCACGTCATGCCCAGGATGTAACTTGGAGTTACCCGGAAGGGTGGGGACGGCAGGGTTGGAGGAGGTATCGGTCGGTGCTTGGCTGGGGGGAGTGGGGTGAGTTATTGGTCGGCTGGTGTTGAGGTGTTGTATTCTTTCCTCTTGTTATTTCCTTTAGCACCATTATTACTGGTGGTAGCAGCAGTGATTTGTGTTATACCTTAGTTACTGAACTGTTCTTATCTCAACCCGTGGGAGTTGCATTCTTTTCGATTCTCCTCTCCGTCCCTCCAGGAGCAGGGGGAGGGCAAGAAGTGGGGGGAGTGAGTGGACGAGGTTTGTGGTTGGGTTTAAACCACGACAGTTCTTCAAATGGAATCAGCCAGTCCCAGGAAAAGTGGGTCTCTGGGACATTACAGTGATGTGCTCCATCCTTTGGATTAGTACGAAGCTCCAGCCTTCATCTATGCAGTGCTGAGTTACTGGAGATGCCAGCCTATTGCTCTGCTTGTGTGCCTTTACAATCTTGATATCAGTATAATAGCACCGGTGTAAAACTGTAGGGAAGCAGCATGGGGTAAGTTTGTGATATAAAGCTACAACTCCCGGTCACTGTCTTTCCAAGGGAATTGATTCTGAGAAAACTCCAGGAACAAACTGGCAATACCGTCCAAGTTGATTTTCCCTTCCTCTGTCAGGATTTTCCCATTAAAAGCAAATAAATTTTGTCTTTCTTTGGCAAGTGGTAAGCAAAAGAAAGCGTAACTTATATCAAATACGGCAAACCATTTCTGATTCTTATGCAATTTGGTCAAAAATCTCACTAATTAACTGGTACTGTGTGAACATTTTCTGAAATTTTGTGGATTACTCTGAGACCTTGAATCTGTCTGCAACTTTTCCGATCATTATTCTCTACTGTCCAGATAGGAGTGTTACATTCCAATTCACATTCAATAAATAATCTATATTTTAAAATTTATCAAAGATTTTTTGTTTCCTTTTGATCTTCTAATTTTGAGGGATATTGTTTTATTCTAATTGGGCAGGTACCCCCTTTACTTTAACAGATAAAGCAGTTTTCGCCTTACCTGGAACTTCAGGTGCCCATAGTCCCAGATATAACTGATTAAAGATTTCTTCTGTTTCAGGGAGGTCATCCTGTTAGCTTTAATGCTGAATTAAAGATAAACTCAAAACTGCAATTATTTGATTGTTTTTAACTCTAAATTCCATTTTGCCTTCTTTAAATTTTGCTTCTCGACCTAATAAAGATTTTCGAGAGTATGGCGTGCCTAAAAATTTGCGCACTCGTATTTGTTTTCCCAATTTGTACTTTAAAGGTTTCAGAAAGAATGCCTCCCTTTTCTTTTCTTTTTTTTTCTCTCTTTTTCTTGGTGGCCAGTAGCTCCCACGTGTGTAATTCATTCTTTTCTTTCCGGTTTAATAGCAAATAAGTTGCTCCTGTATCCATTAAATTCAACTTTATTTCCTCTAGTCCTTTATCTTAATTTAATCAGTGGATCTCCTAGTGTAGATTCCCCAGGTCCCGTTCAGTCTAGTTCCAATTCAGTCACTGGAGCTCCCCATGTCCCTTCCTCCAGGGCAGCCTCACTTCCAAAGTTCAAACTCTCCATACCAAGAATACCAATCCAGTTCCTCAGAAGAGCACTCTCTTCCACCTCCGTCCGCCATTCCTCCTCCACCAGTTTCAATGCAAGTGCCACATCTTGCATCTGGGGAAGAACAACCCCATGTACCAGTACAGGTTGGGGGGTGACCTGCTGGAAAGTAGTGAAGGGGAAAGGGACCGGGGGTCCTGGTGGATAGGAGGATGACCATGAGCCAGCAATGTGCTCTTGTGGCCAAGAAGGCAAATGGCATCTTAGGGTGCATTAGAAAGGGAGTGGTTAGTAGGTCAAGAGAGGTTCTCCTCCCCCTCTACTCAGCCTTGGTGAGGCCGCATCTGGAATATTGCGTCCAGTTCTGGGCCCCTCTGTTCAAGAAGGACAGGGAATTGCTTGAAGGAGTCCAGCGCAGAGCCACAAAGATGATTAAGGGAGTGGAACATCTCCCTTATGAGGAGAGGCTGAGGGAGCTGGGTCTCTTTAGCTTGCAAAAGAGGAGACTGAGGGGTGACCTCATCAATGTTTACAAATATGTAAAGGGTAGGTGTCAGGATGATGGAGCTAGGCTTTTTTCAGTGATATCCAGTGATAGGACAAGGGGCAATGGGTGTAAACTGGAACATAGGAAGTTCCACGTTAACATCAGGAAGAACTTCTTTACTGTAAGAGTGACAGAGCACTGGAACAGGTTGCCCAGGGGGGTTGTGGAGTCTCCTACACTGGAGATATTCAAGGCCCGCCTGGACAAGTTCCTGTGTGATGTACTGTAGGTTACCCTGCTCTTGCAGGGGGGTTGGACTAGATGATCTTTTTAGGTCTCTTCCAACCCTTGGGATTCTGTGATTCTGTGATTCTGTGATCCGTGGCTATAGCACGGCTGAGCTTTTTTTCTACCTGTTCCCAATTCCTATACTCACTTCATGCTTCCTCCTTCACTCCGGTTCACATTTATTCAGCAAAACCTCAGTCATAGAATCATAGAATAGTTATGGTTGGGAAGGACCTCAAGATCATCTAGTTCCAACCCCCCCGGCATGGGCAGGGTCACCTCACACTAAACCATCCCACACAAGGCCTCATCCAACCTGGCCTTGAACACTGCCAGGGATGGAGCAAATTTTTTTTTTTTTTTTTTTTTGCACACTACTGGAATCTATACTGTGGGTTTTAAATACTAAGAGGTGGGAAGAAAAATGTAGTGGCTCTGTTCTTCCCCAAATAAGTGATGGCAAATGACTGTACAATGAGCTCCTGAGCTTGTATGTGCAGAGAGGAATTTAGCCTTGCAGAAAAGCTCCTGCTGATCATGTTTAGCTCACAGTGAGCTTTAAACTGCGACACAAACATTGCTGTCACTCCTCACTTTATCTCCTAAAAGTGCATTTGAAACCATCGTTTCTGGTGCGCTCTCTCATTTCGAGAGGAATTGTGACAGGGGAGGACGAGCGCTTGGACTCTAATCATACAGCCGAAGGGGCAGCAGGGAAACTCCTGATGGGCATCTTCAGCACACAGTGAGCTTTGCAAATCTGAAACACACATTGCTGTCACCTCTCACTTTCCTACCTGAAAGTCCAATTGAATCCTACTTCTCCTGTGCTTTGCTCCTTGTGAGCAGTAGCAGAATATAGCACTTACGTTTGCACTCTGCTGAAACAGCAGAAGAGACAGTCCTGAAAGTTCCCACTGATCATCTTCAGCGCACAGCGAGCTTTGCAACTCTGCAGCACACATTGCTGTCACTCCTCCTTTTTTGCCTGAAAGACCAATTGATTCCACCATCTCTGTGCCCGCTCTCTGCTGAGCAGCAACAGGGAGAGTATAGCAGGAATGTTTAGCCTAGGGCTAAAACAGCAGAAGAGCCTTGCAAAAAAGCTCCTGCTGATCATGATTAGCACACAGTGAGCTTTGAGGCTGTGACACAAACACTGCTGTCACTCCTCACTTTATCTCCTAAAAGTGCATTTGAGTCCAACGTTTTTGGTGCCCTCTCTCGTTTCAAGAGCAGATGTGACAGGGGAGGACGAGCACTTGGACTCTAATCCCACAGCCGAAGGGGCAGCAGGGAAACTCCTGCTGGGCGTTCTCAGCACACAGTGAGCTTTGCAACTCTGAAACACACATTGCTGTCACCTCTCACTTTCCTACCTGAAAGTCCAATTGAATCCCTCTTCTCCTGTGCTTTGCTCCTTGTGAGCAGTAGCAGAATATAGCCCATAAGATTGCACTCTGCTGAAACAGCAGAAGAGACAGTCCAGAAAGATCCCACTGATCATCTTCAGTGCACAGCGAGCTTTACAACTCTGCAACACACATTGCTGTCAGTCCTAACTTTCCTGCCTGAAAGACGAACTGATTCCACCATCTCTGTGCCCGCTCTCTGCTGAGCAGCAACAGGGAGACTATAGCAGGAATGTTTAGACTGGGCTAAAACAGCATAAGAGCCTTGCAAAAAAGCTCCTGCTGATCATGATTAGCACACAGTGAGCTTTGAAACTGTGACACAAACATTGCTGTCACTCCTCACTTTATCTCCTAAAAGTGCATTTGAAACCATCGTTTCTGGGGCGCTCTCTCATTTCGAGAGGAGTTGTGACAGGGGAGGACGAGCGCATGGACTCTAATCCCACAGCTGAAGGGCCAGAAGGGAAAATCCTGCTGGGCATCTTCAGCACACAGTGAGCTTTGCAACTCTGAAACACACATTGCTGACAATTCTCACTTTCCTACCTGAAAGTCCAATTGAATCCTACATCTCCTGTTCTTGCTTTGTGAGCAGTAGCAGAATATAGCAGTTACGTATGGACTCTGCTGAAACAGCAGAAAAGACAGTCCAGAAAGTTCCCACTGATCACCTTCAGTGCGCAGCGAGCTTTCCAACTCTGCAACACACATTGCTGTCACTCCTCCCTTTCCTGCCTGAAAGACCAACTGATTCCACCATCTCTGTGTCCGCTCTCTGCTGAGCAGCAACATGGAGAGTATAGCAGGAAGGCTTAGACTGGGCTAAAACAGCAGAAGAGCCATGCAAAAAAGCTCCTGCTTTTCATGTTTAGCGCACAGTGAGCTTTAAACTGCGACACAAACATTGCTGTCACTCACTTTATCTCCTAAAAGTGCATTTGAGTCCAACGTTTTTGGTACCCTCTCTCCTTTCAAGAGCAGATGTGACAGGGGAGGACGAGCGCTTGGACTCTAATCCCACAGCCGAAGGGCCAGCAGGGAAACTCCTGCTGGGCATCTTCAGCACACAGTGAGCTTTGCAACTCTGAAACACATATAGCTGTCACCTCTCACTTTTTTACCTGAATGTCCAATTGAATCCTACATCTCCTGTGCTCTTCTGCTGTTTCAGCAGATTCCAAACGTAAGTGCTATATTCTGCTACTGCTCACAAGGAGCAAGCACAGGAGATGTAGGATTCAACTGGACTTTCAGGTAGGAAAGTGAGAGGCGACAGCCATGTGTGTTTCAGAGTTGCAAAGCCCACTGTGTGCTGAAGATGCCCAGCAGGAGTTTCCCTGCTGGCCCTTCGGCTGTGGGATTAGAGTCCAAGCGCTCGTCCTCCCCTGTCACAACTCCTCTCGAAACGAGAGAGCACACCAGAAACAATGGTTTCAAATGCACTTTTAGGAGGCTAACTGAGGAGTGGCAGCAATGTTTGTGTCGCAGTTTAAAGCTCACTGTGCGCTAAACATGAAAAGCAGGAGCTTTTTTGCAAGGCTCTTCTGCTGTTTTAGCCCAGTCTAAACATTCCTGCTATACTCTCCCCGTACCTGCTCAATAGAGTGCGGGCACAGTGATGGTGGAATCAATTGGTCTTTCAGGCAAAAAAGGAGGAGTGACAGCAATGTGTGCTGCAGAGTTGCAAAGCTCGCTGTGCGCTGAAGATGATCAGTGGGAACTTTCAGGACTGTCTCTTCTGCTGTTTCAGCAGAGTGCAAACGTAAGTGCTATATTCTGCTACTGCTCACAAGGAGCAAAGCACAGGAGAAGTAGGATTCAATTGGACTTTCAGGTAGGAAAGTGAGAGGTGACAGCAATGTGTGTTTCAGATTTGCAAAGCTCACTGTGTGCTGAAGATGCCCATCAGGAGTTTCCCTGCTGCCCCTTCGGCTGTATGATTAGAGTCCAAGCGCTCGTCCTCCCCTGTCACAATTCCTCTCGAAATGAGAGAGCGCACCAGAAACGATGGTTTCAAATGCACTTTTTGGAGATAAAGTGAGGAGTGACAGCAATGTTTGTGTCACAGCTTCAAAACTCACTGTGTGCTAAACATGATCAACAGGAGCTTTTTTGCAAGGCTCTTCTGCTGTTTTAGCCCAGTCTAAACATTCCTGCTATAATCTCTCTGTTGCTGCTCAGCAGAGAGCGGGCACAGAGATGGTGGAATCAGTTCGTCTTTCAGGCAGGAAAGGGAGGAGTGACAGCAATGTGTGTTGCAGAGTTGCAAAGTTCGCTGTGCGCTGATGATCAGTGGGAACTTTCTGGACTGTCTCTTCTGCTGTTTCAGCAGATTCCAAACGTAAGTGCTATATTCTGCTACTGCTCACAAGAAGCCAGCACAGGAGATGTAGGATTCAATTGGACTTTTAGGAGATAAAGTGAGGAGTGACAGCAATGTTTGTGTCACAGTTTAAAGCTCACTGTGCGCTAAACATGATCAGCAGGAGCTTTTTTGCAAGGCTCTTCTGTTTTAGCCCAGTCTAAACATTCCTGCTATAGTCTCCCTGTTGCTGCTCAGCAGAGAGCGGGCACAGAGATGGTGGAATCTGTTCGTCTTTCAGGCAGGAAATGGAGGACTGACAGCAATGTGTGTTGCACAGTTGTAAATCTCGCTGTGCGCTGAAGATGATCAGTGGGATCTTTCTGGACTGTCTCTTCTGCTTTTTCAGCTGAGTGCAAACTTATGGGCTATATTCTGCTACTGCTCACAAGGAGTAAAGCACAGGAAAAGAGGGATTCAATTGGACTTTCAGGTAGGAAAGTGAGAGGTGACAGCAATGTGTGTTTCAGAGTTGCAAAGCTCACTGTGTGCTGAAGATGCCCAACAGGAGTTTCCCTGCTGGCCCTTCGGCTGTGGGATTAGAGTCCAAGCGCTCGTCCTCCCCTGTCACAACTCCTCTCAAAACGAGAGAGCGCACCAGAAACGATGGATTCAAATGCACTTTTAGGAGATAAAGTGAGGAGTGACAGCAATGTTTGTGTCACAGTTTAAAGCTCACTGTGTGCTAATCATGATCAGCAGGAGCTTTTTTGCAAGGCTCTTCTGCTGTTTTAGCCCAGACTAAACATTCCTGCTATACTCTCCCCGTTGCTGCTCAGCAGAGAGCGGACACAGAGATGGTGGAATCAGTTGGTCTTTCAGGCAGTAAAGGCAGGAGTGACAGCAATTTGTGTTGCACAGTTGCAAAGCTCGCTGTGCGCTGAAGATGATCAGTGGGAACTTTCTAGACTATCTCTTCTGCTGTTTCAGCAGAGTGCAAACGTAAGTGCTATATTCTGCTACTGCTCACAAAGAGCAAGCACAGGAGATGTAGGATTCAATTGGACTTTCAGGTCGGAAAGTGAGAGGTGACAGCAATATGTGTTTCAGAGTTGCAAAGCTCACTGTGTGCTGAGGATGCCCAGCAGGAATTTCCCTGCTGGCCCTTCGGCTGTGGGATTAGAGTCCAAGCGCTTCTCCTCCCCTGTCACATCTGCTCTTGAAACGAGAGAGGGCACCAAAAACTTTGGAATCAAATGCACTTTTAGGAGATAAAGTGAGGAGTGACAGCAGTGTTTGTGTCACAGCTTCAAAGCTCACTGTGTGCTAAACATGATCAGCAGGAGCTTTTTTGCAAGGCTCTTCTGCTGTTTTAGACCAGTCTAAACATTCCTGCTCTACTCTCTCTGTTGCTGCTCAGCAGAGAGCGGGCACAGAGATG
This sequence comes from Lathamus discolor, assembly GCF_037157495.1. Taxonomy (NCBI): domain Eukaryota; kingdom Metazoa; phylum Chordata; class Aves; order Psittaciformes; family Psittacidae; genus Lathamus; species Lathamus discolor. The sequence goes on along the minus strand of NC_088908.1, from coordinate 15,467,132 downwards.
GTGGAATCAGTTCGTCTTTCAGGCAGGAAAGGGAGGACTGACAGCAATGTGTGCTGCAGAGTTGCAAAGCTCGCTGTGCGCTGAAGATGATCAGTAAGATCTTTCTGGACTGTCTCTTCTGCTGTTTCAGCAGAGTCCAAACGTAAGTGCTATATTCTGCTGCTGCTCACAAAGCAAGAACAGGAGATGTAGGATTCAATTGGACTTTCAGGTAGGAAAGTGAGAGGTGACAGCAATGTGTGTTTCAGAGTTGCAAAGCTCACTGTGTGCTGAAGATGCCCAGCAGGAGTTTCCCTGCTGGCCCTTCGGCTGTGGGATTTGAGTCCAAGCGCTCGTCCTCCCCTGTCACAACTCCTCTGGAAACAAGAGAGCGCACCAGAAACAATGGAGTCAAATGCACTTTTAGGAGATAAAGTGAGTGACAGCAATGTTTGTGTCAAAGTTTAAAGCTCACGGTGCGCTAAACATGATCAGCAGGAGCTTTTTTGCAAGGCTCTTCTACTGTTTTAGCCCAGTCTAAACATTCCTGCTATACTCTCCCTGTTGCTGCTCAGCAGAGAGAGGGCACACAGATGGTGGAATCATTTCGTCTTTCAGGCAGGAAAGGGAGGTGTGACAGCAATGTGTGTTGCAGAGTTGCAAAGCTCGCTGTGCACTGAAGATGAGCAATGGGAACTTTCTGGACTGTCTCTTCTGCTGTTTCAGCAGAGTCCAAACGTAAGTGCTATATTCAGCTACTGCTTACAAGGAGCAAAGCACAGGAGATGTAGGATTCAATTGGACTTTCAGGTAGGAAAGTGAGAGGTGACATCAATGTGTGTTTCAGATTTGCAAAGCTCACTGTGTGCTGAAGATGCCCAGCAGGATTTTCCCTGCTGGCCCGCCAGCTGTGGGATTAGAGTCCATGCGCTCGTCCTCCCCTGTCACAACTCCTCTCGAAACGAGAGAGCGCACCAGAAACGATGGTTTTAAATGCACTTTTAGGAGATAAAGTGAGGAGTGACAGCAATGTTTGTGTCACAGTTTAAAGCTCATCTGCGCTAAACATGAAAAGCTTGCGCTTTTTTGCAAGGCTCTTCTGCTGTTTTAGCCCAGTCTAAACATTCCTGCTATACTCTCTCTGTTGCTGCTCAGCAGAGAGCGGGCACAGAGATGGTGGAATCAGTTCGTCTTTCAGGCAGGAAAGGGAGGAGTGACAGCAATGTGTGTTGCAGAGTTGCAAAGCTCGCTGTGCGCTGAAGATGATCAGTAAGATCTTTCTGGACTGTCTCTTCTGCTGTTTCAGCAGAGTGCAAACGTAAGTGCTATATTCTGCTGCTGCTCACAAAGCAAGAACAGGAGATGTAGGATTCAATTGGACTTTCAGGTAGTAAAGTGAGAGGTGACAGCAATGTGTGTTTCAGAGTTGCAAAGCTCACTGTGTGCTGAAGATGCCCAGCAGGAGTTTCCCTGCTGGCCCTTCGGCTGCGGGATTTGAGTCCAAGCGCTCGTCCTCCCCTGTCACAACTCCTCTTAAAACAAGAGAGCGCACCAGAAACAATGGAGTCAAATGCACTTTTAGGAGATAAAGTGAGTGACAGCAATGTTTGTGTCAAAGTTTAAAGCTCACGGTGCGCTAAACATGATCAGCAGGAGCTTTTTTGCAAGGCTCTTCTACTGTTTTAGCCCAGTCTAAACATTCCTGCTATACTCTCCCTGTTGCTGCTCAGCAGAGAGAGGGCACACAGATGGTGGAATCATTTCGTCTTTCAGGCAGGAAAGGGAGGTGTGACAGCAATGTGTGTTGCAGAGTTGCAAAGCTCGCTGTGCACTGAAGATGAGCAATGGGAACTTTCTGGACTGTCTCTTCTGCTGTTTCAGCAGAGTCCAAACGTAAGTGCTATATTCAGCTACTGCTTACAAGGAGCAAAGCACAGGAGATGTAGGATTCAATTGGACTTTCAGGTAGGAAAGTGAGAGGTGACATCAATGTGTGTTTCAGATTTGCAAAGCTCACTGTGTGCTGAAAATGCCCATCAGGAGTTTCCCTGCTGCCCCTTCGGCTGTATGATTAGAGTCCAAGCGCTCGTCCTCCCCTGTCACAACTCCTCTCGAAACGAGAGAGCGCACCAGAAACGATGGATTCAAATGCACTTTTAGGAGATAAAGTGAGGAGAGACAGCAATGGTTGTATCACAGCTTCAAAGCTCACTGTGTGCTAATCATGATCAGCAGGAGCTTTTTTGCATGGCTCTTCTGCTGTTTTAGCCCAGTCTAAACATTCCTGCTATAGTCTCCCTGTTGCTGCTCAGCAGAGAGATAGTGGAATCAGTTTGTCTTTCAGGCAGGAAAGTTAGGACTGACAGCAATGTGTGTTGCAGAGTTGTAAAGCTCGCTGTGCACTGAAGATGATCAGTGGGATCTTTCTGGACTGTCTGTTCTGCTTTTTCAGCAGAGTGCAAAATTATGGGCTAAAACAGCAGAAGAGCCATGCAAAAAAGCTCCTGCTGATCATGTTTAGCTCACAGTGAGCTTTAAACTGTGACACAAACATTGCTGTCACTCCTCACTTTATCTCCTAAAAGTGCATTTGAAACCATCGTTTCTGAACGATCTGAAAACTCTCTCCTGAGCAGCAACGGGGAGAGTATAGCAGGAATGTTTAGTCTGGGCTAAAACAGCAGAAGAGCCATGCAAAAAAGCTCCTGCGGATCATGATTAGCACACAGTGAGCTTTGAATCTGTGACACAACCATTGCTGTCCCTCCTCACTTTATCTCCTAAAAGTGCATTTGAAACCATCGTTTCCGGTGCGCTCTCTCATTTTGAGAGGAGTTGTGACAGGGGAGGACGAGCGCTTGGACTCTAATCCCACAGCCGAAGGGCCATCAGGGAAACTCCTGCTGGGCATCTTCAGCACACATTGAGCTTTGCTACTCTGAAACACACATTGCTGTCACCTCTCACTTTCCTACCTGAAAGTCCAATTGAATCCTACATCTCCTGTGCTTGCTCCTTGTGAGCAGTAGCAGAATATAGCACTTACGTTCAGATTCTGCTGAAACAGCAGAAGAGACAGTCCAGAAAGTTAACACTGATCATCTTCAGCGCACAGCGAGCTTTGCAGCTCTGCAGCACACATTGCTGTCACTCCTCCCTTTCCTGCCTGAAAGACCAATTGATTCCACCATCTCTGTGCCCGCTCTCTGCTTAGCAGCAACAGAGAGAGTATAGCAGGAATGTTTAGACAGGGCTATAACAGCAGAAGAGCCTTGCAAAAAAGCTCCAGCTTTTCATGTTTAGCGCACAGTGAGCTTTAAACTGCGACACAAACATTGCTGCCACTCACTTTATCTCCTAAAAGTGCATTTGAATCTCTCGTTTCTGGGGCGCTCTCTCGTTTCGAGAGGAGTTGTGACAGGGGAGGACGAGCGCTTGGACTCTAATCCCACAGCCGAAGGGCGTGCAGGGAAAGTCCTGCTGGGCATCTTCAGCACACAGTGAGCTTTGCAACTCTGAAACACATATAGCTGTCACCTCTGACTTTCCTAGTTGAAAGTCCAATTGAATCATACATCTCCTGTGCTTGCTCCTTGTGAGCAGTAGCAGAATATAGCACTTACGTTTGCACTCTGCTGAAACAGCAGAAGAGACAGTCCTGAAAGTTCCCACTGATCATCTTCAGCGCACAGCGAGCTTTGCAACTCTGCAACACACATTGCTGTCACTCCTCACTTCATCTCCTAATAATCCGTTTGAATCCATGGTCTCTCCCGCCCTCTCTCGTTTGAACAGCAGCAGTGACAGGTGAACACGATCTCTTGGCCTCTGCTCCCACAGCCGAAGAGCCCGGAGTGAAAGCTCCGGCAGGGCATCTTCAGCACGCAGTCAGCTTTGCAACTGTGACACATATATTGCTCTCGCTCCGCACTTTCCTACCTCAAAGTCCAATTGAATCCAAAATCTCTGTGCCCTTTCTCTGCTGGGCAGAAGCAGAGTAGAGCAGGAACCTTTAGCCAATGCTAAAAGAGCAGAAGAGACAGTCCAGAAAGTTCCCACTGATCATCTTCAGCGCACAGCGAGCTTTGCAACTCTGCAACACACATTGCTGTCACTCCTCCCTTTTTGCCTGAAAGACCAGCTGAATCCACCATCTCTGTGCCCGCTCTCTGCTGAGCAGCAACAGAGATAGTAGAGCAGGAATTTTTAGACCTGCCTAAAACAGCAGAAGAGCCTTGCAAAAAATCTCCTGCTTGATCATGTTTTGCACACAGTGAGCTTTAAACTGTGACACAAGCATTGCTGTCACTCCTCACTTTATCTCCTAAAAGTGCATTTGAATCCAAAGTTTCTTGTGCGCTCTCTCGTTTCGAGAGGAGTTGTGACAGGGGAGGAGCAGCGCTTGGACTCTAATCCCACAGACGAAGGGCCAGCAGGGAAACTCCTGCAGGGCATCTTCAGCACACAGTGAGCTTTGCAACTCTGCAAAACACATTGCTGTAACTCCTCCTTCTCCTGCCTGGAAGACCAATTGATTCCAACATCTCTGTGCCCACTCTCTGCTGAGCAGCATCAGAGAGAGTAGAGCAGGAATGTTTAGACTGGGCTAAAACAGCAGAAGAGCCTTGCAAAAAAGCTCCTCCTGATCATGTTTAGCACACAGTGAGCTTTAAACTGTGACACAAACATTGCTGTCACTCTTCACTCTTTCTCCTAAAAGACCATTTCAATCCAAGAACTCCGTTGCCAGCACTCTGCTGAGCAGCAGAGTGAGCAGGAATGTCTGCAATCTGTAAGGCAGTGGAAGAGACAGGCCTGAAGGCTGCTCTTGTGCTTCTTCAACACACTGAGCTTTACAACTTTGACACACACACTGTTGTCACTCCTCATTGTAGCTCCTAAAAGTGCATTTGAATCCAGCGTTTCTGGTCTCCACTCTCGTTTCAAGAGCAGCAGAGGAAGGTGAGCACGAGCGCTTGGAATCCACTCCCAGTTCCGAAGGGCAGGGAGGGAAAGTCCTTGCAGATCATCTTCAGCGCACAGTGAGCTTTGCAACTCTGAAACACACATTGCTGTCACTCCTCACTTCATCTCCTAATAATCCGTTTGAATCCATGGTCTCTCCCGCCCTCTCTCGTTTGAACAGCAGCAGTGACAGGTGAACACGATCTCTTGGCCTCTGCTCCCACAGCCGAAGAGCCCGGAGTGAAAGCTCCGGCAGGGCATCTTCAGCACGCAGTCAGCTTTGCAACTGTGACACATATATTGCTCTCGCTCCGCACTTTCCTACCTCAAAGTCCAATTGAATCCAAAATCTCTGTGCCCTTTCTCTGCTGGGCAGAAGCAGAGTAGAGCAGGAACCTTTAGCCAATGCTAAAAGAGCAGAAGAGACAGTCCAGAAAGTTCCCACTGATCATCTTCAGCGCACAGCGAGCTTTGCAACTCTGCAACACACATTGCTGTCACTCCTCCCTTTTTGCCTGAAAGACCAGTTGAATCCACCATCTCTGTGCCCGCTCTCTGCTGAGCAGCAACAGAGATAGTAGAGCAGGAATTTTTAGACCTGCCTAAAACAGCAGAAGAGCCTTGAAAAAAATCTCCTGCTTGATCATGTTTTGCACACAGTGAGCTTTAAACTGTGACACAAACATTGCTGTCACTCCTCACTTTATCTCCTAAAAGTGCATTTGAATCCAAAGTTTCTTGTGCGCTCTCTCGTTTGGAGAGGAGTTGTGACAGGGGAGGAGCAGCGCTTGGACTGTAATGCCACAGACGAAGGGCCAGCAGGGAAACTCCTGCAGGGCATCTTCAGCACACAATGAGCTTTGCAACTCTGCAAAACACATTGCTGTAACTCCTCCTTCTCCTGCCTGGAAGACCAATTGATTCCAACATCTCTGTGCCCACTCTCGGCTGAGCAGCATCAGAGAGAGTAGAGCAGGAATGTTTAGACTGGGCAAAAACAGCAGAAGAGCCTTGCAAAAAAGCTCCTCCTGATCATGTTTAGCACACAGTGAGCTTTAAACTGTGACACAAACATTGCTGTCACTCTTCACTCTTTCTCCTAAAAGACCATTTCAATCCAAGAACTCCGTTGCCAGCACTCTGCTGAGCAGCAGAGTGAGCAGGAATGTCTGCAATCTGTAAGGCAGTGGAAGAGACAGGCTGAAGGCAGCTCTTGTGCTTCTTCAACACACTGAGCTTTACAACTTTGACACACACACTGTTGTCACTCCTCATTGTAGCTCCTAAAAGTGCATTTGAATCCAGCGTTTCTGGTCTCCACTCTCGTTTCCAGTGCACCAGAGGCAGGTGAGCACGAGCGCTTGGAATCCGCTCCCAGTTCCGAAGGGCAGGGAGGGAAAGTCCTTGCAGATCATCTTCAGCGCACAGTGAGCTTTGCAACTCTGAAACACACATTGCTGTCACTCCTCACTTTATCTCCTAAAAGTGCATTTCAAGCCAACGTTTCTGGTGCGCTCTCTCGCTTCGAGAGCAGTTGTGACAGGGGAGGACGAGCGCTTGGATTCTAATTTCACAGCCGAAGGGCCAGCATGGAAACTACTGCTGGGCATCTTCAGCACACATTGTGATTCGCAACTCTGAAACACATATTGCTGTCACCTCTCCCTTTCCTACCTGAAAGTCCAATTGAATAATACATCTCCTGTGCTTGCTCTTTGTGAGCAGTAGCAGAATATAGCACTTACGTTTGGACTCTGCTGAAACAGCAGAAGAGACAGTCCAGAAAGTTCCCACTGATCATCTTCAGCACACAGTGAGCTTTGCAACTCTGCAACACACATTGCTGTCACTCCCCCCTTTCCTGCCTGAAAGACCAACTGAATCCACCATCTCTGTGCCCGCTCTCTGCTGAGCAACAACAGAGAGAGCAGAGCAGGAATGTTTGGACTGGGCTAAAACAGCAGAAGAGCCTTGCAAAAAATCTCCTGCTTGATCATGTTTTGCACTCAGTGAGCTTTGAAGCTGTGACACAAACATTGCTGTCACTCCTCACTTTATCTCCTAAAAGTGCATTTGAATCCAAAGCTTATGGTGCGCTCTCTCGTTTCGAGAGCAGATGTCACAGGGGAGGACGAGTGTTTGGACTCTAATTTCACAGACGAATTGCCAGCATGGAAACTCCTGCAGGGCATCTTCAGCACCCAGTGAGCTTTGCAACTCTGAAACACAAATAGCTGTCACCTCTCACTTTCCTACCTCGAAGTCCAATTGAATCCTACATCTCCTGTGCCTGCTCTTTGTGAGCAGTAGCAGAATATAGCACTTACGTTTGGACTCTGAAGAAACAGCAGAAGAGACAGTCCAGAAAGTTCCCACTGATCATCTTCAGCGAACAGCGAGCTTTGCAACTCTGCAACACACATTGCTGTCACTTCTTTTCCTGCCTGAAAGACCAATTGATTCCAACATCTCTGTGCCCACTCTCTGCTGAGCAGCAACAGAGAGTTGAGCAGGAATATTTAGCCTGGGCTAAAACAGCAGAAGAGCCTTGCAAAAAATCTCCTGCTTGATCATGTTTTGCACACAGTGAGCTTTAAACTGTGACACAAACATTGCTGTCACTCCTCACTTTATCTCCTAAAAGTGCATTTGAATCCAAAGTTTCTGGTACGCACTCTCGTTTGGAGAGGAGTTGTGACAGGGGAGGAGCAGCGCTTGGACTCTAATCCCACAGACGAAGGGCCAGCAGGGAAACTCCTGCAGGGCATCTTCAGCACACAGTGAGCTTTGCAACTCTGCAAAACACATTGCTGTAACTCCTCCTTCTCCTGCCTGGAAGACCAATTGATTCCAACATCTCTGTGCCCACTCTCTGCTGAGCAGCATCAGAGAGAGTAGAGCAGGAATGTTTAGACTGGGCTAAAACAGCAGAAGAGCCTTGCAAAAAAGCTCCTCCTGATCATGTTTAGCACACAGTGAGCTTTAAACTGTGACACAAACATTGCTGTCACTCTTCACTCTTTCTCCTAAAAGACCATTTCAATCCAAGAACTCCGTTGCCAGCACTCTGCTGAGCAGCAGAGTGAGCAGGAATGTCTGCAATCTGTAAGGCAGTGGAAGAGACAGGCTGAAGGCTGCTCTTGTGCTTCTTCAACACACTGAGCTTTACAACTTTGACACACACACTGTTGTCACTCCTCATTGTAGCTCCTAAAAGTGCATTTGAATCCAGCGTTTCTGGTCTCCACTCTCGTTTCCAGTGCAGCAGAGGCAGGTGAGCACGAGCGCTTGGAATCCGCTCCCAGTTCCGAAGGGCAGGGAGGGAAAGTCCTTGCAGATCATCTTCAGCGCACAGTGAGCTTTGCAACTCTGAAACACACATTGCTGTCACTCCTCACTTCATCTCCTAATAATCCGTTTGAATCCATGGTCTCTCCCGCCCTCTCTCGTTTGAACAGCAGCAGTGACAGGTGAACACGATCTCTTGGCCTCTGCTCCCACAGCCGAAGAGCCCGGAGTGAAAGCTCCGGCAGGGCATCTTCAGCACGCAGTCAGCTTTGCAACTGTGACACATATATTGCTCTCGCTCCGCACTTTCCTACCTCAAAGTCCAATTGAATCCAAAACTCTGTGCCCTTTCTCTGCTGGGCAGAAGCAGAGTAGAGCAGGAACCTTTAGCCAATGCTAAAAGAGCAGAAGAGACAGTCCAGAAAGTTCCCACTGATCATCTTCAGCGCACAGCGAGCTTTGCAACTCTGCAACACACATTGCTGTCACTCCTCCCTTTTTGCCTGAAAGACCAGTTGAATCCACCATCTCTGTGCCCGCTCTCTGCTGAGCAGCAACAGAGATAGTAGAGCAGGAATTTTTAGACCTGCCTAAAACAGCAGAAGAGCCTTGAAAAAAATCTCCTGCTTGATCATGTTTTGCACACAGTGAGCTTTAAACTGTGACACAAACATTGCTGTCACTCCTCACTTTATCTCCTAAAAGTGCATTTGAATCCAAAGTTTCTGGTGCGCTCTCTCGTTTGGAGAGGAGTTGTGACAGGGGAGGAGCAGCGCTTGGACTCTAATCCCACAGACGAAGGGCCAGCAGGGAAACTCCTGCAGGGCATCTTCAGCACACAATGAGCTTTGCAACTCTGCAAAACACATTGCTGTAACTCCTCCTTTTCCTGCCTGGAAGACCTATTGATTCCAACATCTCTGTGCGCACTCTCTGCTGAGCAGCAACAGAGAGAGTAGAGCAGGAATGTTTAGACTGGGCTAAAACAGCAGAAGAGCCTTGCAAAAAAGCTCCTCCTGATCATGTTTAGCACACAGTGAGCTTTAAACTGTGACACAAACATTGCTGTCACTCTTCACTCTTTCTCCTAAAAGACCATTTCAATCCAAGAACTCCGTTGCCAGCACTCTGCTGAGCAGCAGAGTGAGCAGGAATGTCTGCAATCTGTAAGGCAGTGGAAGAGACAGGCCTGAAGGCTGCTCTTGTGCTTCTTCAGCACACTGAGCTTTACAACTGTGACACACACACTGTTGTCACTCCTCATTGTAGCTCCTAAAAGTGCATTTGAATCCAGCGTTTCTGGTCTCCACTCTCGTTTCAAGAGCAGCAGAGGCAGGTGAGCACGAGCGCTTGGAATCCACTCCCAGTTCCGAAGGGCAGGGAGGGAAAGTCCTTGCAGATCATCTTCAGCGCACAGTGAGCTTTGCAACTCTGAAACACACATTGCTGTCACTCCTCACTTCATCTCCTAATAATCCGTTTGAATCCATGGTCTCTCCCGCCCTCTCTCGTTTGAACAGCAGCAGTGACAGGTGAACACGATCTCTTGGCCTCTGCTCCCACAGCCGAAGAGCCCGGAGTGAAAGCTCCGGCAGGGCATCTTCAGCACGCAGTCAGCTTTGCAACTGTGACACATATATTGCTCTCGCTCCGCACTTTCCTACCTCAAAGTCCAATTGAATCCAAAATCTCTGTGCCCTTTCTCTGCTGGGCAGAAGCAGAGAGAGTAGAGCAGGAACCTTTAGCCAATGCTAAAAGAGCAGAAGAGACAGTCCAGAAAGTTCCCACTGATCATCTTCAGCGCACAGCGAGCTTTGCAACTCTGCAACACACATTGCTGTCACTCCTCCCTTTTTGCCTGAAAGACCAGCTGAATCCACCATCTCTGTGCCCGCTCTCTGCTGAGCAGCAACAGAGATAGTAGAGCAGGAATTTTTAGACCTGCCGAAAACAGCAGAAGAGCCTTGAAAAAAATCTCCTGCTTGATCATGTTTTGCACACAGTGAGCTTTAAACTGTGACACAAACATTGCTGTCACTCCTCACTTTATCTCCTAAAAGTGCATTTGAATCCAAAGTTTCTGGTGCGCTCTCTCGTTTCGAGAGGAGTTGTGACAGGGGAGGAGCAGCGCTTGGACTCTAATCCCACAGACGAAGGGCCAGCAGGGAAACTCCTGCAGGGCATCTTCAGCACACAGTGAGCTTTGCAACTCTGCAAAACACATTGCTGTAACTCCTCCTTCTCCTGCCTGGAAGACCTATTGATTCCAACATCTCTGTGCCCACTCTCTGCTGAGCAGCATCAGAGAGAGTAGAGCAGGAATGTTTAGACTGGGCTAAAACAGCAGAAGAGCCTTGCAAAAAAGCTCCTCCTGATCATGTTTAGCACACAGTGAGCTTTAAACTGTGACACAAACATTGCTGTCACTCTTCACTCTTTCTCCTAAAAGACCATTTCAATCCGAGAACTCCGTTGCCAGCACTCTGCTGAGCAGCAGAGTGAGCAGGAATGTCTGCAATCTGTAAGGCAGTGGAAGAGACAGGCTGAAGGCTGCTCTTGTGCTTCTTCAACACACTGAGCTTTACAACTTTGACACACACACTGTTGTCACTCCTCATTGTAGCTCCTAAAAGTGCATTTGAATCCAGCGTTTCTGGTCTCCACTCTCGTTTCCAGTGCAGCAGAGGCAGGTGAGCACGAGCGCTTGGAATCCGCTCCCAGTTCCGAAGGGCAGGGAGGGAAAGTCCTTGCAGATCATCTTCAGCGCACAGTGAGCTTTGCAACTCTGAAACACACATTGCTGTCACTCCTCACTTTATCTCCTAAAAGTGCATTTCAAGCCAACGTTTCTGGTGCGCTCTCTCGCTTCGAGAGCAGTTGTGACAGGGGAGGACGAGCGCTTGGATTCTAATTTCACAGCCGAAGGGCCAGCATGGAAACTACTGCTGGGCATCTTCAGCACACATTGTGATTCGCAACTCTGAAACACATATTGCTGTCACCTCTCACTTTCCTACCTCAAAGTGAAATTGAATAATACATCTCCTGTGCTTGCTCTTTGTGAGCAGTAGCAGAATATAGCACTTACGTTTGGACTCTGCTGAAACAGCAGAAGAGACAGTCCAGAAAGTTCCCACTGATCATCTTCAGCACACAGTGAGCTTTGCAACTCTGCAACACACATTGCTGTCACTCCCCCCTTTCCTGCCTGAAAGACCAACTGAATCCACCATCTCTGTGCCCGCTCTCTGCTGAGCAACAACAGAGAGAGCAGAGCAGGAATGTTTGGACTGGGCTAAAACAGCAGAAGAGCCTTGCAAAAAATCTCCTGCTTGATCATGTTTTGCACTCATTGAGCTTTAAACTGTGACACAAACATTGCTGTCACTCCTCACTTTATCTCCTAAAAGTGCATTTGAATCCAAAGTTTATGGTGCGCTCTCTCGTTTCGAGAGCAGATGTCACAGGGGAGGACGAGTGTTTGGACTCTAATTTCACAGACGAATTGCCAGCATGGAAACTCCTGCAGGGCATCTTCAGCACCCAGTGAGCTTTGCAACTCTGAAACACAAATAGCTGTCACCTCTCACTTTCCTACCTCAAAGTCCAATTGAATCCTACATCTCCTGTGCTTGCTCTTTGTGAGCAGTAGCAGAATATAGCACTTACGTTTGGACTCTGAAGAAACAGCAGAAGAGACAGTCCAGAAAGTTCCCACTGATCATCTTCAGCGAACAGCGAGCTTTGCAACTCTGCAACACACATTGCTGTCACTTCTTTTCCTGCCTGAAAGACCAATTGATTCCAACATCTCTGTGCCCACTCTCTGCTGAGCAGCAACAGAGAGTTGAGCAGGAATATTTAGCCTGGGCTAAAACAGCAGAAGAGCCTTGCAAAAAATCTCCTGCTTGATCATGTTTTGCACACAGTGAGCTTTAAACTGTGACACAAACATTGCTGTCACTCCTCACTTTATCTCCTAAAAGTGCATTTGAATCCAAAGTTTCTGGTGCGCTCTCTCGTTTGGAGAGGAGTTGTGACAGGGGAGGAGCAGCGCTTGGACTCTAATCCCACAGACGAAGGGCCAGCAGGGAAACTCCTGCAGGGCATCTTCAGCACACAATGAGCTTTGCAACTCTGCAAAACACATTGCTGTAACTCCTCCTTTTCCTGCCTGGAAGACCTATTGATTCCAACATCTCTGTGCGCACTCTCTGCTGAGCAGCAACAGAGAGAGTAGAGCAGGAATGTTTAGACTGGGCTAAAACAGCAGAAGAGCCTTGCAAAAAAGCTCCTCCTGATCATGTTTAGCACACAGTGAGCTTTAAACTGTGACACAAACATTGCTGTCACTCTTCACTCTTTCTCCTAAAAGACCATTTCAATCCAAGAACTCCGTTGCCAGCACTCTGCTGAGCAGCAGAGTGAGCAGGAATGTCTGCAATCTGTAAGGCAGTGGAAGAGACAGGCTGAAGGCTGCTCTTGTGCTTCTTCAGCACACTGAGCTTTACAACTGTGACACACACACTGTTGTCACTCCTCATTGTAGCTCCTAAAAGTGCATTTGTGTAGAGAGCTTAACAACTGAATGGCTAAGTAACAAAGGGCATGATACTGTGCAGCTGGTGGAAATGTAGGCCCCCAGGGCACAGCAATCTCGTGGTTAATGTTTACCCTGATTTGCTTAAGAAACAGGATATGCATCTTGCTGAGATAAGAGCAAGGGTATCTTGCTGGAATAGCACAATGGTCTTGCTTGGGCAAGTTGGGACATGTCGAGACATGTTGAAACAAGAAGTGGTCACAGTTACCTGGAGACCCCTGCATCGACACAGGCTGACCAATGATTTTGCTGTATCTTATCAGACAATGTAACTAACCCTGCAAGCTATAAAAGTGGATGTGTCTTGCTAAATAAACGAGGCTTGCTGACCATGAGAGCATGAGGCTTGTCTCCCGCGACTCCAACAACATCTTGCTAAATAAACGAGACTTGCTGACCATGAGAGCATGAGGCTTGTCTCCCGCGACTCCAACAACTGGCGCCCGAACAGGGACACTTCCCTTTGCCTGAAGGAGTTGCGTTGGGTGCAGGTCTCGATTTAAAGACGGCTTCTGCAGAACGGGAGTGCTACATCGGTGGGCTGCTCGTCTCCTGCTTTGGCCCAGAGTGCTGCATCGGCAGGCTCTGCTGCTACGCGCTGCCGACGCCTGGAGGGTGCAACGGATCCGGTAAATATGGACAGGCAAGCGGCGTATGATCTTTTTACTGCCTTCCTCCGTCGTCGGGGGGTAAAAGGCTTAGATTTTGATAAGGACCTCCCTGCCCTTCTTTCCCATGCTCGGTCCCTCGGTATTTTTAGTGACCCCCACTCTATTCACCAATTATCGGAATGGCGCCGCTACGGCGATAAATTATGGGACCTTACGATAGACGATGATAAAATTGCTAAAAAATTATCCAAATTATGGCGCTTGATACATAACGAACTCTTGATGGTACAGGCAGAGAAACGTGCGGCCGAAAGTGCCCGTCTGGCACAAAATCAAAATCGTCACTATGATCCTTCTGCCCCTAATCCGCCGACCGTTTCGACAGTCGAGATACCCCCCCCCCCCCCTCCCCCCTCAGATACCCCCCCCCCTCCTCCTCCCCCTCTTCCCTCTCCCCCGTCTGCCTCTATTATGGAAAACGGACCATCTGAGTCTCCTCCAAACTCCCTTCCTTTGTTTCCTAATGCCACGGAGCCGTTCCCCGGAGCCCTTTCGGACCTCGCGGAGGCTATGGCAAGTCAGAGACGGGAAGTTTGGGCTGCTCTGGCACGCCACGGAGTCGAAAACGGAGACAGGGTCCTTGCCGACGCGGCACAAGACCATGTTGCTACTTCTATGGCCTTTCCTGTTATTTTCCACCCTCGACCAGGCGGCGGTCATAGGGTAGATATCACTCAAATGGATTGGAAAATATTGGCACAACTCCGAGCTACAGTCTCTCAATTCGGGGTTACTAGTGAACCGGCCAAGCAGATGCTTGATTACTTATTTAATTCAATGATTCTCCTGACTGTAGACATCAAGGGTATCGCTCGTTTAATTTATACCCCTCATCAGAAACTTACATTTGATGCAAGATGGGGGGAGGAAGCGGCTGCTTCAGTAGCATTACCTCGTGCCCAAGGAGACCCCCTTTTTGGAATTACAATGAATGAATTACTAGGAAACGGTGATTATACTCGAACAGATGCCCAGGCTGGTATAGGAGTAGAAAAATTAAGAGAGGTCATGCGGGTGGCAAAAAGGGCAATGGACAAAATTCGGGAGCCGGGGGGGCCCCCTATGTATATGAACATTAAACAAGGCCGAGAGGAACCCCTTGGGTCATTCATTGACAAATTGATGCAAGCCCTTTCTAAAGCTGGTGTTGCGGAGCACATGCAGGACGCACTCCTAAAGCAGTGTGTTATACAAAATGGTAATCAAGTCACACGCTCCCTTATCGCTACTGCTCCTGGCAACTGGGTAATTCAAGACCTCTTAGATAAAGCAAATACTCTCCCCTTAAGCAGTCAAATTTTTGTAGTGGAAGCCCTTAACAAAATTGGTGAAGGCCTTAACGCCCAGTCTAAAGTTCAAAGCCAAGTTTTGGCAGCCCTTGCACCTCTTCAGGCGGCAGTTGCGCAGACTCGCCCAGCAGCTCCAGCCACCCGAATGAAGTGTTTTCGATGCGGAAAATTAGGCCACATTCGTCGCGACTGTCAGGCCCCTGGTGTTTGGACCCAAGTGGATCCCTGCTCGCTGGACTCGAGCTGCTCAATCGAATGGACAGCCCAGAACTCCGTCGTCGTCATCGTCTGCAGCTGATCCTTCGTCCGTTGCTGGAACCACTTGAAAGACATTTTGGGATTCGCTTTTCCTATTCGACTCAAGAAGAGGCAGAACTCCATTTGTTTTGGGAACTTATGAGAACATTTGATCGGATTTTGTCTCCTACTCGTTATTGTTTAGCGTGTTTACAAGATTATCATAGGGCTTGGATCAAAATTAAGTGTGGAAATTGTCACCAAAAGGTTTGGGTGTCCCAAAGCCAATTACAGGCACATGGTGCTTGTGTAAACTGTACCTGGAATCCCCATCATAATTACAATCCTTATAGAGCACTGCTGGCGGAGGCAGGTATAACTCCTCCCATAAATCTACCCTTAACGTATCTATTAGTCGAGAATCGGGAAGATCTGGAACAACGATATTTGAAATATCGGGTTCAGGAGATTCTCTCCCAGATTCAAACCACACTAGCCACAGTGCCTCTAGAGATTAAGTGCGGTAAAGATGTGGGTATTCCGCTTTTGTGGCAAGTTAAACCTGAAGATTGGGATCGTGCTTGTCGCCGTTTCCGGCCTCAACACAGGAGCTTGGGACACTCTAAACAAAATAGAGGAACGAAAAAACATGTGGGTCACTTGGGCTGAAAAAGTTAACCAAAGTAGTTTATGCCTTGCTCTTGCTAAAGCTTCTGACCCCTTTAGAACCTGTTTGATAGGCGTCCCAGCCAATTTTACCTTTCAGCTCAATATAAGAAAAAATGTCTCTGAAATCCAAGAATTTCACCTGCTTGGTTCTGCGCCTGCACAATATTGTTTTCACTTTGACTCTTGGAAGGACCCTTTTGGGCTTCCACATAACACAGTAAATGTTTCCTCAAATAGGCCTGGCTTGTTACCCTAATAGAAAAAATTGTTTTGGTGGTGGTTGTAATATTATTAGCAGTATTGCTTTTGCCGTGTATTATGCAGTGTTTACAAAAAATGATATCGAACGCTTTTAATCATAAAATGGCTATGCTTGCTGTTAAAGAAAACAGGGGAAGTGTAGAGAGCTTAACAACTGAATGGCTAAGTAACAAAGGGCATGATACCGTGCAGCTGGTGGAAATGTAGGCCCCCAGGGCACAGCAATCTCGTGGTTAATGTTTACCCTGATTTGCTTAAGAAACAGGATATGCATCTTGCTGAGATAAGAGCAAGGGTATCTTGCTGGAATAGCACAATGGTCTTGCTTGGGCAAGTTGGGACATGTCGAGACATGTTGAAACAAGAAGTGGTCACAGTTACCTGGAGACCCCTGCATCCACACAGGCTGACCAATGATTTTGCTGTATCTTATCAGACAATGTAACTAACCCTGCAAGCTATAAAAGTGGATGTGTCTAGCTAAATAAACGAGGCTTGCTGACCATGAGAGCATGAGGCTTGTCTCCCGCGACTCCAACACATTTGAATCCAGCGTTTCTGGTCTCCACTCTCGTTTCAAGAGCAGCAGAGGTAGGTGAGCACGAGCGCTTGGAATCCGCTCCCAGTTCCGAAGGGCAGGGAGGGAAAGTCCTTGCAGATCATCTTCAGAGCACAGTGAGCTTTGCAACTCTGAAACACACATTGCTGTCACTCCTCACTTCATCTCCTAATAATCCGTTTGAATCCATGGTCTCTCCCGCCCTCTCTCGTTTGAACAGCAGCAGTGACAGGTGAACACGATCTCTTGGCCTCTGCTCCCACAGCCGAAGAGCCCGGAGTGAAAGCTCCGGCAGGGCATCTTCAGCACGCAGTCAGCTTTGCAACTGTGACACATATATTGCTCTCGCTCCGCACTTTCCTACCTCAAAGTCCAATTGAATCCAAAATCTCTGTGCCCTTTCTCTGCTGGGCAGAAGCAGAGTAGAGCAGGAACCTTTAGCCAATGCTAAAAGAGCAGAAGAGACAGTCCAGAAAGTTCCCACTGATCATCTTCAGCGCACAGCGAGCTTTGCAACTCTGCAACACACATTGCTGTCACTCCTCCCTTTTTGCCTGAAAGACCAGCTGAATCCACCATCTCTGTGCCCGCTCTCTGCTGAGCAGCAACAGAGAGAGTAGAGCAGGAATTTTTAGACCTGCCTAAAACAGCAGAAGAGCCTTGAAAAAAATCTCCTGCTTGATCATGTTTTGCACACAGTGAGCTTTAAACTGTGACACAAACATTGCTGTCACTCCTCACTTTATCTCCTAAAAGTGCATTTGAATCCAAAGTTTCTGGTACGCACTCTCGTTTGGAGAGGAGTTGTGACGGGAGGAGCAGCGCTTGGACTCTAATCCCACAGACGAAGGGCCAGCAGGGAAACTCCTGCAGGGCATCTTCAGCACACAGTGAGCTTTGCAATTCTGCAACACACATTGCTGTAACTCCTCCTTCTCCTGCCTGGAAGACCAATTGATTCCAACATCTCTGTGCCCACTCTCTGCTGAGCAGCAACAGAGAGAGTAGAGCAGGAATGTTTAGACTGGGCTAAAACAGCAGAAGAGCCTTGCAAAAAATCTCCTGCTTGATCATGTTTTGCACACAGTGAGCTTTAAACTGTGACACAAACATTGCTGTCACTCCTCACTTTATCCCCTAAAAGTGCATTTCAAGCCAACGTTTCTGGTGCGCTCTCTCGCTTCGAGAGCAGTTGTGACAGGGGAGGACGAGCGCTTGGATTCTAATTTCACAGCCGAAGGGCCAGCATGGAAACTGCTGCTGGGCATCTTCAGCACACATTGTGATTCGCAACTCTGAAACACATATTGCTGTCACCTCTCACTTTCCTACCAGAAAGTCCAATTGAATAATACATCTCCTGTGCTTGCTCTTTGTGAGCAGTAGCAGAATATAGCACTTACGTTTGGACTCTGCTGAAACAGCAGAAGAGACAGTCCAGAAAGTTCCCACTGATCATCTTCAGCACACAGTGAGCTTTGCAACTCTGCAACACACATTGCTGTCTCTTCTTTTCCTGCCTGAAAGACCAGCTGAATCCACCATCTCTGTGCCCGCTCTCTGCTGAGCAGCAACAGAGAGAGTAGAGCAGGAATGTTTAGCCTGGGCTAAAACAGCAGAAGAGCCTTGCAAAAAATCTCCTGCTTGATCATGTATTGCACACAGTGAGCTTTAAACTGTGACACAAGCATTGCTGTCACTCCTCACTTTATCTCCTAAAAGTGCATTTGAATCCAAAGTTTCTGGTGCGCTCTCTCGTTTGGAGAGGAGTTGTGACAGGGGAGGAGCAGCGCTTGGACTCTAATCCCACAGACGAAGGGCCAGCAGGGAAACTCCTGCAGGGCATCTTCAGCGCACACTGAGCTTTACAATTCTGAAACACACATTGCTGTCACTCCTCCTTTTCTTGCCTGAAAGACCAATTGATTCCAACATCTCTGTGCCCACTCTCTGCTGAGCAGCAACAGAGAGAGTAGAGCAGGAATGTTTAGACTGGGCTAAAACAGCAGAAGAGCCTTGCAAAAAAGCTCCTCCTGATCATGTTTAGCACACAGTGAGCTTTAAACTGTGACACAAACATTGCTGTCACTCTTCACTCTTTCTCCTAAAAGACCATTTCAATCCAAGAACTCCGTTGCCAGCACTCTGCTGAGCAGCAGAGTGAGCAGGAATGTCTGCAATCTGTAAGGCAGTGGAAGAGACAGGCCTGAAGGCTGCTCTTGTGCTTCTTCAAAACACTGAGCTTTACAACTGTGACACACACACTGTTGTCACTCCTCATTGTAGCTCCTAAAAGTGCATTTGAATCCAGCGTTTCTGGTCTCCACTCTCGTTTCAAGAGCAGCAGAGGAAGGTGAGCACGAGCGCTTGGAATCCGCTCCCAGTTCCGAAGGGCAGGGAGGGAAAGTCCTTGCAGATCATCTTCAGCGCACAGTGAGCTTTGCAACTCTGAAACACACATTGCTGTCACTCCTCACTTCATCTCCTTATAATCCGTTTGAATCCATGGTCTCTCCCGCCCTCTCTCGTTTGAACAGCAGCAGTGACAGGTGAACACGATCTCTTGGCCTCTGCTCCCACAGCCGAAGAGCCCGGAGTGAAAGCTCCGGCAGGGCATCTTCAGCACGCAGTCAGCTTTGCAACTGTGACACATATATTGCTCTCGCTCCGCACTTTCCTACCTCAAAGTCCAATTGAATCCAAAATCTCTGTGCCCTTTCTCTGCTGGGCAGAAGCAGAGAGAGTAGAGCAGGAACCTTTAGCCAATGCTAAAAGAGCAGAAGAGACAGTCCAGAAAGTTCCCACTGATCATCTTCAGCGCACAGCGAGCTTTGCAACTCTGCAACACACATTGCTGTCACTCCTCCCTTTTTGCCTGAAAGACCAGCTGAATCCACCATCTCTGTGCCCGCTCT
The DNA here is from genome assembly GCF_037157495.1 of Lathamus discolor. Taxonomy (NCBI): domain Eukaryota; kingdom Metazoa; phylum Chordata; class Aves; order Psittaciformes; family Psittacidae; genus Lathamus; species Lathamus discolor. The sequence goes on along the minus strand of NC_088908.1, from coordinate 15,447,696 downwards.
CTGCTGAGCAGCAACAGAGAGAGTAGAGCAGGAATTTTTAGACCTGCCTAAAACAGCAGAAGAGCCTTGAAAAAAATCTCCTGCTTGATCATGTTTTGCACACAGTGAGCTTTAAACTGTGACACAAACATTGCTGTCACTCCTCACTTTATCTCCTAAAAGTGCATTTGAATCCAAAGTTTCTGGTGCGCTCTCTCGTTTGGAGAGGAGTTGTGACAGGGGAGGAGCAGCGCTTGGACTCTAATCCCACAGACGAAGGGCCAGCAGGGAAACTCCTGCAGGGCATCTTCAGCACACAGTGAGCTTTACAATTCTGCAACACACATTGCTGTCACTCCTCCTTTTCCTGCCTGAAAGTCCAATTGATTCCAACATCACTGTGCCCACTCTCTGCTGAGCAGCAACAGAGAGAGTAGAGCAGGAATGTTTAGACTGGGCTAAAACAGCAGAAGAGCCTTGCAAAAAAGCTCCTCCTGATCATGTTTAGCACACAGTGAGCTTTAAACTGTGACACAAACATTGCTGTCACTCATCACTCTTTCTCCTAAAAGACCATTTCAATCCAAGAACTCCGTTGCCAGCACTCTGCTGAGCAGCAGAGTGAGCAGGAATGTCTGCAATCTGTAAGGCAGTGGAAGAGACAGGCCTGAAGGCTGCTCTTGTGCTTCTTCAACACACTGAGCTTTACAACTGTGACACACACACTGTTGTCACTCCTCATTGTAGCTCCTAAAAGTGCATTTGAATCCAGCGTTTCTGGTCTCCACTCTCGTTTCAAGAGCAGCAGAGGAAGGTGAGCACGAGCGCTTGGAATCCGCTCCCAGTTCCGAAGGGCAGGGAGGGAAAGTCCTTGCAGATCATCTTCAGCGCACAGTGAGCTTTGCAACTCTGAAACACACATTGCTGTCACTCCTCACTTCATCTCCTAATAATCCGTTTGAATCCATGGTCTCTCCCTCCCTCTCTCGTTTGAACAGCAGCAGTGACAGGTGAACACGATCTCTTGGCCTCTGCTCCCACAGCCGAAGAGCCCGGAGTGAAAGCTCCGGCAGGGCATCTTCAGCACGCAGTCAGCTTTGCAACTGTGACACATATATTGCTCTCGCTCCGCACTTTCCTACCTCAAAGTCCAATTGAATCCAAAATCTCTGTGCCCTTTCTCTGCTGGGCAGAAGCAGAGAGAGTAGAGCAGGAACCTTTAGCCAATGCTAAAAGAGCAGAAGAGACAGTCCAGAAAGTTCCCACTGATCATCTTCAGCGCACAGCGAGCTTTGCAACTCTGCAACACACATTGCTGTCACTCCTCCCTTTTTGCCTGAAAGACCAGCTGAATTCACCATCTCTGTGCCCGCTCTCTGCTGAGCAGCAACAGAGAGAGTAGAGCAGGAATTTTTAGACCTGCCTAAAACAGCAGAAGAGCCTTGAAAAAAATCTCCTGCTTGATCATGTTTTGCACACAGTGATCTTTAAACTGTGACACAAACATTGCTGTCCCTCCTCACTTTATCTCCTAAAAGTGCATTTGAATCCAACGTTTCTGGTGCGCTCTCTCGTTTCGAGAGGACTTGTGACAGGTGTGGACGAGCGCTTGGACTCTAATCCCACAGCCGAAGGGCCAGCATGGAAACTCCTGCTGGGCATCTTCAGCACACATTGAGATTCGCAACTCTGAAACACACATTGCTGTCACCTCTCACTTTCCTACCTGAAAGTCCAATTGAATAATACATCTCCTGTGCTTGCTCTTTGTGAGCAGTAGCAGAATATAGCACTTACGTTTGCACTCTGCTGAAACAGCAGAAGAGACAGTCCAGAAAGTTCCCACTGATCATCTTCAGCACACATTGAGCTTTGCAACTCTGCAACACACATTGCTGTCACTTCTTTTCCTGCCTGAAAGACCAATTGATTCCAACATCTCTGTGCCCACTCTCTGCTGAGCAGCAACAGAGAGAGTAGAGCAGGAATGTTTAGCCTGGGCTAAAACAGCAGAAGAGCCTTGCAAAAAAGCTCCTGCTAATCATGTTTAGCACACAGTGATCTTTAAACTGTGACACAAACATTGCTGTCACTCCTCACTATATCTCCTAAAAGTGCATTTGAATCCAACGTTTCTGGTGCGCTCTCTCGTTTCGAGAGGACTTGTGACAGGGGTGGACGAGCGCTTGGATTCTAATTTCACAGCCGAAGGGCCAGCATGGAAACTCCTGCTGGGCATCTTCAGCACACATCGAGATTCGCAACTCTGAAACACATATAGCTGTCACCTCTCACTTTCCTACCTGAAAGTCCAATTGTATAATACATCTCCTGTGCTTGCTCTTTGTGAGCAGTAGCAGAATATAGCACTTACGTTTGGACTCTGCTGAAACAGCAGAAGAGACAGTCCAGAAAGTTCCCACTGATCATCTTCAGCACACAGTGAGCTTTGCAACTCTGCCACACACATTGCTGTCACTTCTTTTCCTGCCTGAAAGACCAATTGATTCCAACATCTCTGTGCCCACTCTCTGCTGAGCAGCAACAGAGAGAGTAGAGCAGGAATGTTTAGCCTGGGCTAAAACAGCAGAAGAGCCTTGCAAAAAAGCTCCTCCTGATCATGTTTAGCACACAGTGAGCTTTAAACTGTGACACAAACATTGCTGTCACTCATCACTCTTTCTCCTAAAAGACCATTTCAATCCAAGAACTCCGTTGCCAGCACTCTGCTGAGCAGCAGAGTGAGCAGGAATGTCTGCAATCTGTAAGGCAGTGGAAGAGACAGGCCTGAAGGCTGCTCTTGTGCTTCTTCAACACACTGAGCTTTACAACTGTGACACACACACTGTTGTCACTCCTCATTGTAGCTCCTAAAAGTGCATTTGAATCCAGCGTTTCTGGTCTCCACTCTCGTTTCAAGAGCAGCAGAGGAAGGTGAGCACGAGCGCTTGGAATCCGCTCCCAGTTCCGAAGGGCAGGGAGGGAAAGTCCTTGCAGATCATCTTCAGCGCACAGTGAGCTTTGCAACTCTGAAACACACATTGCTGTCACTCCTCACTTCATCTCCTAATAATCCGTTTGAATCCATGGTCTCTCCCTCCCTCTCTCGTTTGAACAGCAGCAGTGACAGGTGAACACGATCTCTTGGCCTCTGCTCCCACAGCCGAAGAGCCCGGAGTGAAAGCTCCGGCAGGGCATCTTCAGCACGCAGTCAGCTTTGCAACTGTGACACATATATTGCTCTCGCTCCGCACTTTCCTACCTCAAAGTCCAATTGAATCCAAAATCTCTGTGCCCTTTCTCTGCTGGGCAGAAGCAGAGAGAGTAGAGCAGGAACCTTTAGCCAATGCTAAAAGAGCAGAAGAGACAGTCCAGAAAGTTCCCACTGATCATCTTCAGCGCACAGCGAGCTTTGCAACTCTGCAACACACATTGCTGTCACTCCTCCCTTTTTGCCTGAAAGACCAGCTGAATTCACCATCTCTGTGCCCGCTCTCTGCTGAGCAGCAACAGAGAGAGTAGAGCAGGAATTTTTAGACCTGCCTAAAACAGCAGAAGAGCCTTGAAAAAAATCTCCTGCTTGATCATGTTTTGCACACAGTGATCTTTAAACTGTGACACAAACATTGCTGTCCCTCCTCACTTTATCTCCTAAAAGTGCATTTGAATCCAACGTTTCTGGTGCGCTCTCTCGTTTCGAGAGGACTTGTGACAGGTGTGGACGAGCGCTTGGACTCTAATCCCACAGCCGAAGGGCCAGCATGGAAACTCCTGCTGGGCATCTTCAGCACACATTGAGATTCGCAACTCTGAAACACACATTGCTGTCACCTCTCACTTTCCTACCTGAAAGTCCAATTGAATAATACATCTCCTGTGCTTGCTCTTTGTGAGCAGTAGCAGAATATAGCACTTACGTTTGCACTCTGCTGAAACAGCAGAAGAGACAGTCCAGAAAGTTCCCACTGATCATCTTCAGCACACATTGAGCTTTGCAACTCTGCAACACACATTGCTGTCACTTCTTTTCCTGCCTGAAAGACCAATTGATTCCAACATCTCTGTGCCCACTCTCTGCTGAGCAGCAACAGAGAGAGTAGAGCAGGAATGTTTAGCCTGGGCTAAAACAGCAGAAGAGCCTTGCAAAAAAGCTCCTGCTAATCATGTTTAGCACACAGTGATCTTTAAACTGTGACACAAACATTGCTGTCACTCCTCACTATATCTCCTAAAAGTGCATTTGAATCCAACGTTTCTGGTGCGCTCTCTCGTTTCGAGAGGACTTGTGACAGGGGTGGACGAGCGCTTGGATTCTAATTTCACAGCCGAAGGGCCAGCATGGAAACTCCTGCTGGGCATCTTCAGCACACATCGAGATTCGCAACTCTGAAACACATATAGCTGTCACCTCTCACTTTCCTACCTGAAAGTCCAATTGTATAATACATCTCCTGTGCTTGCTCTTTGTGAGCAGTAGCAGAATATAGCACTTACGTTTGGACTCTGCTGAAACAGCAGAAGAGACAGTCCAGAAAGTTCCCACTGATCATCTTCAGCACACAGTGAGCTTTGCAACTCTGCCACACACATTGCTGTCACTTCTTTTCCTGCCTGAAAGACCAATTGATTCCAACATCTCTGTGCCCACTCTCTGCTGAGCAGCAACAGAGAGAGTAGAGCAGGAATGTTTAGCCTGGGCTAAAACAGCAGAAGAGCCTTGCAAAAAATCTCCTGCTTGATCATGTTCCAGCATGATCAGCATCCATCACATCACAAGACCGGTCTGACAACCTCATCCACTCATTACATGTGTCACAAAATTGTCATTTTTGCATTAAATATTAGCTCATTTTTAACACTGCAATTGCATCAGCATTTTCACATGGGGTCAGTTGTAAAACCTGGCTCAAGGTTTTCTTCAAAATGGTTAAGTGTTATTTTGGGGGTGGGGAAAGTTTGTACACAATGAAAAAAACAGCTCTATGCAAGCTTCAAATAAGACTTTTCTTGTCCTGCAGACTAAAATTTTTGGAGTTTAAAATACTGCCATTTCTTGGAATAGCACCTGGAATAAGGTTTAACCACCTGAACAAGCTTTACTTGAAAAAAAAAGGCAGTTTATTAGTTCTGTTCTTCAGAGGAATATAAGTCCTGTATTATCAGCATCAGGGATTATTTAAAAATGGGGAAAGCAAATTAAAATCTAATTCTGTTCTTACCATTTCCTGACCTCTTGCACTTTTCCTATCCTGGAGTGCAAGATGTTGCAAAAGACTGGAGTGATGGGACATACAATGGGATGGGGTCTCCACACCAGGTGGGGAACATGCCTTCAAGTGGCTTCACTGCCTCTGACAACAGACTTGCAGCTTCCATTTCTGCTTGTTTTCACTTCCTTGTCTGCACATGCTGGGGAGGAATCTGGGAGTTCCCAGAGCCAGAGAAAAAGGGTTTTCATTTTTCCCCCCCTCACCTCAAATTAGCCTTTGCATGAATTACAACTTTTTTCATTGCATTTTATAAAATACTTTCCATAAAATAGAAGAGAAAATCCAAGCTCTTGTTATTTAAATATAGCCATTGAGCATAAGGAAAACCGAGCACTACGAAGGGACTTGGCAAATTAACTCATTCCTATAAGACCTGTCGTTATCAGACACAGCATCATTAAATATAAGAAGCCTAACACCAAACTTTAGCAGGAGAATAATTAATACCCAGCTCCTGGCACACTTTCCCTGGTGCTTCTGTTTTACCCTGTACTTTCTGATATGGCCAAATCATGCAAATTACAACCATTCATAAACTTGTTGTGGTTTAAGCCCAGGCTGTAACTCAGAACCATGCAGCCGCACGCTCACTCCCCCACTTTTTCCTCCCCTTGCTCCCAGACAGATGGGGAGGAGAATTGAAAGAATGTGATTCCCACGGGTTGAGATAAGAACAGTCCAGTAACTAAGGTATAATACAAGGTTACCTTAACGCTTGCTGTGTAATGCCAGCCCAGTTTCATTATCAATGATTCTAATGTATTGCAAGTCATTACCATGAAGTACAGTGAAACAAGAACCTTAGCCCAAGGCCCACCAGGTGATAAACACTAAAACAGCAAATACTGGCTGCAAGTAAGGTATGACATGCTGAAACTCTGATATCAAGAGCAAAAACTCTGAGAGCAAATAAATCAACATTGTGATGAGTGACACAATACTAAAAGTACTGAATGACCAGCTGAATCCACCATCTCTGTGCCCACTCTCTGCTGAGCAGCAACAGAGAGAGTATAGCAGGAATGTTTAGACTGGGCTAAAACAGCAGAAGAGCCTTGCAAAAAAGCTCCTGCTTGATCATGTTTTGCACACAGTGAGCTTTAAACTGTGACGCAAACATTGCTGTCACTCCTCACTTTATCTCCTAAAAGTGCATTTGAAACCATCGTTTCTGGTGCGCTCTCTCGTTTCGAGAGGAGTTGTGACAGGGGAGGACGAGCGCTTGGACTCTAATCCCACAGCCGAAGGGCCAGCAGGGAAACTCCTGATGGGCATCTTCAGCACACAGTGAGCTTTGCAACTCGGAAACACACATTGCTGTCACCTCTCACTTTCCTACCTGAAAGTCCAATTGAATCCTACATCTCCTGTGCTTTGCTCCTTGTGAGCAGTAGCTGAATATAGCACTTACGTTTCACATTGCGGGTAGTGTGTGACATGGCGTGGGAACTGCTTCAAAGAAGCAAAGGAGCCAAGGAGGATTTGCGGATAGAGATAATAAAGGAATACACTGAGGCAGATAAATTAACACACCCAAAACAAGAAAAACAAGAAACCTGTAGGAGGAAATTTAATAAAAAGGAGATTTTATGTTGACAATCTTCCTTAAAGCAAAATTAAACCAGCAATAAACTTGACCCCTTAAGAGTGGAAGTTCTTCTGTTGTTTTGGTTTTTTTATAAAATAAGAAGTTGCTAATATTTCATCTGCTGTACAAAAGCTGTGAAATAAAGAGGACTTTTCAGAATGTGCTAGCCCATCCTGAGTTTGCTGGAGACGTATTTAAGGTGTCAGAGATCAGTGGCACAGGTTTTATAGAAGAGTGACTTTGTAGATCTTCAGCAAAAGCATGCAGCCCTGATTACCAGACTTTGAAATATAACAGAGGGATTTTTGTACAGATACCTTTAAGTGGATTTTTTCCTAAGTATTTACTGAATTTGCAAGCTTTGATCTTATCTCAGAATTCCATCCCCTGCACTAGGGATTGTTGGCACAGGGTATGATGGTGATTAAAAGATCTCTCTGCATCACGTGGGGCAAAGTAAATAAGAAATGACAGTGCCTCTTGCCCGAGACTCGTTCCTAACTTGGCTAACTTGTCCTTCAGACACTGTACTGGGGCCACAGTTAAATTTCCCTGATGTTGTCATGAAGAGATCTGCCAGCATCTTGTCCCTGAAAGTCTGCTCAGTCAAGATTTACTGGATCAAAATTTTGCCTGTTGCATTATTTGATTTAAATATATGGTTTGGAGAGATGTCCTGGATCTGGGTTAGCCGGAAGAACATTCAGCATAATCCATTTACCCACCGTGAGCACCAGGAGCCATGGCAGTGGCGTTGGCCATCAAAGAGCCAAGTGGCAGCCAGTTCGGATGTAGCTGACGAAGCAGGGAGCAGGGGAAGGTTATCAGGGTGACGGACAGTGCCTCAGAGAGTGGAAACAGGCAGGATGACAAGTTATTTGAGAAAAAGTAGTCTTTCTTTGTATTTAGAGCTCTTTACAACACTTCCTTTTGGAAATGATTCCCTGCCTGCCCTTTTCAGCCAGGGCTTTAAGCACTGAAATGACAAATCTCGAGGAACCTGTCCAGCTCTCCCAGAAAATCCGTGAGTTGCAATCACTTGTCACTGTGTTCTTCAGAGTTAGACCTCATTGCCAGCAGTGGCAGAGACATGCACAGGTTACAGAAGAAGCCTTGGTGGGTCAGGATGCATTTGTCCATTGCTGCCACTGAGCAGAGCATTAGAACTTCTTTATAGGTACTCTATGCATTGTACCAGGGTCTTTGCACAATTTAAAGCAAAGTTTGAACAGATTATCATCCACGGCCCCTCCAGACCTTTGAAAACGATTTTGTGCCTGGAACGGCATCAAGTTTTGAATCTTGTCGCCTCTAGAGCAGTCAACAGTATTACCACAAAAATAAGTAATCAAAATAAAAGAACAGAGATTTGTGCACACTAAATGCCATAAACAAATTTCCAGGATGTGGCAAACACATTTCAAATTAAATACAATAAACAAATTTCTAGGCTGTGGCAATCTACATGCGCAAAACCTAGAAGCATAACTACACATTGGGAACATGAGTGCTTTCTCCTCTTTGGACTAGATTTCTGGATCGCTTGGTCAATGTTTCCAAGAGACAGGTTTCTGTAAGGTCTTATCTGCTCTAACTTGCCCAGGAAAAGCACGGGCTCCACGACAAGACGTAAGCAGCATATTATGACCTTGCAAAGGAACTATGACCAGGATTGTTCAGTGCTTGTCCTGGTTTTGAGCAGCAGCAGTCATTTTTCTCCTTCTTAGGAGCTAGTACAGTGCTGTGTTTTGATCTTTTGGCCTTGGAGCAGTGGTGATAACGCCGATGTTTTCAGTTGCTGCTCGAATGTTTGGTCTGGCCAAGGACTTTCTGAGCCTCATGCTCTGCCAGGGAGGAGGGGAGGCTGGGAGGAAGCAGAGACAGGACACCTGACCCAAGCTAGCCAAAGAGGTATTCCATACCACAGCACGTCATGCCCAGGATGTAACTTGGAGTTACCCGGAAGGGTGGGGACGGCAGGGTTGGAGGAGGTATCGGTCGGTGCTTGGCTGGGGGGAGTGGGGTGAGTTATTGGTCGGCTGGTGTTGAGGTGTTGTATTCTTTCCTCTTGTTATTTCCTTTAGCACCATTATTACTGGTGGTAGCAGCAGTGATTTGTGTTATACCTTAGTTACTGAACTGTTCTTATCTCAACCCGTGGGAGTTGCATTCTTTTCGATTCTCCTCTCCGTCCCTCCAGGAGCAGGGGGAGGGCAAGAAGTGGGGGGAGTGAGTGGACGAGGTTTGTGGTTGGGTTTAAACCACGACAGTTCTTTTTGGCGCCCAACGTGGGGCACAAAGGGTTGAGATAACGACGGAGATGATCAGATTAATAGTCGTCACAGTGCTGATTTGTTGGCTCTCAAAGTTGTTTCTCTTGCTCTCAGCGCTTCAGAATGTAGTACATTACATAGAGCCGGTATTCCCTGTGTTCGTGTTTATCAAGTGTGGGGCTTGGGCTAAGGTTTTTGTTTCACTGTACTTTATGGCAATGGCTTGTAATACGGGTGGGCTCCAGCAGCAGGGAGAGATGGACGTGGCCGTGGACTTGTACCTGGCCGTCCCGCTGCTCTTCACCGTCCTGGCCCTTGTCCTCGCCTCCGTCTTCGTGAGGCTGCGGGGAGCTGAGGGGGAGCGGCCCCGGGAGCCGGCGGCGGCCGAAGCGGCCCGGGAGAGCGGCCCCGGGGACCAGGCGGCGGCGGGAGCGGGGCCGGAGCCCGGGAGGAAGGCGGCTGCTGAGCAGCGGGAGGAGGCGGCCGAGGAGCCGAGCCCCGCGGAGGAGCCGAGCCCAGCGGCGGAGCCCAGCCCCGCAGCGGCCGAGAGCGTCCCCCGGCAGCCGCCCGCCGAGCCCCAGGAGGATGCAGGAGCCCAGGCAGCATTTCCCAGCACGGCAGAGGAGGAAGAGCTGCACCCGGGAAAAGAGAAGCTGGTGGTGGGAGAGCCGGCAAGCACGGCAGCTACACCAGCCCCAGGGACAAGTACAGCAGCATCGTTGGAGAGTTCTGAAGGGTTTGAATGGCCTGTGGGTACCCTTGGGACCTGCCTGCTGATTGTGATGGGGATCAGCATGTTGGCACACACACAGAGGGTGTTCTACCCACGGCCATTTTGTCTGATCTCAGAAGTCAAGCAGAGTCGGGTTTGCTTCTTGTCTGGGGTTAGACAACAATATGGGAGGAACAAGAGATATTCCCCAAGGCTGGACAGCCATGAGTGGCAGAGTGTGTGGGACAGTATGAGCGAGTATCTGGTCCACTGGGCCCCTCCAGTGCTTTGGAAGCGTCGGAGATGGAAGGCGGCTCTATGGAGTCCCCAGCAACAAGCTGCAGAAACTGCTGAAGGGGACAGTGAATTATTTCGAGCCTGGTGGGCCATGACACTTCAGGCCATCAGGGCAGAGATGCAACATAGAGATGGACTCATGATCGAGGGGTGGACTTAGCAATGGGCACTATTGCCCAGGTTATTCACGAGTGTGAACACTGCACACAGCCTCTCCTGCTCTGAGAGACTGTAACAAGAGATGGAGCCTGACATCATGGACCGAATGGACTCAGCAGCTTTATAGGTCCATGCACTAAGAAATGATGTTTTTCTCTGTGTATATGTAGATGTATATATATATGTAAGAGTGATGGCATATTGAAGATGTGGGATCTGAGCATGACATGAATGGTATGGAATAAGGGGTGGATAATGTCCTGGTTTTGAGCAGCAGCAGTCATTTTTCTCCTTCTTAGGAGCTAGTACAGTGCTGTGTTTTGATCTTTTGGCCTTGGAGCAGTGGTGATAACGCCGATGTTTTCAGTTGCTGCTCGAATGTTTGGTCTGGCCAAGGACTTTCTGAGCCTCATGCTCTGCCAGGGAGGAGGGGAGGCTGGGAGGAAGCAGAGACAGGACACCTGACCCAAGCTAGCCAAAGAGGTATTCCATACCACAGCACGTCATGCCCAGGATGTAACTTGGAGTTACCCGGAAGGGTGGGGACGGCAGGGTTGGAGGAGGTATCGGTCGGTGCTTGGCTGGGGGGAGTGGGGTGAGTTATTGGTCGGCTGGTGTTGAGGTGTTGTATTCTTTCCTCTTGTTATTTCCTTTAGCACCATTATTACTGGTGGTAGCAGCAGTGATTTGTGTTATACCTTAGTTACTGAACTGTTCTTATCTCAACCCGTGGGAGTTGCATTCTTTTCGATTCTCCTCTCCGTCCCTCCAGGAGCAGGGGGAGGGCAAGAAGTGGGGGGAGTGAGTGGACGAGGTTTGTGGTTGGGTTTAAACCACGACAGTTCTTCAAATGGAATCAGCCAGTCCCAGGAAAAGTGGGTCTCTGGGACATTACAGTGATGTGCTCCATCCTTTGGATTAGTACGAAGCTCCAGCCTTCATCTATGCAGTGCTGAGTTACTGGAGATGCCAGCCTATTGCTCTGCTTGTGTGCCTTTACAATCTTGATATCAGTATAATAGCACCGGTGTAAAACTGTAGGGAAGCAGCATGGGGTAAGTTTGTGATATAAAGCTACAACTCCCGGTCACTGTCTTTCCAAGGGAATTGATTCTGAGAAAACTCCAGGAACAAACTGGCAATACCGTCCAAGTTGATTTTCCCTTCCTCTGTCAGGATTTTCCCATTAAAAGCAAATAAATTTTGTCTTTCTTTGGCAAGTGGTAAGCAAAAGAAAGCGTAACTTATATCAAATACGGCAAACCATTTCTGATTCTTATGCAATTTGGTCAAAAATCTCACTAATTAACTGGTACTGTGTGAACATTTTCTGAAATTTTGTGGATTACTCTGAGACCTTGAATCTGTCTGCAACTTTTCCGATCATTATTCTCTACTGTCCAGATAGGAGTGTTACATTCCAATTCACATTCAATAAATAATCTATATTTTAAAATTTATCAAAGATTTTTTGTTTCCTTTTGATCTTCTAATTTTGAGGGATATTGTTTTATTCTAATTGGGCAGGTACCCCCTTTACTTTAACAGATAAAGCAGTTTTCGCCTTACCTGGAACTTCAGGTGCCCATAGTCCCAGATATAACTGATTAAAGATTTCTTCTGTTTCAGGGAGGTCATCCTGTTAGCTTTAATGCTGAATTAAAGATAAACTCAAAACTGCAATTATTTGATTGTTTTTAACTCTAAATTCCATTTTGCCTTCTTTAAATTTTGCTTCTCGACCTAATAAAGATTTTCGAGAGTATGGCGTGCCTAAAAATTTGCGCACTCGTATTTGTTTTCCCAATTTGTACTTTAAAGGTTTCAGAAAGAATGCCTCCCTTTTCTTTTCTTTTTTTTTCTCTCTTTTTCTTGGTGGCCAGTAGCTCCCACGTGTGTAATTCATTCTTTTCTTTCCGGTTTAATAGCAAATAAGTTGCTCCTGTATCCATTAAATTCAACTTTATTTCCTCTAGTCCTTTATCTTAATTTAATCAGTGGATCTCCTAGTGTAGATTCCCCAGGTCCCGTTCAGTCTAGTTCCAATTCAGTCACTGGAGCTCCCCATGTCCCTTCCTCCAGGGCAGCCTCACTTCCAAAGTTCAAACTCTCCATACCAAGAATACCAATCCAGTTCCTCAGAAGAGCACTCTCTTCCACCTCCGTCCGCCATTCCTCCTCCACCAGTTTCAATGCAAGTGCCACATCTTGCATCTGGGGAAGAACAACCCCATGTACCAGTACAGGTTGGGGGGTGACCTGCTGGAAAGTAGTGAAGGGGAAAGGGACCGGGGGTCCTGGTGGATAGGAGGATGACCATGAGCCAGCAATGTGCTCTTGTGGCCAAGAAGGCAAATGGCATCTTAGGGTGCATTAGAAAGGGAGTGGTTAGTAGGTCAAGAGAGGTTCTCCTCCCCCTCTACTCAGCCTTGGTGAGGCCGCATCTGGAATATTGCGTCCAGTTCTGGGCCCCTCTGTTCAAGAAGGACAGGGAATTGCTTGAAGGAGTCCAGCGCAGAGCCACAAAGATGATTAAGGGAGTGGAACATCTCCCTTATGAGGAGAGGCTGAGGGAGCTGGGTCTCTTTAGCTTGCAAAAGAGGAGACTGAGGGGTGACCTCATCAATGTTTACAAATATGTAAAGGGTAGGTGTCAGGATGATGGAGCTAGGCTTTTTTCAGTGATATCCAGTGATAGGACAAGGGGCAATGGGTGTAAACTGGAACATAGGAAGTTCCACGTTAACATCAGGAAGAACTTCTTTACTGTAAGAGTGACAGAGCACTGGAACAGGTTGCCCAGGGGGGTTGTGGAGTCTCCTACACTGGAGATATTCAAGGCCCGCCTGGACAAGTTCCTGTGTGATGTACTGTAGGTTACCCTGCTCTTGCAGGGGGGTTGGACTAGATGATCTTTTTAGGTCTCTTCCAACCCTTGGGATTCTGTGATTCTGTGATTCTGTGATCCGTGGCTATAGCACGGCTGAGCTTTTTTTCTACCTGTTCCCAATTCCTATACTCACTTCATGCTTCCTCCTTCACTCCGGTTCACATTTATTCAGCAAAACCTCAGTCATAGAATCATAGAATAGTTATGGTTGGGAAGGACCTCAAGATCATCTAGTTCCAACCCCCCCGGCATGGGCAGGGTCACCTCACACTAAACCATCCCACACAAGGCCTCATCCAACCTGGCCTTGAACACTGCCAGGGATGGAGCAAATTTTTTTTTTTTTTTTTTTTTGCACACTACTGGAATCTATACTGTGGGTTTTAAATACTAAGAGGTGGGAAGAAAAATGTAGTGGCTCTGTTCTTCCCCAAATAAGTGATGGCAAATGACTGTACAATGAGCTCCTGAGCTTGTATGTGCAGAGAGGAATTTAGCCTTGCAGAAAAAGCTCCTGCTGATCATGTTTAGCTCACAGTGAGCTTTAAACTGCGACACAAACATTGCTGTCACTCCTCACTTTATCTCCTAAAAGTGCATTTGAAACCATCGTTTCTGGTGCGCTCATTCATTTCGAGAGGAATTGTGACAGGGGAGGACGAGCTCTTGGACTCTAATCCCAAAGGTGAAAGGCCAGCAGGGAAAATCCTGCTGGGCATCTTCAGCACACAGTGAGCTTTGCAACTCTGAAACATACATTGCTGTCACCTCTCGCTTTCCTACCTGAAAGTCTAATTGAATCCTACATCTCCTGTTCTTGCTTTGTGAGCAGTAGCAGAATATAGCACTTACGTTTGGACTCTGCTGAAACAGAGTAAGAGACAGTCCAGAAAGATCCCACTGATCATCTTCAGTGCACAGCGAGCTTTACAAATCTGCAACACACATTGCGGTCAGTCCTAACTTTCCTGCCTGAAAGACGAACTGATTCCACCATCTCTGTGCCCGCTCTCTGCTGAGCAGCAACAGGGAGAGTATAGCAGGAATGTTTAGCCTAGGGCTAAAACAGCAGAAGAGCCTTGCAAAAAAGCTCCTGCTGATCATGTTTAGCACACAGTGAGCTTTGAGGCTGTGACACAAACACTGCTGTCACTCCTCACTTTATCTCCTAAAAGTGCATTTGAGTCCAACGTTTTTGGTGCCCTCTCTCGTTTCAAGAGCAGATGTGACAGGGGAGGACGAGCACTTGGACTCTAATCCCACAGCCGAAGGGGCAGCAGGGAAACTCCTGCTGGGCGTCCTCAGCACACAGCGAGCTTTGCAACTCGGAAACACACATTGCTGTCACCTCTCACTTTCCTACCTGAAAGTCCAATTGAATCCCTCTTCTCCTGTGCTTTGCTCCTTGTGAGCAGTAGCAGAATATAGCCCATAAGTTTGCACTCTGCTGAAACAGCAGAAGAGACAGTCCAGAAAGATCCCACTGATCATCTTCAGTGCACAGCGAGCTTTACAACTCTGCAACACACATTGCTGTCAGTCCTAACTTTCCTGCCTGAAAGACGAACTGATTCCACCATCTCTGTGCCCGCTCTCTGCTGAGCAGCAACAGGGAGACTATAGCAGGAATGTTTAGACTGGGCTAAAACAGCATAAGAGCCTTGCAAAAAAGCTCCTGCTGATCATGATTAGCACACAGTGAGCTTTGAAACTGTGACACAAACATTGCTGTCACTCCTCACTTTATCTCCTAAAAGTGCATTTGAAACCATTGTTTCTGGGGCGCTCTCTCATTTCGAGAGGAGTTGTGACAGGGGAGGACGAGCGCATGGACTCTAATCCCACAGCTGGCGGGCCAGAAGGGAAAATCCTGCTGGGCATCTTCAGCACACAGTGAGCTTTGCAACTCTGAAACACACATTGCTGACAATTCTCACTTTCCTACCTGAAAGTCCAATTGAATCCTACATCTCCTGTTCTTGCTTTGTGAGCAGTAGCAGAATATAGCAGTTACGTTTGGACTCTGCTGAAACAGCAGAAAAGACAGTCCAGAAAGTTCCCACTGATCATCTTCAGTGCGCAGCGAGCTTTCCAACTCTGCAACACACATTGCTGTCACTCCTCCCTTTCCTGCCTGAAAGACCAACTGATTCCACCATCTCTGTGTCCGCTCTCTGCTGAGCAGCAACATGGAGAGTATAGCAGGAAGGCTTAGACTGGGCTAAAACAGCAGAAGAGCCATGCAAAAAAGCTCCTGCTTTTCATGTTTAGCGCACAGTGAGCTTTAAACTGCGACACAAACATTGCTGTCACTCACTTTATCTCCTAAAAGTGCATTTGAGTCCAACGTTTTTGGTACCCTCTCTCCTTTCAAGAGCAGATGTGACAGGGGAGGACGAGCGCTTGGACTCTAATCCCACAGCCGAAGGGCCAGCAGGGAAACTCCTGCTGGGCATCTTCAGCACACAGTGAGCTTTGCAACTCTGAAACACATATAGCTGTCACCTCTCACTTTTTTACCTGAATGTCCAATTGAATCCTACATCTCCTGTGCTCTTCTGCTGTTTCAGCACATTCCAAACGTAAGTGCTATATTCTGCTACTGCTCACAAGGAGCAAGCACAGGAGATGTAGGATTCAACTGGACTTTCAACTAGGAAAGTGAGAGGCGACAGCCATGTGTGTTTCAGAGTTGCAAAGCTCACTGTGTGCTGAAGATGCCCAGCAGGAGTTTCCCTGCTGGCCCTTCGGCTGTGGGATTAGAGTCCAAGCGCTCGTCCTCCCCTGTCACAACTCCTCTCGAAACGAGAGAGCACACCAGAAACAATGGTTTCAAATGCACTTTTAGGAGGCTAACTGAGGAGTGGCAGCAATGTTTGTGTCGCAGTTTAAAGCTCACTGTGCGCTAAACATGAAAAGCAGGAGCTTTTTTGCAAGGCTCTTCTGCTGTTTTAGCCCAGTCTAAACATTCCTGCTATACTCTCCCCGTACCTGCTCAATAGAGTGCGGGCACAGTGATGGTGGAATCAATTGGTCTTTCAGGCAAAAAAGGAGGAGTGACAGCAATGTGTGCTGCAGAGTTGCAAAGCTCGCTGTGCGCTGAAGATGATCAGTGGGAACTTTCAGGACTGTCTCTTCTGCTGTTTCAGCAGAGTGCAAACTTAAGTGCTATATTCTGCTACTGCTCACAAGGAGCAAAGCACAGGAGAAGAAGGATTCAATTGGACTTTCAGGTAGGAAAGTGAGAGGTGACAGCAATGTGTGTTTCAGATTTGAAAAGCTCACTGTGTGCTGAAGATGCCCATCATGAGTTTCCCTGCTGCCCCTTCGGCTGTATGATTAGAGTCCAAGCGCTCGTCCTCCCCTGTCACAATTCCTCTCGAAATGAGAGAGCGCACCAGAAACGATGGTTTCACATGCACTTTTTGGAGATAAAGTGAGGAGTGACAGCAATGTTTGTGTCACAGCTTCAAAACTCACTGTGTGCTAAACATGATCAACAGGAGCTTTTTTGCAAGGCTCTTCTGCTGTTTTAGCCCAGTCTAAACATTCCTGCTATAATCTCTCTGTTGCTGCTCAGCAGAGAGCGGGCACAGAGATGGTGGAATCAGTTCGTCTTTCAGGCAGGAAAGGGAGGAGTGACAGCAATGTGTGTTGCAGAGTTGCAAAGTTCGCTGTGCGCTGATGATCAGTGGGAACTTTCTGGACTGTCTCTTCTGCTGTTTCAGCAGATTCCAAACGTAAGTGCTATATTCTGCTACTGCTCACAAGAAGCCAGCACAGGAGATGTAGGATTCAATTGGACTTTTAGGAGATAAAGTGAGGAGTGACAGCAATGTTTGTGTCACAGTTTAAAGCTCACTGTGCGCTAAACATGATCAGCAGGAGCTTTTTTGCAAGGCTCTTCTGTTTTAGCCCAGTCTAAACATTCCTGCTATAGTCTCCCTGTTGCTGCTCAGCAGAGAGCGGGCACAGAGATGGTGGAATCTGTTCGTCTTTCAGGCAGGAAATGGAGGACTGACAGCAATGTGTGTTGCACAGTTGTAAATCTCGCTGTGCGCTGAAGATGATCAGTGGGATCTTTCTGGACTGTCTCTTCTGCTTTTTCAGCTGAGTGCAAACTTATGGGCTATATTCTGCTACTGCTCACAAGGAGTAAAGCACAGGAAAAGAGGGATTCAATTGGACTTTCAGGTAGGAAAGTGAGAGGTGACAGCAATGTGTGTTTCAGAGTTGCAAAGCTCACTGTGTGCTGAAGATGCCCAACAGGGGTTTCCCTGCTGGCCCTTCGGCTGTGGGATTAGAGTCCAAGCGCTCGTCCTCCCCTGTCACAACTCCTCTCAAAACGAGAGAGCGCACCAGAAACGATGGATTCAAATGCACTTTTAGGAGATAAAGTGAGGAGTGACAGCAATGTTTGTGTCACAGTTTAAAGCTCACTGTGTGCTAATCATGATCAGCAGGAGCTTTTTTGCAAGGCTCTTCTGCTGTTTTAGCCCAGACTAAACATTCCTGCTATACTCTCCCCGTTGCTGCTCAGCAGAGAGCGGACACAGAGATGGTGGAATCAGTTGGTCTTTCAGGCAGTAAAGGCAGGAGTGACAGCAATTTGTGTTGCACAGTTGCAAAGCTCGCTGTGCGCTGAAGATGATCAGTGGGAACTTTCTAGACTATCTCTTCTGCTGTTTCAGCAGAGTGCAAACGTAAGTGCTATATTCTGCTACTGCTCACAAAGAGCAAGCACAGGAGATGTAGGATTCAATTGGACTTTCAGGTCGGAAAGTGAGAGGTGACAGCAATATGTGTTTCATAGTTGCAAAGCTCACTGTGCGCTGAGGATGCCCAGCAGGAATTTCCCTGCTGGCCCTTCGGCTGTGGGATTAGAGTCCAAGCGCTTCTCCTCCCCTGTCACATCTGCTCTTGAAACGAGAGAGGGCACCAAAAACTTTGGAATCAAATGCACTTTTAGGAGATAAAGTGAGGAGTGACAGCAGTGTTTGTGTCACAGCTTCAAAGCTCACTGTGTGCTAAACATGATCAGCAGGAGCTTTTTTGCAAGGCTCTTCTGCTGTTTTAGACCAGTCTAAACATTCCTGCTCTACTCTCTCTGTTGCTGCTCAGCAGAGAGCGGGCACAGAGATGGTGGAATCAGTTCGTCTTTCAGGCAGGAAAGGGAGGACTGACAGCAATGTGTGCTGCAGAGTTGCAAAGCTCGCTGTGCGCTGAAGATGATCAGTAAGATCTTTCTGGACTGTCTCTTCTGCTGTTTCAGCAGAGTCCAAACGTAAGTGCTATATTCTGCTGCTGCTCACAAAGCAAGAACAGGAGATGTAGGATTCAATTGGACTTTCAGGTAGGAAAGTGAGAGGTGACAGCAATGTGTGTTTCAGAGTTGCAAAGCTCACTGTGTGCTGAAGATGCCCAGCAGGAGTTTCCCTGCTGGCCCTTCGGCTGTGGGATTTGAGTCCAAGCGCTCGTCCTCCCCTGTCACAACTCCTCTGGAAACAAGAGAGCGCACCAGAAACAATGGAGTCAAATGCACTTTTAGGAGATAAAGTGAGTGACAGCAATGTTTGTGTCAAAGTTTAAAGCTCACGGTGCGCTAAACATGATCAGCAGGAGCTTTTTTGCAAGGCTCTTCTACTGTTTTAGCCCAGTCTAAACATTCCTGCTATACTCTCCCTGTTGCTGCTCAGCAGAGAGAGGGCACACAGATGGTGGAATCATTTCCTCTTTCAGGCAGGAAAGGGAGGTGTGACAGCAATGTGTGTTGCAGAGTTGCAAAGCTCGCTGTGCACTGAAGATGAGCAATGGGAACTTTCTGGACTGTCTCTTCTGCTGTTTCAGCAGAGTCCAAACGTAAGTGCTATATTCAGCTACTGCTTACAAGGAGCAAAGCACAGGAGATGTAGGATTCAATTGGACTTTCAGGTAGGAAAGTGAGAGGTGACATCAATGTGTGTTTCAGATTTGCAAAGCTCACTGTGTGCTGAAGATGCCCAGCAGGATTTTCCCTGCTGGCCCGCCAGCTGTGGGATTAGAGTCCATGCGCTCGTCCTCCCCTGTCACAACTCCTCTCGAAACGAGAGAGCGCACCAGAAACGATGGTTTTAAATGCACTTTTAGGAGATAAAGTGAGGAGTGACAGCAATGTTTGTGTCACAGTTTAAAGCTCATCTGCGCTAAACATGAAAAGCTTGCGCTTTTTTGCAAGGCTCTTCTGCTGTTTTAGCCCAGTCTAAACATTCCTGCTATACTCTCTCTGTTGCTGCTCAGCAGAGAGCGGGCACAGAGATGGTGGAATCAGTTCGTCTTTCAGGCAGGAAAGGGAGGAGTGACAGCAATGTGTGTTGCAGAGTTGCAAAGCTCGCTGTGCGCTGAAGATGATCAGTAAGATCTTTCTGGACTGTCTCTTCTGCTGTTTCAGCAGAGTCCAAACGTAAGTGCTATATTCTGCTGCTGCTCACAAAGCAAGAACAGGAGATGTAGGATTCAATTGGACTTTCAGGTAGGAAAGTGAGAGGTGACAGCAATGTGTGTTTCAGAGTTGCAAAGCTCACTGTGTGCTGAAGATGCCCAGCAGGAGTTTCCCTGCTGGCCCTTCGGCTGTGGGATTTGAGTCCAAGCGCTCGTCCTCCCCTGTCACAACTCCTCTGGAAACAAGAGAGCGCACCAGAAACAATGGAGTCAAATGCACTTTTAGGAGATAAAGTGAGTGACAGCAATGTTTGTGTCAAAGTTTAAAGCTCACGGTGCGCTAAACATGATCAGCAGGAGCTTTTTTGCAAGGCTCTTCTGCTGTTTTAGCCCAGTCTAAACATTCCTGCTATACTCTCCCTGTTGCTGCTCAGCAGAGAGAGGGCACACAGATGGTGGAATCATTTCGTCTTTCAGGCAGGAAAGGGAGGTGTGACAGCAATGTGTGTTGCAGAGTTGCAAAGCTCGCTGTGCACTGAAGATGAGCAATGGGAACTTTCTGGACTGTCTCTTCTGCTGTTTCAGCAGAGTCCAAACGTAAGTGCTATATTCAGCTACTGCTTACAAGGAGCAAAGCACAGGAGATGTAGGATTCAATTGGACTTTCAGGTAGGAAAGTGAGAGGTGACATCAATGTGTGTTTCAGATTTGCAAAGCTCACTGTGTGCTGAAGATGCCCAGCAGGAGTTTCCCTGCTGGCCCTTCGGCTGCGGGATTTGAGTCCAAGCGCTCGTCCTCCCCTGTCACAACTCCTCTTGAAACAAGAGAGCGCACCAGAAACAATGGAGTCAAATGCACTTTTAGGAGATAAAGTGAGTGACAGCAATGTTTGTGTCAAAGTTTAAAGCTCACGGTGCGCTAAACATGATCAGCAGGAGCTTTTTTGCAAGGCTCTTCTACTGTTTTAGGCCAGTCTAAACATTCCTGCTATACTCTCCCTGTTGCTGCTCAGCAGAGAGAGGGCACACAGATGGTGGAATCATTTCGTCTTTCAGGCAGGAAAGGGAGGTGTGACAGCAATGTGTGTTGCAGAGTTGCAAAGCTCGCTGTGCACTGAAGATGAGCAATGGGAACTTTCTGGACTGTCTCTTCTGCTGTTTCAGCAGAGTCCAAACGTAAGTGCTATATTCAGCTACTGCTTACAAGGAGCAAAGCACAGGAGATGTAGGATTCAATTGGACTTTCAGGTAGGAAAGTGAGAGGTGACATCAATGTGTGTTTCAGATTTGCAAAGCTCACTGTGTGCTGAAAATGCCCATCAGGAGTTTCCCTGCTGGCCCTTCGGCTGTGGGATTAGAGTCCAAGCGCTCGTCCTCCCCTGTCACAACTCCTCTCGAAACGAGAGAGCGCACCAGAAACGATGGATTCAAATGCACTTTTAGGAGATAAAGTGAGGAGAGACAGCAATGGTTGTATCACAGCTTCAAAGCTCACTGTGTGCTAATCATGATCAGCAGGAGCTTTTTTGCATGGCTCTTCTGCTGTTTTAGCCCAGTCTAAACATTCCTGCTATAGTCTCCCTGTTGCTGCTCAGCAGAGAGATAGTGGAATCAGTTTGTCTTTCAGGCAGGAAAGTTAGGACTGACAGCAATGTGTGTTGCAGAGTTGTAAAGCTCGCTGTGCACTGAAGATGATCAGTGGGATCTTTCTGGACTGTCTGTTCTGCTTTTTCAGCAGAGTGCAAAATTATGGGCTAAAACAGCAGAAGAGCCATGCAAAAAAGCTCCTGCTGATCATGTTTAGCTCACAGTGAGCTTTAAACTGTGACACAAACATTGCTGTCACTCCTCACTTTATCTCCTAAAAGTGCATTTGAAACCATCGTTTCTGAACGATCTGAAAACTCTCTCCTGAGCAGCAACGGGGAGAGTATAGCAGGAATGTTTAGTCTGGGCTAAAACAGCAGAAGAGCCATGCAAAAAAGCTCCTGCTGATCATGATTAGCACACAGTGAGCTTTGAATCTGTGACACAACCATTGCTGTCCCTCCTCACTTTATCTCCTTAAAGTGCATTTGAAACCATCGTTTTTGGTGCGCTCTCTCGTTTCGAGGGGAGTTGTGACAGGGGAGGACGAGCGCATGGACTCTAATCCCACAGCTGGCGGGCCAGAAGGGAAACTGCTGCTGGGCATCTTCAGCACACAGTGAGCTTTGCAACTCTGAAACACACATTCCTGTCACCTCTCACTTTCCTACCTGAAAGTCCAATTGAATCCTACATCTCCTGTGCTTGCTCTTTGGAGCAGAAGCAGAATACAGCACTTACGTTTGGACTCTGCTGAAACAGCAGAAGAGACAATCCAGAACGTTCCCATTGATCATCTTCAGCGCACAGCGAGCTTTGCAACTCTGAAACACACATTGCTGTCACCTCTCACTTTCCTACCTGAAAGTCCAATTGAATCCTACTTCTCCTGTGCTTTGCTCCTTATGAGCAGTAGCAGAATATAGCCCATACTTTCGCACTCTGCTGAAACAGCAGAAGAGACAGTCCTGAAAGTTAACACTGATCATCTTCAGCGCACAGCGAGCTTTGCAACTCTGCAACACACATTGCTATCACTCCTCCCTTTCCTGCCTGAAAGACCAACTGAATCCACATTCTCTGTGCCCGCTCTCTGCTGAGCAGCAACAGAGAGAGTATAACAGGAATGTTTAGACTGGGCTAAAACAGCAGAAGAGCCTTGCAAAAAAGCTCAAGCTTTTCATGTTTAGCGCAGATGAGCTTTAAACTGTGACACAAACATTGCTGTCACTCCTCACTTTATCTCCTAAAAGTGCATTTAAAACCATCGTTTCTGGTGCGCTCTCTCGTTTCGAGAGGAGTTGTGACAGGGGAGGACGAGCGCATGGACTCTAATCCCACAGCCGAAGGGCCAGCAGGGAAAATCCTGCTGGGCATCTTCAGCACACAGCGAGCTTTGCAACTCTGAAACACACATTGCTGTCACCTCTCACTTTCCTACCTGAAAGTCCAATTGAATCCTAATTCTCCTGTGCTTTGCTCCTTGTGAGCAGTAGCAGAATATAGCACTTACGTTTGCACTTTGCTGAAACAGCAGAAGAGACAGTCCTGAAAGTTCACACTGATCATCTTCAGCTCACAGCGAGCTTTGCAACTCTGCAACACACATTGCTGTCAGTCCTCCCTTTCCTGCCTGAAAGACCAACTGATTCCACCATCTCTGTGTCCTCTCTCTGCTGAGCAGCAACGGGGAGAGTATAGCAGGAATGTTTAGTCTGGGCTAAAACAGCAGAAGCGCCATGCAAAAAAGCCCCTGCTGATCATGATTAGCACACAGTGAGCTTTGAATCTGTGACACAACCATTGCTGTCCCTCCTCACTTTATCTCCTTAAAGTGCATTTGACTCCATCGTTTTTTGTGCGCTCTCTCGTTTCGAGAGGAGTTGTGACAGGGGAGGACGAGCGCTTGGACTCTAATCCCACAGCCGAAGGGGCAGCAGGGAAACTCCTGCTGGACATCTTCAGCACACAGTGAGCTTTGCAACTCTGAAACACACATTGCTGTCACCTCTCACTTTCCTACCTGAAAGTCTAATTGAATCCCTCTTCTCCTGTGCTTTGCTCTTTGTGAGCAGTAGCAGAATATAGCCCATAAGTTTGCACTCTGCTGAAACAGCAGAAGAGATAGTCTAGAAAGTTCCCACTGATCATCTTCAGCGCACAGCGAGCTTTGCAACTCTGCAACACACATTGCTGTCAGTCCTCCCTTTCCTGCCTGAACGACCAACTGACTCCACCATCTCTGTGCCCGCTCTCTGCTGAGCAGCAACAGGGAGACTATAGCAGGAATGTTTAGACTGGGCTAAAACAGCAGAAGAGCCTTGCAAAAAAGCTCCTGCTGATCATGATTAGCACACAGTGAGCTTTGAAACTGTGACACAACCATTGCTGTCCCTCCTCACTTTATCTCCTAAAAGTGCATTTGAAACCATCGTTTCTGGTGCGCTCTCTCATTTCGAGAGGAGTTGTGACAGGGGAGGACGAGCGCATGGACTCTAATCCCACAGCTGAAAGGCCAGCAGGGAAAATCCTGCTGGGCATCTTCAGCACACAGAGAGCTTTGCAACTCTGCAACACACATTGCTGTCACTCCTCCCTTTTTGCCTGAAAGACCAGCTGAATCCACCATCTCTGTGCCTGCCCTCTGCTGAGCAGCAACAGAGAGAGTTTAGCAGGAACGTTTAGACTGGGCTAAAACAGCAGAAGAGCCTTGCAAAAAAGCTCCTGCTGATCATGATTAGCAAACAGTGAGCTTTAAACTGTGACACAAACATTGCTGTCACTCCTCACTTTATCTCCTAAAAGTGCATTTGAAACCATCGTTTCTGGTGCGCTCTCTCGTTTCGAGAGGACTTGTGACGGGGGAGGACGAGCGCGTGGACTCTAATCCCACAGCCGAAGGGCGTGCAGGGAAAGTCCTGCTGGCCATCTTCAGCACACAGTGATCTTTGCAGCCCTTGAACACATATAGCTGTCACCTCTCCCTTTCCTACCTGAAAGTCCAATTGAATCCTACATCTCCTGTGCTGCAATTTGTGAGCAGCAGCAGAATATAGCCCATACGTTTGCACTCTGGTGAAACAGCAGAAGAGAAAGTTTAGAAAGTTCCCACTGATCATCTTCAGAACACAGAGAGCTTTGCAACTCTGCAACACACATTGCTGTCCCTCCTCCTTTTCCTGCCTGAAAGACCAAAAGATTCCACCATCTCTGTGCCTGCTCTCTGCTGAGCAGCAACAGGGAGAGAAGAGCAATAATGTTTAGACTGGGCTAAAACAGCAGAAGAGCCTGGCAAAAAAGCTCGTGCTGATCATGTTTAGCTCACAGTGAGCTTTGAGGCTGCG
This sequence comes from Lathamus discolor, assembly GCF_037157495.1. Lineage (NCBI taxonomy): Eukaryota > Metazoa > Chordata > Aves > Psittaciformes > Psittacidae > Lathamus > Lathamus discolor. Next base: position 15,423,181 of record NC_088908.1, on the reverse strand, counting down.
ACACAAACATTGCTGTCACTCCTCACTTTATCACCTAAAAGTGCATTTGAGTCCAACGTTTTTGGTGCCCTCTCTCGTTTCAAGAGCAGATGTGACAGGGGAGGAAGAGCGCTTGGACTCTAATCCTACAGCCGAAGGGCCAGCAGGGAAACTCCTGATGGGCATCTTCAGCACACAGTGAGCTTTGCAACTCGGAAACACACATTGCTGTCACCTCTCACTTTCCTACCTGAAAGTCCAATTGAATCCTACTTCTCCTGTGCTTTGCTCCTTGTGAGAAGTAGCAGAATATAGCCCATACGTTTGCACTCTGCTGAAACAGCAGAAGAGACAGTCCAGAAATTTCCCATTGCTCATCTTCAGTGCACAGCGAGCTTTGCAACACTGCAACACACATTGCTGTCACTCCTCCCTTTCCTGCCTGAAAGACGAACTGATTCCACCATCTCTGTGCCCGCTCTCTGCTTAGCAGCAACAGAGAGAGTATAGCAGGAATGTTTAGACAGGGTTAAAACAGCAGAAGAGCCTTGCAAAAAAGCTCCTGCTGATCATGTTTAGCACACAGTGAGCTTTAAACTGTGACACAAACATTGCTGTCACTCACTTTATCTCCTAAAAGTGCATTTGACTCCATCGTTTCTGGTGCGCACTCTTGTTACCAGAGGAGTTGTGACAGGGGAGGACAAGCGCGTGGACTCTAATCCCACAGCCGAAGGGCCATCAGGGAAACTCCTGCTGGGCATCTTCAGCACACAGTGAGCTTTGCAACTCTGAAACACACATTGCTGTCACCTCTCACTTTCCTACCTGAAAGTCCAATTGAATCCTACATCTCCTGTGCTTGCTCCTTGTGAGCAGTAGCAGAATATAGCACTTACGTTTGGACTCTGCTGAAACAGCAGAAGAGACAGTCCAGAAAGTTCCCACTGATCATCAGCGCACAGCGAGCTTTGCAACTCTGCAACACACACTGCTGTCACTCCTCCCTTTCCTGCCTGAAAGACGAACTGATTCCACCATCTCTGTGCCCGCTCTCTGCTTAGCAGCAACAGAGAGAGTATAGCAGGAATGTTTAGACAGGGCTATAACAGCAGAAGAGCCTTGCAAAAAAGCTCCTGCTGATCATGTTTAGCACACAGTGAGTTTTGAAGCTGTGACACAAACATTGCTGTCACTCCTCACTTTATCTCCTAAAAGTGCATTTGAAACCATCGTTTCTGCTGCGCTCTCTCGTTTCGAGTGGAGTTGTGACAGGGGAGGACGAGCGCTTGGACTCTAATCCCACAGCCGAAGGGCCAGCAGGGAAACTCCTGCTGGGCATCTTCAGCACACAGTGAGCTTTGCAACTCTGAAACACATATTGCTGTCACCTCTCACTTTCCTACCTGAAAGTCCAATTGAATCCTACATCTCCTGTGCTTGCTCCTTGTGAGCAGTAGCAGAATATAGCCCATACGTTTGCACTCTGCTGAAACAGCAGAAGAGAAAGTTTAGAAAGTTCCCACTGATCATCTTCAGAACACAGAGAGCTTTGCAACTCTGCAACACACATTGCTGTCCCTCCTCCTTTTCCTGCCTGAAAGACCAAAAGATTCCACCATCTCTATGCCTGCTCTCTGCTGAGCAGCAACAGGGAGAGAAGAGCAATAATGTTTAGACTGGGCTAAAACAGCAGAAGAGCCTTGCAAAAAAGCTCCTGCTGATCATGTTTAGCACACAGTGAGCTTTGAGGCTGTGACACAAACATTGCTGTCACTCCTCACTTTATCTCCTAAAAGTGCATTTGAGTCCAACGTTTTTGGTGCCCTCTCTCGTTTCAAGAGCAGATGTGACAGGGGAGGACGAGCGCTTGGACTCTAATCCCACAGCCGAAGGGCTAGCAGGGAGTCTCCTGCTGGGCATCTTCAGCACACAGTGAGCTTTGCAACTCTGAAACACACATTGCTGTCACCTCTCACTTTCCTACCTGAAAGTCCAATTGAATCCTTCTTCTCCTGTGCTTGCTCTTTGTGAGCAGTAGCAGAATATAGCACTTACGTTCAGATTCTGCTGAAACAGCAGAAGAGACAGTCCAGAAAGTTCCCACAGATCATCTTCAGCGCACAGCGAGCTTTGCAGCTCTGCAGCACACATTGCTGTCACTCCTCCCTTTCCTGCCTGAAAGACCAATTGATTCCACCATCTCTGTGCCCGCACTCTATTGAGCAGCAACAGGGAGAGTATAGCAGGAATGTTTAGACTAGGCTAAAACAGCAGAAGAGCCTTGCAAAAAAGCTCCAGCTTTTCATGTTTGGCGCACAGTGAGCTTTACACTGCGACACAAACATTGCTGCCACTCACTTTATCTCCTAAAAGTGCATTTGACTCCATCTTTTCGGGTGCGCACTCTTGTTTCCAGAGGAGTTGTGACAGGGGAGGACGAGCGCGTGGACTCTAATCCCACAGCCGAAGGGCGTGCAGGGAAAGTCCTGCTGGGCATCTTCAGCACACAGTGAGCTTTGCAACTCGGAAACACACATTGCTGTCACCTCTGACTTTCCTAGTTGAAAGTCCAATTGAATCCTACATCTCCTGTGCTTGCTCCTTGTGAGCAGTAGCAGAATATAGCCCATACGTTTGCACTCTGCTGAAACAGCAGAAGAGACAGTCCTGAAAGTTCCCACTGATCATCTTCAGCGCACAGCGAGCTTTGCAACTGTGCAACACACATTGCTGTCACTCCTCCCTTTCCTGCCTGAAAGACCAACTGAATCCACCATCTCTGTGCCCGCTCTCTGCTGAGCAGCAACAGGGAGAGTATAGCAGGAATGTTTAGACTGGGCTAAAACAGCAGAAGAGCCTTGCAAAAAAGCTCCTGCTTTTCATGTTTAGCGCACATTGATCATTAAACTGCGACACAAACATTGCTGTCACTCACTTTATCTCCTAAAAGTGCATTTGACTCCATCGTTTCTGGGGCGCTCTCTCGTTTCGAGAGGAGTTGTGACAGGGGAGGACGAGCGCTTGGACTCTAATCCCACAGCCGAAGCGCGTGCAGGGAAAGTCCTGCTGGGCATCTTCAGCACACAGTGAGCTTTGCAGCTCTGAAACACATATAGCTGTCACCTCTCCCTTTCCTACCTGAAAGTCCAATTGAATCCTACATCTCTTGTGCTGCAATTTGTGAGCTGTAGCAGAATATAGCCCATACGTTTGCACTCAGCTGAAACAGCAGAAGAGAAAGTTTAGAAAGTTCCCACTGATCATCTTCAGAACACAGAGAGCTTTGCAACTCTGCAACACACATTGCTGTCACTCCTCCTTTTCCTTCCTGAAAGACCAAAAGATTCCACCATCTCTGTGCCTGCTCTCTGTTGAGCAGCAACACGGAGAGTATAGCAGGAATGTTTAGAATGGGCTAAAACAGCAGAAGAGCCTTGCAAAAAAGCTCCTGCTGATCATGTTTAGCACACAGTGAGCTTTGAGGCTGTGACACAAACATTGCTGTCACTCCTCACTTTATCTCCTAAAAGTGCATTTGAGTCCAACGTTTTTGGTGCCCTCTCTCGTTTCAAGAGCAGATGTGACAGGGGAGGACGAGCGCGTGGACTCTAATCCCACAGCCGAAGGGCCAGCAGGGAAACTCCTGATGGGCATCTTCAGCACACAGTGATCTTTGCAACCCTGAACACATATAGCTGTCACCTCTCACTTTCCGACCTGAAAGTCCAATTGAATCCTACTTCTCCTGTGCTTTGCTCCTTGTGAGCAGTAGCAGAATATAGCCCATACGTTTGCACTCTGCTGAAACAGCAGAAGAGACAGTCCTGAAAGTTCCCACTGATCATCATCAACGCACAGCGAGCTTTGCAACTCTGCAACACACATTGCTGTCACTCCTCCCTTTCCTGCCTGAATGACCAACTGAATCCACCATCTCTGTGCCCGCCCTCTGCTGAGCAGCTACAGGGAGAGTATAGCAGGAATGTTTAGACTGTGCAAAAACAGCAGAAGAGCCTTGCAAAAAAGCTCCTGCTGATCATGATTAGCACACAGTGAGCTTTGAAGCTGTGACACAAACAATGCTGTCACTCCTCACTTTATCTCCTAAAAGTGCATTTGAAACCATCGTTTCTGCTGCGCTCTCTCGTTTCGAGTGGAGTTGTGACAGGGGAGGACGAGCGCTTGGACTCTAATCCCACAGCCGAAGGGCGTGCAGGGAAACTCCTGCTGGCCATATTCAGCACACAGTGATCTTTGCAACCCTGAACACATATAGCTGTCACCTCTCCCTTTCCTACCTGAAAGTCCAATTGAATCCTACATCTCTTGTGCTGCAATTTGTGAGCTGTAGCAGAATATAGCCCATACGTTTGCACTCACCTGAAACAGCAGAAGAGAAAGTTTAGAAAGTTCCCACTGATCATCTTCAGAACACAGAGAGCTTTGCAACTCTGCAACACACATTGCTGTCACTCCTCCTTTTCCTTCCTGAAAGACCAAAAGATTCCACCATCTCTGTGCCTGCTCTCTGCTGAGCAGCAACACGGAGAGTATAGCAGGAATGTTTAGAATGGGCTAAAACAGCAGAAGAGCCTTGCAAAAAAGCTCCTGCTGATCATGATTAGCACACAGTGAGCTTTGAAGCTGTGACACAAACAATGCTGTCACTCCTCACTTTATCTCCTAAAAGTGCATTTGAAACCATCGTTTCTGCTGCGCTCTCTCGTTTCGAGAGGAGTTGTGACAGGGGAGGACGAGCGCTTGGACTCTAATCCCACAGCCGAAGGGCGTGCAGGGAAACTCCTGCTGGCCATCTTCAGCACACAGTGATCTTTGCAACCCTGAACACATTTAGCTGTCACCTCTCCCTTTCCTACCTGAAAGTCCAATTGAATCCTACATCTCCTGTGCTGCAATTTGTGAGCTGTAGCAGAATATAGCCCATACGTTTGCACTCTGCTGAAACAGCAGAAGAGAAAGTTTAGAAAGTTCCCACTGATCATCTTCAGAACACAGAGAGCTTTCCAAGTCTGCAACACACATTGCTGTCACTCCTCCTTTTCCTTCCTGAAAGACCAAAAGATTCCACCATCTCTGTGCCTGCTCTCTGCTGAGCAGCAACAGAGAGAGTAGAGCAGGAATGTTTAGACTGGGCTAAAACAGCAGAAGAGCCTTGCAAAAAAGCTCCTGCTGATCATGTTTAGCACACAGTGAGCTTTGAGGCTGTGACACAAACATTGCTGTCACTCCTCACTTTATCTCCTAAAAGTGCATTTGAGTCCAACGTTTTTGGTGCCCTCTCTCGTTTCAAGAGCAGATGTGACAGGGGAGGACGAGCGCGTGGACTCTAATCCCACAGCCGAAGGGCCAGCAGGGAAACTCCTGATGGGCATCTTCAGCACACATTGAGCTTTGCTACTCTGAAACACACATTGCTGTCACCTCTCACTTTCCTACCTGAAAGTCCAATTGAATCCTACATCTCCTGTGCTTTGCTCCTTGTAAGCAGTAGCTGAATATAGCACTTACGTTTGGACTCTGCTGAAACAGCAGAAGAGACAGTCCTGAAAGTTAACACTGATCATCTTCAGTGCACAGCGAGCTTTGCAACACTGCAACACACATTGCTGTCACACCTCCCTTTCCTGCCTGAAAGACCAACTGAAACCACCATCTCTGTGCCAGCTCTCTGCTGAGCAGCAACAGGGAGAGTATAGCAGGTATGTTTAGACTGGGCTAAAACAGCAGAAGAGCCTTGCAAAAAAGCTCCTGCTGATCATGTTTAGCGCACAGTGAGCATTGAAGCTGTGACACAAACATTGCTGTCACTCCTCACTTTATCTTCTATAAGTGCATTTGAAACCATCGTTTCTTGTGCGCTCTCTCGTATCGAGAGGAGTTGTGACAGGGGAGGACGAGCGCGTGGACTCTAATCCCACAGCCGAAGGGCGAGCAGGGAAACTCCTGCTGGGCATCTTCAGCACACAGTGAGCTTTGCAACTCTGAAATATATATTGATGTCACCTCTCACTTTCCTACCGGAAAGTCCAGTTGAATCCCACATCTCCTGTTCTTGCTTTGTGAGCAGTAGCAGAATATAGCACTTACGTTTGGACTCTGCTGAAACAGCAGAAGAGACTGTCCAGAAAGATCCCACTGATCATCTTCAGCTCACAGCGAGCTTTGCAACTCTGCAGCACACATTGCTGTCACTCCTCCCTTTCCTGCCTGAAAGACGAACTGATTCCACCATCTCTGTGCCCGCTCTCTGCTGAGCAGCAGCAGAGAGAGTAGAGCAGGAATGTTTAGACTGGGCTAAAACCGCAGAAGAGCCTTGCAAAAAAGCTCCTGCTGATCATGTTTAGCACACAGTGAGCTTTGAAGCTGTGACAAAAACACTGCTGTCTCTCCTCACTTTATCTCCTAAAAGTGCATTTGAGTCCAACGTTTTTGGTGCCCTCTCTCGTTTCAAGACCAGATGTGACAGGGAAGGACGAGGGCTTGGACTCTAATCCCACAGCCGAAGGGCCAGCAGGGGAATTCCTGCTGGGCATCCTCAGCACACATTGAGCTTTGCTACTCTGAAACACACATTGCTGTCACCTCTAACTTTCCTACCTGAATGTCCAATTGAATCCTACATCACCTGTGCTTGCTCTTAGTGAGCAGTAGCAGAATATAGCACTTACGTTTGGACTCTGCTGAAACAGCAGAAGAGACAGTCCTGAAAGTTCCCACTGATCATCTTCAGCGCACAGCGAGCTTTGCAACTCTGCAACACGCATTGCTTTCACTCCTACCTTTTCTGCCTGAAAGACCAACTGAATCCACATTCTCTGTGCTCGCTCTCTGCTGAGCAGCAACAGAGAGAGTATAGCAGGAATGTTTAGACTGGGCTAAAACAGCAGAAGAGCCTTGCAAAAAAGCTCTTGCTGATCATGTTTAGCACACAGTGAGCTTTGAAGCTGTGACACAAACATTGCAGTCACTCCTCACTTTATTTCCTAAAAGTGCATTTGAGTCCAACGTTTTTGTTGCCCTCTCTCGTTTAAAGAGCAGATGTGACAGGGGAGGACGAGCGCTTGGACTCTAATCCCACAGCCGAAGGGCCAGCAGGGAAACTCCTGCTGGGCATCCTCAGCACACAGTGAGCTTTGCAACTCTGAAAGACGCATTGCTGTCACCTCTCACTTTCCTACCTGAAAGTCCAATTGAATCCTACTTCTCCTGTGCTTTGGTCCTTATGAGCAGTAGCAGAATATAGCCCATACGTTTGCACTCTGCTGAAACAGCAGAAGAGACAGTCCTGAAAGTTCCCACAGATCATCTTCAGCGCACAGCGAGCTTTGCAACTCTGCAACACACATTGCTGTCACTCCTCCCTTTCCTGCCTGAATGACCAACTGATTCCACCATCTCTGTGTCCGCTCTCTGCTGAGCATCAACAGAGAGAGTATAGCTGGAATGTTTAGACTGGGCTAAAACAGCAGAAGAGCCTTGCAAAAAAGCTCCTGCTGATCATGTTTAGCACACAGTGAGTTTTGAAGCTGTGACACAAACATTGCTGTCACTCCTCACTTTATCTCCTAAAAGTGCATTTGAAACCATCGTTTCTGGTGCGCTCTCTCGTTTCGGGAGGAGTTGTGACAGGGGAGGACGAGCGCTTGGACTCTAATCCCACAGCCAAAGGGCGTGCAGGGAAAATCCTGCTGGGCATCTTCAGCACACATTGAGCTTTGCAACTCGGAAACACACATTGCTGTCACCTCTCACTTTCCTACCTGAAAGTCCAATTGAATCCTACATCTCCTGTGCTTGCTCCTTGTGAGCAGTAGCAGAATATAGCACTAACGTTCAGATTCTGCTGAAACAGCAGAAGAGACAGTCCAGAAAGTTAACATTGATCATCTTCAGCGGACAGCGAGCTTTGCAGCTCTGCAGCACACATTGCTGTCACTCCTCCCTTTCCTGCCTGAAAGACCAATTGATTCCACCATCTCTGTGCCCGCACTCTATTGAGCAGCAACAGGGAGAGTATAGCAGGAATGTTTAGACTGGGCTAAAACAGCAGAAGAGCCTTGCAAAAAAGCTCCAGCTTTTCATGTTTAGCGCACAGTGAGCTTTAAACTGCGACACAAACATTGCTGCCACTCACTTTATCTCCGAAAAGTGCATTTGAATCTATCGTTTCTGGGGCGCTCTCTCGTTTCGAGTGGAGTTGTGACAGGGGAGGAAGAGCGCTTGGACACTAATCCCACAGCCGAAGGGCGTGCAGGGAAACTCCTGCTGGCCATCTTCAGCACACAGTGATCTTTGCAACCCTGAACACATATAGCTGTCACCTCTCCCTTTCCTACCTGAAAGTCCAATTGAATCCTACATCTCCTGTGCTGCAATTTGTGAGCAGTAGCAGAATATAGCCCATAAGTTTGCACTCTGCTGAAACAGCAGAAGAGACAGTCCTGAAAGTTCCCACTGATCATCTTCAGCGCACAGCGAGCTTTGCAACTCTGCAGCACACATTGCTGTCACTCCTCCCTTTCCTGCCTGAAAGACCAACTGAATCCACCATCTCTGTGCCCGCTCTCTGCTGAGCAGCAACAGGGAGAGTATAGCAGGAATGTTTAGCCTAGGCTAAAACAGCAGAAGAGCCTTGCAAAAAAGCTCCTGCTGATCATGATTAGCACACAGTGAGCTTTGAAACTGTGACACAAGCATTGCTGTCACTCCTCACTTTATCTCCTAAAAGTGCATTTGAAACCATCGTTTCTGCTGCGCTCTCTCGTTTCGAGAGGAGTTGTGACAGGGGAGGACGAGCGCTTGGACTCTAATCCCACAGCCGAAGGGCCAGCAGGGAAACTCCTGCTGGGCATCTTCAGCACACATTGAGCTTTGCTACTCTGAAACTCACATTGCTGTCACCTCTCACTTTCCTACCTGACAGTTCAATTGAATCCTACATCTCCTGTGCTTTGCTCCTTGTAAGCAGTAGCTGAATATAGCACTTACGTTTGGACTCTGCTGAAACAGCAGAAGAGACAGTCCTGAAAGTTCCTACTGATCATCTTCAGCGCACAGCGAGCTTTGCAACACTGCAACACACATTGCTGTCACACCTCCCTTTCCTACCTGAAAGACCAACTGAAACCACCATCTCTGTGCCAGCTCTCTGCTGAGCAGCAACAGGGAGAGTATAGCAGGAATGTTTAGACTGGGGTAAAACAGCAGAAGAGCCTTGCAAAAAAGCTCCTGCTGATCATGTTTAGCACACAGTGAGCTTTAAACTGTGCCACAGAATCACAGAATCACAGAATCCCAAGGGTTGGAAGGGACCTAAAAAGATCATCTAGTCCAACCCCCCTGCAAGAGCAGGGTAACCTACAGTACATCACACAGGAACTTGTCCAGGCGGGCCTTGAATATCTCCAGTGTAGGAGACTCCACAACCCCCCTGGGCAACCTGTTCCAGTGCTCTGTCACTCTTACAGTAAAGAAGTTCTTCCTGATGTTAACGTGGAACTTCCTATGTTCCAGTTTACACCCATTGCCCCTTGTCCTATCACTGGATATCACTGAAAAAAGCCTAGCTCCATCATCCTGACACCTACCCTTCACATATTTGTAAACACTGATGAGGTCACCCCTCAGTCTCCTCTTTTGCAAGCTAAAGAGACCCACCTCCCTCAGCCTCTCCTCATAAGGGAGATGTTCCACTCCCTTAATCATCTTTGTGGCTCTGCGCTGGACTCCTTCAAGCAATTCCCTGTCCTTCTTGAACAGAGGGGCCCAGAACTGGACGCAATATTCCAGATGCGGCCTCACCAAGGCTGAGTAGAGGGGGAGGAGAACCTCTCTTGACCTACTAACCACTCCCTTTCTAATGCACCCTAAGATGCCATTTGCCTTCTTGGCCACAAGAGCACATTGCTGGCTCATGGTCATCCTCCTATCCACCAGGACCCCCAGGTCCCTTTCCCCTTCACTACTTTCCAGCAGGTCAACCCCCAACCTGTACTGGTACATGGGGTTGTTCTTCCCCAGATGCAAGACTCTACACTTGCCCTTGTTAAATTTCATCAAGTTTCTCCCCGCCCAACTCTCCAGCCTGTCCAGGTCTCGCTGAATGGCAGCACAGTCCTCTGGTGTGTCAGCCACTCCTCCCAGTTTTGTGTCATCAGCAAACTTGCTGAGGGTGCACTCAGTTCCCTCATCCAGGTCATTGATGAAAATATTAAACAGCACCGGTCCCAGCACCGACCCCTGAGGAACTCCACTAGTCACAGACCTCCAGCTAGATTCTGCGCCATTGACCACAACTCTCTGCCTTCTTCCTTTCAACCAGTTCTCGATCCACCTCACTACTTGATCGTCAAGCCCACACTTCCTTAGCTTATCTATGAGGATGCTGTGGGAGACAGTATCAAATGCCTTACTGAAATCAAGAAAAACTACATCTACCGCTCTACCATCATCCCTCCACCTAGTCACTTCCTCATAGAAGGCTATAAGGTTGGTCATACATGACTTCCCCCTCATAAAACCATGTTGGCTGTTCTTAATGACCCCCTCATCCTTGATATGCCTAGTGATGGAGTCAAGAATAAGTTGTTCCATCATCTTTCCAGGGATGGAGGTAAGGCTGACCGGTCTATAATTACCCGGGTCCTCCTTCTTGCCCTTCTTATAGATTGGTGTGACCTTTGCCATCCGCCAATCCTCAGGCACCTCGCCCATTTCCCACGACTTACCAAAGATGATGGAAAGTGGCCTAGCAATGACCTCCGCCAGCTCCCTCAGCACCCGTGGGTGCATTCCATCCGGACCCATCGATTTACAGATGTCCAGTTTGCATAGCTGATCCCTAACCCAATCCTCATCTACCAAAGCAAACTCCTCCTTTGTCCTGACTCCTTCTGGGGCTATAGAAATCCGGGGCCCTCGGGGAGAGTCTGCAGGAGTAAAGACAGAGGCAAAGAAGGCATTCAGCACCTCTGCCTTCTTTATATCCTCTGTCTCCAGGGTACCCACTTCGTTCAGCAATGGGCCTATATTGCCTCTTGTTTTAGTTTTATTTGCTATGTATTTGAAGAAGCCCTTTCTATTGTCTTTAACCCGACTAGCAAGATTGAGTTCCAAGGAGGCCTTAGCTGTCCTAATTGCCTCCCTACATCCTCTAACAACTGTCCTATATTCCTCCCAAGCGGCCAGCCCCTCCTTCCATAATCCATAGATTCTCCTTTTCCACTTGAGTTTGCCCAGCAGCTCCTTGTTTAACCACGCCGGTCTCCTAGATCCCTTACTTGACTTCCTACTCATTGGGACGCTCCGATCCTGAGCTTGGAAGAAGCGGTCCTTGAATGCTAACCAACTATCTTGAGCCCCTTTACCGCCTAGTACACTTTCCCATGAGACTTCCCTTAGCAGTTGACTGAAGAGGCCAAAGTTGGCCCTTCGGAAATCCAGAACTGTGGCTTTGCTAGGTATTCTATTCCTCCCACACAGGATCCTAAACTCCACCATCTCATGGTCACTGCAGCCAAGGCTGCCATTGACCGTCACCACTTCGACCAAACCCTCCTTGTTGGCGAGTACTAAATCTAGCAGCGCTGCTCCCCTAGTTGGTACGTCCACCATTTGCATTAAGAAATTATCATCAATGCACTCGAGGAACCTCCTAGACTGTGAATGACTGGCTGTGTGAGTCTTCCAGCAAATATCGGGGTAATTAAAGTCCCCCACGACGACTAAGGCATGTAGTCGCGAGGCTACTTCCAGTTGCCTGTAGAAAGCCTCATCAACTCCTTCGTCCTGATCAGGAGGTCTGTAATAGACCCCCACAACTGTATCACCCGTGCCAGTCAGCCCCTTGATTCGTACCCACAGACATTCCACTTGCTCCTCATCCGACCCCGGACAGAACTCAATACATTCTAGTTGCTCTCTCACGTAAAGAGCAACTCCACCACCTCGCTTTGCTGACCTATCTTTCCTAAAAAGGACATAGCCATCCATGACCACATTCCAGTCATGTGAACTGTCCCACCATGTCTCTGTAATCGCCACTAGATCATAACCTTTAGCCCGCACACAGACTTCTAACTCCTCCTGTTTATTCCCCATGCTGCGTGCATTGGTGTACAGGCATTTCAGGGAGCCAGTCCTAGTACCCTTTTTCCCCTGCGGGACAGGGTCTAAAGAGCTATCCTTTCCCACAAGTGAAACAAGAGATTGATAGTCCTCCTTAGCCCGCCATCCTTCAATCCCTAGCATGTTCCTCTTGGGCTTGTCCCCAACAGGCCCAGTTAAATCCCCTCCCCACTTCATAACTAGTTTAAAGCCCTGTCAATAAGCCCTGCTAACTCCTGCCCCAAAACCCTTTTTCTTCTCTGGGACTGGTGTATCCCGCCTGTCACCAGCAAACCAGGTGTCCCATACAGCAGCCCGTGACAGAAAAACCCAAACCCCTGCCTTTGGCACCAGTCACGTAGCCATACATTAACCTGCAGAGTCTTCATATATATCCCTTCACCCTCGCTTGCAACAGGTATGGAGGCAAACACCACTTGCGCTCCAGACCCTTTAACCAGCCTTCCCAGGGCCCTGTAGTCTCTCTTCATTGCCCTTACGTTCCTCGTAATAATTTCGTCACTGCCAACCTGAAAAACCAGCAGTGGGTAGTAGTCAGACGGCTGCACCAGTTCAGAGAGCTTCTTTTTAACATCTCTAATCCGAGCCCCAGGCAGGCAGCAGACCTCCCTGTGGGGTGGATCCGGTCGACAAATGGGCCCTTCTGTTCCCCTCAGAAGGGAGTCACCCACCACAATTACTCTTTTTTCTTCTTGGTTGGGGAAGTTCTGAGGCATGGGGGTGAGTGACACAAACATTGCTGTCACTCAATTTATCTCCTAAAAGTGCATTTGACTCCATCGTTTCGAGTGCGCACTCTTGTTTCCAGAGGAGTTGTGACAGGGGAGGACGAGCGCGTGGACTCTAATCCCACAGCCGAAGGGCCATCAGGGAAACTCCTGCTGGGCATCTTCAGCACACAGTGAGCTTTGCAACTCTGAAACACACATTGCTGTCACCTCTCACTTTCCTACCTGAAAGTCCAATTGAATCCTACATCTCCTGTGCTTGCTCCTTGTGAGCAGTAGCAGAATATAGCACTTACGTTTGCACTCTGCTGAAACAGCAGAAGAGACAGTCCTGAAAGTTCCCACTGATCATCTTCAGCGCACAGCGAGCTTTGCAACTCTGCAACACACATTGCTGTCACTCCTCCCTTTCCTACCTGAAAGACCAACTGATTCCACCATCTCTGTGTCCGCTCTCTGCTGAGCATCAACAGAGAGAGTATAGCTGGAATGTTTAGACTGGGCTAAAACAGCAGAAGAGCCATGCAAAAAAGCTCCTGCTGATCATGTTTAGCACACAGTGAGTTTTGAAGCTGTGACACAAACATTGCTGTCACTCCTCACTTTATCTCCTAAAAGTGCATTTGAAACCATCGTTTCTGGTGCGCTCTCTCGTTTCGAGAGGAGTTGTGACAGGGGAGGACGAGCGCTTGGACTCTAATCCCACAGCCGAAGGGCCATCAGGGAAACTCCTGCTGGGCATCTTCAGCACACATTGAGCTTTGCTACTCTGAAACACACATTGCTGTCACCTCTCACTTTCCTACCTGAAAGTCCAATTGAATCCTACATCTCCTGTGCTTGCTCCTTGTGAGCAGTAGCAGAATATAGCACTTACGTTCAGATTCTGCTGAAACAGCAGAAGAGACAGTCCAGAAAGTTAACACTGATCATCTTCAGCGCACAGCGAGCTTTGCAGCTCTGCAGCACACATTGCTGTCACTCCTCCCTTTCCTGCCTGAAAGACCAATTGATTCCACCATCTCTGTGCCCGCTCTCTGCTTAGCAGCAACAGAGAGAGTATAGCAGGAATGTTTAGACAGGGCTATAACAGCAGAAGAGCCTTGCAAAAAAGCTCCAGCTTTTCATGTTTAGCGCACAGTGAGCTTTAAACTGCGACACAAACATTGCTGCCACTCACTTTATCTCCTAAAAGTGCATTTGAATCTCTCGTTTCTGGGGCGCTCTCTCGTTTCGAGAGGAGTTGTGACAGGGGAGGACGAGCGCTTGGACTCTAATCCCACAGCCGAAGGGCGTGCAGGGAAAGTCCTGCTGGGCATCTTCAGCACACAGTGAGCTTTGCAACTCTGAAACACATATAGCTGTCACCTCTGACTTTCCTAGTTGAAAGTCCAATTGAATCATACATCTCCTGTGCTTGCTCCTTGTGAGCAGTAGCAGAATATAGCACTTACGTTTGCACTCTGCTGAAACAGCAGAAGAGACAGTCCTGAAAGTTCCCACTGATCATCTTCAGCGCACAGCGAGCTTTGCAACTCTGCAACACACATTGCTGTCACTCCTCACTTCATCTCCTAATAATCCGTTTGAATCCATGGTCTCTCCCGCCCTCTCTCGTTTGAACAGCAGCAGTGACAGGTGAACACGATCTCTTGGCCTCTGCTCCCACAGCCGAAGAGTCCGGAGTGAAAGCTCCGGCAGGGCATCTTCAGCACGCAGTCAGCTTTGCAACTGTGACACATATATTGCTCTCGCTCCGCACTTTCCTACCTCAAAGTCCAATTGAATCCAAAATCTCTGTGCCCTTTCTCTGCTGGGCAGAAGCAGAGAGAGTAGAGCAGGAACCTTTAGCCAATGCTAAAAGAGCAGAAGAGACAGTCCAGAAAGTTCCCACTGATCATCTTCAGCGCACAGCGAGCTTTGCAACTCTGCAACACACATTGCTGTCACTCCTCCCTTTTTGCCTGAAAGACCAGCTGAATCCACCATCTCTGTGCCCGCTCTCTGCTGAGCAGCAACAGAGATAGTAGAGCAGGAATTTTTAGACCTGCCTAAAACAGCAGAAGAGCCTTGCAAAAAATCTCCTGCTTGATCATGTTTTGCACACAGTGAGCTTTAAACTGTGACACAAACATTGCTGTCACTCCTCACTTTATCTCCTAAAAGTGCATTTGAATCCAAAGTTTCTGGTGCGCTCTCTCGTTTGGAGAGGAGTTGTGACAGGGGAGGAGCAGCGCTTGGACTCTAATCCCACAGACGAAGGGCCAGCAGGGAAACTCCTGCAGGGCATCTTCAGCACACAGTGAGCTTTGCAACTCTGCAAAACACATTGCTGTAACTCCTCCTTCTCCTGCCTGGAAGACCAATTGATTCCAACATCTCTGTGCCCACTCTCTGCTGAGCAGCATCAGAGAGAGTAGAGCAGGAATGTTTAGACTGGGCTAAAACAGCAGAAGAGCCTTGCAAAAAAGCTCCTCCTGATCATGTTTAGCACACAGTGAGCTTTAAACTGTGACACAAACATTGCTGTCACTCTTCACTCTTTCTCCTAAAAGACCATTTCAATCCAAGAACTCCATTGCCAGCACTCTGCTGAGCAGCAGAGTGAGCAGGAATGTCTGCAATCTGTAAGGCAGTGGAAGAGACAGGCCTGAAGGCTGCTCTTGTGCTTCTTCAACACACTGAGCTTTACAACTGTGACACACACACTGTTGTCACTCCTCATTGTAGCTCCTAAAAGTGCATTTGAATCCAGCGTTTCTGGTCTCCACTCTCGTTTCAAGAGCAGCAGAGGAAGGTGAGCACGAGCGCTTGGAATCCGCTCCCAGTTCCGAAGGGCAGGGAGGGAAAGTCCTTGCAGATCATCTTCAGCGCACAGTGAGCTTTGCAACTCTGAAACACACATTGCTGTCACTCCTCACTTCATCTCCTAATAATCCGTTTGAATCCATGGTCTCTCCCGCCCTCTCTCGTTTGAACAGCAGCAGTGACAGGTGAACACGATCTCTTGGCCTCTGCTCCCACAGCCGAAGAGCCCGGAGTGAAAGCTCCGGCAGGGCATCTTCAGCACGCAGTCAGCTTTGCAACTGTGACACATATATTGCTCTCGCTCCGCACTTTCCTACCTCAAAGTCCAATTGAATCCAAAATCTCTGTGCCCTTTCTCTGCTGGGCAGAAGCAGAGTAGAGCAGGAACCTTTAGCCAATGCTAAAAGAGCAGAAGAGACAGTCCAGAAAGTTCCCACTGATCATCTTCAGCGCACAGCGAGCTTTGCAACTCTGCAACACACATTGCTGTCACTCCTCCCTTTTTGCCTGAAAGACCAGTTGAATCCACCATCTCTGTGCCCGCTCTCTGCTGAGCAGCAACAGAGATAGTAGAGCAGGAATTTTTAGACCTGCCTAAAACAGCAGAAGAGCCTTGAAAAAAATCTCCTGCTTGATCATGTTTTGCACACAGTGAGCTTTAAACTGTGACACAAACATTGCTGTCACTCCTCACTTTATCTCCTAAAAGTGCATTTGAATCCAAAGTTTCTTGTGCGCTCTCTCGTTTCGAGAGGAGTTGTGACAGGGGAGGAGCAGCGCTTGGACTGTAATGCCACAGACGAAGGGCCAGCAGGGAAACTCCTGCAGGGCATCTTCAGCACACAATGAGCTTTGCAACTCTGCAAAACACATTGCTGTAACTCCTCCTTCTCCTGCCTGGAAGACCAATTGATTCCAACATCTCTGTGCCCACTCTCTGCTGAGCAGCATCAGAGAGAGTAGAGCAGGAATGTTTAGACTGGGCAAAAACAGCAGAAGAGCCTTGCAAAAAAGCTCCTCCTGATCATGTTTAGCACACAGTGAACTTTAAACTGTGACACAAACATTGCTGTCACTCTTCACTCTTTCTCCTAAAAGACCATTTCAATCCAAGAACTCCGTTGCCAGCACTCTGCTGAGCAGCAGAGTGAGCAGGAATGTCTGCAATCTGTAAGGCAGTGGAAGAGACAGGCTGAAGGCTGCTCTTGTGCTTCTTCAACACACTGAGCTTTACAACTTTGACACACACACTGTTGTCACTCCTCATTGTAGCTCCTAAAAGTGCATTTGAATCCAGCGTTTCTGGTCTCCACTCTCGTTTCCAGTGCAGCAGAGGCAGGTGAGCATGAGCGCTTGGAATCCGCTCCCAGTTCCGAAGGGCAGGGAGGGAAAGTCCTTGCAGATCATCTTCAGCGCACAGTGAGCTTTGCAACTCTGAAACACACATTGCTGTCACTCCTCACTTCATCTCCTAATAATCCGTTTGAATCCATGGTCTCTCCCGCCCTCTCTCGTTTGAACAGCAGCAGTGACAGGTGAACACGATCTCTTGGCCTCTGCTCCCACAGCCGAAGAGCCCGGAGTGAAAGCTCCGGCAGGGCATCTTCAGCACGCAGTCAGCTTTGCAACTGTGACACATATATTGCTCTCGCTCCGCACTTTCCTACCTCAAAGTCCAATTGAATCCAAAACTCTGTGCCCTTTCTCTGCTGGGCAGAAGCAGAGTAGACCAGGAACCTTTAGCCAATGCTAAAAGAGCAGAAGAGACAGTCCAGAAAGTTCCCACTGATCATCTTCAGCGCACAGCGAGCTTTGCAACTCTGCAACACACATTGCTGTCACTCCTCCCTTTTTGCCTGAAAGACCAGCTGAATCCACCATCTCTGTGCCCGCTCTCTGCTGAGCAGCAACAGAGATAGTAGAGCAGGAATTTTTAGACCTGCCTAAAACAGCAGAAGAGCCTTGAAAAAAATCTCCTGCTTGATCATGTTTTGCACACAGTGAGCTTTAAACTGTGACACAAACATTGCTGTCACTCCTCACTTTATCTCCTAAAAGTGCATTTGAATCCAAAGTTTCTTGTGCGCTCTCTCGTTTCGAGAGGAGTTGTGACAGGGGAGGAGCAGCGCTTGGACTCTAATACCACAGCCGAAGGGCCAGCAGGGAAACTCCTGATGGGCATCTTCAGCACACAGTGAGCTTTGAAACTCGGAAACACACATTGCTGTCACCTCTCACTTTCCTACCTGAAAGTCCAATTGAATCCTACTTCTCCTGTGCTTTGCTCCTTGTGAGCAGTAGCAGAATATAGCCCATACGTTTGCACTCTGCTGAAACAGCAGAAGAGACAGTCCTGAAAGTTCCCACTGATCATCTTCAGCGCACAGCGAGCTTTGCAACTCTGCAACACACATTGCTGTCACTCCTCCCTTTCCTACCTGAAAGACCAACTGATTCCACCATCTCTGTGTCCGCTCTCTGCTGAGCATCAACAGAGAGAGTATAGCTGGAATGTTTAGACTGGGCTAAAACAGCAGAAGAGCCATGCAAAAAAGCTCCTGCTGATCATGTTTAGCACACAGTGAGTTTTGAAGCTGTGACACAAACATTGCTGTCACTCCTCACTTTATCTCCTAAAAGTGCATTTGAAACCATCGTTTCTGGTGCGCTCTCTCGTTTCGAGAGGAGTTGTGACAGGGGAGGACGAGCGCTTGGACTCTAATCCCACAGCCGAAGGGCCAGCAGGGAAACTCCTGCTGGGCATCTTCAGCACACATTGAGCTTTGCTACTCTGAAACACACATTGCTGTCACCTCTCACTTTCCTACCTGAAAGTCCAATTGAATCCTACATCTCCTGTGCTTGCTCCTTGTGAGCAGTAGCAGAATATAGCACTTACGTTCAGATTCTGCTGAAACAGCAGAAGAGACAGTCCAGAAAGTTAACACTGATCATCTTCAGCGCACAGCGAGCTTTGCAGCTCTGCAGCACACATTGCTGTCACTCCTCCCTTTCCTGCCTGAAAGACCAATTGATTCCACCATCTCTGTGCCCGCTCTCTGCTTAGCAGCAACAGAGAGAGTATAGCAGGAATGTTTAGACAGGGCTATAACAGCAGAAGAGCCTTGCAAAAAAGCTCCAGCTTTTCATGTTTAGCGCACAGTGAGCTTTAAACTGCGACACAAACATTGCTGCCACTCACTTTATCTCCTAAAAGTGCATTTGAATCTCTCGTTTCTGGGGCGCTCTCTCGTTTCGAGAGGAGTTGTGACAGGGGAGGAGCAGCGCTTGGACTCTAATCCCACAGACGAAGGGCCAGCAGGGAAACTCCTGCAGGGCATCTTCAGCACACAGTGAGCTTTGCAACTCTGCAAAACACATTGCTGTAACTCCTCCTTCTCCTGCCTGGAAGACCAATTGATTTCAGCATCTCTGTGCCCACTCTCTGCTGAGCAGCATCAGAGAGAGTAGAGCAGGAATGTTTAGACTGGGCTAAAACAGCAGAAGAGCCTTGCAAAAAAGCTCCTCCTGATCATGTTTAGCACACAGTGAGCTTTAAACTGTGACACAAACATTGCTGTCACTCTTCACTCTTTCTCCTAAAAGACCATTTCAATCCAAGAACTCCGTTGCCAGCACTCTGCTGAGCAGCAGAGTGAGCAGGAATGTCTGCAATCTGTAAGGCAGTGGAAGAGACAGGCTGAAGGCTGCTCTTGTGCTTCTTCAACACACTGAGCTTTACAACTTTGACTCACACACTGTTGTCACTCCTCATTGTAGCTCCTAAAAGTGCATTTGAATCCAGCGTTTCTGGTCTCCACTCTCGTTTCCAGTGCAGCAGAGGCAGGTGAGCACGAGCGCTTGGAATCCGCTCCCAGTTCCGAAGGGCAGGGAGGGAAAGTCCTGGCAGATCATCTTCAGCGCACAGTGAGCTTTGCAACTCTGAAACACACATTGCTGTCACTCCTCACTTCATCTCCTAATAATCCGTTTGAATCCATGGTCTCTCCCGCCCTCTCTCGTTTGAACAGCAGCAGTGACAGGTGAACACGATCTCTTGGCCTCTGCTCCCACAGCCGAAGAGCCCGGAGTGAAAGCTCCGGCAGGGCATCTTCACCACGCAGTCAGCTTTGCAACTGTGACACATATATTGCTCTCGCTCCGCACTTTCCTACCTCAAAGTCCAATTGAATCCAAAATCTCTGTGCCCTTTCTCTGCTGGGCAGAAGCAGAGTAGAGCAGGAACCTTTAGCCAATGCTAAAAGAGCAGAAGAGACAGTCCAGAAAGTTCCCACTGATCATCTTCAGCGCACAGCGAGCTTTGCAACTCTGCAACACACATTGCTGTCACTCCTCCCTTTTTGCCTGAAAGACCAGCTGAATCCACCATCTCTGTGCCCGCTCTCTGCTGAGCAGCAACAGAGAGAGTAGAGCAGGAATTTTTAGACCTGCCTAAAACAGCAGAAGAGCCTTGAAAAAAATCTCCTGCTTGATCATGTTTTGCACACAGTGAGCCTTAAACTGTGACACAAACATTGCTGTCACTCCTCACTTTATCTCCTGAAAGTGCATTTGAATCCAAAGTTTCTGGTGCGCTCTCTCGTTTCGAGAGGAGTTGTGACAGGGGAGGAGCAGCGCTTGGACTCTAATACCACAGACGAAGGGCCAGCAGGGAAACTCCTGCAGGGCATCTTCAGCACACAGTGAGCTTTGCAACTCTGCAAAACACATTGCTGTAACTCCTTCTTCTCCTGCCTGGAAGACCAATTGATTCCAACATCTCTGTGCCCACTCTCTGCTGAGCAGCATCAGAGAGAGTAGAGCAGGAATGTTTAGACTGGGCTAAAACAGCAGAAGAGCCTTGCAAAAAAGCTCCTCCTGATCATGTTTAGCACACAGTGAGCTTTAAACTGTGACACAAACATTGCTGTCACTCTTCACTCTTTCTCCTAAAAGACCATTTCAATCCAAGAACTCCGTTGCCAGCACTCTGCTGAGCAGCAGAGTGAGCAGGAATGTCTGCAATCTGTAAGGCAGTGGAAGAGACAGGCTGAAGGCTGCTCTTGTGCTTCTTCAACACACTGAGCTTTACAACTTTGACACACACACTGTTGTCACTCCTCATTGTAGCTCCTAAAAGTGCATTTGAATCCAGCGTTTCTGGTCTCCACTCTCGTTTCCAGTGCAGCAGAGGCAGGTGAGCACGAGCGCTTGGAATCCGCTCCCAGTTCCGAAGGGCAGGGAGGGAAAGTCCTTGCAGATCATCTTCAGCGCACAGTGAGCTTTGCAACTCTGAAACACACATTGCTGTCACTCCTCACTTTATCTCCTAAAAGTGCATTTCAAGCCAACGTTTCTGGTGCGCTCTCTCGCTTCGAGAGCAGTTGTGACAGGGGAGGACGAGCGCTTGGATTCTAATTTCACAGCCGAAGGGCCAGCATGGAAACTACTGCTGGGCATCTTCAGCACACATTGTGATTCGCAACTCTGAAACACATATTGCTGTCACCTCTCACTTTCCTACCTCAAAGTCCAATTGAATAATACATCTCCTGTGCTTGCTCTTTGTGAGCAGTAGCAGAATATAGCACTTACGTTTGGACTCTGCTGAAACAGCAGAAGAGACAGTCCAGAAAGTTCCCACTGATCATCTTCAGCACACAGTGAGCTTTGCAACTCTGCAACACACATTGCTGTCACTCCCCCCTTTCCTGCCTGAAAGACCAGCTGAATCCACCATCTCTGTGCCCGCTCTCTGCTGAGCAACAACAGAGAGAGCAGAGCAGGAATGTTTGGACTGGGCTAAAACAGCAGAAGAGCCTTGAAAAAAATCTCCTGCTTGATCATGTTTTGCACTCAGTGAGCTTTAAACTGTGACACAAACATTGCTGTCACTCCTCACTTTATCTCCTAAAAGTGCATTTGAATCCAAAGTTTATGGTGCGCTCTCTCGTTTCGAGAGCAGTTGTGACAGGGGAGGACGAGTGTTTGGACTCTAATTTCACAGACGAATTGCCAGCATGGAAACTCCTGCAGGGCATCTTCAGCACCCAGTGAGCTTTGCAACTCTGAAACACAAATAGCTGTCACCTCTCACTTTCCTACCTCAAAGTCCAATTGAATCCTACATCTCCTGTGCTTGCTCTTTGTGAGCAGTAGCAGAATATAGCACTTACGTTTGGACTCTGAAGAAACAGCGGAAGAGACAGTCCAGAAAGTTCCCACTGATCATCTTCAGCGAACAGCGAGCTTTGCAACTCTGCAACACACATTGCTGTCACTTCTTTTCCTGCCTGAAAGACCAATTGATTCCAACATCTCTGTGCCCACTCTCTGCTGAGCAGCAACAGAGAGTTGAGCAGGAATATTTAGCCTGGGCTAAAACAGCAGAAGAGCCTTGCAAAAAATCTCCTGCTTGATCATGTTTTGCACACAGTGAGCTTTAAACTGTGACACAAACATTGCTGTCACTCCTCACTTTATCTCCTAAAAGTGCATTTGAATCCAAAGTTTCTGGTACGCACTCTCGTTTGGAGAGGAGTTGTGACAGGGGAGGAGCAGCGCTTGGACTCTAATCCCACAGACGAAGGGCCAGCAGGGAAACTCCTGCAGGGCATCTTCAGCACACAGTGAGCTTTGCAACTCTGCAAAACACATTGCTGTAACTCCTCCTTTTCCTGCCTGGAAGACCTATTGATTCCAACATCTCTGTGCCCACTCTCTGCTGAGCAGCAACAGAGAGAGTAGAGCAGGAATGTTTAGACTGGGCTAAAACAGCAGAAGAGCCTTGCAAAAAAGCTCCTCCTGATCATGTTTAGCACACAGTGAGCTTTAAACTGTGACACAAACATTGCTGTCACTCTTCACTCTTTCTCCTAAAAGAACATTTCAATCCGAGAACTCCGTTGCCAGCACTCTGCTGAGCAGCAGAGTGAGCAGGAATGTCTGCAATCTGTAAGGCAGTGGAAGAGACAGGCTGAAGGCTGCTCTTGTGCTTCTTCAACACACTGAGCTTTACAACTTTGACACACACACTGTTGTCACTCCTCATTGTAGCTCCTAAAAGTGCATTTGTGTAGAGAGCTTAACAACTGAATGGCTAAGTAACAAAGGGCATGATACTGTGCAGCTGGTGGAAATGTAGGCCCCCAGGGCACAGCAATCTCGTGGTTAATGTTTACCCTGATTTGCTTAAGAAACAGGATATGCATCTTGCTGAGATAAGAGCAAGGGTATCTTGCTGGAATAGCACAATGGTCTTGCTTGGGCAAGTTGGGACATGTCGAGACATGTTGAAACAAGAAGTGGTCACAGTTACCTGGAGACCCCTGCATCGACACAGGCTGACCAATGATTTTGCTGTATCTTATCAGACAATGTAACTAACCCTGCAAGCTATAAAAGTGGATGTGTCTTGCTAAATAAACGAGGCTTGCTGACCATGAGAGCATGAGGCTTGTCTCCCGCGACTCCAACAACATCTTGCTAAATAAACGAGACTTGCTGACCATGAGAGCATGAGGCTTGTCTCCCGCGACTCCAACAACTGGCGCCCGAACAGGGACACTTCCCTTTG
This sequence comes from Lathamus discolor, assembly GCF_037157495.1. Lineage (NCBI taxonomy): Eukaryota > Metazoa > Chordata > Aves > Psittaciformes > Psittacidae > Lathamus > Lathamus discolor. Next base: position 15,399,940 of record NC_088908.1, on the reverse strand, counting down.
CCTGAAGGAGTTGCGTTGGGTGCAGGTCTCGATTTAAAGACGGCTTCTGCAGAACGGGAGTGCTACATCGGTGGGCTGCTCGTCTCCTGCTTTGTCCCAGAGTGCTGCATCGGCAGGCTCTGCTGCTACGCGCTGCCGACGCCTGGAGGGTGCAACGGATCCGGTAAATATGGACAGGCAAGCGGCGTATGATCTTTTTACTGCCTTCCTCCGTCGTCGGGGGGTAAAAGGCTTAGATTTTGATAAGGACCTCCCTGCCCTTCTTTCCCATGCTCGGTCCCTCGGTATTTTTAGTGACCCCCACTCTATTCACCAATTATCGGAATGGCGCCGCTACGGCGATAAATTATGGGACCTTACGATAGACGATGATAAAATTGCTAAAAAATTATCCAAATTATGGCGCTTGATACATAACGAACTCTTGATGGTACAGGCAGAGAAACGTGCGGCCGAAAGTGCCCGTCTGGCACAAAATCAAAATCGTCACTATGATCCTTCTGCCCCTAATCCGCCGACCGTTTCGACAGTCGAGATACCCCCCCCCCCCCCCCTCCCCCCTCGGATACCCCCCCCCCTCCTCCTCCCCCTCTTCCCTCTCCCCCGTCTGCCTCTATTATGGAAAACGGACCATCTGAGTCTCCTCCAAACTCCCTTCCTTTGTCTCCTAATGCCACGGAGCCGTTCCCCGGAGCCCTTTCGGACCTCGCGGAGGCTATGGCAAGTCAGAGACGGGAAGTTTGGGCTGCTCTGGCACGCCACGGAGTCGAAAACGGAGACAGGGTCCTTGCCGACGCGGCACAAGACCATGTTGCTACTTCTATGGCCTTTCCTGTTATTTTCCACCCTCGACCAGGCGGCGGTCATAGGGTAGATATCACTCAAATGGATTGGAAAATATTGGCACAACTCCGAGCTACAGTCTCTCAATTCGGGGTTACTAGTGAACCGGCCAAGCAGATGCTTGATTACTTATTTAATTCAATGATTCTCCTGCCTGTAGACATCAAGGGTATCGCTCGTTTAATTTATACCCCTCATCAGAAACTTACATTTGATGCAAGATGGGGGGAGGAAGCGGCTGCTTCAGTAGCATTACCTCGTGCCCAAGGAGACCCCCTTTTTGGAATTACAATGAATGAATTACTAGGAAACGGTGATTATACTCGAACAGATGCCCAGGCTGGTATAGGAGTAGAAAAATTAAGAGAGGTCATGCGGGTGGCAAAAAGGGCAATGGACAAAATTCGGGAGCCGGGGGGGCCCCCTATGTATATGAACATTAAACAAGGCCGAGAGGAACCCCTTGGGTCATTCATTGACAAATTGATGCAAGCCCTTTCTAAAGCTGGTGTTGCGGAGCACATGCAGGACGCACTCCTAAAGCAGTGTGTTATACAAAATGGTAATCAAGTCACACGCTCCCTTATCGCTACTGCTCCTGGCAACTGGGTAATTCAAGACCTCTTAGATAAAGCAAATACTCTCCCCTTAAGCAGTCAAATTTTTGTAGTGGAAGCCCTTAACAAAATTGGTGAAGGCCTTAACGCCCAGTCTAAAGTTCAAAGCCAAGTTTTGGCAGCCCTTGCACCTCTTCAGGCGGCAGTTGCGCAGACTCGCCCAGCAGCTCCAGCCACCCGAATGAAGTGTTTTCGATGCGGAAAATTAGGCCACATTCGTCGCGACTGTCAGGCCCCTGGTGTTTGGACCCAAGTGGATCCCTGCTCGCTGGACTCGAGCTGCTCAATCGAATGGACAGCCCAGAACTCCGTCGTCGTCATCGTCTGCAGCTGATCCTTCGTCCGTTGCTGGAACCACTTGAAAGACATTTTGGGATTCGCTTTTCCTATTCGACTCAAGAAGAGGCAGAACTCCATTTGTTTTGGGAACTTATGAGAACATTTGATCGGATTTTGTCTCCTACTCGTTATTGTTTAGCGTGTTTACAAGATTATCATAGGGCTTGGATCAAAATTAAGTGTGGAAATTGTCACCAAAAGGTTTGGGTGTCCCAAAGCCAATTACAGGCACATGGTGCTTGTGTAAACTGTACCTGGAATCCCCATCATAATTACAATCCTTATAGAGCACTGCTGGCGGAGGCAGGTATAACTCCTCCCATAAATCTACCCTTAACGTATCTATTAGTCGAGAATCGGGAAGATCTGGAACAACGATATTTGAAATATCGGGTTCAGGAGATTCTCTCCCAGATTCAAACCACACTAGCCACAGTGCCTCTAGAGATTAAGTGCGGTAAAGATGTGGGTATTCCGCTTTTGTGGCAAGTTAAACCTGAAGATTGGGATCGTGCTTGTCGCCGTTTCCGGCCTCAACACAGGAGCTTGGGACACTCTAAACAAAATAGAGGAACGAAAAAACATGTGGGTCACTTGGGCTGAAAAAGTTAACCAAAGTAGTTTATGCCTTGCTCTTGCTAAAGCTTCTGACCCCTTTAGAACCTGTTTGATAGGCGTCCCAGCCAATTTTACCTTTCAGCTCAATATAAGAAAAAATGTCTCTGAAATCCAAGAATTTCACCTGCTTGGTTCTGCGCCTGCACAATATTGTTTTCACTTTGACTCTTGGAAGGACCCTTTTGGGCTTCCACATAACACAGTAAATGTTTCCTCAAATAGGCCTGGCTTGTTACCCTAATAGAAAAAATTGTTTTGGTGGTGGTTGTAATATTATTAGCAGTATTGCTTTTGCCGTGTATTATGCAGTGTTTACAAAAAATGATATCGAACGCTTTTAATCATAAAATGGCTATGCTTGCTGTTAAAGAAAACAGGGGAAGTGTAGAGAGCTTAACAACTGAATGGCTAAGTAACAAAGGGCATGATACCATGCAGCTGGTGGAAATGTAGGCCCCCAGGGCACAGCAATCTCGTGGTTAATGTTTACCCTGATTTGCTTAAGAAACAGGATATGCATCTTGCTGAGATAAGAGCAAGGGTATCTTGCTGGAATAGCACAATGGTCTTGCTTGGGCAAGTTGGGACATGTCGAGACATGTTGAAACAAGAAGTGGTCACAGTTACCTGGAGACCCCTGCATCCACACAGGCTGACCAATGATTTTGCTGTATCTTATCAGACAATGTAACTAACCCTGCAAGCTATAAAAGTGGATGTGTCTAGCTAAATAAACGAGGCTTGCTGACCATGAGAGCATGAGGCTTGTCTCCCGCGACTCCAACACATTTGAATCCAGCGTTTCTGGTCTCCACTCTCGTTTCAAGAGCAGCAGAGGTAGGTGAGCACGAGCGCTTGGAATCCGCTCCCAGTTCCGAAGGGCAGGGAGGGAAAGTCCTTGCAGATCATCTTCAGCGCACAGTGAGCTTTGCAACTCTGAAACACACATTGCTGTCACTCCTCACTTCATCTCCTAATAATCCGTTTGAATCCATGGTCTCTCCCGCCCTCTCTCGTTTGAACAGCAGCAGTGACAGGTGAACACGATCTCTTGGCCTCTGCTCCCACAGCCGAAGAGCCCGGAGTGAAAGCTCCGGCAGGGCATCTTCAGCACGCAGTCAGCTTTGCAACTGTGACACATATATTGCTCTCGCTCCGCACTTTCCTACCTCAAAGTCCAATTGAATCCAAAATCTCTGTGCCCTTTCTCTGCTGGGCAGAAGCAGAGTAGAGCAGGAACCTTTAGCCAATGCTAAAAGAGCAGAAGAGACAGTCCAGAAAGTTCCCACTGATCATCTTCAGCGCACAGCGAGCTTTGCAACTCTGCAACACACATTGCTGTCACTCCTCCCTTTTTGCCTGAAAGACCAGATGAATCCACCATCTCTGTGCCCGCTCTCTGCTGAGCAGCAACAGAGAGAGTAGAGCAGGAATGTTTAGCCTGGGCTAAAACAGCAGAAGAGCCTTGCAAAAAATCTCCTGCTTGATCATGTTTTGCACACAGTGAGCTTTAAACTGTGACACAAACATTGCTGTCACTCCTCACTTTATCTCCTAAAAGTGCATTTGAATCCAAAGTTTCTGGTGCGCTCTCTCGTTTGGAGAGGAGTTGTGACAGGGGAGGAGCAGCGCTTGGACTCTAATCCCACAGACGAAGGGCCAGCAGGGAAATTCCTGCAGGGCATCTTCAGCACACAGTGAGCTTTGCAACTCTGCAAAACACATTGCTGTAACTCCTCCTTTTCCTGCCTGGAAGACCTATTGATTCCAACATCTCTGTGCCCACTCTCTGCTGAGCAGCAACAGAGAGAGTAGAGCAGGAATGTTTAGACTGGGCTAAAACAGCAGAAGAGCCTTGCAAAAAAGCTCCTCCTGATCATGTTTAGCACACAGTGAGCTTTAAACTGTGACACAAACATTGCTGTCACTCTTCACTCTTTCTCCTAAAAGACCATTTCAATCCAAGAACTCCGTTGCCAGCACTCTGCTGATCAGCAGAGTGAGCAGGGATGTCTGCAATCTGTAAGGCAGTGGAAGAGACAGGCCTGAAGGCTGCTCTTGTGCTTCTTCAACACACTGAGCTTTACAACTGTGACACACACACTGTTGTCACTCCTCATTGTAGCTCCTAAAAGTGCATTTGAATCCAGCGTTTCTGGTCTCCACTCTCGTTTCCAGTGCAGCAGAGGCAGGTGAGCACGAGCGCTTGGAATCCGCTCCCAGTTCCGAAGGGCAGGGAGGGAAAGTCCTTGCAGATCATCTTCAGCGCACAGTGAGCTTTGCAACTCTGAAACACACATTGCTGTCACTCCTCACTTTATCTCCTAAAAGTGCATTTCAAGCCAACGTTTCTGGTGCGCTCTCTCGCTTCGAGAGCAGTTGTGACAGGGGAGGACGAGCGCTTGGATTCTAATTTCACAGCCGAAGGGCCAGCATGGAAACTACTGCTGGGCATCTTCAGCACACATTGAGATTCGCAACTCTGAAACACATATTGCTGTCACCTCTCACTTTCCTACCTGAAAGTCCAATTGAATAATACATCTCCTGTGCTTGCTCTTTGTGAGCAGTAGCAGAATATAGCACTTACGTTTGGACTCTGCTGAAACAGCAGAAGAGACAGTCCAGAAAGTTCCCACTGATCATCTTCAGCGCACAGCGAGCTTTGCAACTCTGCAACACACATTGCTGTCTCTTCTTTTCCTGCCTGAAAGACCAGCTGAATCCACCATCTCTGTGCCCGCTCTCTGCTGAGCAGCAACAGAGAGAGTAGAGCAGGAATGTTTAGCCTGGGCTAAAACAGCAGAAGAGCCTTGCAAAAAATCTCCTGCTTGATCATGTTTTGCACACAGTGAGCTTTAAACTGTGACACAAACATTGCTGTCACTCCTCACTTTATCTCCTAAAAGTGCATTTGAATCCAAAGTTTCTTGTGCGCTCTCTCGTTTCGAGAGGAGTTGTGACAGGGGAGGAGCAGCGCTTGGACTCTAATCCCACAGACGAAGGGCCAGCAGGGAAACTCCTGCAGGGCATCTTCAGCACACAGTGAGCTTTACAATTCTGAAACACACATTGCTGTCACTCCTCCTTTTCTTGCCTGAAAGACCAATTGATTCCAACATCTCTGTGCCCACTCTCTGCTGAGCAGCAACAGAGAGAGTAGAGCAGGAATGTTTAGACTGGGCTAAAACAGCAGAAGAGCCTTGCAAAAAAGCTCCTCCTGATCATGTTTAGCACACAGTGAGCTTTAAACTGTGACACAAACATTGCTGTCACTCTTCACTCTTTCTCCTAAAAGACCATTTCAATCCCAGAACTCCGTTGCCAGCACTCTGCTGAGCAGCAGAGTGAGCAGGGATGTCTGCAATCTGTAAGGCAGTGGAAGAGACAGGCCTGAAGGCTGCTCTTGTGCTTCTTCAACACACTGAGCTTTACAACTGTGACACACACACTGTTGTCACTCCTCATTGTAGCTCCTAAAAGTGCATTTGAATCCAGCGTTTCTGGTCTCCACTCTCGTTTCAAGAGCAGCAGAGGAAGGTGAGCACGAGCGCTTGGAATCCGCTCCCAGTTCCGAAGGGCAGGGAGGGAAAGTCCTTGCAGATCATCTTCAGCGCACAGTGAGCTTTGCAACTCTGAAACACACATTGCTGTCACTCCTCACTTTATCTCTTAAAAGTGCATTTCAAGCCAACGTTTCTGGTGCGCTCTCTCGCTTCGAGAGCAGTTGTGACAGGGGAGGACGAGCGCTTGGATTCTAATCCCACAGCCGAAGGGCCAGCATGGAAACTACTGCTGGGCATCTTCAGCACACATTGAGATTCACAACTCTGAAACACATATTGCTGTCACCTCTCACTTTCCTACCTGAAAGTCCAATTGAATAATACATCTCCTGTGCTTGCTCTTTGTGAGCAGTAGCAGAATATAGCACTTACGTTTGGACTCTGCTGAAACAGCAGAAGAGACAGTCCAGAAAGTTCCCACTGATCATCTTCAGCACACAGTGAGCTTTGCAACTCTGCAACACACATTGCTGTCTCTTCTTTTCCTGCCTGAAAGACCAATTGATTCCAACACCTCTGTGCCCGCTCTCTGCTGAGCAGCAACAGAGAGAGTAGAGCAGGAATGTTTAGCCTGGGCTAAAACAGCAGAAGAGCCTTGCAAAAAATCTCCTGCTTGATCATGTTTTGCACACAGTGAGCTTTAAACTGTGACACAAACATTGCTGTCACTCCTCACTTTATCTCCTAAAAGTGCATTTGAATCCAAAGTTTCTGGTGCGCTCTCACGTTTGGAGAGGAGTTGTGACAGGGGAGGAGCAGCGCTTGGACTCTAATCCCACAGACGAAGGGCCAGCAGGGAAACTCCTGCAGGGCATCTTCAGCACACAGTGAGCTTTGCAATTCTGCAACACACATTGCTGTAACTCCTTTTCCTGCCTGGAAGACCAATTGATTCCAACATCTCTGTGCCCACTCTCTGCTGAGCAGCAACAGAGAGAGTAGAGCAGGAATGTTTAGACTGGGCTAAAACAGCAGAAGAGCCTTGCAAAAAAGCTCCTCCTGATCATGTTTAGCACACAGTGAGCTTTAAACTGTGACACAAACATTGCTGTCACTCTTCACTCTTTCTCCTAAAAGACCATTTCAATCCAAGAACTCCGTTGCCAGCACTCTGCTGAGCAGCAGAGTGAGCAGGAATGTCTGCAATCTGTAAGGCAGTGGAAGAGACAGGCCTGAAGGCTGCTCTTGTGCTTCTTCAACACACTGAGCTTTACAACTGTGACACACACACTGTTGTCACTCCTCATTGTAGCTCCTAAAAGTGCATTTGAATCCAGCGTTTCTGGTCTCCACTCTCGTTTCAAGAGCAGCAGAGGAAGGTGAGCACGAGCGCTTGGAATCCGCTCCCAGTTCCGAAGGGCAGGGAGGGAAAGTCCTTGCAGATCATCTTCAGCGCACAGTGAGCTTTGCAACTCTGAAACACACATTGCTGTCACTCCTCACTTCATCTCCTAATAATCCGTTTGAATCCATGGTCTCTCCCGCCCTCTCTCGTTTGAACAGCAGCAGTGACAGGTGAACACGATCTCTTGGCCTCTGCTCCCACAGCCGAAGAGCCCGGAGTGAAAGCTCCGGAAGGGCATCTTCAGCACGCAGTCAGCTTTGCAACTGTGACACATATATTGCTCTCGCTCCGCACTTTCCTACCTCAAAGTCCAATTGAATCCAAAATCTCTGTGCCCTTTCTCTGCTGGGCAGAAGCAGAGAGAGTAGAGCAGGAACCTTTAGCCAATGCTAAAAGAGCAGAAGAGACAGTCCAGAAAGTTCCCACTGATCATCTTCAGCGCACAGCGAGCTTTGCAACTCTGCAACACACATTGCTGTCACTCCTCCCTTTTTGCCTGAAAGACCAGCTGAATCCACCATCTCTGTGCCCGCTCTCTGCTGAGCAGCAACAGAGAGAGTAGAGCAGGAATTTTTAGACCTGCCTAAAACAGCAGAAGAGCCTTGAAAAAAATCTCCTGCTTGATCATGTTTTGCACACAGTGAGCTTTAAACTGTGACACAAACATTGCTGTCACTCCTCACTTTATCTCCTAAAAGTGCATTTGAATCCAAAGTTTCTGGTGCGCTCTCTCGTTTGGAGAGGAGTTGTGACAGGGGAGGAGCAGCGCTTGGACTCTAATCCCACAGACGAAGGGCCAGCAGGGAAACTCCTGCAGGGCATCTTCAGCACACAGTGAGCTTTACAATTCTGCAACACACATTGCTGTCACTCCTCCTTTTCTTGCCTGAAAGTCCAATTGATTCCAACATCTCTGTGCCCACTCTCTGCTGAGCAGCAACAGAGAGAGTAGAGCAGGAATGTTTAGACTGGGCTAAAACAGCAGAAGAGCCTTGCAAAAAATCTCCAGCTTGATCATGTTTTGCACACAGTGAGCTTTAAACTGTGACACAAACATTGCTGTCACTCCTCACTTTATCTCCTAAAAGTGCATTTCAAGCCAACGTTTCTGGTGCGCTCTCTCGCTTCGAGAGCAGTTGTGACAGGGGAGGACGAGCGCTTGGATTCTAATCCCACAGCCGAAGGGCCAGCATGGAAACTACTGCTGGGCATCTTCAGCACACATTGAGATTCGCAACTCTGAAACACATATTGCTGTCACCTCTCACTTTCCTACCTGAAAGTCCAATTGAATAATACATCTCCTGTGCTTGCTCTTTGTGAGCAGTAGCAGAATATAGCACTTACGTTTGGACTCTGCTGAAACAGCAGAAGAGACAGTCCAGAAAGTTCCCACGGATCATCTTCAGCACACAGTGAGCTTTGCAACTCTGCAACACACATTGCTGTCTCTTCTTTTCCTGCCTGAAAGACCAATTGATTCCAACACCTCTGTGCCCGCTCTCTGCTGAGCAGCAACAGAGAGAGTAGAGCAGGAATGTTTAGCCTGGGCTAAAACAGCAGAAGAGCCTTGCAAAAAATCTCCTGCTTGATCATGTTTTGCACACAGTGAGCTTTAAACTGTGACACAAACATTGCTGTCACTCCTCACTTTATCTCCTAAAAGTGCATTTGAATCCAAAGTTTCTGGTGCGCTCTCACGTTTCGAGAGGAGTTGTGACAGGGGAGGAGCAGCGCTTGGACTCTAATCCCACAGACGAAGGGCCAGCAGGGAAACTCCTGCAGGGCATCTTCAGCACACAGTGAGCTTTGCAATTCTGCAACACACATTGCTGTAACTCCTCCTTCTCCTGCCTGGAAGACCAATTGATTCCAACATCTCTGTGCCCACTCTCTGCTGAGCAGCAACAGAGAGAGTAGAGCAGGAATGTTTAGACTGGGCTAAAACAGCAGAAGAGCCTTGCAAAAAAGCTCCTCCTGATCATGTTTAGCACACAGTGAGCTTTAAACTGTGACACAAACATTGCTGTCACTCTTCACTCTTTCTCCTAAAAGACCATTTCAATCCAAGAACTCCGTTGCCAGCACTCTGCTGAGCAGCAGAGTGGGCAGGAATGTCTGCAATCTGTAAGGCAGTGGAAGAGACAGGCCTGAAGGCTGCTCTTGTGCTTCTTCAACACACTGAGCTTTACAACTTTGACACACACACTGTTGTCACTCCTCATTGTAGCTCCTAAAAGTGCATTTGAATCCGGCGTTTCTGGTCTCCACTCTCGTTTCAAGAGCAGCAGAGGAAGGTGAGCACGAGCGCTTGGAATCCGCTCCCAGTTCCGAAGGGCAGGGAGGGAAAGTCCTTGCAGATCATCTTCAGCGCACAGTGAGCTTTGCAACTCTGAAACACACATTGCTGTCACTCCTCACTTCATCTCCTAATAATCCGTTTGAATCCATGGTCTCTCCCGCCCTCTCTCGTTTGAACAGCAGCAGTGACAGGTGAACACGATCTCTTGGCCTCTGCTCCCACAGCCGAAGAGCCCGGAGTGAAAGCTCCGGCAGGGCATCTTCAGCACGCAGTCAGCTTTGCAACTGTGACACATATATTGCTCTCGCTCCGCACTTTCCTACCTCAAAGTCCAATTGAATCCAAAATCTCTGTGCCCTTTCTCTGCTGGGCAGAAGCAGAGAGAGTAGAGCAGGAACCTTTAGCCAATGCTAAAAGAGCAGAAGAGACAGTCCAGAAAGTTCCCACTGATCATCTTCAGCGCACAGCGAGCTTTGCAACTCTGCAACACACATTGCTGTCACTCCTCCCTTTTTGCCTGAAAGACCAGCTGAATTCACCATCTCTGTGCCCGCTCTCTGCTGAGCAGCAACAGAGAGAGTAGAGCAGGAATTTTTAGACCTGCCTAAAACAGCAGAAGAGCCTTGAAAAAAATCTCCTGCTTGATCATGTTTTGCACACAGTGAGCTTTAAACTGTGACACAAACATTGCTGTCCCTCCTCACTTTATCTCCTAAAAGTGCATTTGAATCCAAAGTTTCTGGTGCGCTCTCTCGTTTCGAGAGGACTTGTGACAGGTGTGGACGAGCGCTTGGACTCTAATCCCACAGCCGAAGGGCCAGCATGGAAACTCCTGCTGGGCATCTTCAGCACACATTGAGATTCGCAACTCTGAAACACACATTGCTGTCACCTCTCACTTTCCTACCTGAAAGTCCAATTGAATAATACATCTCCTGTGCTTGCTCTTTGTGAGCAGTAGCAGAATATAGCACTTACGTTTGCACTCTGCTGAAACAGCAGAAGAGACAGTCCAGAAAGTTCCCACTGATCATCTTCAGCACACATTGAGCTTTGCAACTCTGCAACACACATTGCTGTCACTTCTTTTCCTGCCTGAAAGACCAATTGATTCCAACATCTCTGTGCCCACTCTCTGCTGAGCAGCAACAGAGAGAGTAGAGCAGGAATGTTTAGCCTGGGCTAAAACAGCAGAAGAGCCTTGCAAAAAATCTCCTGCTTGATCATGTTCCAGCATGATCAGCATCCATCACATCACAAGACCGGTCTGACAACCTCATCCACTCATTACATGTGTCACAAAATTGTCATTTTTGCATTAAATATTAGCTCATTTTTAACACTGCAATTGCATCAGCATTTTCACATGGGGTCAGTTGTAAAACCTGGCTCAAGGTTTTCTTCAAAATGGTTAAGTGTTATTTTGGGGGTGGGGAAAGTTTGTACACAATGAAAAAAACAGCTCTATGCAAGCTTCAAATAAGACTTTTCTTGTCCTGCAGACTAAAATTTTTGGAGTTTAAAATACTGCCATTTCTTGGAATAGCACCTGGAATAAGGTTTAACCACCTGAACAAGCTTTACTTGAAAAAAAAAGGCAGTTTATTAGTTCTGTTCTTCAGAGGAATATAAGTCCTGTATTATCAGCATCAGGGATTATTTAAAAATGGGGAAAGCAAATTAAAATCTAATTCTGTTCTTACCATTTCCTGACCTCTTGCACTTTTCCTATCCTGGAGTGCAAGATGTTGCAAAAGACTGGAGTGATGGGACATACAATGGGATGGGGTCTCCACACCAGGTGGGGAACATGCCTTCAAGTGGCTTCACTGCCTCTGACAACAGACTTGCAGCTTCCATTTCTGCTTGTTTTCACTTCCTTGTCTGCACATGCTGGGGAGGAATCTGGGAGTTCCCAGAGCCAGAGAAAAAGGGTTTTCATTTTTCCCCCCCTCACCTCAAATTAGCCTTTGCATGAATTACAACTTTTTTCATTGCATTTTATAAAATACTTTCCATAAAATAGAAGAGAAAATCCAAGCTCTTGTTATTTAAATATAGCCATTGAGCATAAGGAAAACCGAGCACTACGAAGGGACTTGGCAAATTAACTCATTCCTATAAGACCTGTCGTTATCAGACACAGCATCATTAAATATAAGAAGCCTAACACCAAACTTTAGCAGGAGAATAATTAATACCCAGCTCCTGGCACACTTTCCCTGGTGCTTCTGTTTTACCCTGTACTTTCTGATATGGCCAAATCATGCAAATTACAACCATTCATAAACTTGTTGTGGTTTAAGCCCAGGCTGTAACTCAGAACCATGCAGCCGCACGCTCACTCCCCCACTTTTTCCTCCCCTTGCTCCCAGACAGATGGGGAGGAGAATTGAAAGAATGTGATTCCCACGGGTTGAGATAAGAACAGTCCAGTAACTAAGGTATAATACAAGGTTACCTTAACGCTTGCTGTGTAATGCCAGCCCAGTTTCATTATCAATGATTCTAATGTATTGCAAGTCATTACCATGAAGTACAGTGAAACAAGAACCTTAGCCCAAGGCCCACCAGGTGATAAACACTAAAACAGCAAATACTGGCTGCAAGTAAGGTATGACATGCTGAAACTCTGATATCAAGAGCAAAAACTCTGAGAGCAAATAAATCAACATTGTGATGAGTGACACAATACTAAAAGTACTGAATGACCAGCTGAATCCACCATCTCTGTGCCCACTCTCTGCTGAGCAGCAACAGAGAGAGTATAGCAGGAATGTTTAGACTGGGCTAAAACAGCAGAAGAGCCTTGCAAAAAAGCTCCTGCTTGATCATGTTTTGCACACAGTGAGCTTTAAACTGTGACGCAAACATTGCTGTCACTCCTCACTTTATCTCCTAAAAGTGCATTTGAAACCATCGTTTCTGGTGCGCTCTCTCGTTTCGAGAGGAGTTGTGACAGGGGAGGACGAGCGCTTGGACTCTAATCCCACAGCCGAAGGGCCAGCAGGGAAACTCCTGATGGGCATCTTCAGCACACAGTGAGCTTTGCAACTCGGAAACACACATTGCTGTCACCTCTCACTTTCCTACCTGAAAGTCCAATTGAATCCTACATCTCCTGTGCTTTGCTCCTTGTGAGCAGTAGCTGAATATAGCACTTACGTTTCACATTGCGGGTAGTGTGTGACATGGCGTGGGAACTGCTTCAAAGAAGCAAAGGAGCCAAGGAGGATTTGCGGATAGAGATAATAAAGGAATACACTGAGGCAGATAAATTAACACACCCAAAACAAGAAAAACAAGAAACCTGTAGGAGGAAATTTAATAAAAAGGAGATTTTATGTTGACAATCTTCCTTAAAGCAAAATTAAACCAGCAATAAACTTGACCCCTTAAGAGTGGAAGTTCTTCTGTTGTTTTGGTTTTTTTATAAAATAAGAAGTTGCTAATATTTCATCTGCTGTACAAAAGCTGTGAAATAAAGAGGACTTTTCAGAATGTGCTAGCCCATCCTGAGTTTGCTGGAGACATATTTAAGGTGTCAGAGATCAGTGGCACAGGTTTTATAGAAGAGTGACTTTGTAGATCTTCAGCAAAAGCATGCAGCCCTGATTACCAGACTTTGAAATATAACAGAGGGATTTTTGTACAGATACCTTTAAGTGGATTTTTTCCTAAGTATTTACTGAATTTGCAAGCTTTGATCTTATCTCAGAATTCCATCCCCTGCACTAGGGATTGTTGGCACAGGGTATGATGGTGATTAAAAGATCTCTCTGCATCACGTGGGGCAAAGTAAATAAGAAATGACAGTGCCTCTTGCCCGAGACTCGTTCCTAACTTGGCTAACTTGTCCTTCAGACACTGTACTGGGGCCACAGTTAAATTTCCCTGATGTTGTCATGAAGAGATCTGCCAGCATCTTGTCCCTGAAAGTCTGCTCAGTCAAGATTTACTGGATCAAAATTTTGCCTGTTGCATTATTTGATTTAAATATATGGTTTGGAGAGATGTCCTGGATCTGGGTTAGCCGGAAGAACATTCAGCATAATCCATTTACCCACCGTGAGCACCAGGAGCCATGGCAGTGGCGTTGGCCATCAAAGAGCCAAGTGGCAGCCAGTTCGGATGTAGCTGACGAAGCAGGGAGCAGGGGAAGGTTATCAGGGTGACGGACAGTGCCTCAGAGAGTGGAAACAGGCAGGATGACAAGTTATTTGAGAAAAAATAGTCTTTCTTTGTATTTAGAGCTCTTTACAACACTTCCTTTTGGAAATGATTCCCTGCCTGCCCTTTTCAGCCAGGGCTTTAAGCACTGAAATGACAAATCTCGAGGAACCTGTCCAGCTCTCCCAGAAAATCCGTGAGTTGCAATCACTTGTCACTGTGTTCTTCAGAGTTAGACCTCATTGCCAGCAGTGGCAGAGACATGCACAGGTTACAGAAGAAGCCTTGGTGGGTCAGGATGCATTTGTCCATTGCTGCCACTGAGCAGAGCATTAGAACTTCTTTATAGGTACTCTATGCATTGTACCAGGGTCTTTGCACAATTTAAGGCAAAGTTTGAACAGATTATCATCCACGGCCCCTCCAGACCTTTGAAAACGATTTTGTGCCTGGAACGGCATCAAGTTTTGAATCTTGTCGCCTCTAGAGCAGTCAACAGTATTACCACAAAAATAAGTAATCAAAATAAAAGAACAGAGATTTGTGCACACTAAATGCCATAAACAAATTTCCAGGATGTGGCAAACACATTTCAAATTAAATACAATAAACAAATTTCTAGGCTGTGGCAATCTACATGCGCAAAACCTAGAAGCATAACTACACATTGGGAACATGAGTGCTTTCTCCTCTTTGGACTAGATTTCTGGATCGCTTGGTCAATGTTTCCAAGAGACAGGTTTCTGTAAGGTCTAATCTGCTCTAACTTGCCCAGGAAAAGCACGGGCTCCACGACAAGACGTAAGCAGCATATTATGACCTTGCAAAGGAACTATGACCAGGATTGTTCAGTGCTTGTCCTGGTTTTGAGCAGCAGCAGTCATTTTTCTCCTTCTTAGGAGCTAGTACAGTGCTGTGTTTTGATCTTTTGGCCTTGGAGCAGTGGTGATAACGCCGATGTTTTCAGTTGCTGCTCGAATGTTTGGTCTGGCCAAGGACTTTCTGAGCCTCATGCTCTGCCAGGGAGGAGGGGAGGCTGGGAGGAAGCAGAGACAGGACACCTGACCCAAGCTAGCCAAAGAGGTATTCCATACCACAGCACGTCATGCCCAGGATGTAACTTGGAGTTACCCGGAAGGGTGGGGACGGCAGGGTTGGAGGAGGTATCGGTCGGTGCTTGGCTGGGGGGAGTGGGGTGAGTTATTGGTCGGCTGGTGTTGAGGTGTTGTATTCTTTCCTCTTGTTATTTCCTTTAGCACCATTATTACTGGTGGTAGCAGCAGTGATTTGTGTTATACCTTAGTTACTGAACTGTTCTTATCTCAACCCGTGGGAGTTGCATTCTTTTCGATTCTCCTCTCCGTCCCTCCAGGAGCAGGGGGAGGGCAAGAAGTGGGGGGAGTGAGTGGACGAGGTTTGTGGTTGGGTTTAAACCACGACAGTTCTTTTTGGCGCCCAACGTGGGGCACAAAGGGTTGAGATAACGACGGAGATGATCAGATTAATAGTCGTCACAGTGCTGATTTATTGGCTCTCAAAGTTGTTTCTCTTGCTCTCAGCGCTTCAGAATGTAGTACATTACATAGAGCCGGTATTCCCTGTGTTCGTGTTTATCAAGTGTGGGGCTTGGGCTAAGGTTTTTGTTTCACTGTACTTTATGGCAATGGCTTGTAATACGGGTGGGCTCCAGCAGCAGGGAGAGATGGACGTGGCCGTGGACTTGTACCTGGCCGTCCCGCTGCTCTTCACCGTCCTGGCCCTTGTCCTCGCCTCCGTCTTCGTGAGGCTGCGGGGAGCTGAGGGGGAGCGGCCCCGGGAGCCGGCGGCGGCCGAAGCGGCCCGGGAGAGCGGCCCCGGGGACCAGGCGGCGGCGGGAGCGGGGCCGGAGCCCGGGAGGAAGGCGGCTGCTGAGCAGCGGGAGGAGGCGGCCGAGGAGCCGAGCCCCGCGGAGGAGCCGAGCCCAGCGGCGGAGCCCAGCCCCGCAGCGGCCGAGAGCGTCCCCCGGCAGCCGCCCGCCGAGCCCCAGGAGGATGCAGGAGCCCAGGCAGCATTTCCCAGCACGGCAGAGGAGGAAGAGCTGCACCCGGGAAAAGAGAAGCTGGTGGTGGGAGAGCCGGCAAGCACGGCAGCTACACCAGCCCCAGGGACAAGTACAGCAGCATCGTTGGAGAGTTCTGAAGGGTTTGAATGGCCTGTGGGTACCCTTGGGACCTGCCTGCTGATTGTGATGGGGATCAGCATGTTGGCACACACACAGAGGGTGTTCTACCCACGGCCATTTTGTCTGATCTCAGAAGTCAAGCAGAGTCGGGTTTGCTTCTTGTCTGGGGTTAGACAACAATATGGGAGGAACAAGAGATATTCCCCAAGGCTGGACAGCCATGAGTGGCAGAGTGTGTGGGACAGTATGAGCGAGTATCTGGTCCACTGGGCCCCTCCAGTGCTTTGGAAGCGTCGGAGATGGAAGGCGGCTCTATGGAGTCCCCAGCAACAAGCTGCAGAAACTGCTGAAGGGGACAGTGAATTATTTCGAGCCTGGTGGGCCATGACACTTCAGGCCATCAGGGCAGAGATGCAACATAGAGATGGACTCATGATCGAGGGGTGGACTTAGCAATGGGCACTATTGCCCAGGTTATTCACGAGTGTGAACACTGCACACAGCCTCTCCTGCTCTGAGAGACTGTAACAAGAGATGGAGCCTGACATCATGGACCGAATGGACTCAGCAGCTTTATAGGTCCATGCACTAAGAAATGATGTTTTTCTCTGTGTATATGTAGATGTATATATATATGTAAGAGTGATGGCATATTGAAGATGTGGGATCTGAGCATGACATGAATGGTATGGAATAAGGGGTGGATAATGTCCTGGTTTTGAGCAGCAGCAGTCATTTTTCTCCTTCTTAGGAGCTAGTACAGTGCTGTGTTTTGATCTTTTGGCCTTGGAGCAGTGGTGATAACGCCGATGTTTTCAGTTGCTGCTCGAATGTTTGGTCTGGCCAAGGACTTTCTGAGCCTCATGCTCTGCCAGGGAGGAGGGGAGGCTGGGAGGAAGCAGAGACAGGACACCTGACCCAAGCTAGCCAAAGAGGTATTCCATACCACAGCACGTCATGCCCAGGATGTAACTTGGAGTTACCCGGAAGGGTGGGGACGGCAGGGTTGGAGGAGGTATCGGTCGGTGCTTGGCTGGGGGGAGTGGGGTGAGTTATTGGTCGGCTGGTGTTGAGGTGTTGTATTCTTTCCTCTTGTTATTTCCTTTAGCACCATTATTACTGGTGGTAGCAGCAGTGATTTGTGTTATACCTTAGTTACTGAACTGTTCTTATCTCAACCCGTGGGAGTTGCATTCTTTTCGATTCTCCTCTCCGTCCCTCCAGGAGCAGGGGGAGGGCAAGAAGTGGGGGGAGTGAGTGGACGAGGTTTGTGGTTGGGTTTAAACCACGACAGTTCTTCAAATGGAATCAGCCAGTCCCAGGAAAAGTGGGTCTCTGGGACATTACAGTGATGTGCTCCATCCTTTGGATTAGTACGAAGCTCCAGCCTTCATCTATGCAGTGCTGAGTTACTGGAGATGCCAGCCTATTGCTCTGCTTGTGTGCCTTTACAATCTTGATATCAGTATAATAGCACCGGTGTAAAACTGTAGGGAAGCAGCATGGGGTAAGTTTGTGATATAAAGCTACAACTCCCGGTCACTGTCTTTCCAAGGGAATTGATTCTGAGAAAACTCCAGGAACAAACTGGCAATACCGTCCAAGTTGATTTTCCCTTCCTCTGTCAGGATTTTCCCATTAAAAGCAAATAAATTTTGTCTTTCTTTGGCAAGTGGTAAGCAAAAGAAAGCGTAACTTATATCAAATACGGCAAACCATTTCTGATTCTTATGCAATTTGGTCAAAAATCTCACTAATTAACTGGTACTGTGTGAACATTTTCTGAAATTTTGTGGATTACTCTGAGACCTTGAATCTGTCTGCAACTTTTCCGATCATTATTCTCTACTGTCCAGATAGGAGTGTTACATTCCAATTCACATTCAATAAATAATCTATATTTTAAAATTTATCAAAGATTTTTTGTTTCCTTTTGATCTTCTAATTTTGAGGGATATTGTTTTATTCTAATTGGGCAGGTACCCCCTTTACTTTAACAGATAAAGCAGTTTTCGCCTTACCTGGAACTTCAGGTGCCCATAGTCCCAGATATAACTGATTAAAGATTTCTTCTGTTTCAGGGAGGTCATCCTGTTAGCTTTAATGCTGAATTAAAGATAAACTCAAAACTGCAATTATTTGATTGTTTTTAACTCTAAATTCCATTTTGCCTTCTTTAAATTTTGCTTCTCGACCTAATAAAGATTTTCGAGAGTATGGCGTGCCTAAAAATTTGCGCACTCGTATTTGTTTTCCCAATTTGTACTTTAAAGGTTTCAGAAAGAATGCCTCCCTTTTCTTTTCTTTTTTTTTCTCTCTTTTTCTTGGTGGCCAGTAGCTCCCACGTGTGTAATTCATTCTTTTCTTTCCGGTTTAATAGCAAATAAGTTGCTCCTGTATCCATTAAATTCAACTTTATTTCCTCTAGTCCTTTATCTTAATTTAATCAGTGGATCTCCTAGTGTAGATTCCCCAGGTCCCGTTCAGTCTAGTTCCAATTCAGTCACTGGAGCTCCCCATGTCCCTTCCTCCAGGGCAGCCTCACTTCCAAAGTTCAAACTCTCCATACCAAGAATACCAATCCAGTTCCTCAGAAGAGCACTCTCTTCCACCTCCGTCCGCCATTCCTCCTCCACCAGTTTCAATGCAAGTGCCACATCTTGCATCTGGGGAAGAACAACCCCATGTACCAGTACAGGTTGGGGGGTGACCTGCTGGAAAGTAGTGAAGGGGAAAGGGACCGGGGGTCCTGGTGGATAGGAGGATGACCATGAGCCAGCAATGTGCTCTTGTGGCCAAGAAGGCAAATGGCATCTTAGGGTGCATTAGAAAGGGAGTGGTTAGTAGGTCAAGAGAGGTTCTCCTCCCCCTCTACTCAGCCTTGGTGAGGCCGCATCTGGAATATTGCGTCCAGTTCTGGGCCCCTCTGTTCAAGAAGGACAGGGAATTGCTTGAAGGAGTCCAGCGCAGAGCCACAAAGATGATTAAGGGAGTGGAACATCTCCCTTATGAGGAGAGGCTGAGGGAGCTGGGTCTCTTTAGCTTGCAAAAGAGGAGACTGAGGGGTGACCTCATCAATGTTTACAAATATGTAAAGGGTAGGTGTCAGGATGATGGAGCTAGGCTTTTTTCAGTGATATCCAGTGATAGGACAAGGGGCAATGGGTGTAAACTGGAACATAGGAAGTTCCACGTTAACATCAGGAAGAACTTCTTTACTGTAAGAGTGACAGAGCACTGGAACAGGTTGCCCAGGGGGGTTGTGGAGTCTCCTACACTGGAGATATTCAAGGCCCGCCTGGACAAGTTCCTGTGTGATGTACTGTAGGTTACCCTGCTCTTGCAGGGGGGTTGGACTAGATGATCTTTTTAGGTCTCTTCCAACCCTTGGGATTCTGTGATTCTGTGATTCTGTGATCCGTGGCTATAGCACGGCTGAGCTTTTTTTCTACCTGTTCCCAATTCCTATACTCACTTCATGCTTCCTCCTTCACTCCGGTTCACATTTATTCAGCAAAACCTCAGTCATAGAATCATAGAATAGTTATGGTTGGGAAGGACCTCAAGATCATCTAGTTCCAACCCCCCCGGCATGGGCAGGGTCACCTCACACTAAACCATCCCACACAAGGCCTCATCCAACCTGGCCTTGAACACTGCCAGGGATGGAGCAAATTTTTTTTTTTTTTTTTTTTGCACACTACTGGAATCTATACTGTGGGTTTTAAATACTAAGAGGTGGGAAGAAAAATGTAGTGGCTCTGTTCTTCCCCAAATAAGTGATGGCAAATGACTGTACAATGAGCTCCTGAGCTTGTATGTGCAGAGAGGAATTTAGCCTTGCAGAAAAGGTCCTGCTGATCATGTTTAGCTCACAGTGAGCTTTAAACTGCGACACAAACATTGCTGTCACTCCTCACTTTATCTCCTAAAAGTGCATTTGAAATCATCGTTTCTGGTGCGCTCTCTCATTTCGAGAGGAATTGTGACAGGGGAGGACGAGCGCTTGGACTCTAATCATACAGCCGAAGGGGCAGCAGGGAAACTCCTGATGGGCATCTTCAGCACACAGTGAGCTTTGCAAATCTGAAACACACATTGCTGTCACCTCTCACTTTCCTACCTGAAAGTCCAATTGAATCCTACTTCTCCTGTGCTTTGCTCCTTGTGAGCAGTAGCAGAATATAGCACTTACGTTTGCACTCTGCTGAAACAGCAGAAGAGACAGTCCAGAAAGTTCCCATTGATCAGGTATGGGGAGAGTATAGCAGGAATGTTTAGACTGGGCTAAAACAGCAGAAGAGGCTTGCAAAAAAGCTCCTGCTTTTCATGTTTAGCGCACAGTGAGCTTTAAACTGCGACACAAACATTGCTGCCACTCCTCAGTTAGCCTCCTAAAAGTGCATTTGAAACCATCGTTTCTGGTGCGCTCTCTCGTTTCGAGAGGAGTTGTGACAGGGGAGGCATCTTCAGCACACAGTGAGCTTTGCAACTCTGAAACACACATGGCTGTCGCCTCTCACTTTCCTACCTGAATGTCCAGTTGAATCCTACATCTCCTGTGCTTGCTCCTTGTGAGCAGTAGCAGAATATAGCACTTACGTTTGGAATCTGCTGAAACAGCAGAAGAGCAGCAACGGGGAGAGTATAGCTGGAATGTTTAGTCTGGGCTAAAACAGCAGAAGAGCCATGCAAAAAAGCTCCTGCTGATCATGATTAGCACACAGTGAGCTTTGAATCTGTGACACAACCATTGCTGTCCCTCCTCACTTTATCTCCTTAAAGTGCATTTGAAACCATCGTTTTTGGTGCGCTCTCTCGTTTCGAGGGGAGTTGTGACAGGGGAGGACGAGCGCATGGACTCTAATCCCACAGGTGGCGGGCCAGGAGGGAAACTGCTGCTGGGCATCTTCAGCACACAGTGAGCTTTGCAACTCTGAAACACACATTCCTGTCACCTCTCACTTTCCTACCTGAAAGTCCAATTGAATCCTACATCTCCTGTGCTTGCTCTTTGGAGCAGAAGCAGAATACAGCACTTACGTTTGGACTCTGCTGAAACAGCAGAAGAGACAGTCCAGAAAGTTCCCATTGATCATCTTCAGCGCACAGCGAGCTTTGCAACTCTGAAACACACATTGCTGTCACCTCTCACTTTCCTACCTGAAAGTCCAATTGAATCCTACTTCTCCTGTGCTTTGCTCCTTATGAGCAGTAGCAGAATATAGCCCATACTTTCGCACTCTGCTGAAACAGCAGAAGAGACAGTCCTGAAAGTTCCCACTGATCATCTTCAGCGCACAGCGAGCTTTGCAACTCTGCAACACACATTGCTGTCACTCCTCCCTTTCCTGCCTGAAAGACCAACTGAATCCACATTCTCTGTGCCCGCTCTCTGCTGAGCAGCAACAGAGAGAGTATAGCAGGAATGTTTAGTCTGGGCTAAAACAGCAGAAGCGCCATGCAAAAAAGCCCCTGCTGATCATGATTAGCACACAGTGAGCTTTGAATCTGTGACACAACCATTGCTGTCCCTCCTCACTTTATCTCCTTAAAGTGCATTTGAAACCATCGTTTTTGGTGCGCTCTCTCGTTTCGAGAGGAGTTGTGACAGGGGAGGACGAGCGCTTGGACTCTAATCCCACAGCCGAAGGGGCAGCAGGGAAACTCCTGCTGGACATCTTCAGCACACAGTGAGCTTTGCAACTCTGAAACACACATTGCTGTCACCTCTCACTTTCCTACCTGAAAGTCTAATTGAATCCCTCTTCTCCTGTGCTTTGCTCTTTGTGAGCAGTAGCAGAATATAGCCCATAAGTTTGCACTCTGCTGAAACAGCAGAAGAGATAGTCTAGAAAGTTCCCACTGATCATCTTCAGCGCACAGCGAGCTTTGCAACTCTGCAACACACATTGCTGTCAGTCCTCCCTTTCCTGCCTGAAAGACCAACTGATTCCACCATCTCTGTGCCCGCTCTCTGCTGAGCAGCAACAGGGAGACTATAGCAGGAATGTTTAGACTGGGCTAAAACAGCAGAAGAGCCTTGCAAAAAAGCTCCTGCTGATCATGATTAGCACACAGTGAGCTTTGAAACTGTGACACAACCATTTCTGTCCCTCCTCACTTTATCTCTTAAAAGTGCATTTGAAACCATCGTTTCTGGTGCGCTCTCTCGTTTCGAGAGGAGTTGTGACAGGGGAGGACGAGCGCATGGACTCTAATCCCACAGCTGAAAGGCCATCAGGGAAAATCCTGCTGGGCATCTTCAGCACACAGTGAGCTTTGCAACTCTGAAACACACATTGCTGTCACCTCTCACTTTCCTACCTGAAAGTCCAATTGAATCCTACATCTCCTGTTCTTGCTTTGTGAGCAGTAGCAGAATATAGCACTTTCGTTTGGACTCTGCTGAAACAGCAGAAGAAACAGTCCTGAAAGTTCCCATTGATCATCTTCAGCGCACAGCGAGCTTTGCAACTCTGAAACACACATTGCTGTCACCTCTCACTTTCCTACCTGAAAGTCCAATTGAATCCTACTTCTCCTGTGCTTTGCTCCTTATGAGCAGTAGCAGAATATAGCCCATACCTTTGCACTCTGCTGAAACTGTTGTGACAGGGGAGGACTTGCGCTTGGATATAATTTCACAGCCGAAGGGCCAGCACGGAAACTCGTGCTGGGCATCTTCAGCACAGTTTGAGATTCGCAACTCTGAAACACATATTGCTGTCACCTCTCTGCTGAGCAGCAACAGAGAGAAGGAATGTTTAGACTGGGCTAAAACAGCAGAAGAGCCTTGCAAAAAAGCTCCTCCTGATCATGTTTAGCACACAGTGAGCTTTAAACTGTGACACAAACATTGCTGTCACTCTTCACTCTTTCTCCTAAAAGACCATTTCAATCCAAGAACTCCGTTGCCAGCACTCTGCTGAGCAGCAGAGTGGGCAGGAATGTCTGCAATCTGTAAGGCAGTGGAAGAGACAGGCCTGAAGGCTGCTCTTGTGCTTCTTCAACACACTGAGCTTTACAACTTTGACACACACACTGTTGTCACTCCTCAGTGTAGCTCCTAAAAGTGCATTTGAATCCAGCGTTTCTGGTCTCCACTCTCGTTTCAAGAGCAGCAGAGGAAGGTGAGCACGAGCGCTTGGAATCCGCTCCCAGTTCCGAAGGGCAGGGAGGGAAAGTCCTTGCAGATCATCTTCAGCGCACAGTGAGCTTTGCAACTCTGAAACACACATTGCTGTCACTCCTCACTTCATCTCCTAATAATCCGTTTGAATCCATGGTCTCTCCCGCCCTCTCTCGTTTGAACAGCAGCAGTGACAGGTGAACACGATCTCTTGGCCTCTGCTCCCACAGCCGAAGAGCCCGGAGTGAAAGCTCCAGCAGGGCATCTTCAGCACGCAGTCAGCTTTGCAACTGTGACACATATATTGCTCTCGCTCCGCACTTTCCTACCTCAAAGTCCAATTGAATCCAAAATCTCTGTGCCCTTTCTCTGCTGGGCAGAAGCAGAGAGAGTAGAGCAGGAACCTTTAGCCAACGCTAAAAGAGCAGAAGAGACAGTCCAGAAAGTTCCCACTGATCATCTTCAGTGCACAGCGAGCTTTGCAACTCTGCAACACACATTGCTGTCACTCCTCCCTTTTTGCCTGTAAGACCAATTGATTCCAACATCTCTGTGCCCACTCTCTGCTGAGCAGCAACAGAGAGTGTAGAGCAGTAATGTTTATCCTGGGCTAAAACAGCAGAAGAGCCTTGCAAAAAAGCTCCTGCTAATCATGTTTAGCACACAGTGATCTTTAAACTGTGACACAAACATTGCTGTCACTCCTCACTTTATCTCCTAAAAGTGCATTTGAAGCCAACGTTTCTGGTGCGCTCTCTCGTTTCGAGAGGAGTTGTGACAGGGGAGGAGGAGCGCTTGGACTCTAATCCCACAGCCGAAGGGCCAGCATGGAAACTCCTGCTGGGCATCTTCAGCACACAGTGAGCTTTGCAACACTGAAACACATATAGCTGTCACCTCTCACTTTCCTACCTGAAAGTCCAATTGAATCCTACTTCTCCTGTGCTTTGCTCCTTGTGAGCAGTAGCAGAATATAGCCCGTACGTTTGCACTCTGCTGAAACAGCAGAAGAGACAGTCCTGAAAGTTCCCACTGATCATCTTCAGCGCACAGCGAGTTTGCAACTCTGCAGCACACATGGCTGTCACTCCTCCCTTTCCTGCCTGAAAGACCAACTGATTCCACCATCTCTGAGCCCGCACTCTATTGAGCAGCAACAGGGAGTGTATAGCAGGAATGTTTAGACTGGGCTAAAGAATCAGAAGAGCCTTGCAAAAAAGCTCCTGCTTTTCATGTTTAGCGCACAGTGAGCATTAAACTGAGACACAAACATTGCTGTCATTCACTTTATCTCCTAAGAGTGCATTTGAACCCATCGTTTCTGGTGCGCTCTCTCGTTTCGAGAGGAGTTGTGACAGGGGAGGACGAGCGCTTGGACTCTAATCGCACAGCCGAAGGGCGTGCAGGGAAACTCCTGCTGGGCATCTTTAGCACACAGTGAGCTTTGCAACTCTGAAACACATATAGCTGTCACCTCTCACTTTCCTACCTGAAAGTCCAATTGAATCCTACATCTCCTGTGCTTGCTCCTTGTGAGCAGTAGCAGAATATAGCACTTACGTTTGCACTCTGCTGAAACAGCAGAAGACACAGTCCAGAAAGTTCCCACTGATCATCTTCAGCGCACAGCGAGCTTTGCAACTGTGCAACACACATTGCTGTCACTCCTCCCTTTCCTGCATGAATGACCAGCTGAAACCACCATCTCTGTGCCCGCTCTCTGCTTAGCAGCAACACGGAGAGTATAGCAGGAATGTTTACACTGGGCTAAAACAGCAGAAGAGCCTTGCAAAAAAGCTCCTGCTGATCATGATTAGCACACAGTGAGCTTTGAGGCTGTGACACAAACATTGCTGTCACTCCTCACTTTATATCCTATAAGTGCATTTGAGTCCAACGTTTTTGGTGCCCTCTCTCGTTTCAAGAGCAGATGCGACAGGGGAGGACGAGCGCTTGGACTCTAATCCCACAGCCGAAGGGCGTGCGGGGAAACTCCTGCTGGCCATCTTC
Organism: Lathamus discolor; assembly: GCF_037157495.1. Taxonomy (NCBI): domain Eukaryota; kingdom Metazoa; phylum Chordata; class Aves; order Psittaciformes; family Psittacidae; genus Lathamus; species Lathamus discolor. Next base: position 15,374,837 of record NC_088908.1, on the reverse strand, counting down.
AGCACACAGTGATCTTTGCAACTCGGAAACACACATTGCTGTCACCTCTCACTTTCCTACCTGAAAGTCCAATTGAATCCTACTTCTCCTGTGCTTTCCTCCTTGTGAGCAGTAGCAGAATATAGCCCATACGTTTGCACTCTGCTGAAACAGCAGAAGAGACAGTCCAGAAAGTTAACACTGATCATCTTGAGCGCACAGCGAGCTTTGCAACTCTGCAACACACATTGCTGTCACTCCTCCTTTTCCTGCCTGAAAGACCAAAAGATTCCACCATCTCTGTGCCTGCTCTCTGCTGAGCAGCAACAGGGAGAGAAGAGCAATAATGTTTAGACTGAGCTAAAACAGCAGAAGAGCCTTGCAAAAAAGCTCCTGCTTTTCATGTTTAGCGCACAGTGAGCATTAAACTGCGACACAAACATTGCTGTCATTCACTTTATCTCCTAAAAGTGCATTTGAAACCATCGTTTCTGGTGCGCTCTCTCGTTTCGAGAGCACATGTGACAGGGGAGGACGAGCGCTTGGACTCTAATCCCACAGCCGAAGGGCTAGCAGGGAGACTCCTGCTGGGCATCTTCAGCACACAGTGAGCTTTGCAACTCTGAAACACATATAGCTGTCACCTCTCACTTTCCTACCTGAAAGTCCAATTGAATCCTTCTTCTCCTGTGCTTGCTCTTTGTGAGCAATAGCAGAATATAGCACTTAGGTTCAGATTCTGCCGAAACAGCAGAAGAGACAGTCCAGAAAGTTAACACTGATCATCTTCAGCGCACAGCGAGCTTTGCAGCTCTGCAGCACACATTGCTGTCACTCCTCCCTTTCCTGCCTGAAAGACCAATTGATTCCACCATCTCTGTGCCCGCACTCTATTGAGCAGCAACAGGGAGTGTATAGCAGGAATGTTTAGACTAGGCTAAAACAGCAGAAGAGCCTGGCAAAAAAGCTCCAGCATTTCATGTTTAGCGCACAGTGAGCTTTACACTGCGACACAAACATTGCTGCCACTCACTTTATCTCCTTAAAGTGCTTTTGAATCTTTCGTTTCTGGGGCGCTCTCTCGTTTCGAGAGGAGTTGTGACAGGGGAGGACGAGCGCTTAGACTCTAATCCCACAGCCGAAGGGCCATCACGGAAACTCCTGCTGGGCATCTTCAGCACACAGTGAGCTTTGCAACTCTGAAACACACATTGCTGTCACCTCTCACTTTCCTACCTGAAAGTCCAATTGAATCCTACATCTCCTGTGCTTGCTCCTTGTGAGCAGTAGCAGAATATAGCACTTACGTTTGGACTCTGCTGAAACAGCAGAAGAGACAGTCCAGAATGTTCCCCCTGATCATCAGCGCACAGCGAGCTTTGCAACTCTGCAACACACACTGCTGTCACTCCTCCCTTTCCTGCCTGAAAGACGAACTGATTCCACCATCTCTGTGCCCGCTCTCTGCTTAGCAGCACCAGAGAGAGTATAGCAGGAATGTTTAGACAGGGCTATAACAGCAGAAGAGCCTTGCAAAAAAGCTCCTGCTGATCATGTTTAGCACACAGTGAGTTTTGAAGCTGTGACACAAACATAGCTGTCACTCCTCACTTTATCTCCTAAAAGTGCATTTGAGTCCAACGTTTCTGGTGCGCTCTGTCGTTTCGAGAGGAGTTGCGACAGGGGAGGACGAGCGCTTGGACTCTAATCCCACAGCCGAAGGGCGTGCAGGGAATCACAGAATCACAGAATCACAGAATCCCAAGGGTTGTAAGGGACACTCCTGCTGGGCATCTTCAGGACACTGTGATCTTTGCAACCCTGAACACATATAGCTGTCACCTCTCCCTTTCCTACCTGAAAGTCCAATTGAATCCTACATCTCCTGTGCTGCAATTTGTGAGCAGTAGCAGAATACAGCCCATACGTTTGCACTCTGCTGAAACAGCAGATGAGAAAGTTTAGAAAGTTCCCACTGATCATCTTCAGCGCACAGCGAGATTTGCAACTCTGCAACACACATTGCTGTCACTCCTCCTTTTCCTGCCTGAAAGACCAACTGAATCCACCATCTCTGTGCCTGCTCTCTGCTGAGCAGCAACAGGGAGAGAAGAGCAATAATGTTTAGACTGGGCTAAAACAGCAGAAGAGCCTTGCAAAAAAGCTCCTGCTGATCATGATTAGCACACAGTGAGCTTTGAACTGTGACACAAACATTGCTTTCACTCACTTTATCTCCTAAAAGTGCATTTGACTCCATCGTTTCTGGTGCGCACTCTAGTTTCCAGAGGAGTTGTGACAGGGGAGGACGAGCGCGTGGAATCTAATCCCACAGCCGAAGGGCCATCAGGGAAACTCCTGCTGGGCATCTTCAGCACACAGTGAGCTTTGCAACTCTGAAACACACATTGCTGTCACCTCTCACTTTCCTACTTGAAAGTCCAATTGAATCCTACATCTCCTGTGCTTGCTCCTTGTGAGCAGTAGCAGAATATAGCCCATACGTTTGCACTCTGCTGAAACAGCAGAAGAGACAGTCCTGAAAGCTCCCACTGATCATCAGCGCACAGCGAGCTTTGCAACTCTGCAACACACATTGCTGTCACTCCTCCTTTTCCTGCCTGAAAGACGAACTGATTCCACCATCTCTGTACCCGCTCTCTGCTTAGCAGCACCAGAGAGAGTATAGCAGGAATGTTTAGACAGGGCTATAACAGCAGAAGAGCCTTGCAAAAAAGCTCCTGCTGATCATGTTTAGCACACAGTGAGTTTTGAAGCTGTGACACAAACATAGCTGTCACTCCTCACTTTATCTCCTAAAAGTGCATTTGAGTCCAACGTTTCTGGTGCGCTCTGTCGTTTCGAGAGGAGTTGCGACAGGGGAGGACGAGCGCTTGGACTCTAATCCCACAGCCGAAGGGCGTGCAGGGAAACTCCTGCTGGGCATCTTCAGCACACAGTGATCTTTGCAACCCTGAACACATATAGCTGTCACCTCTCCCTTTCCTACCTGAAAGTCCAATTGAATCCTACATCTCCTGTGCTGCAATTTGTGAGCAGTAGCAGAATATAGCCCATACGTTTGCACTCTGCTGAAACAGCAGAAGAGAAAGTTTAGAAAGTTCCCACTGATCATCTTCAGCGCACAGTGAGCTTTGCAACTCTGCAACACACATTGCTGTCACTCCTCCTTTTCCTGCCTGAAAGACCAAAAGATTCCACCATCTCTGTGCCTGCTCTCTGCTGAGCAGCAACAGGGAGAGAAGAGCAATAATGTTTAGACTGGGCTAAAACAGCAGAAGAGCCTTGCAAAAAAGCTCCTGCTGATCATGTTTAGCACACAGTGAGCTTTGAGGCTGTGACACAAACATTGCTGTCACTCCTCACTTTATCTCCTAAAAGTGCATTTGAGTCCAACGTTTTTGGTGCCCTCTCTCGTTTCAAGAGCAGATGTGACAGGGGAGGACGAGCGCTTGGACTCTAATCCCACAGCCGAAGGGCCAGCAGGGAAACTACTGATGGGCATCTTCAGCACACAGTGAGCTTTGCAACTCGGAAACACACATTGCTGTCACCTCTCACTTTCCTACCTGAAAGTCCAATTGAATCCTACATCTCCTGTGCTTTGCTCCTTGTAAGCAGTAGCTGAATATAGCACTTACGTTTGGACACTGCTGAAACAGCAGAAGAGACAGTCCAGAAATTTCCCATTGCTCATCTTCAGTGCACAGCGAGCTTTGCAACTCTGCATCACACATTGCTGTCACTCCTCCCTTTCCTGCCTGAAAGACCAACTGAAACCACCATCTCTGTGCCAGCTCTCTGCTGAGCAGCAACAGGGCGAGTATAGCAGGAATGTTTAGACTGTGCTAAAACAGCAGAAGAGCCTTGCAAAAAAGCTCCTGCTGATCATGTTTAGCACACAGTGAGCTTTAAACTGTGACACAAACATTGCTGTCACTCACTTTATCTCCTAAAAGTGCATTTGAAACCATCGTTTCTGGTGCGCTCTCTCGTTTCGAGAGGAGTTGTGACAGGGGAGGACGAGCGCTTGGACTCCAATCCCACAGCCGAAGGGCCATCAGGGAAACTCCTGCTGGGCATCTTCAGCACACAGTGAGCTTTGCAACTCTGAAACACACATTGCTGTCACCTCTCACTTTCCTACCTGAAAGTCCAATTGAATCCCACAACTCCTGTTCTTGCTTTGTGAGCAGTAGCAGAACACAGCACTTACGTTTGGACTCTGTTGAAACAGCAGAAGAGACAGTCCAGAAAGATCCCACTGATCATCTTCAGCTCACAGCGAGCTTTGCAACTCTGCAACACACATTGCTGTCAGTCCTCCCTTTCCTGCCTGAAAGACGAACTGATTCCACCATCTCTGTGTCCGCTCTCTGCTGAGCAGCAACAGAGAGAGTAGAGCAGGAATGCTTAGACTGGGCTAAAACCGCTGAAGAGCCTAGCAAAAGAGCTCCTGCTGGTCATGTTTAGCACACAGTGAGCTTTGAAGCTGTGACAAAAACACTGCTGTCTCTCCTCACTTTATCTCCTAAAAGTGCATTTGAGTCCAATGTTTTTGGTGCCCTCTCTCGTTTCAAGACCAGATGTGACAGGGAAGAACGAGGGCTTGGACTCTAATCCCACAGCCGAAGGGCGTGCAGGGAAACTCCTGCTGGCCATCTTCAGCACACAGTGATCTTTGCAACCCTGAAACACACATTGCTGTCACCTCTCCCTTTCCTACATGAAAGTCCAATTGAATCCTACTTCTCCTGTGCTGCAATTTGTGAGCAGTAGCAGAATATAGCCCATACGTTTGCACTCTGCTGAAACAGCAGAAGAGACAGTCCTGAAAGTTCCCACTGATCATCTTCAGAACACAGAGAGCTTTGCAACTCTGCAACACACATTGCTGTCACTCCTCCTTTTCCTGCCTGAAAGACCAAAAGATTCCACCATCTCTGTGCCTGCTCTCTGCTGAGCAGCAACAGGGAGAGAAGAGCAATAATGTTTAGACTGGGCTAAAACAGCAGAAGAGCCTTGCAAAAAAGCTCCTGCTGATCATGTTTAGCACACAGTGAGCTTTGAGGCTGTGACACAAACATTGCTGTCACTCCTCACTTTATCTCCTAAAAGTGCATTTGAGTCCAACGTTTTTGGTGCCCTCTCTCGTTTCAAGAGCAGATGTGACAGGGGAGGACGAGCGCTTGGACTCTAATCCCACAGCCGAAGGGCCAGCAGGGAAACTCCTGATGGGCATCTTCAGCACACAGTGAGCTTTGCAACTGTGAAACACACACTGCTGTCACCTCTCACTTTCCTACCTGAAAGTCCAATTGAATCCTACATCTCCTGTGCTTTGCTCCTTGTGAGCAGTAGCAGAATATAGCCCATAAGTTTGCACTCTGCTGAAACAGCAGAAGAGACAGTCCAGAAAGATCCCACTGATCATCTTCAGCGCACAGCGAGCTTTACAACTCTGCAACACACATTGCTGTCAGTCTTCCCTTTCCTCCCTGAAAGACCAACTGATTCCACCATCTCTGTGCCCGCTCTCTGCTGAGCAGCAACAGGGAGACTATAGCAGGAATGTTTAGACTGGGCTAAAACAGCAGAAGAGCCTTGCAAAAAAGCTCCTGCTGATCATGTTTAGCACACAGTGAGCTTTGAAACTGTGACCCAAACATTGCTGTCACTCCTCACTTTATCTCCTAAAAGTGCATTTGAAACCATCGTTTCTGGTGCGCTCTCTCGTTTCGAGAGGAGTTGTGACAGGGGAGGACGAGCGCATGGACTCTAATCCCACAGCTGAAAGGCCAGCAGGGAAAATCCTGCTGGGCATCTTCAGCACACAGTGAGCTTTGCATCCCTGAAACACACATTGCTGTCACCTCTCACTTTCCTACCTGAAAGTCCAATTGAATCCTATATCTCCTGTTCTTGCTTTGTGAGCAGTAGCAGAATATAGCACTTACGTTTGGACTCTGCTGAAACAGCAGAAGAGACAGTCCAGAAAGTTCCCACTGATCATCTTCAGCGCACAGTGAGCTTTGCATCTCTGCAACACACATTGCTGTCGCTCCACCCTTTCCTGCCTGAAAGACCAACTGATTCCACCAGCTCTGTGTCCGCTCTCTGCTGAGCAGCAACGGGGAGAGTATAGCAGAAATGTTTAGTCTGGGCTAAAACAGCAGAAGAGCCATGCAAAAAAGCTCCTGCTGATCATGATTAGCACACAGTGAGCTTTGAATCTGTGACACAACCATTGCTGTCCCTCCTCACTTTATCTCCTTAAAGTGCATTTGAATCCATCGTTTTTGGTGCGCTCTCTCGTTTCGAGAGGAGTTGTGACAGGGGAGGACGAGCGCCTGGACTCTAATCCCACAGCCGAAGAGCCAGCAAGGAAACTCCTGCTGGGCATCTTCAGCACACAGTGAGCTTTGCAACTCTGCAACACACATTGCGGTCACTCCTCCCTTTTTGCCTGAAAGACCAGCTGAATCCACCATCTCTGTGCCCGCTCTCTGCTGAGCAGCAACAGAGAGAGTATAGCAGGAATGTTTAGACTGGGCTAAAACAGCAGAAGAGCCTTGCAAAAAAGCTCCTGCTGATCATGATTAGCACACAGTGAGCTTTGAAACTGTGACACAAACATTGCTGTCACTCCTCACTTTATCACCTAAAAGTGCATTTGAAACCATCGTTTCTGGTGCGCTCTCTCATTTCGAGAGGAGTTGTGACAGGGGAGGACGAGCGCATGGACTCTAATCCCACAGCTGAAAGGCCAGCAGGGAAAATCCTGCTGGGCATCTTCAGCGCACAGTGAGCTTTGCAACTCTGCAACACACATTGCTGTCACTCCTCCCTTTCCTGCCTGAAAGACCAACTGATTCCACCATCTCTGTGTCCGCTCTCTGCTGAGCAGCAACGGGGAGAGTATAGCAGAAATGTTTAGTCTGGGCTAAAACAGCAGAAGAGCCATGCAAAAAAGCTCCTGCTGATCATGATTAGCACACAGTGAGCTTTGAAGATGTGACACAAGCATTGCGGTCACTCCTCACTTTATCTCCTAAAAGTGCATTTGAAACCATCGTTTCTGCTGCGCTCTCTCGTTTCGAGTGGAGTTGTGACAGGGGAGGACGAGCGCTTGGACTCTAATCCCACAGCCGAAGGGCGTGCAGGGAAAGTCCTGCTGGGCATCTTCAGCACACAGTGAGCTTTGCAACTCTGAAACACATATAGCTGTCACCTCTGACTTTCCTAGTTGAAAGTCCAATTGAATCATACATCTCCTGTGCTTGCTCCTTGTGAGCAGTAGCAGAATATAGCACTTACGTTTGCACTCTGCTGAAACAGCGGAAGAGACAGTCCTGAAAGTTCCCACTGATCATCTTCAGCGCACAGCGAGCTTTGCAACTCTGCAACACGCATTGCTTTCACTCCTACCTTTCCTGCCTGAATGACCAACTGAATCCACCATCTCTGTGCCCGCTCTCTGCTTAGCAGCAACACGGAGAGTATAGCAGGAATGTTTAGACAGGGCTATAACAGCAGAAGAGCCTTGCAAAAAAGCTCCTGCTGATCATGATTAGCACACGGTGAGCTTTGAAGCTGTGACACAAACATTGCTGTCACTCCTCACTTTATCTCCTTAAAGTGCATTTGAAACCATCGTTTCTGCTGCGCTCTCTCGTTTCGAGTGGAGTTGTGACAGGGGAGGACGAGCGCTTGGACTCTAATCCCACAGCCGAAGGGCGTGCAGGGAAACTCCTGCTGGGCATCTTCAGCACACAGTGATCTTTGCAACCCTGAACACATATAGCTGTCACCTCTCCCTTTCCTACCTGAAAGTCCAATTGAATCCTACATCTCCTGTGCTGCAATTTGTGAGCAGTAGCAGAATATAGCCCATACGTTTGCACTCTGCTGAAACAGCAGAAGAAAAAGTTTAGAAAGTTCCCACTGATCATCTTCAGAACACAGAGAGCTTTGCAACTCTGCAACACACATTGCTGTCACTCCTCCTTTTCCTGCCTGAAAGACCAAAAGATTCCACCATCTCTGTGCCTGCTCTCTGCTGAGCAGCAACAGGGAGAGAAGAGCAATAATGTTTAGACTGGGCTAAAACAGCAGAAGAGCCTTGCAAAAAAGCTCCTGATGATCATGTTTAGCACACAGTGAGCTTTGAGGCTGTGACACAAACATTGCTGTCACTCCTCACTTTATCTCCTAAAAGTGCATTTGAGTCCAACGTTTTTGGTGCCCTCTCTCGTTTCAAGAGCAGATGTGACAGGGGAGGACGAGCGCTTGGACTCTAATCCCACAGCCGAAGGGCCAGCAGGGAAACTCCTCATGGGCATCTTCAGCACACAGTGAGCCTTGCAACTCGGAAACACACATTGCTGTCACCTCTCACTTTCCTACCTGAAAGTCCAATTGAATCCTACTTCTCCTGTGCTTAGCTCCTTGTGAGCAGTAGCAGAATATAGCCCATACGTTTGCACTCTGCTGAAACAGCAGAAGAGACAGTCCTGAAAGTTCCCACTGATCATCTTCAGCGCACAGCGAGCTTTGCAACTCTGCAACACACATTGCTGTCACTCCTCCCTTTCCTACCTGAAAGACCAACTGATTCCACCATCTCTGTGTCCGCTCTCTGCTGAGCATCAACAGAGAGAGTATAGCTGGAATGTTTAGACTGGGCTAAAACAGCAGAAGAGCCTTGCAAAAAAGCTCCTGCTGATCATGTTTAGCACACAGTTAGTTTTGAAGCTGTGACACAAACATTGCTGTCACTCCTCACTTTATCTCCTAAAAGTGCATTTGAAACCATCGTTTCTGGTGCGCTCTCTCGTTTCGAGAGGAGTTGTGACAGGGGAGGACGAGCGCTTGGACTCTAATCCCACAGCCGAAGGGCCAGCAGGGAAACTCCTGCTGGGCATCTTCAGCACACATTGAGCTTTGCTACTCTGAAACACACATTGCTGTCACCTCTCACTTTCCTACCTGAAAGTCCAATTTAATCCTGCATCTCCTGTGCTTGCTCCTTGTGAGCAGTAGCAGAATATAGCACTTACGTTTGCACTCTGCTGAAACAGCAGGAGAGACAGTCCAGAAAGTTAACACTGATCATCTTCAGCGCACAGCGAGCTTCGCAGCCCTGCAGCGAACATTGCTGTCACTCCTCCCTTTCATGCCTGAAAGACCAATTGATTCCACCATCTCTGTTCCCGCACTCTATTGAGCAGCAACAGGGTGAGTATAGCAGGAATGTTTAGACTGGGCTAAAACAGCAGAAGAGCCTTGCAAAAAAGCTCCAGCTTTTCATGTTTAGCGCACAGTGAGCTTTAAACTGCGACACAAACATTGCTGCCACACACTTTATCTCCTAAAAGTGCATTTGAATCTATCGTTTCTGGGGCGCTCTCTCGTTTCGAGAGGAGTTGTGACAGGGGAGGACAAGCGCTTGGACTCTAATCCCACAGCCGAAGGGCGTGCAGGGAATCTCCTGCTGGCCATCTTCAGCACACAGTGATCTTTGCAACCCTGAACACATATAGCTGTCACCTCTCCCTTTCCTACCTGAAAGTCCAATTGAATCCTACATCTCCTGTGCTGCAATTTGTGAGCAGTAGCAGAATATAGCCCATACGTTTGCACTCTGCTGAAACAGCAGAAGAGACAGTCCTGAAAGTTCCCACTGATCATCTTCAGCGCACAGCGAGCTTTGCAACTCTGCAGCACACATTGCTGTCACTCCTCCCTTTCCTGCCTGAAAGACCAACTGAATCCACCATCTCTGTGCCCGCTCTCTGCTGAGCAGCAACAGGGAGAGTATAGCAGGAATGTTTAGACTGGGCTAAAACAGCAGAAGAGCCTTGCAAAAAAGCTCCTGCTGATCATGATTAGCACACAGTGAGCTTTGAAACTGTGACACAAGCATTGCTGTCCCTCCTCACTTTATCTCCTAAAAGTGCATTTGAAGCCATCGTTTCTGGTGCGCTCTCTCGTTTCGAGAGGAGTTGTGACAGGGGAGGACGAGCGCTTGGACTCTAATCCCACAGCCGAAGGGCCATCAGGGAAACTCCTGCTGGGCATCTTCAGCACACAGTGAGCTTTGCAACTCTGAAACACACATTGCTGTCACCTCTCACTTTCCTACCTGAAAGTCCAATTGAATCCTACATCTCCTGTGCTTGCTCCTTGTGAGCAGTAGCAGAATATAGCACTTACGTTTGGACTCTGCTGAAACAGCAGAAGAGACAGTCCAGAAAGTTCCCACTGATCATCAGCGCACAGCGAGCTTTGCAACTCTGCAACACACATTGCTGTCACTCCTCCCTTTCCTGCCTGAATGACCAACTGAATCCACCATCTCTGTGCCCGCTCTCTGCTGAGCAGCAACAGGGAGAGTATAGCAGGAATGTTTAGACTGGGCTAAAACAGCAGAAGAGCCTTGCAAAAAAGCTCCTGCTGATCATGATTAGCACACAGTGAGCTTTGAAGCTGTGACACAAACATTGCTGTCGCTCCTCACTTTATCTCCTAAAAGTGCTTTTGAAACCATCGTTTCTGCTGCGCTCTCTCGTTTCGAGTGGAGTTGTGACAGGGGAGGACGAGCGCTTGGACTCTAATCCCACAGCCGAAGGGCGTGCAGGGAAACTCCTGCTGGCCATCTTCAGCACACAGTGATCTTTGCAACCCTGAACCCATATAGCTGTCACCTCTCCCTTTCCTACCTGAAAGTCCAATTGAATCCTACATCTCCTGTGCTGCAATTTGTGAGCAGTAGCAGAATATAGCCCATGCGTTTGCACTCTGCTGAAACAGCAGAAGAGACAGTCCTGAAAGTTCCCACTGATCATCTTCAGAACACAGAGAGCTTTGCAACTCTGCAACACACATTGCTGTCACTCCTCCTTTTCCTGCCTGAAAGACCAAAAGATTCCACCATCTCTGTGCCTGCTCTCTGCTGAGCAGCAACAGGGAGAGAAGAGCAATAATGTTTAGACTGGGCTAAAACAGCAGAAGAGCCTTGCAAAAAAGCTCCTGGTGATCATGTTTAGCACACAGTGAGCTTTGAGGCTGTGACACAAACATTGCTGTCACTCCTCACTTTATCTCCTAAAAGTGCATTTGAGTCCAACGTTTTTGGTGCCCTCTCTCGTTTCAAGAGCAGATGTGACAGGGGAGGACGAGCGCTTGGACTCTAATCCCACAGCCGAAGGGCCAGCAGGGAAACTCCTCATGGGCATCTTCAGCACACAGTGAGCTTTGCAACTCGGAAACACACATTGCTGTCACCTCTCACTTTCCTACCTGAAAGTCCAATTGAATCCTACTTCTCCTGTGCTTTGCTCCTTGTGAGCAGTAGCAGAATATAGCCCATACGTTTGCACTCTGCTGAAACAGCAGAAGAGACAGTCCTGAAAGTTCCCACTGAAGAAGGCAGAGAGTTGTGGTCAATGGCGCAGAATCTAGCTGGAGGTCTGTGACTAGTGGAGTTCCTCAGGGGTCGGTGCTGGGACCGGTGCTGTTTAATATTTTCATCAATGACCTGGATGAGGGAACTGAGTGCACCCTCAGCAAGTTTGCTGATGACACAAAACTGGGAGGAGTGGCTGACACACCAGAGGACTGTGCTGCCATTCAGCGAGACCTGGACAGGCTGGAGAGTTGGGCGGGGAGAAACTTGATGAAATTTAACAAGGGCAAGTGTAGAGTCTTGCATCTGGGGAAGAACAACCCCATGTACCAGTACAGGTTGGGGGTTGACCTGCTGGAAAGTAGTGAAAGGGAAAGGGACCTGGGGGTCCTGGTGGATAGGAGGATGACCATGAGCCAGCAATGTGCTCTTGTGGCCAAGAAGGCAAATGGCATCTTAGGGTGCATTAGAAAGGGAGTGGTTAGTAGGTCAAGAGAGGTTCTCCTCCCCCTCTACTCAGCCTTGGTGAGGCCGCATCTGGAATATTGCGTCCAGTTCTGGGCCCCTCTGTTCAAGAAGGACAGGGAATTGCTTGAAGGAGTCCAGCGCAGAGCCACAAAGATGATTAAGGGAGTGGAACATCTCCCTTATGAGGAGAGGCTGAGGGAGGTGGGTCTCTTTAGCTTGCAAAAGAGGAGACTGAGGGGTGACCTCATCAGTGTTTACAAATATGTGAAGGGTAGGTGTCAGGATGATGGAGCTAGGCTTTTTTCAGTGATATCCAGTGATAGGACAAGGGGCAATGGGTGTAAACTGGAACATAGGAAGTTCCACGTTAACATCAGGAAGAACTTCTTTACTGTAAGAGTGACAGAGCACTGGAACAGGTTGCCCAGGGGGGTTGTGGAGTCTCCTACACTGGAGATATTCAAGGCCCGCCTGGACAAGTTCCTGTGTGATGTACTGTAGGTTACCCTGCTCTTGCAGGGGGGTTGGACTAGATGATCTTTTTAGGTCCCTTCCAACCCTTGGGATTCTGTGATTCTGTGATTCTGTGATCATCATCAGCGCACAGCGAGCTTTGCAACTCTGCAACACACATTGCTGTCACTCCTCCCTTTCCTACCTGAAAGACCAACTGATTCCACCATCTCTGTGTCCGCTCTCTGCTGAGCATCAACAGAGAGAGTATAGCTGGAATGTTTAGACTGGGCTAAAACAGCAGAAGAGCCTTGCAAAAAAGCTCCTGCTGATCATGTTTAGCACACAGTGAGTTTTGAAGCTGTGACACAAACATTGCTGTCACTCCTCACTTTATCTCCTAAAAGTGCATTTGAGTCCAACGTTTTTGGTGCCCTCTCTCGTTTCAAGAGCAGATGTGACAGGGGAGGACGAGCGCTTGGACTCTAATCCCACAGCCAAAGGGCGCGCAGGGAAAATCCTGCTGGGCATCTTCAGCACACATTGAGCATTGCTACTCTGAAACACACATTGCTGTCACCACTCACTTTCCTACCTGAAAGTCCAATTGAATCCTACATCTCCTGTGCTTGCTCCTTGTGAGCAGTAGCAGAATATAGCACTTACGTTCAGATTCTGCTGAAACAGCAGAAGAGACAGTCCAGAAAGTTAATACAGATCATCTTCAGCGCACAGCGAGCTTTGCAGCTCTGCAGCACACATTGCTGTCACTCCTCCCTTTCCTGCCTGAAAGACCAATTGATTCCACCATCTCTGTGCCCGCACTCTATTGAGCAGCAACAGGGAGAGTATAGCAGGAATGTTTAGACTGGGCTAAAACAGCAGAAGAGCCTTGCAAAAAAGCTCCAGCTTTTCATGTTTAGCGCACAGTGAGCTTTAAACTGCGACACAAACATTGCTGCCACTCACTTTATCTCCTAAAAGTGCATTTGAATCTATCGTTTCTGGGGCGCTCTCTCGTTTCGAGAGGAGTTGTGACAGGGGAGGACGAGCGCTTGGACTCTAATCCCACAGCCGAAGGGCGTGCAGGGAAAGTCCTGCTGGGCATCTTCAGCACACAGTGAGCTTTGCAACTCTGAAACACATATAGCTGTCACCTCTGACTTTCCTAGTTGAAAGTCCAATTGAATCATATATCTCCTGTGCTTGCTCCTTGTGAGCAGTAGCAGAATATAGCACTTACGTTTGCACTCTGCTGAAACAGCAGAAGAGACAGTCCTGAAAGTTCCCACGGATCACCTTCAGCGCACAGCGAGCTTTGCAACTCTGCAACACACATTGCTGTCACTCCTCCCTTTCCTGCCTGAAAGACCAATTGATTCCACCATCTCTGTGCCCGCACTCTATTGAGCAGCAACAGGGAGAGTATAGCAGGAATGGTTAGACTGGGCTAAAACAGCAGAAGAGCCTTGCAAAAAAGCTCCAGCTTTTCATGTTTAGCGCACAGTGAGCTTTAAACTGCGACACAAACATTGCTGCCACTCACTTTATCTCCTAAAAGTGCATTTGAATCTATCGTTTCTGGGACGCTCTCTCGTTTCGAGAGGAGTTGTGACAGGGGAGGACGAGCGCTTGGACTCTAATCCCACAGCCGAAGGGCGTGCAGGGAAAGTCCTGCTGGGCATCTTCAGCACACAGTGAGCTTTGCAACTCTGAAACACATATAGCTGTCACCTCTGACTTTCCTAGTTGAAAGTCCAATTGAAACATACATCTCCTGTGCTTGCTCCTTGTGAGCAGTAGCAGAATATACCACATACGTTTGCACTCTGCTGAAACAGCAGAAGAGACAGTCCTGAAAGTTCCCACTGATCATGTTCAGCGCACAGCGAGCTTTGCAACTCTGCAACACGCATTGCTTTCACTCCTACCTTTCCTGCCTGAAAGACCAACTGAATCCACCATCTCTGTGCCCGCTCTCTGCTGAGCAGCAACAGGGAGAGTATAACAGGAATGTTTAGACAGGGCTATAACAGCAGAAGAGCCTTGCAAAAAAGCTCCTGCTGATCATGATTAGCACACAGTGAGCTTTGAAGCTGTGACACAAACATTGGTGTCGCTCCTCACTTTATCTCCTAAAAGTGCATTTGAAACCATCGTTTCTGCTGCGCTCTCTCGTTTCGAGTGGAGTTGTGACAGGGGAGGACGAGCGCTTGGACTCTAATCCCACAGCCGAAGGGCGTGCAGGGAAACTCCTGCTGGCCATCTTCAGCACACAGTGATCTTTGCAACCCTGAACACATATAGCTGTCACCTCTCCCTTTCCTACCTGAAAGTCCAATTGAATCCTACATCTCCTGTGCTGCAATTTGTGAGCAGTAGCAGAATATAGCCCATACGTTTGCACTCTGCTGAAACAGCAGAAGAGAAAGTTTAGAAAGTTCCCACTGATCATCTTCAGAACACAGAGAGCTTTGCAACTCTGCAACACACATTGCTGTCACTCCTCCTTTTCCTGCCTGAAAGACCAAAAGATTCCACCATCTCTGTGCCTGCTCTCTGCTGAGCAGCAACAGGGAGAGAAGAGCAATAACGTTTAGACTGGGCTAAAACAGCAGAAGAGCCTTGCAAAAAAGCTCCTGCTGATCATGTTTAGCACACAGTGAGCTTTGAGGCTGTGACACAAACATTGCTGTCACTCCTCACTTTATCTCCTAAAAGTGCATTTGAGTCCAACGTTTTTGATGCCCTCTCTCGTTTCAAGAGCAGATGTGACAGGGGAGGAAGAGCGCTTGGACTCTAATCCCACAGCCGAAGGGCCAGCAGGGAAACTCCTGATGGGCATCTTCAGCACACATTGAGCTTTGCTACTCTGAAACTCACATTGCTGTCACCTCTCACTTTCCTACCTGAAAGTCCAATTGAATCCTACATCTCCTGTGCTTTGCTCCTTGTAAGCAGTAGCTGAATATAGCACTTACGTTTGGACTCTGCTGAAACAGCAGAAGAGACAGTCCAGAAATTTCCCATTGCTCATCTTCAGTGCACAGCGAGCTTTGTAACACTGCAACACACATTGCTGTCACACCTCCCTTTCCTGCCTGAAAGACCAACTGAAACCACCATCTCTGTGCCAGCTCTCTGCTGAGCAGCAACAGGGAGAGTATAGCAGGAATGTTTAGACTGTGCTAAAACAGCAGAAGAGCCTTGCAAAAAAGCTCCTGCTGATCATGTTTAGCACACAGTGAGCTTTAAACTGTGACACAAACATTGCTGTCACTCACTTTATCTCCTAAAAGTGCATTTGACTCCATCGTTTCTGGGGCGCACTCTTGTTTCCAGAGGAGTTGTGACAGGGGAGGACGAGCGCGTGGACTCTAATCCCACAGCCGAAGGGCGTGCAGGGAAAGTCCTGCTGGGCATCTTCAGCACACAGTGAGCTTTGCAACTCTGAAACACATATAGCTGTCACCTCTGACTTTCCTAGTTGAAAGTCCAATTGAATCATATATCTCCTGTGCTTGCTCCTTGTGAGCAGTAGCAGAATATAGCACTTACGTTTGCACTCTGCTGAAACAGCAGAAGAGACAGTCCTGAAAGTTCCCACTGATCATCTTCAGCGCACAGCGAGCTTTGCAACTCTGCAACACACATTGCTGTCACTCCTCCCTTTCCTGCCTGAAAGACCAATTGATTCCACCATCTCTGTGCCCGCACTCTATTGAGCAGCAACAGGGAGAGTATAGCAGGAATGGTTAGACTGGGCTAAAACAGCAGAAGAGCCTTGCAAAAAAGCTCCAGCTTTTCATGTTTAGCGCACAGTGAGCTTTAAACTGCGACACAAACATTGCTGCCACTCACTTTATCTCCTAAAAGTGCATTTGAATCTATCGTTTCTGGGACGCTCTCTCGTTTCGAGAGGAGTTGTGACAGGGGAGGACGAGCGCTTGGACTCTAATCCCACAGCCGAAGGGCGTGCAGGGAAAGTCCTGCTGGGCATCTTCAGCACACAGTGAGCTTTGCAACTCTGAAACACATATAGCTGTCACCTCTGACTTTCCTAGTTGAAAGTCCAATTGAAACATACATCTCCTGTGCTTGCTCCTTGTGAGCAGTAGCAGAATATAGCACATACGTTTGCACTCTGCTGAAACAGCAGAAGAGACAGTCCTGAAAGTTCCCACTGATCATGTTCAGCGCACAGCGAGCTTTGCAACTCTGCAACACGCATTGCTTTCACTCCTACCTTTCCTGCCTGAATGACCAACTGAATCCACCATCTCTGTGCCCGCTCTCTGCTGAGCAGCAACAGGGAGAGTATAACAGGAATGTTTAGACAGGGCTATAACAGCAGAAGAGCCTTGCAAAAAAGCTCCTGCTGATCATGATTAGCACACAGTGAGCTTTGAAGCTGTGACACAAACATTGGTGTCACTCCTCACTTTATCTCCTAAAAGTGCATTTGAAACCATCGTTTCTGCTGCGCTCTCTCGTTTCGAGTGGAGTTGTGACAGGGGAGGACGAGCGCTTGGACTCTAATCCCACAGCCGAAGGGCGTGCAGGGAAACTCCTGCTGGCCATCTTCAGCACACAGTGAGCTTTGCAACTCTGAAACACACATTGCTGTCACCTCTCCCTTTCCTACCTGAAAGTCCAATTGAATCCTACATCTCCTGTGCTGCAATTTGTGAGCAGTAGCAGAATATAGCCCATACGTTTGCACTCTGCGGAAACAGCAGAAGAGACAGTCCTGAAAGTCCCACTGATCCTGTTCAGCGCACAGCGAGCTTTGCAACTCTGCAACACACATTGCTGTCACTCCTCCTTTTCCTGCCTGAAAGACCAAAAGATTCCACCATCTCTGTGCCTGCTCTCTGCTGAGCAGCAACACGGAGAGTATAGCAGGAATGTTTAGACTGGGCTAAAACAGCAGAAGAGCCTTGCAAAAAAGCTCCTGCTGATCATGTTTAGAACACAGTGAGCTTTGAGGCTGTGACACAAACATTGCTGTCACTCCTCACTTTATCTCCTAGAAGTGCATTTGAGTCCAACGTTTTTGGTGCCCTCTCTCGTTTCAAGAGCAGATGTGACAGGAGAGGACGAGCGCTTGGACTCTAATCCCACAGCCGAAGGGCGTGCAGGGAAACTCCTGATGGGCATCTTCAGCACACAGTGAGCTTTGCAACTCTGAAACACACATTGCTGTCACCTCTCACTTTCCTACCTGAAAGTCCAATTGAATCCTATATCACCTGTGCTTGCTCTTAGTGAGCAGTAGCAGAACATAGCCCATATATTTGCACTCTGCTGAAACAGCAGAAGAGACAGTCCTGAAAGATCCCACTGATCATCTTCAGTGCACAGCGAGCTTTGCAACTCTGCAGCACACATTGCTGTCACTCCTCCCTTTCCTGCCTGAAAGACCAACTGATTCCACCATCTCTGAGCCCGCACTCTATTGAGCAGCAACAGGGAGAGTATAGCAGGTATGTTTAGACTGGGCTAAAACAGCAGAAGAGCCTTGCAAAAAAGCTCCTGCTTTTCATGTTTAGCGCACATTGATCATTAAACTGCGACACAAACATTGCTGTCATTCACTTTATCTCCTAAAAGTGCATTTGAATCCATCGTTTCTGGTGCGCTCTCTCGTTTCGAGAGGAGTTGTGACAGGGGAGGACGAGCGCTTGGACTCTAATCCCACAGCCGAAGGGCGTGCAGGGAAACTCCTGCTGGGCATCTTCAGCACACAGTGAGCTTTGCAGCTCTGAAACACATATAGCTGCCACCTCTCACTATCCTACCTGAAAGTCCAATTGAATACTACATCTCCTGTGCTTGCTCCTTGTGAGCAGTAGCAGAATATAGCACTTACGTTCAGATTCTGCTGAAACAGCAGAAGAGACAGTCCAGAAAGTTAACACTGATCATCTTCAGCGCACAGCGAGCTTTGCAGCTCGGCAGCACACATTGCTGTCACTCCTCCCTTTCCTGCCTGAAAGACCAATTGATTCCACCATCTCTGTGCCCGCACTCTATTGAGCAACAACAGGGAGAGTATAGCAGGAATGTTTAGACTGGGCTAAAACAGCAGAAGAGCCTTGCAAAAAAGCTCCAGCTTTTCATGTTTAGCGCACAGTGAGCTTTAAACTGCGACACAAACATTGCTGCCACTCACTTTATCTCCTAAAAGTGCATTTGAATCTATCGTTTCTGGGGCGCTCTCTCGTTTCGAGAGGAGTTGTGACAGGGGAGGACGAGCGCTTGGACTCTAATCCCACAGCCGAAGGGCGTGCAGGGAAAGTCCTGCTGGGCATCTTCAGCACACAGTGAGCTTTGCAACTCTGAAACACATATAGCTGTCACCTCTGACTTTCCTAGTTGAAAGTCCAATTGAATCATATATCTCCTGTGCTTGCTCCTTGTGAGCAGTAGCAGAATATAGCACTTACGTTTGCACTCTGCTGAAACAGCAGAAGAGACAGTCCTGAAAGTTCCCACTGATCATCTTCAGCGCACAGCGAGCTTTGCAACTCTGCAACACACATTGCTGTCACTCCTCCCTTTCCTGCCTGAAAGACCAATTGATTCCACCATCTCTGTGCCCGCACTCTATTGAGCAGCAACAGGGAGAGTATAGCAGGAATGGTTAGACTGGGCTAAAACAGCAGAAGAGCCTTGCAAAAAAGCTCCAGCTTTTCATGTTTAGCGCACAGTGAGCTTTAAACTGCGACACAAACATTGCTGCCACTCACTTTATCTCCTAAAAGTGCATTTGAATCTATCGTTTCTGGGACGCTCTCTCGTTTCGAGAGGAGTTGTGACAGGGGAGGACGAGCGCTTGGACTCTAATCCCACAGCCGAAGGGCGTGCAGGGAAAGTCCTGCTGGGCATCTTCAGCACACAGTGAGCTTTGCAACTCTGAAACACATATAGCTGTCACCTCTGACTTTCCTAGTTGAAAGTCCAATTGAAACATACATCTCCTGTGCTTGCTCCTTGTGAGCAGTAGCAGAATATAGCACATACGTTTGCACTCTGCTGAAACAGCAGAAGAGACAGTCCTGAAAGTTCCCACTGATCATGTTCAGCGCACAGCGAGCTTTGCAACTCTGCAACACGCATTGCTTTCACTCCTACCTTTCCTGCCTGAATGACCAACTGAATCCACCATCTCTGTGCCCGCTCTCTGCTGAGCAGCAACAGGGAGAGTATAACAGGAATGTTTAGACAGGGCTATAACAGCAGAAGAGCCTTGCAAAAAAGCTCCTGCTGATCATGATTAGCACACAGTGAGCTTTGAAGCTGTGACACAAACATTGGTGTCACTCCTCACTTTATCTCCTAAAAGTGCATTTGAAACCATCGTTTCTGCTGCGCTCTCTCGTTTCGAGTGGAGTTGTGACAGGGGAGGACGAGCGCTTGGACTCTAATCCCACAGCCGAAGGGCGTGCAGGGAAACTCCTGCTGGCCATCTTCAGCACACAGTGATCTTTGCAACCCTGAACACATATAGCTGTCACCTCTCCCTTTCCTACCTGAAAGTCCAATTGAATCCTACATCTCCTGTGCTGCAATTTGTGAGCAGTAGCAGAATATAGCCCATACGTTTGCACTCTGCTGAAACAGCAGAAGAGAAAGTTTAGAAAGTTCCCACTGATCATCTTCAGAACACAGAGAGCTTTGCAACTCTGCAACACACATTGCTGTCACTCCTCCTTTTCCTGCCTGAAAGACCAAAAGATTCCACCATCCCTGTGCCTGCTCTCTGCTGAGCAGCAACAGGGAGAGAAGAGCAATAACGTTTAGACTGGGCTAAAACAGCAGAAGAGCCTTGCAAAAAAGCTCCTGCTGATCATGTTTAGCACACAGTGAGCTTTGAGGCTGTGACACAAACATTGCTGTCACTCCTCACTTTATCTCCTAAAAGTGCATTTGAGTCCAACGTTTTTGATGCCCTCTCTCGTTTCAAGAGCAGATGTGACAGGGGAGGAAGAGCGCTTGGACTCTTATCCCACAGCCGAAGGGCCAGCAGGGAAACTCCTGATGGGCATCTTCAGCACACATTGAGCTTTGCTACTCTGAAACTCACATTGCTGTCACCTCTCACTTTCCTACCTGAAAGTCCAATTGAATCCTACATCTCCTGTGCTTTGCTCCTTGTAAGCAGTAGCTGAATATAGCACTTACGTTTGGACTCTGCTGAAACAGCAGAAGAGACAGTCCAGAAATTTCCCATTGCTCATCTTCAGTGCACAGCGAGCTTTGTAACACTGCAACACACATTGCTGTCACACCTCCCTTTCCTGCCTGAAAGACCAACTGAAACCACCATCTCTGTGCCAGCTCTCTGCTGAGCAGCAACAGGGAGAGTATAGCAGAAATGTTTAGACTGTGCTAAAACAGCAGAAGAGCCTTGCAAAAAAGCTCCTGCTGATCATGTTTAGCACACAGTGAGCTTTAAACTGTGACACAAACATTGCTGTCACTCACTTTATCTCCTAAAAGTGCATTTGACTCCATCGTTTCTGGGGCGCACTCTTGTTTCCAGAGGAGTTGTGACAGGGGAGGACGAGCGCGTGGACTCTAATCCCACAGCCGAAGGGCCAGCAGGTAAAGTCCTGCTGGGCATCTTCAGCACACAGTGAGCTTTGCAACTCTGAAACACACATTGCTGTCACCTCTCCCTTTCCTACCTGAAAGTCCAATTGAATCCTACATCTCCTGTGCTGCAATTTGTGAGCAGTAGCAGAATATAGCCCATACGTTTGCACTCTGCGGAAACAGCAGAAGAGACAGTCCTGAAAGTTCCCACTGATCCTGTTCAGCGCACAGCGAGCTTTGCAACTCTGCAGCACACATTGCTGTCACTCCTCCCTTTCCTGCCTGAAAGACCAACTGAATCCACCATCTCTGTGCCCGCTCTCTGCTGAGCAGCAACAGGGAGAGTATAGCAGGAATGTTTAGACTGGGCTAAAACAGCAGAAGAGCCTTGCAAAAAAGCTCCTGCTGATCATGATTAGCACACAGTGAGCTTGGAAACTGTGACACAAGCATTGCTGTCACTCCTCACTTTATCTCGTAAAAGTGCATTTGAAACCAACGTTTCTGGTGCGCTCTCTCGTTTCGAGAGGAGTTGTGACAGGGGAGGACGAGCGCTTGGACTCTAATCCCACAGCCGAAGGGCGTGCAGGGAAACTCCTGCTGGGCATCTTCAGCACACAGTGAGCTTTGCAACTCTGAAACACACATGGCTGTCACCTCTCACTTTCCTACCTGAAAGTCCAATTGAATCCTACATCTCCTGTGCTTGCTCTTTGAGGCAGAAGCAGAATACAGCACTTACGTTTGGACTCTGCTGAAAATGCAGAAGAGACAGTCCAGAAAGTTCCCATTGATCATCTTCAGGGCTCAGCGAGCTTTGCAACTCTGAAACACACATTGCTGTCGCCTCTCACTTTCCTACCTGAAAGTCCAATTGAATCCTACATCTCCTGTGCTTGCTCCTTGTGAGCAGTAGCAGAATATAGCACTTACGTTTGCACTCTGCTGAAACAGCAGAAGAGACAGTCCTGAAAGTTCCCACTGATCATCTTCAGCGCACAGCGAGCTTTGCAACTCTGCAGCACACATTGCTGTCACTCCTCCCTTTCCTGCCTGAAAGACGAACTGATTCCACCATCTCTGTGCCCGCTCTCTGCTGAGCAGCAACAGAGAGAGTATAGCAGGAATGTTTAGACTGGGCTAAAACAGCAGAAGAGCCTTGCAGAAAAGCTCCTGCTGATCATGTTTAGCTCACAGTGAGCTTTAAACTGTGACACAAGCATTGCTGTCACTCCTCACTTTATCTCCTAAAAGTGCATTTGAAACCATCGTTTCTGGTGCGCTCTCTCATTTCGAGAGGAATTGTGACAGGGGAGGACGAGCGCTTGCACTCTAATCCTACAGCCGAAGGGCCAGCAGGGAAACTCCTGATGGGCATCTTCAGCACACAGTGAGCTTTGCAACTCTGAAATATATATTGATGTCACCTCTCACTTTCCTACCGGAAAGTCCAATTGAATTCTACATCTCCTGTTCTTGCTTTGTGAGCAGTAGCAGAATATAGCACTTACGTTTGGACTCTGCTGAATCAGCAGAAGAGACAGTCCAGAAAGATCCCACTGATCATCTTCAGCGCACAGCGAGCTTTGCAACTCTGCAACACACATTGGTGGCAGTCCTCCCTTTCCTGCCTGAAAGAGGAACTGATTCCACAATCTCTGTGCCTGCTCTCTGCTGAGCAGCAACAGAGATAGTAGAGCAGGAATGTTTAGACTGGTCTAAAACAGCAGAAGAGCCTTGCAAAAAAGCTCCTGCTGATCATGTTTAGCACACAGTGAGCTTTGAAGCTGTGACACAAACACTGCTGTCACTCCTCACTTTATCTCCTAAAAGTGCGTTTGAGTCCAAAGTTTTTGGTGCCCTCTCTCGTTTCAAGAGCAGATGTGACAGGGGAGGACGAGCGCTTGGACTCTAATCCCACAGCCGAAGGGGCAGCAGGGAAAATCCTCCTGGGCATCTTCAGCACACAGTGAGCTTTGCAACTCTGAAACACACATTGCTGTCACCTCTCACTTTCCCCCCTGAAAGTCCAATTGAATCCCTCTTCTCCTGTGCTTTGCTCCTTGTGAGCAGTAGCAGAATATAGCCCATAAGTTTGCACTCTGCTGAAACAGATTAGCCCAGTCTAAACATTCCTGCTATACACTCCCTGTTGCTGCTCAATAGAGTGCGGGCTCAGAGATGGTGGAATCAGTTGGTGTTTCAGGCAGGAAAGGGAGGAGTGACAGCAATGTGTGCTGCAGAGTTGCAAACTCGCTATGCGCTGAAGATGATCAGTCGGAACTTTCAGGACTGTCTCTTCTGCTGTTTCAGCAGTGTGCAAACGTAAGTGCTATATTCTGCTACTGCTCACAAGGAGCAAAGCACAGGAGAAGTAGGATTCAATTGGACTTTCAGGTAGGAAAGGGAGAGGTGACAGCTATATGTGTTCAGGGTTGCAAAGATCACTGTGTGCTGAAGATGGCCAGCAGGAGTTTCCCTGCACGCCCTTCGGCTGCGGGATTAGAGTCCACGCGCTCGTCCTCCCCTGTCACAACTCCTCTCGAAACGAGAGAGCGCACCAGAAACGTTGGCTTCAAATGCACTTTTAGGAGATAAAGTGAGGCGTGACAGCAATGTTTGTGTCTCAGTTTAATGCTCACTGTGCGCTAAACATGAAAAGCAGGAGCTTTTTTGCAAGGCTCCTTTGCTGTTTTAGCCCAGTATAAACATTCCTGCTATACTCTCCGTGTTGCTGCTAAGCAGAGAGCGGGCACAGAGATGGTAGTTTCAGCTGGTCTTTCAGGCAGGAAAGGGAGGAGTGACAGCAATGTGTGCTGCAGAGTTGCAAAGCTCGCTGTGCGCTGAAGATGATCAGTGGTAACTTTCTGGACTGTCTCTTCTGCTGTTTCAGCAGAGTGCAAACGTATGGGCTATATTCTGCTACTGCTCACAAGGAGCAAAGCACAGGAGAAGTAGGATTCAATTTTACTTTCAGGTAGGAAAGTGAGAGGTGACAGCAATGTGTGTTTCCGAGTTGCAAAGCTCACTGTGTACTGAGGACGCCCAGCAGGAGTTTCCCTGCTGGCCCTTCGGCTGTGGGATTAGAGTCCAAGCGCTCGTCCTCCCCTTTCACATCTGCTCTTGAAACGTGAGAGGGCACCAAAAACGTTGGACTCAAATGCACTTTTAGGAGATAAAGTGAAGAGTGACAGCAATGTTTGTGTCACAGCCTCAAAGCTCACTGTGTGCTAAACATGATCAGCAGGAGCTTTTTTGCAAGGCTCTTCTGCTGTTTTAGCCCAGTGTAAACATTCCTGCTATACTCTCCGTGTTGCTGCTAAGCAGAGAGCGGGCACAGAGATGGTGGAATCAATTGGTCTTTCAGGCAGGAAAGGGAGGTGTGACAGCAATGTGTGCTGCAGAGCTGCAAAGCTCGCTGTGCGCTGAAGATGATCAGTGTTAACTTTCTGGACTGTCTCTTCTGCTGTTTCGGCAGAATCTGAACATAAGTGCTATATTCTGCTACTGCTCACAAAGAGCAAGCACAGGAGAAGAAGGATTCAATTGGACTTTCAGGTAGGAAAGTGAGAGGTGACAGCTATATGTGTTTCAGAGTTGCAAAGCTCACTGTGTGCTGAAGAAGCCCAGCAGGAGTCTCCCTGCTAGCCCTTCGGCTGTGGGATTAGAGTCCACGCGCTCGTCCTCCCCTGTCACAACTCCTCTCGAAACGAGAGAGCGCCCCAGAAACGATAGATTCAAATGCACTTTTAGGAGATAAAGTGAGTGGCAGCAATGTTTGTGTCGCAGTTTAAAGCTCACTGTGCGCTAAACATGAAAAGCTGGAGCTTTTTTGCAAGGCTCTTCTGCTGTTTTAGCCCAGTCTACACATTCCTGCTATACTCTCCCTGTTGCTGCTCAATAGAGTGCGGGCACAGAGATGGTGGAATCAATTGGTCTTTCAGGCAGGAAAGGGAGGAGTGACAGCAATGTGTGCTGCAGAGCTTCAAAGCTCGCTGTGCACTGAAGATGATCAGTGTTAACTTTCTGGACTGTCTCTTCTGCTGTTTCAGCAGAATCTGAACGTAAGTGCTATATTCTGCTACTGCTCACAAGGAGCAAGCACAGGAGATGTAGGATTCAATTGGACTTTCAGGTAGGAAAGTGAGAGGTGACAGCAATGTGTGTTTCAGAGTAGCAAAGCTCAATGTGTGCTGAAGATGCCCAGCAGGATTTTCCCTGCACGCCCTTTGGCTGTGGGATTAGAGTCCAACCGCTCGTCCACCCCTGTCACAACGCCTCTCGAAACGAGAGAGCCCACCAGAAACGATGGTTTCAAATGCACTTTTAGGAGATAAAGTGAGGAGTGACAGCAATGCTTGTGTCACAGCTTCAAAGCTCACTGTGTGCTAATCATGATCAGCAGGAGCTTTTTTGCAAGGCTCTTCTGCTGTTTTAGCCCAGTCTAAACATTCCTGCTATACTCTTCCTGTTGCTGCTCAGCAGAGAGCGGGCACAGAGATGGTGGATTCAGTTGGTCTTTCAGGCAGGAAAGGGAGGAGTGACAGCAATGTGTGTTGCAGAGTTGCAAATCTCGCTGTGCGCTGAAGATGATCAGTGGGAACTTTCAGGACTGTCTCTTCTGCTGTTTCAGCAGAGTGCAAACGTATGGGCTATATTCTGCTACTGCTCACAAGGAGCAAAGCACAGGAGAAGTAGGATTCTATTGGACTTTCAGGTAGGAAAGTGAGAGGTGACAGCAATGTGTGTTTCCGAGTTGCAAAGCTCACTGTGTGCTGAAGATGCCCATCAGGAGTTTCCCTGCTGGCCCTTCGGCTGTGGGATTAGAGTCCAAGCGCTCGTCCTCCCCTGTCACATCTGCTCTTGAAACGAGAGAGGGCACCAAAAACGTTGGACTCAAATGCACTTTTAGGAGATAAAGTGAGGAGTGACAGCAATGTTTGTGTCACAGCCTCAAAGCTCACTGTGTGCTAAACATGATCAGCAGGAGCTTTTTTGCAAGGCTCTTCTGCTGTTTTAGCCCAGTCTAAACATTCCTGCTATACTCTCCGTGTTGCTCCTCAGCAGAGAGGAGGCACTGAGATGGTGGAATCTTTTGGTCTTTCAGGCAGGAAAAGGAGGAGTGACAGCAATGTGTGTTGCAGAGTTGCAAAGCTCTCTGTGTTCTGAAGATGATCAGTGGGAACTTTCTAAACTTTCTCTTCTGCTGTTTCAGCAGAGTGCAAACGTATGGGCTATATTCTGCTACTGCTCACAAATTGCAGCACAGGAGATGTAGGATTCAATTGGACTTTCAGGTAGGAAAGGGAGAGGTGACAGCTATATGTGTTCAGGGTTGCAAAGATCACTGTGTGCTGAAGATGGCCAGCAGGAGTTTCCCTGCTGGCCCTTCGGCTGTGGGATTAGAGTCCAAGCGCTCGTCCTCCCCTGTCACAACTCCACTCGAAACGAGAGAGTGCAGCAGAAACGATGGTTTCAAATGCACTTTTAGGAGATAAAGTGAGGAGTGACAGCAATGTTTGTGTCACAGCTTCAAAGCTCACTGTGTGCTAATCATGATCAGCAGGAGCTTTTTTGCAAGGCTCTTCTGCTGTTTTAGCCCAGTCTAAACATTCCTGTTATACTCTCCCTGTTGCTGCTCAGCAGAGGGCGGGCACAGAGATGGTGGATTCAGTTGGTCATTCAGGCAGGAACGGGAGGAGTGACAGCAATGTGTGTTGCAGAGTTGCAAATCTCGCTGTGCGCTGAAGATGATCAGTGGGAACTTTCAGGACTGTCTCTTCTGCTGTTTCAGCAGAGTGCAAACGTATGGGCTATATTCTGCTACTGCTCACAAGGAGCAAAGCACAGGAGAAGTAGGATTCTATTGGACTTTCAGGTAGGAAAGTGAGAGGTGACAGCAATGTGTGTTTCCGAGTTGCAAAGCTCACTGTGTGCTGAAGATGCCCTGCAGGAGTTTCCCTGATGGCCCTTCGCCTGTGGGATTAGAGTCCACGCCCTCCTCCTCCCCCGTCACAAGTCCTCTCGAAACGAGAGAGCGCACCAGAAACGATGGTTTCAAATGCACTTTTAGGAGATAAAGTGAGGAGTGACAGCAATGTTTGTGTCACAGTTTAAAGCTCACTGTTTGCTAATCATGATCAGCAGGAGCTTTTTTGCAAGGCTCTTCTGCTGTTTTAGCCCAGTCTAAACATTCCTGCTAAACTCTCTCTGTTGCTGCTCAGCAGAGGGCAGGCACAGAGATGGTGGATTCAGCTGGTCTTTCAGGCAAAAAGGGAGGACTGACAGCAATGTGTGTTGCAGAGTTGTAAAGCTCGCTGTGCGCTGAAGATGATCAGTGGGATCTTTCTGGACTGTCTCTTCTGCTGTTTAGGCAGAGTGCAAACGTATGGGCTATATTCTGCTACTGCTCACAAGGAGCAAAGCACAGGATAAGAGGGATTCAATTGGACTTTCTGGTAGGAAAGTGAGAGGTGACAGCAATGTGTGTTTCACAGTTGCAAAGCTCACTGTGTGCTGAAGATGCCCAGCAGGAGTTTCCCTGCTGGCCCTTCGGCTGAGGAATTAGAGTCCAAGCGCTCGTCCTCCCCTGTCACATCTGCTCTTGAAACGAGAGAGGGCACCAAAAACTTTGGACTCAAATGCACTTTTAGGAGATAAAGTGAGGAGTGACAGCAGTGTTTGTGTCACAGCTTCAAAGCTCACTGTGTGCTAAACATGATCAGCAGGAGCTTTTTTGCAAGGCTGTTCTGCTGTTTTAGCCCAGTCTAAACATTAATGCTCTTCTCCCTCAGTTGCAGCTCAGCAGAGAGCGGGCACAGAGATGGTGGAATCTTTTGGTCTTTCAGGCAGGAAAAGGAGGAGTAACAGCAATGTTTGTTGCAGAGTTGCAAAGCTCTCTGTGTTCTGAAGATGATCCGTGGGAACTTTCTAAACTGTCGATTCTGCTGTTTCAGCAGAGTCCAAACGTAAGGGCTGTATTCTGCTACTGCTCCAAAGAGCAAGCACAGGAGATGTAGGATTCAATTTGACTTTCAGGTAGGAAAGTGAGAATTGTCAGCAATGTGTGTTTCAGTGTTGCAAAGCTCACTGAGTGCTGAAGATGCCCAGCAGGAGTTTCCCTGCTGGCCCTTCGGCTGTGGGATTAGAGTCCATGCGCTCCTCCTCCCCTGCCACAACTACTCTCGAAATGAGAGAGCGCACCACAAACGATGGTTTCAAATGCACTTTTAGGAGATAAAGTGAGGAGTGACAGCAATGTTTGGGTCACAGTTTCAAAGCTCACTGCGTGCTAATCATGATCAGCAGGAGCTTTTTTGCATAGCTCTTCTGCTGTTTTAGCCCAGTCTAAACATTCCTGCTATACTCTCCCTGTTGCTGCTCAGCAGAGAGCGGGCACAGAGATGGTGGATTCAGCTGGTCATTCAGGCAGGAAAGGGAGGAGTGACAGCAATGTGTGTTGCAGAGTTGCAAAGCTCGCTGTGAGCTGAAGATGATCAGTGGGATCTTTCTGGACTGTCTCTTCTGCTGTTTCAGCAGAGTCCAAGCGTAAGTGCTATATTCTGCTACTGCTCACAAGGAGCAAGCACAGGAGATGTAGGATTCAATTGGACTTTCAGGTAGGAAAGTGAGAGGTGACAGCAATGTGTGTTGCAGAGTTGCAAAGCTCACTGTGTGCTGAAGATGCCCAGCAGGAGTTTCCCGGCTGGCCCTTCGGCTGTGGGATTAGAGTCTAAGCGCTTGTCCTCTCCTGTCACAACTCCTCTCGAAATGAGAGAGTGCACCAGAAACGATGGTTTCAAATGCACTTTTAGGAGATAAAGTGAGGAGTGACAGCAATGTTTGGGTCACAGTTTAAAGCTCACTGTTTGCTAATCATGATCAGCAGGAGCTTTTTTGCAAGGCTCTTCTACTGTTTTAGCCCAGTCTAAACATTCCTGCTAAACTCTCTCTGTTGCTGCTCAGCAGAGAGCAGGCACAGAGATGGCGGATTCAGCTGGTCTTTCAGGCAAAAAGGGAGGAGTGACAGCAATGTGTGTTGCAGAGTTGCAAAGCTCGCTGTGAGCTGAAGATGATCAGTGGGATCTTTCTGGACTGTCTCTTCTGCTGTTTCAGCAGAGTCCAAGCGTAAGTGCTATATTCTGCTACTGCTCACAAGGAGCAAGCACAGGAGATATAGTATTCAATTGGACTTTCAGGTAGGATAGTGAGAGGTGACAGCTATACGTGTTTCAGAGCTGCAAAGCTCACTGTGTGCTTAAGATGCCCAGCAGGAGTTTCCCTGCACGCCCTTCGGCTGTGGGATTAGAGTCCAAGCACTCGTCCTCCCCTGTCAGAACTCCTCTCGAAACGAGAGAGCGCACCAGAAACGATGGAGTCAAATGCACTTTTAGGAGATAAAGTGAATGACAGCAATGTTTGTGTCGCAGTTTAATGCTCACTGTGCGCTAAACATGAAATCAGGAGCTTTTTTGCAAGGCTCTTCTGCTGTTTTAGCCCAGTCTAAACATTCCTGCTATACTCTCTCTGTTGCTGCTCAGCAGAGAGCGGACACAGAGATGGTGGAATCAGTTGGTCTTTCTGGTAGGAAAGGGAGGAGTGACAGCAATGTGTGTTGCAGAGTTGCAAAGCTCGCTGTGCGCTGAAGATGATCAGTGGGAACTTTCAGGGCTGTCTCTTCTGCTGTTTCAGCAGAGTGCAAACGTATGGGCTATATTCTGCTACTGCTCATAAGGACCAAAGCACAGGAGAAGTAGGATTCAATTGGACTTTCAGGTAGGAAAGTGAGAGGTGACAGCAATATGTGTTACAGAGTTGCAAAGCTCACTGTGTGCTGAAGATGCCCATGAGGAGTTTCCCTGTTGGCCCTTCGGCTGTGGGATTAGAATCCAAGCGCTCGTCCTCCCCTGTCACATCTGCTCTTGAAACGAGAGAGGGCAACAAAAACGTTGGACTCAAATACACTTTTAGGAGATAAAGTGAGGAGTGACTGCAATGTTTGTGTCACAGCTTCAAAGCTCACTGTGTGCTAAACATAATCAGCAAGAGCTTTTTTGCAAGGCTCTTCTGCTGTTTTAGCCCAGTCTAAACATTCCTGCTATACTCTCTCTGTTGCTGCTCATCAGAGAGCGGGCACAGAGAATGTGGATTCAGTTGGTCTTTCAGGCAGGAAAGGGAGGAGTGACAGCAATGTGTGTTGCAGAGTTGCAAAGCTCGCTGTGCGCTGAAGATGATCAATGGGAACGTTCTGGACTGTCTCTTCTGCTGTTTCAGCAGAGTGCAAAAGTATGGGCTATATTCTGCTACTGCTCATAAGGAGCAAAGCACAGGAGAAGTAGGATTCAATTGGACTTTCAGGTAGGAAAGTGAGAGGTGACAGCAATGTGTGTTTCAGAGTTGCAAAGCTCACTGTGTGCTGAAGATGCCCAGCAGGAGTTTCCCTGCTGCCCCTTCGGCTGTGGGATTAGAGTCCAAGCGCTCGTCCTCCCCTGTCACAACTCCTCTCGAAACGAGAGAGCGCACCAGAAACGATGGATTCAAATGCACTTTAAGGAGATAAAGTGAGGAGAGACAGCAATGGTTGTGTCACAGATTGAAAGCTCACTGTGTGCTTATCATGATCAGCAGGAGCTTTTTTGCATGGCTCTTCTGCTGTTTTAGCCCAGTCTAAACATTCCTGCTATACTCTCCCCGTTGCTGCTCAGCAGAGAGCGGACACAGAGATGGTGAAATCAGTTGGTCTTTCAGGCAGGAAAGGGAGGAGTGACAGCAATGTGTGTTGCAGAGTTGCAAAGCTCGCTGTGAACTGAAGATGATCAGTGGGAACTTTCAGGACTGTCTCTTCTGGAGTTTCAGCAGAGTGCAAACGTATGGGCTATATTCTGCTACTGCTCATAAGGACCAAAGCACAGGAGAAGTAGGATTCAATTGGACTTTCAGGTAGGAAAGTGAGAGGTGACAGCAATATGTGTTACAGAGTTGCAAAGCTCACTGTGTGCTGAAGATGCCCATGAAGAGTTTCCCTGTTGGCCCTTCGGCTGTGGGATTAGAATCCAAGCGCTCGTCCTCCCCTGTCACATCTGCTCTTGAAACGAGAGAGGGCAACAAAAACGTTGGACTCAAATACACTTTTAGGAGATAAAGTGAGGAGTGACTGCAATGTTTGTGTCACAGCTTCAAAGCTCACTGTGTGCTAAACATAATCAGCAAGAGCTTATTTGCAAGGCTCTTCTGCTGTTTTAGCCCAGTCTAAACATTCCTGCTATACTCTCTCTGTTGCTGCTCATCAGAGAGCGGGCACAGAGAATGTGGATTCAGTTGGTCTTTCAGGCAGGAAAGGGAGGAGTGACAGCAATGTGTGTTGCAGAGTTGCAAAGCTCGCTGTGCGCTGAAGATGATCAATGGGAACGTTCTGGACTGTCTCTTCTGCTGTTTCAGCAGAGTGCAAAAGTATGGGCTATATTCTGCTACTGCTCATAAGGAGCAAAGCACATGAGAAGTAGGATTCAATTGGACTTTCAGGTAGGAAAGTGAGAGGTGACAGCAATGTGTGTTTCAGAGTTGCAAAGCTCGCTGTGCGCTGAAGATGATCAATGGGAACGTTCTGGACTGTCTCTTCTGCTGTTTCAGCAGAGTCCAAACGTAAGTGCTGTATTCTGCTTCTGCTCCAAAGAGCAAGCACAGGAGATGTAGGATTCAATTGGACTTTCAGGTAGGAAAGTGAGAGGTGACAGCAATGTGTGTTTCAGAGTTGCAAAGCTCACTGTGTGCTGAAGATGATCAGTGGGAACTTTCAGGGCTGTCTCTTCTGCTGTTTCAGCAGAGTGCAAACGTATGGGCTATATTCTGCTACTGCTCATAAGGACCAAAGCACAGGAGAAGTAGGATTCAATTGGACTTTCAGGTAGGAAAGTGAGAGGTGACAGCAATATGTGTTACAGAGTTGCAAAGCTCACTGTGTGCTGAAGATGCCCATGAGGAGTTTCCCTGTTGGCCCTTCGGCTGTGGGATTAGAATCCAAGCGCTCGTCCTCCCCTGTCACATCTGCTCTTGAAACGAGAGAGGGCAACAAAAACGTTGGACTCAAATACACTTTTAGGAGATAAAGTGAGGAGTGACTGCAATGTTTGTGTCACAGCTTCAAAGCTCACTGTGTGCTAAACATAATCAGCAAGAGCTTTTTTGCAAGGCTCTTCTGCTGTTTTAGCCCAGTCTAAACATTCCTGCTATACTCTCTCTGTTGCTGCTCATCAGAGAGCGGGCACAGAGAATGTGGATTCAGTTGGTCTTTCAGGCAGGAAAGGGAGGAGTGACAGCAATGTGTGTTGCAGAGTTGCAAAGCTCGCTGTGCGCTGAAGATGATCAATGGGAACGTTCTGGACTGTCTCTTCTGCTGTTTCAGCAGAGTGCAAAAGTATGGGCTATATTCTGCTACTGCTCATAAGGAGCAAAGCACAGGAGAAGTAGGATTCAATTGGACTTTCAGGTAGGAAAGTGAGAGGTGACAGCAATGTGTGTTTCAGAGTTGCAAAGCTCACTGTGTGCTGAAGATGCCCAGCAGGAGTTTCCCTGCTGCCCCTTCGGCTGTGGGATTAGAGTCCAAGCGCTCGTCCTCCCCTGTCACAACTCCTCTCGAAACGAGAGAGCGCACCAGAAACGATGGATTCAAATGCACTTTAAGGAGATAAAGTGAGGAGAGACAGCAATGGTTGTGTCACAGATTGAAAGCTCACTGTGTGCTTATCATGATCAGCAGGAGCTTTTTTGCATGGCTCTTCTGCTGTTTTAGCCCAGTCTAAACATTCCTGCTATACTCTCCCCGTTGCTGCTCAGCAGAGAGCGGACACAGAGATGGTGAAATCAGTTGGTCTTTCAGGCAGGAAAGGGAGGAGTGACAGCAATGTGTGTTGCAGAGTTGCAAAGCTCGCTGTGAACTGAAGATGATCAGTGGGAACTTTCAGGACTGTCTCTTCTGGAGTTTCAGCAGAGTGCAAACGTATGGGCTATATTCTGCTACTGCTCATAAGGACCAAAGCACAGGAGAAGTAGGATTCAATTGGACTTTCAGGTAGGAAAGTGAGAGGTGACAGCAATATGTGTTACAGAGTTGCAAAGCTCACTGTGTGCTGAAGATGCCCATGAAGAGTTTCCCTGTTGGCCCTTCGGCTGTGGGATTAGAATCCAAGCGCTCGTCCTCCCCTGTCACATCTGCTCTTGAAACGAGAGAGGGCAACAAAAACGTTGGACTCAAATACACTTTTAGGAGATAAAGTGAGGAGTGACTGCAATGTTTGTGTCACAGCTTCAAAGCTCACTGTGTGCTAAACATAATCAGCAAGAGCTTATTTGCAAGGCTCTTCTGCTGTTTTAGCCCAGTCTAAACATTCCTGCTATACTCTCTCTGTTGCTGCTCATCAGAGAGCGGGCACAGAGAATGTGGATTCAGTTGGTCTTTCAGGCAGGAAAGGGAGGAGTGACAGCAATGTGTGTTGCAGAGTTGCAAAGCTCGCTGTGCGCTGAAGATGATCAATGGGAACGTTCTGGACTGTCTCTTCTGCTGTTTCAGCAGAGTGCAAAAGTATGGGCTATATTCTGCTACTGCTCATAAGGAGCAAAGCACATGAGAAGTAGGATTCAATTGGACTTTCAGGTAGGAAAGTGAGAGGTGACAGCAATGTGTGTTTCAGAGTTGCAAAGCTCGCTGTGCGCTGAAGATGATCAATGGGAACGTTCTGGACTGTCTCTTCTGCTGTTTCAGCAGAGTCCAAACGTAAGTGCTGTATTCTGCTTCTGCTCCAAAGAGCAAGCACAGGAGATGTAGGATTCAATTGGACTTTCAGGTAGGAAAGTGAGAGGTGACAGCAATGTGTGTTTCAGAGTTGCAAAGCTCACTGTGTGCTGAAGATGCCCAGCAGGAGTTTCCCTGCTGGCCCGCCAGCTGTGGGATTAGAGTCCATGCGCTCGTCCTCCCCTGTCACAACTCCTCTCGAAACGAGAGAGCGCACCAAAAACGATGGTTTCAAATGCACTTTAAGGAGATAAAGTGAGGAGAGACAGCAATGGTTGTGTCACAGATTGAAAGCTCACTGCGTGCTAATCATGATCAGCAGGAGCTTTTTTGCATGGCTCTTCTGCTGTTTTAGCCCAGACTAAACATTCCTGCTATACTCTCCCCGTTGCTGCTCAGCAGAGAGCGGACACAGAGATGGTGGATTCAGTTGGTCTTTCAGGCAGGAAAGGTAGGAGTGAAAGCAATGTGTGTTGCAGAGTTGCAAAGCTCGCTGTGCGCTGAAGATCAGTGGGAACTTACTGGTCTGTCTCTTCTGCTGTTTCAGCAGAGTCCAAACGTAAGTGCTATTTTCTGCTACTGCTCACTAAGAGCAAGCACAGGAGATGAAGGATTCAATTGGACTTTCAGGTAGGAAAGTGAGAGGTGACAGCAATGTGTGTTTCAGAGTTGCAAAGCTCACTGTGTGCTGAAGATGCCCAGCAGGAGTTTCCCTGCTGCCCCTTCGGCTGTGGGATTAGAGTCCAAGCGCTCGTCCTCCCCTGTCACATCTGCTCTTGAAACGAGAGAGGGCACCAAAAACTTTGGACTCAAATGCACTTTTAGGAGATAAAGTGAGGAGTGACAGCAGTGTTTGTGTCACAGCTTCAAAGCTCACTGTGTGCTAAACATGATCAGCAGGAGCTTTTTAGCAAGGCTCTTCTGCTGTTTTAGACCAGTCTAAACATTCCTGCTCTACTCTCTCTGTTGCTGCTCAGCAGAGAGTGGGCACAGAGATGGTGGTATCAGTTCGTCTTTCAGGCAGGAAAGGGATGACTGACAGCAATGTGTGTTGCAGAGTTGCAAAGCTCGCTGTGAACTGAAGATGATCAGTGGGATCTTTCTGGACTGTCTCTTCTGGTGTTTCAGCAGAGTGCAAACGTAAGTGCTATATTCTGCTACTGCTCACAAGGAGCAAAGCACAGGAGATGTAGGATTCAATTGGACTTTCAGGTAGGAAAGTGAGAGGTGACAGCAATGTGTGTTTCAGATTTGCAAAGCTCACTGTGTGCTGAAGATGCCCATCAGGAGTTTCCCTGCTGGCCCTTCGGCTGTGGGATTAGAGTCCAAGCGCTCGTCCTCCCCTGTCACAACTCCTCTCGAAACGAGAGAGCGCACCAGAAACGATGGATTCAAATGCACTTTTAGGAGATAAAGTGAGGAGTGACAGCAATGTTTGTGTCACAGTTTAAAGCTCACTGTTTGCTAATCATGATCAGCAGGAGCTTTTTTGCAAGGCTCTTCTGCTGTTTTAGCCCAGTCTAAACATTCCTGCTATACTCTCCCCGTTGCTGCTCAGCAGAGAGCGGACACAGAGATGGTGGAATCAGTTGCTCTTTCAGGCAGGAAAGGGAGGAGTGACAGCAATGTGTGTTGCAGAGTTGCAAAGCTCGCTGTGCGCTGAAGATGATCAGTGGGAACTTTCTAGACTATCTCTTCTGCTGTTTCAGCAGAGTCCAAACGTAAGTGCTATATT
Source organism: Lathamus discolor (assembly GCF_037157495.1). NCBI lineage: Eukaryota > Metazoa > Chordata > Aves > Psittaciformes > Psittacidae > Lathamus > Lathamus discolor. The sequence goes on along the minus strand of NC_088908.1, from coordinate 15,339,386 downwards.
CTGCTACAGCTCACAAATAGCAAGCACAGGAGATGTAGGATTCAATTGGACTTTCAGGTAGGAAAGTGAGAGGTGGCAGCAATATGTGTTTCAGAGCTGCAAAGCTCACTGTGCGCTGAAGATGATCAGTGGGAACTTTCTGGACTGTCTCTTCTGCTGTTTCTGCAGAGTCCAAACGTAAGTGCTATATTCTGCTACTGCTCACAAAGCAAGAACAGGAGATGTAGGATTCAATTGGACTTTCAGGTAGGAAAGTGAGAGGTGACAGCAATATGTGTTTCAGAGTTGCAAAGCTCACTGTGTGCTGAAGATGCCCAGCAGGATTTTCCCTGCTGGCCTTTCAGCTGTGGGATTAGAGTCCATGCGCTCGTCCTCCCCTGTCACAACTCCTCTCGAAACGAGAGCGCGCACCAGAAACGATGGAGTCAAATGCACTTTTAGGAGATAAAGTGAGGTTTGACAGCAATGTTTGTGTCACAGTTTCAAAGCTCACTGTGAGCTAAACATGATGAGCAGGAGCTTTTCTGCAAGGCTCTTCTGCTGTTTTAGCCCAGTCTAAACATTCCTGCTATAGTCTCCCTGTTTCTGCTCAGCAGAGAGTGGGCACAGAGATGGTGGAATCAGTTCGTCTTTCAGGCAAAAAGGGAGGAGTGACAGCAATGTGTGTTGCAGAGTTGCAAAGCTCGCTGTGCGCTTAAGATGATCAGTGGGATCTTTCTGGACTGTCTCTTCTGCTGTTTCAGCAGAGTGCAAACTTATGGGCTATATTCTGCTACTGCTCACAAGGAGCAAAGCACAGGAGAAGAGGGATTCAATTGGACTTTCAGGCAGGAAAGTGAGAGGTGACAGCAATGTGTGTTTCACAGTTGCAAAGGTAACTGTGTGCTGAAGATGCCCAGCAGGAGTTTCCCTGCTGGCCCTTCGGCTGTGGGATTAGAGTCCAAGCGCTCGTCCTCCCCTGTCACATCTGCTCTTGAAACGAGAGAGGGCACCAAAAACTTTGGACTCAAATGCACTTTTAGGAGATAAAGTGAGGAGCGACAGCAGTGTTTGTGTCACAGCTTCAAAGCTCACTGTGTGCTAAACATGATCAGCAGGAGCTTTTTTGCAAGGCTCTTCTGCTGTTTTAGCCCAGTCTAAACATTCCTGCTATACTCTCCGTGTTGCTGCTCAGCAGAGAGCAGGCACAGAGATGGTGGAATCTTTTGGTCTTTCAGGCAGGAAAAGGAGGAGTGACAGCAATGTGTGTTGCAGAGTTGCAAAGCTCTCTGTGTTCTGAAGATGATCAGTGGGAACTTTCAGGACTGTCTCTTCTGCTGTTTCAGCAGAGTGCAAACGTATGGGCTATATTCTGCTTCTGCTCACAAGGAGCAAAGCACAGGAGAAGTAGGATTCAATTGGACTTTCAGGTAGGAAAGTGAGAGGTGACAGCTATATGTGTTCAGGGTTGCAAAGATCACTGTGTGCTGAAGATGCCCAGCAGGAGTTTCCCTGCACGCCCTTCGGCTGTGGGATTAGATTCCTAGCGCTGCTCCTCCCCTGTCACAACTCCTCTCCAAACGAGAGAGCGCACCAGAAACTTTGGATTCAAATGCACTTTTAGGAGATAAAGTGAGGAGTGACAGCAATGTTTGTGTCACAGTTTAAAGCTCACTGTGTGCTAAACATGATCAGGAGGAGCTTTTTTGCAAGGCTCTTCTGCTGTTTTAGCCCAGTCTAAACATTCCTGCTCTACTCTCTCTGTTGCTGCTCAGCAGAGAGTGGGCACAGAGATGTTGGAATCAATTGGTCTTCCAGGCAGGAAAAGGAGTTACAGCAATGTGTGTTGCAGAACACGATCTCTTGGCCTCTGCTCCCACCTCCGAAGAGCCCGGAGTAAAAGCTCCGGCAGGGCATCTTCAGCACGCAGTCAGCTTTGCAACTGTGACACATATATTGCTCTCGCTCCGCACTTTCCTACCTCAAAGTCCAATTGAATCCAAAATCTCTGTGCCCTTTCTGTGCTGGGCAGAAGCAGAGTAGAGCAGGAACCTTTAGCCAATGCTAAAAGAGCAGAAGAGACAGTCCAGAAAGTTCCCACTGATCATCTTCAGCGCACAGCGAGCTTTGCAACTCTGCAACACACATTGCTGTCACTCCTCCCTTTTTGCCTGAAAGACCAGCTGAATCCACCATCTCTGTGCCCGCTCTCTGCTGAGCAGCAACAGAGAGAGTAGAGCAGGAATTTTTAGACCTGCCTAAAACAGCAGAAGAGCCTTGAAAAAAATCTCCTGCTTGATCATGTTTTGCACACAGTGAGCTTTAAACTGTGACACAAACATTGCTGTCACTCCTCACTTTATCTCCTAAAAGTGCATTTCAAGCCAACGTTTCTGGTGCGCTCTCTCGCTTCGAGAGCAGTTGTGACAGGGGAGGACGAGCGCTTGGATTCTAATTTCACAGCCGAAGGGCCAGCATGGAAACTACTGCTGGGCATCTTCAGCACACATTGAGATTCACAACTCTGAAACACATATTGCTGTCACCTCTCACTTTCCTACCTGAAAGTCCAATTGAATAATACATCTCCTGTGCTTGCTCTTTGTGAGCAGTAGCAGAATATAGCACTTACGTTTGGACTCTGCTGAAACAGCAGAAGAGACAGTCCAGAAAGTTCCCACTGATCATCTTCAGCACACAGTGAGCTTTGCAACTCTGCAACACACATTGCTGTCTCTTCTTTTCCTGCCTGAGAGACCAATTGATTCCAACACCTCTGTGCCCGCTCTCTGCTGAGCAGCAACAGAGAGAGTAGAGCAGGAATGTTTAGCCTGGGCTAAAACAGCAGAAGAGCCTTGCAAAAAATCTCCTGCTTGATCATGTTTTGCACACAGTGAGCTTTAAACTGTGACACAAACATTGCTGTCACTCCTCACTTTATCTCCTAAAAGTGCATTTGAATCCAAAGTTTCTGGTGCGCTCTCTCGTTTCGAGAGGAGTTGTGACAGGGGAGGAGCAGCGCTTGGACTCTAATCCCACAGACGAAGGGCCAGCAGGGAAACTCCTGCAGGGCATCTTCAGCACACAGTGAGCTTTACAATTCTGCAACACACATTGCTGTCACTCCTCCTTTTCTTGCCTGAAAGTCCAATTGATTCCAACATAACTGTGCCCACTCTCTGCTGAGCAGCAACAGAGAGAGTAGAGCAGGAATGTTTAGACTGGGCTAAAACAGCAGAAGAGCCTTGCAAAAAAGCTCCTCCTGATCATGTTTAGCACACAGTGAGCTTTAAACTGTGACACAAACATTGCTGTCACTCTTCACTCTTTCTCCTAAAAGACCATTTCAATCCAAGAACTCCGTTGCCAGCACTCTGCTGAGCAGCAGAGTGAGCAGGAATGTCTGCAATCTGTAAGGCAGTGGAAGAGACAGGCCTGAAGGCTGCTCTTGTGCTTCTTCAACACACTGAGCTTTACAACTGTGACACACACACTGTTGTCACTCCTCATTGTAGCTCCTAAAAGTGCATTTGAATCCAGCGTTTCTGGTCTCCACTCTCGTTTCAAGAGCAGCAGAGGAAGGTGAGCACGAGCGCTTGGAATCCGCTCCCAGTTCCGAAGGGCAGGGAGGGAAAGTCCTTGCAGATCATCTTCAGCGCACAGTGAGCTTTGCAACTCTGAAACACACATTGCTGTCACTCCTCACTTCATCTCCTAATAATCCGTTTGAATCCATGGTCTCTCCCGCCCTCTCTCGTTTGAACAGCAGCAGTGACAGGTGAACACGATCTCTTGGCCTCTGCTCCCACAGCCGAAGAGCCCGGAGTGAAAGCTCCGGCAGGGCATCTTCAGCACGCAGTCAGCTTTGCAACTGTGACACATATATTGCTCTCGCTCCGCACTTTCCTACCTCAAAGTCCAATTGAATCCAAAATCTCTGTGCCCTTTCTCTGCTGGGCAGAAGCAGAGAGAGTAGAGCAGGAACCTTTAGCCAATGCTAAAAGAGCAGAAGAGACAGTCCAGAAAGTTCCCACTGATCATCTTCAGCGCACAGCGAGCTTTGCAACTCTGCAACACACATTGCTGTCACTCCTCCCTTTTTGCCTGAAAGACCAGCTGAATCGACCATCTCTGTGCCCGCTCTCTGCTGAGCAGCCACAGAGAGAGTAGAGCAGGAATTTTTAGACCTGCCTAAAACAGCAGAAGAGCCTTGAAAAAAATCTCCTGCTTGATCATGTTTTGCACACAGTGAGCTTTAAACTGTGACACAAACATTGCTGTCACTCCTCACTTTATCTCCTAAAAGTGCATTTCAAGCCAACGTTTCTGGTGCGCTCTCTCGCTTCGAGAGCAGTTGTGACAGGGGAGGACGAGCGCTTGGATTCTAATTTCACAGCCGAAGGGCCAGCATGGAAACTACTGCTGGGCATCTTCAGCACACATTGAGATTCGCAACTCTGAAACACATATTGCTGTCACCTCTCACTTTCCTACCTGAAAGTCCAATTGAATAATACATCTCCTGTGCTTGCTCTTTGTGAGCAGTAGCAGAATATAGCACTTACGTTTGGACTCTGCTGAAACAGCAGAAGAGACAGTCCAGAAAGTTCCCACTGATCATCTTCAGCACACAGTGAGCTTTGCAACTCTGCAACACACATTGCTGTCTCTTCTTTTCCTGCCTGAAAGACCAATTGATTCCAACACCTCTGTGCCCGCTCTCTGCTGAGCAGCAACAGAGAGAGTAGAGCAGGAATGTTTAGCCTGGGCTAAAACAGCAGAAGAGCCTTGCAAAAAATCTCCTGCTTGATCATGTTTTGCACACAGTGAGCTTTAAACTGTGACACAAACATTGCTGTCACTCCTCACTTTATCTCCTAAAAGTGCATTTGAATCCAAAGTTTCTGGTGCGCTCTCTCGTTTCGAGAGGAGTTGTGACAGGGGAGGAGCAGCGCTTGGACTCTAATCCCACAGACGAAGGGCCAGCAGGGAAACTCCTGCAGGGCATCTTCAGCACACAGTGAGCTTTACAATTCTGCAACACACATTGCTGTCACTCCTCCTTTTCTTGCCTGAAAGTCCAATTGATTCCAACATAACTGTGCCCACTCTCTGCTGAGCAGCAACAGAGAGAGTAGAGCAGGAATGTTTAGACTGGGCTAAAACAGCAGAAGAGCCTTGCAAAAAAGCTCCTCCTGATCATGTTTAGCACACAGTGAGCTTTAAACTGTGACACAAACATTGCTGTCACTCTTCACTCTTTCTCCTAAAAGACCATTTCAATCCAAGAACTCCGTTGCCAGCACTCTGCTGAGCAGCAGAGTGAGCAGGAATGTCTGCAATCTGTAAGGCAGTGGAAGAGACAGGCCTGAAGGCTGCTCTTGTGCTTCTTCAACACACTGAGCTTTACAACTGTGACACACACACTGTTGTCACTCCTCATTGTAGCTCCTAAAAGTGCATTTGAATCCAGCGTTTCTGGTCTCCACTCTCGTTTCAAGAGCAGCAGAGGAAGGTGAGCACGAGCGCTTGGAATCCGCTCCCAGTTCCGAAGGGCAGGGAGGGAAAGTCCTTGCAGATCATCTTCAGCGCACAGTGAGCTTTGCAACTCTGAAACACACATTGCTGTCACTCCTCACTTCATCTCCTAATAATCCGTTTGAATCCATGGTCTCTCCCGCCCTCTCTCGTTTGAACAGCAGCAGTGACAGGTGAACACGATCTCTTGGCCTCTGCTCCCACAGCCGAAGAGCCCGGAGTGAAAGCTCCGGCAGGGCATCTTCAGCACGCAGTCAGCTTTGCAACTGTGACACATATATTGCTCTCGCTCCGCACTTTCCTACCTCAAAGTCCAATTGAATCCAAAATCTCTGTGCCCTTTCTCTGCTGGGCAGAAGCAGAGAGAGTAGAGCAGGAACCTTTAGCCAATGCTAAAAGAGCAGAAGAGACAGTCCAGAAAGTTCCCACTGATCATCTTCAGCGCACAGCGAGCTTTGCAACTCTGCAACACACATTGCTGTCACTCCTCCCTTTTTGCCTGAAAGACCAGCTGAATCGACCATCTCTGTGCCCACTCTCTGCTGAGCAGCAACAGAGAGAGTAGAGCAGGAATTTTTAGACCTGCCTAAAACAGCAGAAGAGCCTTGAAAAAAATCTCCTGCTTGATCATGTTTTGCACACAGTGAGCTTTAAACTGTGACACAAACATTGCTGTCACTCCTCACTTTATCTCCTAAAAGTGCATTTCAAGCCAACGTTTCTGGTGCGCTCTCTCGCTTCGAGAGCAGTTGTGACAGGGGAGGACGAGCGCTTGGATTCTAATTTCACAGCCGAAGGGCCAGCATGGAAACTACTGCTGGGCATCTTCAGCACACATTGAGATTCACAACTCTGAAACACATATTGCTGTCACCTCTCACTTTCCTACCTGAAAGTCCAATTGAATAATACATCTCCTGTGCTTGCTCTTTGTGAGCAGTAGCAGAATATAGCACTTACGTTTGGACTCTGCTGAAACAGCAGAAGAGACAGTCCAGAAAGTTCCCACTGATCATCTTCAGCACAGAGTGAGCTTTGCAACTCTGCAACACACATTGCTGTCTCTTCTTTTCCTGCCTGAAAGACCAATTGATTCCAACACCTCTGTGCCCGCTCTCTGCTGAGCAGCAACAGAGAGAGTAGAGCAGGAATGTTTAGCCTGGGCTAAAACAGCAGAAGAGCCTTGCAAAAAATCTCCTGCTTGATCATGTTTTGCACACAGTGAGCTTTAAACTGTGACACAAACATTGCTGTCACTCCTCACTTTATCTCCTAAAAGTGCATTTGAATCCAAAGTTTCTGGTGCGCTCTCTCGTTTCGAGAGGAGTTGTGACAGGGGAGGAGCAGCGCTTGGACTCTAATCCCACAGACGAAGGGCCAGCAGGGAAACTCCTGCAGGGCATCTTCAGCACACAGTGAGCTTTACAATTCTGCAACACACATTGCTGTCACTCCTCCTTTTCTTGCCTGAAAGTCCAATTGATTCCAACATAACTGTGCCCACTCTCTGCTGAGCAGCAACAGAGAGAGTAGAGCAGGAATGTTTAGACTGGGCTAAAACAGCAGAAGAGCCTTGCAAAAAAGCTCCTCCTGATCATGTTTAGCACACAGTGAGCTTTAAACTGTGACACAAACATTGCTGTCACTCTTCACTCTTTCTCCTAAAAGACCATTTCAATCCAAGAACTCCGTTGCCAGCACTCTGCTGAGCAGCAGAGTGAGCAGGAATGTCTGCAATCTGTAAGGCAGTGGAAGAGACAGGCCTGAAGGCTGCTCTTGTGCTTCTTCAACACACTGAGCTTTACAACTGTGACACACACACTGTTGTCACTCCTCATTGTAGCTCCTAAAAGTGCATTTGAATCCAGCGTTTCTGGTCTCCACTCTCGTTTCCAGTGCAGCAGAGGCAGGTGAGCACGAGCGCTTGGAATCCGCTCCCAGTTCCGAAGGGCAGGGAGGGAAAGTCCTTGCAGATCATCTTCAGCGCACAGTGAGCTTTGCAACTCTGAAACACACATTGCTGTCACTCCTCACTTTATCTCCTAAAAGTGCATTTCAAGCCAACGTTTCTGGTGCGCTCTCTCGCTTCGAGAGCAGTTGTGACAGGGGAGGACGAGCGCTTGGATTCTAATTTCACAGCCGAAGGGCCAGCATGGAAACTACTGCTGGGCATCTTCAGCACACATTGAGATTCGCAACTCTGAAACACATATTGCTGTCACCTCTCACTTTCCTACCTGAAAGTCCAATTGAATAATACATCTCCTGTGCTTGCTCTTTGTGAGCAGTAGCAGAATATAGCACTTACGTTTGGACTCTGCTGAAACAGCAGAAGAGACAGTCCAGAAAGTTCCCACTGATCATCTTCAGCACACAGTGAGCTTTGCAACTCTGCAACACACATTGCTGTCTCTTCTTTTCCTGCCTGAAAGACCAGCTGAATCCACCATCTCTGTGCCCGCTCTCTGCTGAGCAGCAACAGAGAGAGTAGAGCAGGAATGTTTAGCCTGGGCTAAAACAGCAGAAGAGCCTTGCAAAAAATCTCCTGCTTGATCATGTTTTGCACACAGTGAGCTTTAAACTGTGACACAAACATTGCTGTCACTCCTCACTTTATCTCCTAAAAGTGCATTTGAATCCAAAGTTTCTGGTGCGCTCTCACGTTTCGAGAGGAGTTGTGACAGGGGAGGAGCAGCGCTTGGACTCTAATCCCACAGACGAAGGGCCAGCAGGGAAACTCCTGCAGGGCATCTTCAGCACACAGTGAGCTTTGCAATTCTGCAACACACATTGCTGTAACTCCTTTTCCTGCCTGGAAGACCAATTGATTCCAACATCTCTGTGCCCACTCTCTGCTGAGCAGCAACAGAGAGAAGGAATGTTTAGACTGGGCTAAAACAGCAGAAGAGCCTTGCAAAAAAGCTCCTCCTGATCATGTTTAGCACACAGTGAGCTTTAAACTGTGACACAAACATTGCTGTCACTCTTCACTCTTTCTCCTAAAAGACCATTTCAATCCAAGAACTCCGTTGCCAGCACTCTGCTGAGCAGCAGAGTGAGCAGGAATGTCTGCAATCTGAAAGGCAGTGGAAGAAACAGGCCTGAAGGCTGCTCTTGTGCTTCTTCAACACACTGAGCTTTACAACTGTGACACACACACTGTTGTCACTCCTCATTGTAGCTCCTAAAAGTGCATTTGAATCCAGCGTTTCTGGTCTCCACTCTCGTTTCAAGAGCAGCAGAGGCAGGTGAGCACGAGCGCTTGGAATCCGCTCCCAGTTCCGAAGGGCAGGGAGGGAAAGTCCTTGCAGATCATCTTCAGCGCACAGTGAGCTTTGCAACTCTGCAAAACACATTGCTGTAACTCCTCCTTTTCCTGCCTGGAAGACCAATTGATTCCAACATCTCTGTGCCCACTCTCTGCTGAGCAGCAACAGAGAGCAGGAATGTTTAGACTGGGCTAAAACAGCAGAAGAGCCTTGCAAAAAAGCTCCTCCTGATGATGTTTAGCACACAGTGAGCTTTAAACTGTGACACAAACAATTCTGTCACTCCTCACTTTATCTCCTAAAAGTGCATTTGAATCCAACGTTTCTGGTGCGCTCTCTCGTTTTGAGAGGAGTTGTGACAGCGGTGGACGAGCGCTTGGACTCTAATCCCACAGCCGAAGGGCCAGCATGGAAAATCCTGCTGGGCATCTTCAGCACACAGTGAGCTTTGCAACTATGAAACACACATTGCTGTCACCTCTCACTTTCCTACCTGAAAGTCCAATTGAATCCTACTTCTCCTGTGCTTTGCTCCTTGTGAGCAGTAGCAGAATATAGCACTTAAGTTTGCACTCTGCTGAAACAGCAGAAGAGACAGTCCTGAAAGTTCCCACAGATCATCTTCAGCGCACAGCGAGCTTTGCAACTCTGAAACACACATTGCTGTCACCTCACACTTCCCTACCTAAAAGTGCAATTGAATCCTACTTCTCCTGTGCTTTGCTCCTTGTGAGCAGTAGCAGAATATAGCCCATATGTTTGCACACTGCTGAAACAGCAGAAGAGACAGTCCAGAAAGATCCCACTGATCATCTTCAGCGCACAGCGAGCTTTACAACTCTGCAACACACATTGCTGTCAATCCTCCCTTTCCTGCCTGAAAGACGAACTGATTCCACCATCTCTGTGCCCGCTCTCTGCTGAGCAGCAACAGGGAGACTATAGCAGGAATGTTTAGACTGGGCTAAAACAGCAGAAGAGCCTTGCAAAAAAGCTCCTGCTGATCATTATTAGCACACAGTCAGCTTTGAAACTGTGACACAAACACTGCTGTCACTCCTCACTTTATCTCCTAAAAGTGCATTTGAAACCATCGTTTCTGGTGCGCTCTCTCATTTCGAGAGGAGTTGTGACAGGGGAGGACGAGCGCTTGGACTCTAATCCCACAGCTGAAAGGCCAGCAGGGAAAATCCTGCTGGGCATCTTCAGCATACAGTGAGCTTTGCAACTCTGAAACACACATTGCTGTCACTCCTCACTTCATCTCCTAATAATCCGTTTGAATCCATGGTCTCTCCCGCCCTCTCTCGTTTGAACAGCAGCAGTGACAGGTGAACACTATCTCTTGGCCTCTGCTCCCACAGCCGAAGAGCCCGGAGTGAAAGCTCCGGCAGGGCATCTTCAGCACGCAGTCAGCTTTGCAACTGTGACACATATATTGCTCTCGCTCCGCACTTTCCTACCTCAAAGTCCAATTGAATCCAAAATCTCTGTGCCCTTTCTCTGCTGGGCAGAAGCAGAGAGAGTAGAGCAGGAACCTTTAGCCAATGCTAAAAGAGCAGAAGAGACAGTCCAGAAAGTTCCCACTGATCATCTTCAGCGCACAGCGAGCTTTGCAACTCTGCAACACACATTGCTGTCACTCCTCCCTTTTTGCCTGAAAGACCAATTGATTCCAACATCTTTGTGCCCCCTCTCTGCTGAGCAGCAACAGAGAGAGTAGAGCAGGAATGTTTAGCCTGGGCTAAAACAGCAGAAGAGCATTGCAAAAAAGCTCCTGCTAATCATGTTTAGCACACAGTGAGCTTTGAAACTGTGACACAAACATTGCTGTCACTCCTCACTTTATCTCCTAAAAGTGCATTTGAATCCAAAGTTTCTGGTGCTCTCTCTCGTTTCGAGAGGAGTTGTGACTGGGGAGGAGGAGCGCTTGGACTCTAATCCCTCAGACCAAGGGCCAGCAGGGAAACACCTGCAGGGCAACTTCAGCACACAGTGACCTTTGCAACTCTGCAAAACACATTGCTGTCACTCCTCCTTTTCCTGCCTGGAAGACCAATTGATTCCAACATCTCTGTGCCCCCTCTCTGCTGAGCAGCAACAGAGAGAAGGAATGTTTAGACTGGGCTAAAACAGCAGAAGAGCCTTGCAAAAAAGCTCCTCCTGATCATGTTTAGCACACAGTGAGCTTTAAACTGTGACACAAACATTGCTGTCACTCTTCACTCTTTCTCCTAAAAGACCATTTCAATCCAAGAACTCCGTTGCCAGCACTCTGCTGAGCAGCAGAGTGAGCAGGAATGTCTGCAATCTGTAAGGCAGTGGAAGAGACAGGCCTGAAGGCTGCTCTTGTGCTTCTTCAACACACTGAGCTTTACAACTGTGACACACACACTGTTGTCACTCCTCATTGTAGCTCCTAAAAGTGCATTTGAATCCAGCGTTTCTGGTCTCCACTCTCGTTTCCAGTGCAGCAGAGGCAGGTGAGCACGAGCGCTTGGAATCCGCTCCCAGTTCCGAAGGGCAGGGAGGGAAAGTCCTTGCAGATCATCTTCAGCGCACAGTGAGCTTTGCAACTCTGAAACACACATTGCTGTCACTCCTCACTTTATCTCCTAAAAGTGCATTTCAAGCCAACGTTTCTGGTGCGCTCTCTCGCTTCGAGAGCAGTTGTGACAGGGGAGGACGAGCGCTTGGATTCTAATTTCACAGCCGAAGGGCCAGCATGGAAACTACTGCTGGGCATCTTCAGCACACATTGAGATTCGCAACTCTGAAACACATATTGCTGTCACCTCTCACTTTCCTACCTGAAAGTCCAATTGAATAATACATCTCCTGTGCTTGCTCTTTGTGAGCAGTAGCAGAATATAGCACTTACGTTTGGACTCTGCTGAAACAGCAGAAGAGACAGTCCAGAAAGTTCCCACTGATCATCTTCAGCACACAGTGAGCTTTGCAACTCTGCAACACACATTGCTGTCTCTTCTTTTCCTGCCTGAAAGACCAGCTGAATCCACCATCTCTGTGCCCGCTCTCTGCTGAGCAGCAACAGAGAGAGTAGAGCAGGAATGTTTAGCCTGGGCTAAAACAGCAGAAGAGCCTTGCAAAAAATCTCCTGCTTGATCATGTTTTGCACACAGTGAGCTTTAAACTGTGACACAAACATTGCTGTCACTCCTCACTTTATCTCCTAAAAGTGCATTTGAATCCAAAGTTTCTGGTGCGCTCTCACGTTTCGAGAGGAGTTGTGACAGGGGAGGAGCAGCGCTTGGACTCTAATCCCACAGACGAAGGGCCAGCAGGGAAACTCCTGCAGGGCATCTTCAGCACACAGTGAGCTTTGCAATTCTGCAACACACATTGCTGTAACTCCTTTTCCTGCCTGGAAGACCAATTGATTCCAACATCTCTGTGCCCACTCTCTGCTGAGCAGCAACAGAGAGAAGGAATGTTTAGACTGGGCTAAAACAGCAGAAGAGCCTTGCAAAAAAGCTCCTCCTGATCATGTTTAGCACACAGTGAGCTTTAAACTGTGACACAAACATTGCTGTCACTCTTCACTCTTTCTCCTAAAAGACCATTTCAATCCAAGAACTCCGTTGCCAGCACTCTGCTGAGCAGCAGAGTGAGCAGGAATGTCTGCAATCTGAAAGGCAGTGGAAGAAACAGGCCTGAAGGCTGCTCTTGTGCTTCTTCAACACACTGAGCTTTACAACTGTGACACACACACTGTTGTCACTCCTCATTGTAGCTCCTAAAAGTGCATTTGAATCCAGCGTTTCTGGTCTCCACTCTCGTTTCAAGAGCAGCAGAGGCAGGTGAGCACGAGCGCTTGGAATCCGCTCCCAGTTCCGAAGGGCAGGGAGGGAAAGTCCTTGCAGATCATCTTCAGCGCACAGTGAGCTTTGCAACTCTGCAAAACACATTGCTGTAACTCCTCCTTTTCCTGCCTGGAAGACCAATTGATTCCAACATCTCTGTGCCCACTCTCTGCTGAGCAGCAACAGAGAGCAGGAATGTTTAGACTGGGCTAAAACAGCAGAAGAGCCTTGCAAAAAAGCTCCTCCTGATGATGTTTAGCACACAGTGAGCTTTAAACTGTGACACAAACAATTCTGTCACTCCTCACTTTATCTCCTAAAAGTGCATTTGAATCCAACGTTTCTGGTGCGCTCTCTCGTTTTGAGAGGAGTTGTGACAGCGGTGGACGAGCGCTTGGACTCTAATCCCACAGCCGAAGGGCCAGCATGGAAAATCCTGCTGGGCATCTTCAGCACACAGTGAGCTTTGCAACTATGAAACACACATTGCTGTCACCTCTCACTTTCCTACCTGAAAGTCCAATTGAATCCTACTTCTCCTGTGCTTTGCTCCTTGTGAGCAGTAGCAGAATATAGCACTTAAGTTTGCACTCTGCTGAAACAGCAGAAGAGACAGTCCTGAAAGTTCCCACAGATCATCTTCAGCGCACAGCGAGCTTTGCAACTCTGAAACACACATTGCTGTCACCTCACACTTCCCTACCTAAAAGTGCAATTGAATCCTACTTCTCCTGTGCTTTGCTCCTTGTGAGCAGTAGCAGAATATAGCCCATATGTTTGCACACTGCTGAAACAGCAGAAGAGACAGTCCAGAAAGATCCCACTGATCATCTTCAGCGCACAGCGAGCTTTACAACTCTGCAACACACATTGCTGTCAATCCTCCCTTTCCTGCCTGAAAGACGAACTGATTCCACCATCTCTGTGCCCGCTCTCTGCTGAGCAGCAACAGGGAGACTATAGCAGGAATGTTTAGACTGGGCTAAAACAGCAGAAGAGCCTTGCAAAAAAGCTCCTGCTGATCATTATTAGCACACAGTCAGCTTTGAAACTGTGACACAAACACTGCTGTCACTCCTCACTTTATCTCCTAAAAGTGCATTTGAAACCATCGTTTCTGGTGCGCTCTCTCATTTCGAGAGGAGTTGTGACAGGGGAGGACGAGCGCTTGGACTCTAATCCCACAGCTGAAAGGCCAGCAGGGAAAATCCTGCTGGGCATCTTCAGCATACAGTGAGCTTTGCAACTCTGAAACACACATTGCTGTCACTCCTCACTTCATCTCCTAATAATCCGTTTGAATCCATGGTCTCTCCCGCCCTCTCTCGTTTGAACAGCAGCAGTGACAGGTGAACACTATCTCTTGGCCTCTGCTCCCACAGCCGAAGAGCCCGGAGTGAAAGCTCCGGCAGGGCATCTTCAGCACGCAGTCAGCTTTGCAACTGTGACACATATATTGCTCTCGCTCCGCACTTTCCTACCTCAAAGTCCAATTGAATCCAAAATCTCTGTGCCCTTTCTCTGCTGGGCAGAAGCAGAGAGAGTAGAGCAGGAACCTTTAGCCAATGCTAAAAGAGCAGAAGAGACAGTCCAGAAAGTTCCCACTGATCATCTTCAGCGCACAGCGAGCTTTGCAACTCTGCAACACACATTGCTGTCACTCCTCCCTTTTTGCCTGAAAGACCAATTGATTCCAACATCTTTGTGCCCCCTCTCTGCTGAGCAGCAACAGAGAGAGTAGAGCAGGAATGTTTAGCCTGGGCTAAAACAGCAGAAGAGCATTGCAAAAAAGCTCCTGCTAATCATGTTTAGCACACAGTGAGCTTTGAAACTGTGACACAAACATTGCTGTCACTCCTCACTTTATCTCCTAAAAGTGCATTTGAATCCAAAGTTTCTGGTGCTCTCTCTCGTTTCGAGAGGAGTTGTGACTGGGGAGGAGGAGCGCTTGGACTCTAATCCCTCAGACCAAGGGCCAGCAGGGAAACACCTGCAGGGCAACTTCAGCACACAGTGACCTTTGCAACTCTGCAAAACACATTGCTGTCACTCCTCCTTTTCCTGCCTGGAAGACCAATTGATTCCAACATCTCTGTGCCCCCTCTCTGCTGAGCAGCAACAGAGAGAAGGAATGTTTAGACTGGGCTAAAACAGCAGAAGAGCCTTGCAAAAAAGCTCCTCCTGATCATGTTTAGCACACAGTGAGCTTTAAACTGTGACACAAACATTGCTGTCACTCTTCACTCTTTCTCCTAAAAGACCATTTCAATCCAAGAACTCCGTTGCCAGCACTCTGCTGAGCAGCAGAGTGAGCAGGAATGTCTGCAATCTGTAAGGCAGTGGAAGAGACAGGCCTGAAGGCTGCTCTTGTGCTTCTTCAACACACTGAGCTTTACAACTGTGACACACACACTGTTGTCACTCCTCATTGTAGGTCCTAAAAGTGCATTTGAATCCAGCGTTTCTGGTCTCCACTCTCGTTTCAAGAGCAGCAGAGGCAGGTGAGCACGAGCGCTTGGAATCCGCTCCCAGTTCCGAAGGGCAGGGAGGGAAAGTCCTTGCAGATCATCTTCAGCGCACAGTGAGCTTTGCAACTCTGAAACACACATTGCTGTCACTCCTCACTTCATCTCCTAATAATCCGTTTGAATCCATGGTCTCTCCCGCCCTCTCTCGTTTGAACAGCAGCAGCGACAGGTGAACACGATCTCTTGGCCTCTGCTCCCACAGCCGAAGAGCCCGGAGTGAAAGCTCCGGCAGGGCATCTTCAGCACGCAGTCAGCTTTGCAACTGTGACACATATATTGCTCTCGCTCCGCACTTTCCTACCTCAAAGTCCAATTGAATCCAAAATCTCTGTGCCCTTTCTCTGCTGGGCAGAAGCAGAGAGAGTAGAGCAGGAACCTTTAGCCAATGCTAAAAGAGCAGAAGAGACAGTCCTGAAAGTTCCCACTGATCATCTTCAGCGCACAGCGAGCTTTGCAACTCTGCAACACACATTGCTGTCACTCCCCCCTTTTTGCCTGAAAGACCAGCTGAATCCACCATCTCTGTGCCCGCTCTCTGCTGAGCAGCAACAGAGAGAGTAGAGCAGGAATGTTTAGCCTGGGCTAAAACAGCAGAAGAGCCTTGCAAAAAAGCTCCTGCTAATCATGTTTAGCACACAGTGAGCTTTGAAACTGTGACACAAACATTGCTGTCACTCCTCACTTTATCTCCTAAAAGTGCATTTGAATCCAAAGTTTCTGGTGCTCTCTCTCGTTTCGAGAGGAGTTGTGACAGGGGAGGAGGAGCGCTTGGACTCTAATCCCGCACACGGAGGGCCAGCAGGGAAACTCCTGCAGGGCATCTTCAGCACACAGTGAGCTTTGCAACTCTGCAAAACACATTGCTGCAACTCCTCCTTTTCCTGCCTGGAAGACCAATTGATTCCAACATCTCTGTGCCCACTCTCTGCTGAGCAGCAACAGAGAGAGTAGAGCAGGAATGTTTAGACTGGGCTAAAACAGCAGAAGAGCATTGCAAAAAAAGCTCCTCCTGATCATGTTTAGCACACAGTGAGCTTTAAACTGTGACACAAACATTGCTGTCACTCCTCACTTTATCTCCTAAAAGTGCATTTGAATCCAACGTTTCTGGTGCGCTCTCTCGTTTCGAGAGGAGTTGTGACAGGGGTGGACGAGCGCTTGGACTCTAATCCCACAGCCGAAGGGCCAGCATGGAAAATCCTGCTGGGCATCTTCAGCACACAGTGAGCTTTGCAACTCTGAAACACACATTGCTGTCACCTCTCACTTTCCTACCTGAAAGTCCAATTGAATCCTACATCTCCTGTGCTTGCTCTTTATGAGCAGTAGCAGAATATAGCACTTACGTTTGGACTCTGCAGAAACAGCAGAAGAGACAGTCCAGAAAGTACCCACTGATCATCTTCAGCGCACAGCGAGCTTTGCAACTCAGCAACACGCATTGCTGTCAATCCTCCCTTTCCTGCCTGAAAGAAAGACCAACTGAATCCACCATCTCTGTGCCCGCTCTCTACTGAGCAGCAACAGAGAGAGTAGAGCAGGAATGTTTAGCCTGGGCTAAAACAGCAGAAGAGCATTGCAAAAAAAGCTCCTGCTAATCATGTTTAGCACACAGTGATCTTTAAACTGTGACACAAACATTGCTGTCACTCCTCACTTTATCTCCTAAAAGTGCATTTGAAGGCAACGTTTCTGGTGCGCTCTCTCGTTTCGAGAGGAGTTGTGAAAGGGAGGAGCAGCGCTTGGACTCTAATCCCACAGACGAAGGGCCAGCAGGGAAACTCCTGCAGGGCATCTTCAGCACACAGTGAGCTTTGCAATTCTGCAACACACATTGCTGTCACTCCTCCTTTTCCTGCCTGAAAGACCAATTGATTCCAACATCTCTGTGCACCCTCTCTGCTGAGCAGCAACAGAGAGAAGGAATGTTTAGACTGGGCTAAAACAGCAGAAGAGCCTTGCAAAAAAGCTCCTCCTGATCATGTTTAGCACACAGTGAGCTTTAAACTGTGACACAAACATTGCTGTCACTCTTCACTCTTTCTCCTAAAAGACCATTTCAATCCAAGAACTCCGTTGCCAGCACTCTGCTGAGCAGCAGAGTGAGCAGGAATGTCTGCAATCTGTAAGGCAGTGGAAGAGACAGGCCTGAAGGCTGCTCTTGTGCTTCTTCAACACACTGAGCGTTACAACTTTGACACACACACTGTTGTCACTCCTCATTGTAGCTCCTAAACGTGCATTTGAATCCAGCGTTTCTGGTCTCCACTCTCGTTTCAAGAGCAGCAGAGGCAGGTGAGCACGAGCGCTTGGAATCCGCTCCCAGTTCCGAAGGGCAGGGAGGGAAAGTCCTTGCAGATCATCTTCAGCGCACAGTGAGCTTTGCAACTCTGAAACACACATTGCTGTCACTCCTCACTTCATCTCCTAATAATCCGTTTGAATCCATGGTCTCTCCCGCCCTCTCTCGTTTGAACAGCAGCAGTGACAGGTGAACACGATCTCTTGGCCTCTGCTCCCACAGCCGAAGAGCCCGGAGTGAAAGCTCCGGCAGGGCATCTTCAGCACGCAGTCAGCTTTGCAACTGTGACACATATATTGCTCTCGCTCCGCACTTTCCTACCTCAAAGTCCAATTGAATCCAAAATCTCTGTGCCCTTTCTCTGCTGGGCAGAAGCAGAGTAGAGCAGGAACCTTTAGCCAATGCTAAAAGAGCAGAAGAGACAGTCCAGAAAGTTCCCACTGATCATCTTCAGCACACAGTGAGCTTTGCAACTCTGCAACACACATTGCTGTCTCTTCTTTTCCTGCCTGAAAGACCAATTGATTCCAACACCTCTGTGCCCGCTCACTGCTGAGCAGCAACAGAGAGAGTAGAGCAGGAATGTTTAGCCTGGGCTAAAACAGCAGAAGAGCCTTGCAAAAAATCTCCTGCTTGATCATGTTTTGCACACAGTGAGCTTTAAACTGTGACACAAACATTGCTGTCACTCCTCACTTTATCTCCTAAAAGTGCATTTGAATCCAAAGTTTCTGGTGCGCTCTCACGTTTCGAGAGGAGTTGTGACAGGGGAGGAGCAGCGCTTGGACTCTAATCCCACAGACGAAGGGCCAGCAGGGAAACTCCTGCAGGGCATCTTCAGCACACAGTGAGCTTTGCAATTCTGCAACACACATTGCTGTAACTCCTTTTCCTGCCTGGAAGACCAATTGATTCCAACATCTCTGTGCCCACTCTCTGCTGAGCAGCAACAGAGAGCAGGAATGTTTAGACTGGGCTAAAACAGCAGAAGAGCCTTGCAAAAAAGCTCCTCCTGATCATGTTTAGCACACAGTGAGCTTTAAACTGTGACACAAACATTGCTGTCACTCTTCACTCTTTCTCCTAAAAGACCATTTCAATCCAAGAACTCCGTTGCCAGCACTCTGCTGAGCAGCAGAGTGAGCAGGAATGTCTGCAATCTGTAAGGCAGTGGAAGAGACAGGCCTGAAGGCTGCTCTTGTGCTTCTTCAACACACTGAGCTTTACAACTGTGACACACACACTGCTGTCACTCCTCATTGTAGCTCCTAAAAGTGCATTTGAATCCAGCGTTTCTGGTCTCCACTCTCGTTTCAAGAGCAGCAGAGGAAGGTGAGCACGAGCGCTTGGAATCCGCTCCCAGTTCCGAAGGGCAGGGAGGGAAAGTCCTTGCAGATCATCTTCAGCGCACAGTGAGCTTTGCAACTCTGAAACACACATTGCTGTCACTCCTCACTTCATCTCCTAATAATCCGTTTGAATCCATGGTCTCTCCCGCCCTCTCTCGTTTGAACAGCAGCAGTGACAGGTGAACACGATCTCTTGGCCTCTGCTCCCACAGCCGAAGAGCCCGGAGTGAAAGCTCCGGCAGGGCATCTTCAGCACGCAGTCAGCTTTGCAACTGTGACACATATATTGCTCTCGCTCCGCACTTTCCTACCTCAAAGTCCAATTGAATCCAAAATCTCTGTGCCCTTTCTCTGCTGGGCAGAAGCAGAGTAGAGCAGGAACCTTTAGCCAATGCTAAAAGAGCAGAAGAGACAGTCCAGAAAGTTCCCACTGATCATCTTCAGCGCACAGCGAGCTTTGCAACTCTGCAACACACATTGCTGTCACTCCTCCCTTTTTGCCTGAAAGACCAGCTGAATCCACCATCTCTGTGCCCGCTCTCTGCTGAGCAGCAACAGAGAGAGTAGAGCAGGAATTTTTAGACCTGCCTAAAACAGCAGAAGAGCCTTGAAAAAAATCTCCTGCTTGATCATGTTTTGCACACAGTGAGCTTTAAACTGTGACACAAACATTGCTGTCACTCCTCACTTTATCTCCTAAAAGTGCATTTGAATCCAAAGTTTCTTGTGCGCTCTCTCGTTTCGAGAGGAGTTGTGACAGGGGAGGAGCAGCGCTTGGACTCTAATACCACAGACGAAGGGCCAGCAGGGAAACTCCTGCAGGGCATCTTCAGCACACAGTGAGCTTTGCAATTCTGCAACACACATTGCTGTAACTCCTTTTCCTGCCTGGAAGACCAATTGATTCCAACATCTCTGTGCCCACTCTCTGCTGAGCAGCAACAGAGAGAGTAGAGCAGGAATGTTTAGACTGGGCTAAAACAGCAGAAGAGCCTTGCAAAAAAGCTCCTCCTGATCATGTTTAGCACACAGTGAGCTTTAAACTGTGACACAAACATTGCTGTCACTCTTCACTCTTTCTCCTAAAAGACCATTTCAATCCAAGAACTCCGTTGCCAGCACTCTGCTGAGGAGCAGAGTGAGCAGGAATGTCTGCAATCTGTAAGGCAGTGGAAGAGACAGGCCTGAAGGCTGCTCTTGTGCTTCTTCAACACACTGAGCTTTACAACTTTGACACACACACTGTTGTCACTCCTCATTGTAGCTCCTAAAAGTGCATTTGAATCCAGCGTTTCTGGTCTCCACTCTCGTTTCAAGAGCAGCAGAGGAAGGTGAGCACGAGCGCTTGGAATCCGCTCCCAGTTCCGAAGGGCAGGGAGGGAAAGTCCTTGCAGATCATCTTCAGCGCACAGTGAGCTTTGCAACTCTGAAACACACATTGCTGTCACTCCTCACTTTATCTCCTAAAAGTGCATTTCAAGCCAACGTTTCTGGTGCGCTCTCTCGCTTCGAGAGCAGTTGTGACAGGGGAGGACGAGCGCTTGGATTCTAATTTCACAGCCGAAGGGCCAGCATGGAAACTACTGCTGGGCATCTTCAGCACACATTGAGATTCGCAACTCTGAAACACATATTGCTGTCACCACTCACTTTCCTACCTGAAAGTCCAATTGAATAATACATCTCCTGTGCTTGCTCTTTGTGAGCAGTAGCAGAATATAGCACTTACGTTTGGACTCTGCTGAAACAGCAGAAGAGACAGTCCAGAAAGTTCCCACTGATCATCTTCAGCACACAGTGAGCTTTGCAACTCTGCAACACACATTGCTGTCTCTTCTTTTCCTGCCTGAAAGACCAATTGATTCCAACACCTCTGTGCCCTCTCTCTGCTGAGCAGCAACAGAGAGAGTAGAGCAGGAATGTTTAGCCTGGGCTAAAACAGCAGAAGAGCCTTGCAAAAAATCTCCTGCTTGATCATGTTTTGCACACAGTGAGCTTTAAACTGTGACACAAACATTGCTGTCACTCCTCACTTTATCTCCTAAAAGTGCATTTGAATCCAAAGTTTCTGGTGCGCTCTCTCGTTTCGAGAGGATTTGTGACAGGGGAGGAGCAGCGCTTGGACTCTAATCCCACTGACGAAGGGCCAGCAGGGAAACTCCTGCAGGGCATCTTCAGCACACAGTGAGCTTTGCAATTCTGCAACACACATTGCTGTAACTCCTTTTCCTGCCTGGAAGACCAATTGATTACAACATCTCTGTGCCCACTCTCTGCTGAGCAGCAACAGAGAGAGTAGAGCAGGAATGTTTAGACAGGGCTAAAACAGCAGAAGAGCCTTGCAAAAAAGCTCCTCCTGATCATGTTTAGCACACAGTGAGCTTTAAACTGTGACACAAACATTGCTGTCACTCTTCACTCTTTCTCCTAAAAGACCATTTCAATCCAAGAACTCCGTTGCCAGCACTCTGCTGAGGAGCAGAGTGAGCAGGAATGTCTGCAATCTGTAAGGCAGTGGAAGAGACAGGCCTGAAGGCTGCTCTTGTGCTTCTTCAACACACTGAGCTTTACAACTGTGACACACACACTGTTGTCACTCCTCATTGTAGCTCCTAAAAGTGCATTTGAATCCAGCGTTTCTGGTCTCCACTCTCGTTTCAAGAGCAGCAGAGGAAGGTGAGCACGAGCGCTTGGAATCCGCTCCCAGTTCCGAAGGGCAGGGAGGGAAAGTCCTTGCAGATCATCTTCAGCGCACAGTGAGCTTTGCAACTCTGAAACACACATTGCTGTCACTCCTCACTTTATCTCCTAAAAGTGCATTTCAAGCCAACGTTTCTGGTGCGCTCTCTTGCTTCGAGAGCAGTTGTGACAGGGGAGGACGAGCGCTTGGATTCTAATTTCACAGCCGAAGGGCCAGCATGGAAACTACTGCTGGGCATCTTCAGCACACATTGAGATTCACAACTCTGAAACACATATTGCTGTCACCTCTCACTTTCCTACTTGAAAGTCCAATTGAATAATACATCTCCTGTGCTTGCTCTTTGTGAGCAGTAGCAGAATATAGCACTTACGTTTGGACTCTGCTGAAACAGCAGAAGAGACAGTCCAGAAAGTTCCCACTGATCATCTTCAGCACACAGTGAGCTTTGCAACTCTGCAACACACATTGCTGTCTCTTCTTTTCCTGCCTGAAAGACCAATTGATTCCAACACCTCTGTGCCCGCTCTCTGCTGAGCAGCAACAGAGAGAGTAGAGCAGGAATGTTTAGCCTGGGCTAAAACAGCAGAAGAGCCTTGCAAAAAATCTCCTGCTTGATCATGTTTTGCACACAGTGAGCTTTAAACTGTGACACAAACATTGCTGTCACTCCTCACTTTATCTCCTAAAAGTGCATTTCAAGCCAACGTTTCTGGTGCGCTCTCTCGCTTCGAGAGCAGTTGTGACAGGGGAGGACGAGCGCTTGGATTCTAATTTCACAGCCGAAGGGCCAGCATGGAAACTACTGCTGGGCATCTTCAGCACACATCGAGATTCACAACTCTGAAACACATATTGCTGTCACCTCTCACTTTCCTACCTGAAAGTCCAATTGAATAATACATCTCCTGTGCTTGCTCTTTGTGAGCAGTAGCAGAATATAGCACTTACGTTTGGACTCTGCTGAAACAGCAGAAGAGACAGTCCAGAAAGTTCCCACTGATCATCTTCAGCACACAGTGAGCTTTGCAACTCTGCAACACACATTGCTGTCTCTTCTTTTCCTGCCTGAAAGACCAATTGATTCCAACACCTCTGTGCCCGCTCTCTGCTGAGCAGCAACAGAGAGAGTAGAGCAGGAATGTTTAGCCTGGGCTAAAACAGCAGAAGAGCCTTGCAAAAAATCTCCTGCTTGATCATGTTTTGCACACAGTGAGCTTTAAACTGTGACACAAACATTGCTGTCACTCCTCACTTTATCTCCTAAAAGTGCATTTGAATCCAAAGTTTCTGGTGCGCTCTCACGTTTCGAGAGGAGTTGTGACAGGGGAGGAGCAGCGCTTGGACTCTAATCCCACAGACGAAGGGCCAGCAGGGAAACTCCTGCAGGGCATCTTCAGCACACAGTGAGCTTTGCAATTCTGCAACACACATTGCTGTAACTCCTTTTCCTGCCTGGAAGACCAATTGATTCCAACATCTCTGTGCCCACTCTCTGCTGAGCAGCAACAGAGAGAAGGAATGTTTAGACTGGGCTAAAACAGCAGAAGAGCCTTGCAAAAAAGCTCCTCCTGATCATGTTTAGCACACAGTGAGCTTTAAACTGTGACACAAACATTGCTGTCACTCTTCACTCTTTCTCCTAAAAGACCATTTCAATCCAAGAACTCCGTTGCCAGCACTCTGCTGAGCAGCAGAGTGAGCAGGAATGTCTGCAATCTGAAAGGCAGTGGAAGAAACAGGCCTGAAGGCTGCTCTTGTGCTTCTTCAACACACTGAGCTTTACAACTGTGACACACACACTGTTGTCACTCCTCATTGTAGCTCCTAAAAGTGCATTTGAATCCAGCGTTTCTGGTCTCCACTCTCGTTTCAAGAGCAGCAGAGGCAGGTGAGCACGAGCGCTTGGAATCCGCTCCCAGTTCCGAAGGGCAGGGAGGGAAAGTCCTTGCAGATCATCTTCAGCGCACAGTGAGCTTTGCAACTCTGAAACACACATTGCTGTCACTCCTCACTTCATCTCCTAATAATCCGTTTGAATCCATGGTCTCTCCCGCCCTCTCTCGTTTGAACAGCAGCAGTGACAGGTGAACACGATCTCTTGGCCTCTGCTCCCACAGCCGAAGAGCCCGGAGTGAAAGCTCCGGCAGGGCATCTTCAGCACGCAGTCAGCTTTGCAACTGTGACACATATATTGCTCTCGCTCCGCACTTTCCTACCTCAAAGTCCAATTGAATCCAAAATCTCTGTGCCCTTTCTCTGCTGGGCAGAAGCAGAGAGAGTAGAGCAGGAACCTTTAGCCAATGCTAAAAGAGCAGAAGAGACAGTCCAGAAAGTTCCCACTGATCATCTTCAGCGCACAGCGAGCTTTGCAACTCTGCAACACACATTGCTGTCACTCCTCCCTTTTTGCCTGAAAGACCAGCTGAATCGACCGTCTCTGTGCCCGCCCTCTGCTGAGCAGCAACAGAGAGAGTAGAGCAGGAATTTTTAGACCTGCCTAAAACAGCAGAAGAGCCTTGAAAAAAATCTCCTGCTTGATCATGTTTTGCACACAGTGAGCTTTAAACTGTGACACAAACATTGCTGTCACTCTTCACTCTTTCTCTTAAAAGACCATTTCAATCCAAGAACTCCGTTGCCAGCACTCTGCTGAGCAGCAGAGTGAGCAGGGATGTCTGCAATCTGTAAGGCAGTGGAAGAGACAGGCCTGAAGGCTGCTCTTGTGCTTCTTCAACACACTGAGCTTTACAACTTTGACACACACACTGTTGTCACTCCTCATTGTAGCTCCTAAAAGTGCATTTGAATCCAGCGTTTCTGGTCTCCACTCTCGTTTCCAGTGCAGCAGAGGCAGGTGAGCACGAGCGCTTGGAATCCGCTCCCAGTTCCGAAGGCCAGGGAGGGAAAGTCCTTGCAGATCATCTTCAGCGCACAGTGAGCTTTGCAACTCTGAAACACACATTGCTGTCACTCCTCACTTTATCTCCTAAAAGTGCATTTCAAGCCAACGTTTCTGGTGCGCTCTCTCGCTTCGAGAGCAGTTGTGACAGGGGAGGACGAGCGCTTGGATTCTAATTTCACAGCCGAAGGGCCAGCATGGAAACTACTGCTGGGCATCTTCAGCACACATTGAGATTCACAACTCTGAAACACATATTGCTGTCACCTCTCACTTTCCTACCTGAAAGTCCAATTGAATAATACATCTCCTGTGCTTGCTCTTTGTGAGCAGTAGCAGAATATAGCACTTACGTTTGGACTCTGCTGAAACAGCAGAAGAGACAGTCCAGAAAGCTCCCACTGATCATCTTCAGCACACAGTGAGCTTTGCAACTCTGCAACACACATTGCTGTCTCTTCTTTTCCTGCCTGAAAGACCAATTGATTCCAACACCTCTGTGCCCGCTCACTGCTGAGCAGCAACAGAGAGAGTAGAGCAGGAATGTTTAGCCTGGGCTAAAACAGCAGAAGAGCCTTGCATAAAAGCTCCTGCTTGATCATGTTTTGCACACAGTGAGCTTTAAACTGTGACACAAACATTGCTGTCACTCCTCACTTTATCTACTAAAAGTGCATTTGAATCCAAAGTTTCTGGTGCGCTCTCTCGTTTCGAGAGCAGATGTCACAGGGGAGGACGAGCGTTTGGACTCTAATTTCACAGACGAATTGGCAGCATGGAAAATCCTGCTGGGCATCTTCAGCACCCAGTGAGCTTTGCAACGCTGAAACACTCATTGCTGTCACCTCTCACTTTCCTACCTGAAAGTCCAATTGAATCCTACATCTCCTGTGCTTGCTCTTTGTGAGCAGTAGCAGAATATAGCACTTACGTTTGGACTCTGAAGAAACAGCAGAAGAGACAGTCCAGAAAATTCCCACTGTTCATCTTCAGCGAACAGCGAGCTTTGCAACTCTGCAACACACATTGCTGTCACTTCTTTTCCTGCCTGAAAGACCAATTGATTCCAACATCTCTGTGCCCACTCTCTGCTGAGCAGCAACAGAGAGTTGAGCAGGAATGTTTAGCCTGGGCTAAAACAGCAGAAGAGCCTTGCAAAAAATCTCCTGCTTGATCATGTTTTGCACACAGTGAGCTTTAAACTGTGACACAAACATTGCTGTCACTCCTCACTTTATCTCCTAAAAGTTCATTTGAATCCAAAGTTTCTGGTACGCTCTCTCGTTTGGAGAGGAGTTGTGACAGGGGAGGCGCAGCGCTTGGACTCTAATCCCACAGACGAAGGGCCAGCAGGGAAACTCCTGCAGGGCATCTTCAGCACACAGTGAGCTTTGCAACTCTGCAAAACACATTGCTGTAACTCCTCCTTTTCCTGCCTGGAAGACCTATTGATTCCAACATCTCTGTGCCCACTCTCTGCTGAGCAGCAACAGAGAGAGTAGAGCAGGAATGTTTAGACTGGGCTAAAACAGCAGAAGAGCCTTGCAAAAAAGCTCCTCCTGATCATGTTTAGCACACAGTGAGCTTTAAACTGTGACACAAACATTGCTGTCACTCTTCACTCTTTCTCCTAAAAGACCATTTCAATCCAAGAACTCCGTTGCCAGCACTCTGCTGAGCAGCAGAGTGAGCAGGAATGTCTGCAATCTGTAAGGCAGTGGAAGAGACAGGCCTGAAGGCTGCTCTTGTGCTTCTTCAACACACTGAGCTTTACAACTGTGACACACACACTGCTGTCACTCCTCATTGTAGCTCCTAAAAGTGCATTTGAATCCAGCGTTTCTGGTCTCCACTCTCGTTTCAAGAGCAGCAGAGGAAGGTGAGCACGAGCGCTTGGAATCCGCTCCCAGTTCCGAAGGGCAGGGAGGGAAAGTCCTTGCAGATCATCTTCAGCGCACAGTGAGCTTTGCAACTCTGAAACACACATTGCTGTCACTCCTCACTTCATCTCCTAATAATCCGTTTGAATCCATGGTCTCTCCCGCCCTCTCTCGTTTGAACAGCAGCAGTGACAGGTGAACACGATCTCTTGGCCTCTGCTCCCACAGCCGAAGAGCCCGGAGTGAAAGCTCCGGCAGGGCATCTTCAGCACGCAGTCAGCTTTGCAACTGTGACACATATATTGCTCTCGCTCCGCACTTTCCTACCTCAAAGTCCAATTGAATCCAAAATCTCTGTGCCCTTTCTCTGCTGGGCAGAAGCAGAGTAGAGCAGGAACCTTTAGCCAATGCTAAAAGAGCAGAAGAGACAGTCCAGAAAGTTCCCACTGATCATCTTCAGCGCACAGCGAGCTTTGCAACTCTGCAACACACATTGCTGTCACTCCTCCCTTTTTGCCTGAAAGACCAGCTGAATCCACCATCTCTGTGCCCGCTCTCTGCTGAGCAGCAACAGAGAGAGTAGAGCAGGAATTTTTAGACCTGCCTAAAACAGCAGAAGAGCCTTGAAAAAAATCTCCTGCTTGATCATGTTTTGCACACAGTGAGCTTTAAACTGTGACACAAACATTGCTGTCACTCCTCACTTTATCTCCTAAAAGTGCATTTGAATCCAAAGTTTCTGGTGCGCTCTCTCGTTTCGAGAGGAGTTGTGACAGGGGAGGAGCAGCGCTTGGACTCTAATACCACAGACGAAGGGCCAGCAGGGAAACTCCTGCAGGGCATCTTCAGCACACAGTGAGCTTTGCAATTCTGCAACACACATTGCTGTAACTCCTTTTCCTGCCTGGAAGACCAATTGATTCCAACATCTCTGTGCCCACTCTCTGCTGAGCAGCAACAGAGAGAGTAGAGCAGGAATGTTTAGACTGGGCTAAAACAGCAGAAGAGCCTTGCAAAAAAGCTCCTCCTGATCATGTTTAGCACACAGTGAGCTTTAAACTGTGACACAAACATTGCTGTCACTCTTCACTCTTTCTCCTAAAAGACCATTTCAATCCAAGAACTCCGTTGCCAGCACTCTGCTGAGGAGCAGAGTGAGCAGGAATGTCTGCAATCTGTAAGGCAGTGGAAGAGACAGGCCTGAAGGCTGCTCTTGTGCTTCTTCAACACACTGAGCTTTACAACTTTGACACACACACTGTTGTCACTCCTCATTGTAGCTCCTAAAAGTGCATTTGAATCCAGCGTTTCTGGTCTCCACTCTCGTTTCAAGAGCAGCAGAGGAAGGTGAGCACGAGCGCTTGGAATCCGCTCCCAGTTCCGAAGGGCAGGGAGGGAAAGTCCTTGCAGATCATCTTCAGCGCACAGTGAGCTTTGCAACTCTGAAACACACATTGCTGTCACTCCTCACTTTATCTCCTAAAAGTGCATTTCAAGCCAACGTTTCTGGTGCGCTCTCTCGCTTCGAGAGCAGTTGTGACAGGGGAGGACGAGCGCTTGGATTCTAATTTCACAGCCGAAGGGCCAGCATGGAAACTACTGCTGGGCATCTTCAGCACACATTGAGATTCACAACTCTGAAACACATATTGCTGTCACCACTCACTTTCCTACCTGAAAGTCCAATTGAATAATACATCTCCTGTGCTTGCTCTTTGTGAGCAGTAGCAGAATATAGCACTTACGTTTGGACTCTGCTGAAACAGCAGAAGAGACAGTCCAGAAAGTTCCCACTGATCATCTTCAGCACACAGTGAGCTTTGCAACTCTGCAACACACATTGCTGTCTTTTCTTTTCCTGCCTGAAAGACCAATTGATTCCAACACCTCTGTGCCCGCTCTCTGCTGAGCAGCAACAGAGAGAGTAGAGCAGGAATGTTTAGCCTGGGCTAAAACAGCAGAAGAGCCTTGCAAAAAATCTCCTGCTTGATCATGTTTTGCACACAGTGAGCTTTAAACTGTGACACAAACATTGCTGTCACTCCTCACTTTATCTCCTAAAAGTGCATTTGAATCCAAAGTTTCTGGTGCGCTCTCTCGTTTCGAGAGGAGTTGTGACAGGGGAGGAGCAGCGCTTGGACTCTAATCCCACAGCCGAAGGGCCAGCAGGGAAACTCCTGCAGGGCATCTTCAGCACACAGTGAGCTTTGCAATTCTGCAACACACATTGCTGTAACTCCTTTTCCTGCCTGGAAGACCAATTGATTACAACATCTCTGTGCCCACTCTCTGCTGAGCAGCAACAGAGAGAGTAGAGCAGGAATGTTTAGACAGGGCTAAAACAGCAGAAGAGCCTTGCAAAAAAGCTCCTCCTGATCATGTTTAGCACACAGTGAGCTTTAAACTGTGACACAAACATTGCTGTCACTCTTCACTCTTTCTCCTAAAAGACCATTTCAATCCAAGAACTCCGTTGCCAGCACTCTGCTGAGGAGCAGAGTGAGCAGGAATGTCTGCAATCTGTAAGGCAGTGGAAGAGACAGGCCTGAAGGCTGCTCTTGTGCTTCTTCAACACACTGAGCTTTACAACTGTGACACACACACTGTTGTCACTCCTCATTGTAGCTCCTAAAAGTGCATTTGAATCCAGCGTTTCTGGTCTCCACTCTCGTTTCAAGAGCAGCAGAGGCAGGTGAGCACGAGCGCTTGGAATCCGCTCCCAGTTCCGAAGGGCAGGGAGGGAAAGTCCTTGCAGATCATCTTCAGCGCACAGTGAGCTTTGCAACTCTGAAACACACATTGCTGTCACTCCTCACTTTATCTCCTAAAAGTGCATTTCAAGCCAACGTTTCTGGTGCGCTCTCTCGCTTCGAGAGCAGTTGTGACAGGGGAGGACGAGCGCTTGGATTCTAATTTCACAGCCGAAGGGCCAGCATGGAAACTACTGCTGGGCATCTTCAGCACACATTGAGATTCACAACTCTGAAACACATATTGCTGTCACCTCTCACTTTCCTACCTGAAAGTCCAATTGAATAATACATCTCCTGTGCTTGCTCTTTGTGAGCAGTAGCAGAATATAGCACTTACGTTTGGACTCTGCTGAAACAGCAGAAGAGACAGTCCAGAAAGTTCCCACTGATCATCTTCAGCACACAGTGAGCTTTGCAACTCTGCAACACACATTGCTGTCTCTTCTTTTCCTGCCTGAAAGACCAATTGATTCCAACACCTCTGTGCCCGCTCTCTGCTGAGCAGCAACAGAGAGAGTAGAGCAGGAATGTTTAGCCTGGGCTAAAACAGCAGAAGAGCCTTGCAAAAAATCTCCTGCTTGATCATGTTTTGCACACAGTGAGCTTTAAACTGTGACACAAACATTGCTGTCACTCCTCACTTTATCTCCTAAAAGTGCATTTCAAGCCAACGTTTCTGGTGCGCTCTCTCGCTTCGAGAGCAGTTGTGACAGGGGAGGACGAGCGCTTGGATTCTAATTTCACAGCCGAAGGGCCAGCATGGAAACTACTGCTGGGCATCTTCAGCACACATCGAGATTCACAACTCTGAAACACATATTGCTGTCACCTCTCACTTTCCTACCTGAAAGTCCAATTGAATAATACATCTCCTGTGCTTGCTCTTTGTGAGCAGTAGCAGAATATAGCACTTACGTTTGGACTCTGCTGAAACAGCAGAAGAGACAGTCCAGAAAGTTCCCACTGGTCATCTTCAGCACACAGTGAGCTTTGCAACTCTGCAACACACATTGCTGTCTCTTCTTTTCCTGCCTGAAAGACCAATTGATTCCAACACCTCTGTGCCCGCTCTCTGCTGAGCAGCAACAGAGAGAGTAGAGCAGGAATGTTTAGCCTGGGCTAAAACAGCAGAAGAGCCTTGCAAAAAATCTCCTGCTTGATCATGTTTTGCACACAGTGAGCTTTAAACTGTGACACAAACATTGCTGTCACTCCTCACTTTATCTCCTAAAAGTGCATTTGAATCCAAAGTTTCTGGTGCGCTCTCACGTTTCGAGAGGAGTTGTGACAGGGGAGGAGCAGCGCTTGGACTCTAATCCCACAGACGAAGGGCCAGCAGGGAAACTCCTGCAGGGCATCTTCAGCACACTGTGAGCTTTGCAATTCTGCAACACACATTGCTGTAACTCCTTTTCGTGCCTGGAAGACCAATTGATTCCTACATCTCTGTGCCCACTCTCTGCTGAGCAGCAACAGAGAGAAGGAATGTTTAGACTGGGCTAAAACAGCAGAAGAGCCTTGCAAAAAAGCTCCTCCTGATCATGTTTAGCACACAGTGAGCTTTAAACTGTGACACAAACATTGCTGTCACTCTTCACTCTTTCTCCTAAAAGACCATTTCAATCCAAGAACTCCGTTGCCAGCACTCTGCTGAGCAGCAGAGTGAGCAGGAATGTCTGCAATCTGAAAGGCAGTGGAAGAAACAGGCCTGAAGGCTGCTCTTGTGCTTCTTCAACACACTGAGCTTTACAACTGTGACACACACACTGTTGTCACTCCTCATTGTAGCTCCTAAAAGTGCATTTGAATCCAGCGTTTCTGGTCTCCACTCTCGTTTCAAGAGCAGCAGAGGAAGGTGAGCACGAGCGCTTGGAATCCGCTCCCAGTTCCGAAGGGCAGGGAGGGAAAGTCCTTGCAGATCATCTTCAGCGCACAGTGAGCTTTGCAACTCTGAAACACACATTGCTGTCACTCCTCACTTCATCTCCTAATAATCCGTTTGAATCCATGGTCTCTCCCGCCCTCTCTCGTTTGAACAGCAGCAGTGACAGGTGAACACGATCTCTTGGCCTCTGCTCCCACAGCCGAAGAGCCCGGAGTGAAAGCTCCGGCAGGGCATCTTCAGCACGCAGTCAGCTTTGCAACTGTGACACATATATTGCTCTCGCTCCGCACTTTCCTACCTCAAAGTCCAATTGAATCCAAAATCTCTGTGCCCTTTCTCTGCTGGGCAGAAGCAGAGAGAGTAGAGCAGGAACCTTTAGCCAATGCTAAAAGAGCAGAAGAGACAGTCCAGAAAGTTCCCACTGATCATCTTCAGCGCACAGCGAGCTTTGCAACTCTGCAACACACATTGCTGTCACTCCTCCCTTTTTGCCTGAAAGACCAGCTGAATCGACCGTCTCTGTGCCCGCCCTCTGCTGAGCAGCAACAGAGAGAGTAGAGCAGGAATTTTTAGACCTGCCTAAAACAGCAGAAGAGCCTTGAAAAAAATCTCCTGCTTGATCATGTTTTGCACACAGTGAGCTTTAAACTGTGACACAAACATTGCTGTCACTCTTCACTCTTTCTCCTAAAAGACCATTTCAATCCAAGAACTCCGTTGCCAGCACTCTGCTGAGCAGCAGAGTGAGCAGGGATGTCTGCAATCTGTAAGGCAGTGGAAGAGACAGGCCTGAAGGCTGCTCTTGTGCTTCTTCAACACACTGAGCTTTACAACTTTGACACACACACTGTTGTCACTCCTCATTGTAGCTCCTAAAAGTGCATTTGAATCCAGCGTTTCTGGTCTCCACTCTCGTTTCCAGTGCAGCAGAGGCAGGTGAGCACGAGCGCTTGGAATCCGCTCCCAGTTCCGAAGGCCAGGGAGGGAAAGTCCTTGCAGATCATCTTCAGCGCACAGTGAGCTTTGCAACTCTGAAACACACATTGCTGTCACTCCTCACTTTATCTCCTAAAAGTGCATTTCAAGCCAACGTTTCTGGTGCGCTCTCTCGCTTCGAGAGCAGTTGTGACAGGGGAGGACGAGCGCTTGGATTCTAATTTCACAGCCGAAGGGCCAGCATGGAAACTACTGCTGGGCATCTTCAGCACACATTGAGATTCACAACTCTGAAACACATATTGCTGTCACCTCTCACTTTCCTACCTGAAAGTCCAATTGAATAATACATCTCCTGTGCTTGCTCTTTGTGAGCAGTAGCAGAATATAGCACTTACGTTTGGACTCTGCTGAAACAGCAGAAGAGACAGTCCAGAAAGTTCCCACTGATCATCTTCAGCACACAGTGAGCTTTGCAACTCTGCAACACACATTGCTGTCTCTTCTTTTCCTGCCTGAAAGACCAATTGATTCCAACACCTCTGTGCCCGCTCACTGCTGAGCAGCAACAGAGAGAGTAGAGCAGGAATGTTTAGCCTGGGCTAAAACAGCAGAAGAGCCTTGCAAAAAAGCTCCTGCTTGATCATGTTTTGCACACAGTGAGCTTTAAACTGTGACACAAACATTGCTGTCACTCATCACTTTATCTACTAAAAGTGCATTTGAATCCAAAGTTTCTGGTGCGCTCTCTCGTTTCGAGAGCAGATGTCACAGGGGAGGACGAGCGTTTGGACTCTAATTTCACAGACGAATTGCCAGCATGGAAAATCCTGCTGGGCATCTTCAGCACCCAGTGAGCTTTGCAACGCTGAAACACATATTGCTGTCACCTCTCACTTTCCTACCTGAAAGTCCAATTGAATAATACATCTCCTGTGCTTGCTCTTTGTGAGCAGTAGCAGAATATAGCACTTACGTTTGGACTCTGCTGAAACAGCAGAAGAGACAGTCCAGAAAGTTCCCACTGATCATCTTCAGCACACAGTGAGCTTTGCAACTCTGCAACACACATTGCTGTCTCTTCTTTTCCTGCCTGAAAGACCAATTGATTCCAACACCTCTGTGCCCGCTCTCTGCTGAGCAGCAACAGAGAGAGTAGAGCAGGAATGTTTAGCCTGGGCTAAAACAGCAGAAGAGCCTTGCAAAAAATCTCCTGCTTGATCATGTTTTGCAAACAGTGAGCTTTAAACTGTGACACAAACATTGCTGTCACTCCTCACTTTATCTCCTAAAAGTGCATTTGAATCCAAAGTTTCTGGTGCGCTCTCACGTTTCGAGAGGAGTTGTGACAGGGGAGGAGCAGCGCTTGGACTCTAATCCCACAGACGAAGGGCCAGCAGGGAAACTCCTGCAGGGCATCTTCAGCACACTGTGAGCTTTGCAATTCTGCAACACACATTGCTGTAACTCCTTTTCGTGCCTGGAAGACCAATTGATTCCAACATCTCTGTGCCCACTCTCTGCTGAGCAGCAACAGAGAGAAGGAATGTTTAGACTGGGCTAAAACAGCAGAAGAGCCTTGCAAAAAAGCTCCTCCTGATCATGTTTAGCACACAGTGAGCTTTAAACTGTGACACAAACATTGCTGTCACTCTTCACTCTTTCTCCTAAAAGACCATTTCAATCCAAGAACTCCGTTGCCAGCACTCTGCTGAGCAGCAGAGTGAGCAGGAATGTCTGCAATCTGAAAGGCAGTGGAAGAAACAGGCCTGAAGGCTGCTCTTGTGCTTCTTCAACACACTGAGCTTTACAACTGTGACACACACACTGTTGTCACTCCTCATTGTAGCTCCTAAAAGTGCATTTGAATCCAGCGTTTCTGGTCTCCACTCTCGTTTCAAGAGCAGCAGAGGAAGGTGAGCACGAGCGCTTGGAATCCGCTCCCAGTTCCGAAGGGCAGGGAGGGAAAGTCCTTGCAGATCATCTTCAGCGCACAGTGAGCTTTGCAACTCTGAAACACACATTGCTGTCACTCCTCACTTCATCTCCTAATAATCCGTTTGAATCCATGGTCTCTCCCGCCCTCTCTCGTTTGAACAGCAGCAGTGACAGGTGAACACGATCTCTTGGCCTCTGCTCCCACAGCCGAAGAGCCCGGAGTGAAAGCTCCGGCAGGGCATCTTCAGCACGCAGTCAGCTTTGCAACTGTGACACATATATTGCTCTCGCTCCGCACTTTCCTACCTCAAAGTCCAATTGAATCCAAAATCTCTGTGCCCTTTCTCTGCTGGGCAGAAGCAGAGAGAGTAGAGCAGGAACCTTTAGCCAATGCTAAAAGAGCAGAAGAGACAGTCCAGAAAGTTCCCACTGATCATCTTCAGCGCACAGCGAGCTTTGCAACTCTGCAACACACATTGCTGTCACTCCTCCCTTTTTGCCTGAAAGACCAGCTGAATCGACCGTCTCTGTGCCCGCCCTCTGCTGAGCAGCAACAGAGAGAGTAGAGCAGGAATTTTTAGACCTGCCTAAAACAGCAGAAGAGCCTTGAAAAAAATCTCCTGCTTGATCATGTTTTGCACACAGTGAGCTTTAAACTGTGACACAAACATTGCTGTCACTCTTCACTCTTTCTCCTAAAAGACCATTTCAATCCAAGAACTCCGTTGCCAGCACTCTGCTGAGCAGCAGAGTGAGCAGGGATGTCTGCAATCTGTAAGGCAGTGGAAGAGACAGGCCTGAAGGCTGCTCTTGTGCTTCTTCAACACACTGAGCTTTACAACTTTGACACACACACTGTTGTCACTCCTCATTGTAGCTCCTAAAAGTGCATTTGAATCCAGCGTTTCTGGTCTCCACTCTCGTTTCCAGTGCAGCAGAGGCAGGTGAGCACGAGCGCTTGGAATCCGCTCCCAGTTCCGAAGGCCAGGGAGGGAAAGTCCTTGCAGATCATCTTCAGCGCACAGTGAGCTTTGCAACTCTGAAACACACATTGCTGTCACTCCTCACTTTATCTCCTAAAAGTGCATTTCAAGCCAACGTTTCTGGTGCGCTCTCTCGCTTCGAGAGCAGTTGTGACAGGGGAGGACGAGCGCTTGGATTCTAATTTCACAGCCGAAGGGCCAGCATGGAAACTACTGCTGGGCATCTTCAGCACACATTGAGATTCACAACTCTGAAACACATATTGCTGTCACCTCTCACTTTCCTACCTGAAAGTCCAATTGAATAATACATCTCCTGTGCTTGCTCTTTGTGAGCAGTAGCAGAATATAGCACTTACGTTTGGACTCTGCTGAAACAGCAGAAGAGACAGTCCAGAAAGTTCCCACTGATCATCTTCAGCACACAGTGAGCTTTGCAACTCTGCAACACACATTGCTGTCTCTTCTTTTCCTGCCTGAAAGACCAATTGATTCCAACACCTCTGTGCCCGCTCACTGCTGAGCAGCAACAGAGAGAGTAGAGCAGGAATGTTTAGCCTGGGCTAAAACAGCAGAAGAGCCTTGCAAAAAAGCTCCTGCTTGATCATGTTTTGCACACAGTGAGCTTTAAACTGTGACACAAACATTGCTGTCACTCATCACTTTATCTACTAAAAGTGCATTTGAATCCAAAGTTTCTGGTGCGCTCTCTCGTTTCGAGAGCAGATGTCACAGGGGAGGACGAGCGTTTGGACTCTAATTTCACAGACGAATTGCCAGCATGGAAAATCCTGCTGGGCATCTTCAGCACCCAGTGAGCTTTGCAACGCTGAAACACTCATTGCTGTCACCTCTCACTTTCCTACCTGAAAGTCCAATTGAATCCTACATCTCCTGTGCTTGCTCTTTGTGAGCAGTAGCAGAATATAGCACTTACGTTTGGACTCTGAAGAAACAGCAGAAGAGACAGTCCAGAAAATTCCCACTGTTCATCTTCAGCGAACAGCGAGCTTTGCAACTCTGCAACACACATTGCTGTCACTTCTTTTCCTGCCTGAAAGACCAATTGATTCCAACATCTCTGTGCCCACTCTCTGCTGAGCAGCAACAGAGAGTTGAGCAGGAATGTTTAGCCTGGGCTAAAACAGCAGAAGAGCCTTGCAAAAAATCTCCTGCTTGATCATGTTTTGCACACAGTGAGCTTTAAACTGTGACACAAACATTGCTGTCACTCCTCACTTTATCTCCTAAAAGTTCATTTGAATCCAAAGTTTCTGGTACGCTCTCTCGTTTGGAGAGGAGTTGTGACAGGGGAGGCGCAGCGCTTGGACTCTAATCCCACAGACGAAGGGCCAGCAGGGAAACTCCTGCAGGGCATCTTCAGCACACAGTGAGCTTTGCAACTCTGCAAAACACATTGCTGTAACTCCTCCTTTTCCTGCCTGGAAGACCTATTGATTCCAACATCTCTGTGCCCACTCTCTGCTGAGCAGCAACAGAGAGAGTAGAGCAGGAATGTTTAGACTGGGCTAAAACAGCAGAAGAGCCTTGCAAAAAAGCTCCTCCTGATCATGTTTAGCACACAGTGAGCTTTAAACTGTGACACAAACATTGCTGTCACTCTTCACTCTTTCTCCTAAAAGACCATTTCAATCCAAGAACTCCGTTGCCAGCACTCTGCTGAGCAGCAGAGTGAGCAGGAATGTCTGCAATCTGTAAGGCAGTGGAAGAGACAGGCCTGAAGGCTGCTCTTGTGCTTCTTCAACACACTGAGCTTTACAACTGTGACACACACACTGCTGTCACTCCTCATTGTAGCTCCTAAAAGTGCATTTGAATCCAGCGTTTCTGGTCTCCACTCTCGTTTCAAGAGCAGCAGAGGAAGGTGAGCACGAGCGCTTGGAATCCGCTCCCAGTTCCGAAGGGCAGGGAGGGAAAGTCCTTGCAGATCATCTTCAGCGCACAGTGAGCTTTGCAACTCTGAAACACACATTGCTGTCACTCCTCACTTCATCTCCTAATAATCCGTTTGAATCCATGGTCTCTCCCGCCCTCTCTCGTTTGAACAGCAGCAGTGACAGGTGAACACGATCTCTTGGCCTCTGCTCCCACAGCCGAAGAGCCCTGAGTGAAAGCTCCGGCAGGGCATCTTCAGCACGCAGTCAGCTTTGCAACTGTGACACATATATTGCTCTCGCTCCGCACTTTCCTACCTCAAAGTCCAATTGAATCCAAAATCTCTGTGCCCTTTCTCTGCTGGGCAGAAGCAGAGTAGAGCAGGAACCTTTAGCCAATGCTAAAAGAGCAGAAGAGACAGTCCAGAAAGTTCCCACTGATCATCTTCAGCGCACAGCGAGCTTTGCAACTCTGCAACACACATTGCTGTCGCTCATCCCTTTTTGCCTGAAAGACCAGCTGAATCCACCATCTCTGTGCCCGCTCTCTGCTGAGCAGCAACAGAGAGAGTAGAGCAGGAATTTTTAGACCTGCCTAAAACAGCAGAAGAACCTTGAAAAAAATCTCCTGCTTGATCATGTTTTGCACACAGTGAGCTTTAAACTGTGACACAAACATTGCTGTCACTCCTCACTTTATCTCCTAAAAGTGCATTTGAATCCAAAGTTTCTGGTGCGCTCTCTCGTTTGGAGAGGAGTTGTGACAGGGGAGGAGCAGCGCTTGGACTCTAATCCCACAGACGAAGGGCCAGCAGGGAAACTCCTGCAGGGCATCTTCAGCACACAGTGAGCTTTGCAATTCTGCAACACACATTGCTGTCACTCCTCCTTTTCTTGCCTGAAAGACCAATTGATTCCAACATCTCTGTGCCCACTCTCTGCTGAGCAGCAACAGAGAGAAGGAATGTTTAGACTGGGCTAAAACAGCAGAAGAGCCTTGCAAAAAAGCTCCTCCTGATCATGTTTAGCACACAGTGAGCTTTAAACTGTGACACAAACATTGCTGTCACTCTTCACTCTTTCTCCTAAAAGACCATTTCAATCCAAGAACTCCGTTGCCAGCACTCTGCTGAGCAGCAGAGTGAGCAGGGATGTCTGCAATCTGTAAGGCAGTGGAAGAGACAGGCCTGAAGGCTGCCCTTGTGCTTCTTCAACACACTGAGCTTTACAACTTTGACACGCACACTGTGGTCACTCCTCATTGTAGCTCCTAAAAGTGCATTTGAATCCAGCGTTTCTGGTCTCCACTCTCGTTTCCAGTGCAGCAGAGGCAGGTGAGCACGAGCGCTTGGAATCCGCTCCCAGTTCCGAAGGGCAGGGAGGGAAAGTCCTTGCAGATCATCTTCAGCGCACAGTGAGCTTCACAACTCTGAAACACACATTGCTGTCACTCCTCACTTTATCCCCTAAAAGTGCATTTCAAGCCAACGTTTCTGGTGCGCTCTCTCGCTTCGAGAGCAGTTGTGACAGGGGAGGACGAGCGCTTGGATTCTAATTTCACAGCCGAAGGGCCAGCATGGAAACTGCTGCTGGGCATCTTCAGCACACATTGAGATTCGCAACTCTGAAACACATATTGCTGTCACCTCTCACTTTCCTACCTGAAAGTCCAATTGAATAATACATCTCCTGTGCTTGCTCTTTGTGAGCAGTAGCAGAATATAGCACTTACGTTTGGACTCTGCTGAAACAGCAGAAGAGACAGTCCAGAAAGTTCCCACTGATCATCTTCAGCACACAGTGAGCTTTGCAACTCTGCAACACACATTGCTGTCTCTTCTTTTCCTGCCTGAAAGACCAATTGATTCCAACACCTCTGTGCCCGCTCTCTGCTGAGCAGCAACAGAGAGAGTAGAGCAGGAATGTTTAGCCTGGGCTAAAACAGCAGAAGAGCCTTGCAAAAAATCTCCTGCTTGATCATGTTTTGCACACAGTGAGCTTTAAACTGTGACACAAACATTGCTGTCACTCCTCACTTTATCTCCTAAAAGTGCATTTGAATCCAAAGTTTCTGGTGCGCTCTCACGTTTCGAGAGGAGTTGTGACAGGGGAGGAGCAGCGCTTGGACTCTAATCCCACAGACGAAGGGCCAGCAGGGAAACTCCTGCAGGGCATCTTCAGCACACAGTGAGCTTTGCAATTCTGCAACACACATTGCTGTAACTCCTTTTCCTGCCTGGAAGACCAATTGATTCCAACATCTCTGTGCCCACTCTCTGCTGAGCAGCAACAGAGAGAAGGAATGTTTAGACTGGGCTAAAACAGCAGAAGAGCCTTGCAAAAAAGCTCCTCCTGATCATGTTTAGCACACAGTGAGCTTTAAACTGTGACACAAACATTGCTGTCACTCTTCACTCTTTCTCCTAAAAGACCATTTCAATCCAAGAACTCCGTTGCCAGCACTCTGCTGAGCAGCAGAGTGAGCAGGAATGTCTGCAATCTGAAAGGCAGTGGAAGAAACAGGCCTGAAGGCTGCTCTTGTGCTTCTTCAACACACTGAGCTTTACAACTGTGACACACACACTGTTGTCACTCCTCATTGTAGCTCCTAAAAGTGCATTTGAATCCAGCGTTTCTGGTCTCCACTCTCGTTTCAAGAGCAGCAGAGGCAGGTGAGCACGAGCGCTTGGAATCCGCTCCCAGTTCCGAAGGGCAGGGAGGGAAAGTCCTTGCAGATCATCTTCAGCGCACAGTGAGCTTTGCAACTCTGAAACACACATTGCTGTCACTCCTCACTTCATCTCCTAATAATCCGTTTGAATCCATGGTCTCTCCCGCCCTCTCTCGTTTGAACAGCAGCAGTGACAGGTGAACACGATCTCTTGGCCT
This sequence comes from Lathamus discolor, assembly GCF_037157495.1. Lineage (NCBI taxonomy): Eukaryota > Metazoa > Chordata > Aves > Psittaciformes > Psittacidae > Lathamus > Lathamus discolor. The sequence continues at coordinate 15,299,835 of NC_088908.1, read as the reverse complement.
CTGCTCCCACAGCCGAAGAGCCCGGAGTGAAAGCTCCGGCAGGGCATCTTCAGCACGCAGTCAGCTTTGCAACTGTGACACATATATTGCTCTCGCTCCGCACTTTCCTACCTCAAAGTCCAATTGAATCCAAAATCTCTGTGCCCTTTCTCTGCTGGGCAGAAGCAGAGAGAGTAGAGCAGGAACCTTTAGCCAATGCTAAAAGAGCAGAAGAGACAGTCCAGAAAGTTCCCACTGATCATCTTCAGCGCACAGCGAGCTTTGCAACTCTGCAACACACATTGCTGTCACTCCTCCCTTTTTGCCTGAAAGACCAGCTGAATCGACCGTCTCTGTGCCCGCCCTCTGCTGAGCAGCAACAGAGAGAGTAGAGCAGGAATTTTTAGACCTGCCTAAAACAGCAGAAGAGCCTTGAAAAAAATCTCCTGCTTGATCATGTTTTGCACACAGTGAGCTTTAAACTGTGACACAAACATTGCTGTCACTCCTCACTTTATCTCCTAAAAGTGCATTTCAAGCCAACGTTTCTGGTGCGCTCTCTCGCTTCGAGAGCAGTTGTGACAGGGGAGGAGCAGCGCTTGGACTCTAATCCCACAGACGAAGGGCCAGCAGGGAAACTCCTGCAGGGCATCTTCAGCACACAGTGAGCTTTACAATTCTGCAACACACATTGCTGTCACTCCTCCTTTTCTTGCCTGAAAGACCAATTGATTCCAACATCTCTGTGCCCACTCTCTGCTGAGCAGCAACAGAGAGAGTAGAGCAGGAATGTTTAGACTGGGCTAAAACAGCAGAAGAGCCTTGCAAAAAAGCTCCTCCTGATCATGTTTAGCACACAGTGAGCTTTAAACTGTGACACAAACATTGCTGTCACTCTTCACTCTTTCTCCTAAAAGACCATTTCAATCCAAGAACTCCGTTGCCAGCACTCTGCTGAGCAGCAGAGTGAGCAGGGATGTCTGCAATCTGTAAGGCAGTGGAAGAGACAGGCCTGAAGGCTGCTCTTGTGCTTCTTCAACACACTGAGCTTTACAACTTTGACACACACACTGTTGTCACTCCTCATTGTAGCTCCTAAAAGTGCATTTGAATCCAGCGTTTCTGGTCTCCACTCTCGTTTCCAGTGCAGCAGAGGCAGGTGAGCACGAGCGCTTGGAATCCGCTCCCAGTTCCGAAGGCCAGGGAGGGAAAGTCCTTGCAGATCATCTTCAGCGCACAGTGAGCTTTGCAACTCTGAAACACACATTGCTGTCACTCCTCACTTTATCTCCTAAAAGTGCATTTCAAGCCAACGTTTCTGGTGCGCTCTCTCGCTTCGAGAGCAGTTGTGACAGGGGAGGACGAGCGCTTGGATTCTAATTTCACAGCCGAAGGGCCAGCATGGAAACTACTGCTGGGCATCTTCAGCACACATTGAGATTCACAACTCTGAAACACATATTGCTGTCACCTCTCACTTTCCTACCTGAAAGTCCAATTGAATAATACATCTCCTGTGCTTGCTCTTTGTGAGCAGTAGCAGAATATAGCACTTACGTTTGGACTCTGCTGAAACAGCAGAAGAGACAGTCCAGAAAGTTCCCACTGATCATCTTCAGCACACAGTGAGCTTTGCAACTCTGCAACACACATTGCTGTCTCTTCTTTTCCTGCCTGAAAGACCAATTGATTCCAACACCTCTGTGCCCGCTCACTGCTGAGCAGCAACAGAGAGAGTAGAGCAGGAATGTTTAGCCTGGGCTAAAACAGCAGAAGAGCCTTGCAAAAAAGCTCCTGCTTGATCATGTTTTGCACACAGTGAGCTTTAAACTGTGACACAAACATTGCTGTCACTCCTCACTTTATCTACTAAAAGTGCATTTGAATCCAAGGTTTCTGGTGCGCTCTCTCGTTTCGAGAGCAGATGTCACAGGGGAGGACGAGCGTTTGGACTCTAATTTCACAGACGAATTGCCAGCATGGAAAATCCTGCTGGGCATCTTCAGCACCCAGTGAGCTTTGCAACGCTGAAACACTCATTGCTGTCACCTCTCACTTTCCTACCTGAAAGTCCAATTGAATCCTACATCTCCTGTGCTTGCTCTTTGTGAGCAGTAGCAGAATATAGCACTTACGTTTGGACTCTGAAGAAACAGCAGAAGAGACAGTCCAGAAAATTCCCACTGTTCATCTTCAGCGAACAGCGAGCTTTGCAACTCTGCAACACACATTGCTGTCACTTCTTTTCCTGCCTGAAAGACCAATTGATTCCAACATCTCTGTGCCCACTCTCTGCTGAGCAGCAACAGAGAGTTGAGCAGGAATGTTTAGCCTGGGCTAAAACAGCAGAAGAGCCTTGCAAAAAATCTCCTGCTTGATCATGTTTTGCACACAGTGAGCTTTAAACTGTGACACAAACATTGCTGTCACTCCTCACTTTATCTCCTAAAAGTTCATTTGAATCCAAAGTTTCTGGTACGCTCTCTCGTTTGGAGAGGAGTTGTGACAGGGGAGGCGCAGCGCTTGGACTCTAATCCCACAGACGAAGGGCCAGCAGGGAAACTCCTGCAGGGCATCTTCAGCACACAGTGAGCTTTGCAACTCTGCAAAACACATTGCTGTAACTCCTCCTTTTCCTGCCTGGAAGACCTATTGATTCCAACATCTCTGTGCCCACTCTCTGCTGAGCAGCAACAGAGAGAGTAGAGCAGGAATGTTTAGACTGGGCTAAAACAGCAGAAGAGCCTTGCAAAAAAGCTCCTCCTGATCATGTTTAGCACACAGTGAGCTTTAAACTGTGACACAAACATTGCTGTCACTCTTCACTCTTTCTCCTAAAAGACCATTTCAATCCAAGAACTCCGTTGCCTGCACTCTGCTGAGCAGCAGAGTGAGCAGGAATGTCTGCAATCTGTAAGGCAGTGGAAGAGACAGGCCTGAAGGCTGCTCTTGTGCTTCTTCAACACACTGAGCTTTACAACTGTGACACACACACTGCTGTCACTCCTCATTGTAGCTCCTAAAAGTGCATTTGAATCCAGCGTTTCTGGTCTCCACTCTCGTTTCAAGAGCAGCAGAGGAAGGTGAGCACGAGCGCTTGGAATCCGCTCCCAGTTCCGAAGGGCAGGGAGGGAAAGTCCTTGCAGATCATCTTCAGCGCACAGTGAGCTTTGCAACTCTGAAACACACATTGCTGTCACTCCTCACTTCATCTCCTAATAATCCGTTTGAATCCATGGTCTCTCCCGCCCTCTCTCGTTTGAACAGCAGCAGTGACAGGTGAACACGATCTCTTGGCCTCTGCTCCCACAGCCGAAGAGCCCTGAGTGAAAGCTCCGGCAGGGCATCTTCAGCACGCAGTCAGCTTTGCAACTGTGACACATATATTGCTCTCGCTCCGCACTTTCCTACCTCAAAGTCCAATTGAATCCAAAATCTCTGTGCCCTTTCTCTGCTGGGCAGAAGCAGAGTAGAGCAGGAACCTTTAGCCAATGCTAAAAGAGCAGAAGAGACAGTCCAGAAAGTTCCCACTGATCATCTTCAGCGCACAGCGAGCTTTGCAACTCTGCAACACACATTGCTGTCGCTCATCCCTTTTTGCCTGAAAGACCAGCTGAATCCACCATCTCTGTGCCCGCTCTCTGCTGAGCAGCAACAGAGAGAGTAGAGCAGGAATTTTTAGACCTGCCTAAAACAGCAGAAGAACCTTGAAAAAAATCTCCTGCTTGATCATGTTTTGCACACAGTGAGCTTTAAACTGTGACACAAACATTGCTGTCACTCCTCACTTTATCTCCTAAAAGTGCATTTGAATCCAAAGTTTCTGGTGCGCTCTCTCGTTTGGAGAGGAGTTGTGACAGGGGAGGAGCAGCGCTTGGACTCTAATCCCACAGACGAAGGGCCAGCAGGGAAACTCCTGCAGGGCATCTTCAGCACACAGTGAGCTTTGCAATTCTGCAACACACATTGCTGTCACTCCTCCTTTTCTTGCCTGAAAGACCAATTGATTCCAACATCTCTGTGCCCACTCTCTGCTGAGCAGCAACAGAGAGAAGGAATGTTTAGACTGGGCTAAAACAGCAGAAGAGCCTTGCAAAAAAGCTCCTCCTGATCATGTTTAGCACACAGTGAGCTTTAAACTGTGACACAAACATTGCTGTCACTCTTCACTCTTTCTCCTAAAAGACCATTTCAATCCAAGAACTCCGTTGCCAGCACTCTGCTGAGCAGCAGAGTGAGCAGGAATGTCTGCAATCTGTAAGGCAGTGGAAGAGACAGGCCTGAAGGCTGCTCTTGTGCTTCTTCAACACACTGAGCTTTACAACTGTGACACACACACTGCTGTCACTCCTCATTGTAGCTCCTAAAAGTGCATTTGAATCCAGCGTTTCTGGTCTCCACTCTCGTTTCAAGAGCAGCAGAGGAAGGTGAGCACGAGCGCTTGGAATCCGCTCCCAGTTCCGAAGGGCAGGGAGGGAAAGTCCTTGCAGATCATCTTCAGCGCACAGTGAGCTTTGCAACTCTGAAACACACATTGCTGTCACTCCTCACTTCATCTCCTAATAATCCGTTTGAATCCATGGTCTCTCCCGCCCTCTCTCGTTTGAACAGCAGCAGTGACAGGTGAACACGATCTCTTGGCCTCTGCTCCCACAGCCGAAGAGCCCTGAGTGAAAGCTCCGGCAGGGCATCTTCAGCACGCAGTCAGCTTTGCAACTGTGACACATATATTGCTCTCGCTCCGCACTTTCCTACCTCAAAGTCCAATTGAATCCAAAATCTCTGTGCCCTTTCTCTGCTGGGCAGAAGCAGAGTAGAGCAGGAACCTTTAGCCAATGCTAAAAGAGCAGAAGAGACAGTCCAGAAAGTTCCCACTGATCATCTTCAGCGCACAGCGAGCTTTGCAACTCTGCAACACACATTGCTGTCGCTCATCCCTTTTTGCCTGAAAGACCAGCTGAATCCACCATCTCTGTGCCCGCTCTCTGCTGAGCAGCAACAGAGAGAGTAGAGCAGGAATTTTTAGACCTGCCTAAAACAGCAGAAGAACCTTGAAAAAAATCTCCTGCTTGATCATGTTTTGCACACAGTGAGCTTTAAACTGTGACACAAACATTGCTGTCACTCCTCACTTTATCTCCTAAAAGTGCATTTGAATCCAAAGTTTCTGGTGCGCTCTCTCGTTTGGAGAGGAGTTGTGACAGGGGAGGAGCAGCGCTTGGACTCTAATCCCACAGACGAAGGGCCAGCAGGGAAACTCCTGCAGGGCATCTTCAGCACACAGTGAGCTTTGCAATTCTGCAACACACATTGCTGTCACTCCTCCTTTTCTTGCCTGAAAGACCAATTGATTCCAACATCTCTGTGCCCACTCTCTGCTGAGCAGCAACAGAGAGAAGGAATGTTTAGACTGGGCTAAAACAGCAGAAGAGCCTTGCAAAAAAGCTCCTCCTGATCATGTTTAGCACACAGTGAGCTTTAAACTGTGACACAAACATTGCTGTCACTCTTCACTCTTTCTCCTAAAAGACCATTTCAATCCAAGAACTCCGTTGCCAGCACTCTGCTGAGCAGCAGAGTGAGCAGGGATGTCTGCAATCTGTAAGGCAGTGGAAGAGACAGGCCTGAAGGCTGCCCTTGTGCTTCTTCAACACACTGAGCTTTACAACTTTGACACGCACACTGTGGTCACTCCTCATTGTAGCTCCTAAAAGTGCATTTGAATCCAGCGTTTCTGGTCTCCACTCTCGTTTCCAGTGCAGCAGAGGCAGGTGAGCACGAGCGCTTGGAATCCGCTCCCAGTTCCGAAGGGCAGGGAGGGAAAGTCCTTGCAGATCATCTTCAGCGCACAGTGAGCTTCACAACTCTGAAACACACATTGCTGTCACTCCTCACTTTATCCCCTAAAAGTGCATTTCAAGCCAACGTTTCTGGTGCGCTCTCTCGCTTCGAGAGCAGTTGTGACAGGGGAGGACGAGCGCTTGGATTCTAATTTCACAGCCGAAGGTCCAGCATGGAAACTGCTGCTGGGCATCTTCAGCACACATTGAGATTCGCAACTCTGAAACACATATTGCTGTCACCTCTCACTTTCCTACCAGAAAGTCCAATTGAATAATACATCTCCTGTGCTTGCTCTTTGTGAGCAGTAGCAGAATATAGCACTTACGTTTGGACTCTGCTGAAACAGCAGAAGAGACAGTCCAGAAAGTTCCCACTGATCATCTTCAGCACACAGTGAGCTTTGCAACTCTGCCACACACATTGCTGTCACTTCTTTTCCTGCCTTAAAGACCAATTGATTCCAACATCTCTGTGCCCACTCTCTGCTGAGCAGCAACAGAGAGAGTAGAGCAGGAATGTTTAGCCTGGGCTAAAACTGCAGAAGAGCCTTGCAAAAAATCTCCTGCTTGATCATGTCCCAGCATGATCAGCATCCATCACATCACAAGACCGGTCTGACAACCTCATCCACTCATTACATGTGTCACAAAATTGTCATTTTTGCATTAAATATTAGCTCATTTTTAACACTGCAATTGCATCAGCATTTACACATGGGGTCAGTTGTAAAACCTGGCTCAAGTTTTTCTTCAAAATGGTTAAGTGTTATTTTGGGGGTGGGGAAAGTTTGTACACAATGAAAAAAACAGCTCTATGCAAGCTTCAAATAAGACTTTTCTTGTCCTGCAGACTAAAATTTTTGGAGTTTAAAATACTGCCATTTCTTGGAATAGCACCTGGAATAAGGTTTAACCACCTGAACAAGCTTTACTTGAAAAAAAAAGGCAGTTTATTAGTTCTGTTCTTCAGAGGAATATAAGTCCTGTATTATCAGCATCAGGGATTATTTAAAAATGGGGAAAGCAAATTAAAATCTAATTCTGTTCTTACCATTTCCTGACCTCTTGCACTTTTCCTATCCTGGAGTGCAAGATGTTGCAAAAGACTGGAGTGATGGGACATACAATGGGATGGGGTCTCCACACCAGGTGGGGAACATGCCTTCAAGTGGCTTCACTGCCTCTGACAACAGACTTGCAGCTTCCATTTCTGCTTGTTTTCACTTCCTTGTCTGCACATGCTGGGGAGGAATCTGGGAGTTCCCAGAGCCAGAGAAAAAGGGTTTTCATTTTTCCCCCCCTCACCTCAAATTAGCCTTTGCATGAATTACAACTTTTTTCATTGCATTTTATAAAATACTTTCCATAAAATAGAAGAGAAAATCCAAGCTCTTGTTATTTAAATATAGCCATTGAGCATAAGGAAAACCGAGCACTACGAAGGGACTTGGCAAATTAACTCATTCCTATAAGACCTGTCGTTATCAGACACAGCATCATTAAATATAAGAAGCCTAACACCAAACTTTAGCAGGAGAATAATTAATACCCAGCTCCTGGCACACTTTCCCTGGTGCTTCTGTTTTACCCTGTACTTTCTGATATGGCCAAATCATGCAAATTACAACCATTCATAAACTTGTTGTGGTTTAAGCCCAGGCTGTAACTCAGAACCATGCAGCCGCACGCTCACTCCCCCACTTTTTCCTCCCCTTGCTCCCAGACAGATGGGGAGGAGAATTGAAAGAATGTGATTCCCACGGGTTGAGATAAGAACAGTCCAGTAACTAAGGTATAATACAAGGTTACCTTAACGCTTGCTGTGTAATGCCAGCCCAGTTTCATTATCAATGATTCTAATGTATTGCAAGTCATTACCATGAAGTACAGTGAAACAAGAACCTTAGCCCAAGGCCCACCAGGTGATAAACACTAAAACAGCAAATACTGGCTGCAAGTAAGGTATGACATGCTGAAACTCTGATATCAAGAGCAAAAACTCTGAGAGCAAATAAATCAACATTGTGATGAGTGACACAATACTAAAAGTACTGAATGACCAGCTGAATCCACCATCTCTGTGCCCGCTCTCTGCTGAGCAGCAACAGAGAGAGTATAGCAGGAATGTTTAGACTGGGCTAAAACAGCAGAAGAGCCTTGCAAAAAAGCTCCTGCTTGATCATGTTTTGCACACAGTGAGCTTTAAACTGTGACACAAACATTGCTGTCACTCCTCACTTTATCTCCTAAAAGTGCATTTGAAACCATCGTTTCTGGTGCGCTCTCTCGTTTCGAGAGGAGTTGTGACAGGGGAGGACGAGCGCTTGGACCATAATCCCACAGCCGAAGGGCGAGCAGGGAAACTCCTGCTGGGCATCTTCAGCACACAGTGAGCTTTGCAACTCTGAAACACACATTGCTGTCACCTCTCACTTTCCTACCTGAAAGTCCAATTGAATACTACTTCTCCTGTGCTTTGCTCCTTGTGAGCAGTAGCAGAATATAGCCCATACGTTTGGACTCTGCTGAAACAGCAGAAGAGACAGTCCAGAAAGTTCCCACTGATCATCTTCAGTGCACAGCGAGCTTTACAACTCTGCAACACACATTGCTGTCAGTCCTAAATTACCTGCCTGAAAGACGAACTGATTCCACCATCTCTGTGCCCACTCTCTGCTGAGCAGCAACAGAGAGAGTAGAGCAGGAATGTTTAGCCTGGGCTAAAACAGCAGAAGAGCCTTGCAAAAAAGCTCCTGCTAATCATGTTTAGCACACAGTGAGCTTTGAAACTGTGACACAAACATTGCTGTCACTCCTCACTTTATCTCCTAAAAGTGCATTTGAATCCAAAGTTTCTGGTGCTCTCTCTCGTTTCGAGAGGAGTTGTGACTGGGGCGGAGGAGCGCTTGGACTCTAATCCCTCAGACCAAGGGCCAGCAGGGAAACACCTGCAGGGCAACTTCAGCACACAGTGAGCTTTGCAACTCTGCAAAACACATTGCTGTAACTCCTCCTTTTCCTGCCTGGAAGACCAATTGATTCCAACATCTCTGTGCCCACTCTCTGCTGAGCAGCAACAGAGAGAGTAGAGCAGGAATGTTTAGACTGGGCTAAAACAGCAGAAGAGCATTGCAAAAAAAGCTCCTCCTGATCATGTTTAGCACACAGTGAGCTTTAAACTGTGACACAAACATTGCTGTCACTCCTCACTTTATCTCCTAAAAGTGCATTTGAATCCAACGTTTCTGGTGCGCTCTCTCGTTTCGAGAGGAGTTGTGACAGGGGTGGGCGAGCGCTTGGACTCTAATCCCACAGCCGAAGGGCCAGCATGGAAAATCCTGCTGGGCATCTTCAGCACACAGTGAGCTTTGCAACTCTGAAACACACATTGCTGTCACCTCTCACTTTCCTACCTGAAAGTCCAATTGAATCCTACATCTCCTGTGCTTGCTCTTTATGAGCAGTAGCAGAATATAGCACATACGTTTGGACTCTGCAGAAACAGCAGAAGAGACAGTCCAGAAAGTACCCACTGATCATCTTCAGCGCACAGCGAGCTTTGCAACTCAGCAACACGCATTGCTGTCACTCCTCCCTTTCCTGCCTGAAAGAAAGACCAACTGAATCCACCATCTCTGTGCCCGCTCTCTACTGAGCAGCAACAGAGAGAGTAGAGCAGGAATGTTTAGCCTGGGCTAAAACAGCAGAAGAGCATTGCAAAAAAAGGTCCTGCTAATCATGTTTAGCACACAGTGATCTTTAAACTGTGACACAAACATTGCTGTCACTCCTCACTTTATCTCCTAAAAGTGCATTTGAAGCCAACGTTTCTGGTGCGCTCTCTCGTTTCGAGAGGAGTTGTGACAGGGGAGGAGCAGCGCTTGGGCTCTAATCCCACAGACGAAGGGCCAGCAGGGAAACTCCTGCAGGGCATCTTCAGCACACAGTGAGCTTTGCAATTCTGCAACACACATTCCTGTCACTCCTCCTTTTCCTGCCTGAAAGACCAATTGATTCCAACATCTCTGTGCCCCCTCTCTGCTGAGCAGCAACAGAGAGAAGGAATGTTTAGACTGGGCTAAAACAGCAGAAGAGCCTTGCAAAAAAGCTCCTCCTGATCATGTTTAGCACACAGTGAGCTTTAAACTGTGACACAAACATTGCTGTCACTCTTCACTCTTTCTCCTAAAAGACCATTTCAATCCAAGAACTCCGTTGCCAGCACTCTGCTGAGCAGCAGAGTGAGCAGGAATGTCTGCAATCTGTAAGGCAGTGGAAGAGACAGGCCTGAAGGCTGCTCTTGTGCTTCTTCAACACACTGAGCTTTACAACTTTGACACACACACTGTTGTCACTCCTCATTGTAGCTCCTAAAAGTGCATTTGAATCCAGCATTTCTGGTCTCCACTCTCGTTTCAAGAGCAGCAGAGGAAGGTGAGCACGAGCGCTTGGAATCCGCTCCCAGTTCCGAAGGGCAGGGAGGGAAAGTCCGTGCAGATCATCTTCAGCGCACAGTGAGCTTTGCAACTCTGAAACACACATTGCTGTCACTCCTCACTTCATCTCCTAATAATCCGTTTGAATCCATGGTCTCTCCCGCCCTCTCTCGTTTGAACAGCAGCAGTGACAGGTGAACACGATCTCTTGGCCTCTGCTCCCACAGCCGAAGAGCCTGGAGTGAAAGCTCCGGCAGGGCATCTTCAGCACGCAGTCAGCTTTGCAACTGTGACACATATATTGCTCTCGCTCCGCACTTTCCTACCTCAAAGTCTAATTGAATCCAAAATCTCTGCGCCCTTTCTCTGCTGGGCAGAAGCAGAGAGAGTAGAGCAGGAACCTTTAGCCAATGCTAAAAGAGCAGAAGAGACAGTCCAGAAAGTTCCCACTGATCATCTTCAGCGCACAGCGAGCTTTGCAACTCTGCAACACACATTGCTGTCACTCCTCCCTTTTTGCCTGAAAGACCAATTGATTCCAACATCTCTGTGCCCACTCTCTGCTGAGCAGCAACAGAGAGAGTAGAGCAGGAATGTTTAGCCTGGGCTAAAACAGCAGAAGAGCCTTGCAAAAAAGCTCCTGCTAATCATGTTTAGCACACAGTGAGCTTTGAAACTGTGACACAAACATTGCTGTCACTCCTCACTTTATCTCATAAAGTGCATTTGAATCCAAAGTTTCTGGTGCTCTCTCTCGTTTCGAGAGGAGTTGTGAAAGGGAGGAGCAGCGGTTGGGCTCTAATCCCACAGACGAAGGGCCAGCAGGGAAAATCCTGCAGGGCATCTTCAGCACACAGTGAGCTTTGCAATTCTGCAACACACATTGCTGTCACTCCTCCCTTTTTGCCTGAAAGACCAATTGATTCCAACATCTCTGTGCCCACTCTCTGCTGAGCAGCAACAGAGAGAGTAGAGCAGGAATGTTTAGCCTGGGCTAAAACAGCAGAAGAGCCTTGCAAAAAAGCTCCTGCTAATCATGTTTAGCACACAGTGAGCTTTGAAACTGTGACACAAACATTGCTGTCACTCCTCACTTTATCTCCTAAAAGTGCATTTGAATCCAAAGTTTCTGGTGCTCTCTCTCGTTTCGAGAGGAGTTGTGACAGGGGAGGAGCAGCGCTTGGACTCTAATCCCACAAACGAAGGGCCAGCGGGGAAACTCCTGCAGGGCATCTTCAGCACACTGTGAGCTTTGCAACTCTGCAAAACACATTGCTGTAACTCCTCCTTTTCCTGCCTGGAAGACCAATTGATTCCAACATCTCTGTGCCCACTCTCTGCTGAGCAGCAACAGAGAGAGTAGAGCAGGAATGTTTAGACTGGGCTAAAACAGCAGAAGAGCATTGCAAAAAAAGCTCCTCCTGATCATGTTTAGCACACAGTGAGCTTTAAACTGTGACACAAACATTGCTGTCACTTCTCACTTTATCTCCTAAAAGTGCATTTGAATCCAACGTTTCTGGTGCGCTCTCTCGTTTCGAGAGGAGTTGTGACAGGGGTGGACGAGCGCTTGGACTCTAATCCCACAGCCGAAGGGCCAGCATGGAAAATCCTGCTGGGCATCTTCAGCACACAGTGAGCTTTGCAACTCTGAAACACACATTGCTGTCACCTCTCACTTTCCTACCTGAAAGTCCAATTGAATCCTACATCTCCTGTGCTTGCTCTTTATGAGCAGTAGCAGATATAGCACTTACGTTTGGACTCTGCAGAAACAGCAGAAGAGACAGTCCAGAAAGTACCCACTGATCATCTTCAGCGCACAGCGAGCTTTGCAACTCAGCAACACGCATTGCTGTCACTCCTCCCTTTCCTGCCTGAAAGAAAGACCAACTGAATCCACCATCTCTGTGCCCGCTCTCTACTGAGCAGCAACAGAGAGAGTAGAGCAGGAATGTTTAGCCTGGGCTAAAACAGCAGAAGAGCCTTGCAAAAAATCTCCTGCTTGATCATGTTTTGCACACAGTGAGCTTTAAACTGTGACACAAACATTGCTGTCACTCCTCACTTTATCTCCTAAAAGTGCATTTGAATCCAAAGTTTCTGGTGCGCTCTCTCGTTTCGAGAGGAGTTGTGACAGGGGAGGAGCAGCGCTTGGACTCTAATCCCACAGACGAAGGGCCAGCAGGGAAACTCCTGCAGGGCATCTTCAGCACACAGTGAGCTTTGCAATTCTGCAACACACATTGCTGTAACTCCTTTTCCTGCCTGGAAGACCAATTGATTACAACATCTCTGTGCCCACTCTCTGCTGAGCAGCAACAGAGAGAGTAGAGCAGGAATGTTTAGACAGGGCTAAAACAGCAGAAGAGCCTTGCAAAAAAGCTCCTCCTGATCATGTTTAGCACACAGTGAGCTTTAAACTGTGACACAAACATTGCTGTCACTCTTCACTCTTTCTCCTAAAAGACCATTTCAATCCAAGAACTCCGTTGCCAGCACTCTGCTGAGGAGCAGAGTGAGCAGGAATGTCTGCAATCTGTAAGGCAGTGGAAGAGACAGGCCTGAAGGCTGCTCTTGTGCTTCTTCAACACACTGAGCTTTACAACTGTGACACACACACTGTTGTCACTCCTCATTGTAGCTCCTAAAAGTGCATTTGAATCCAGCGTTTCTGGTCTCCACTCTCGTTTCAAGAGCAGCAGAGGAAGGTGAGCACGAGCGCTTGGAATCCACTCCCAGTTCCGAAGGGCAGGGAGGGAAAGTCCTTGCAGATCATCTTCAGCGCACAGTGAGCTTTGCAACTCTGAAACACACATTGCTGTCACTCCTCACTTTATCTCCTAAAAGTGCATTTCAAGCCAACGTTTCTGGTGCGCTCTCTCGCTTCGAGAGCAGTTGTGACAGGGGAGGACGAGCGCTTGGATTCTAATTTCACAGCCGAAGGGCCAGCATGGAAACTACTGCTGGGCATCTTCAGCACACATTGAGATTCACAACTCTGAAACACATATTGCTGTCACCTCTCACTTTCCTACCTGAAAGTCCAATTGAATAATACATCTCCTGTGCTTGCTCTTTGTGAGCAGTAGCAGAATATAGCACTTACGTTTGGACTCTGCTGAAACAGCAGAAGAGACAGTCCAGAAAGTTCCCACTGATCATCTTCAGCACACAGTGAGCTTTGCAACTCTGCAACACACATTGCTGTCTCTTCTTTTCCTGCCTGAAAGACCAATTGATTCCAACACCTCTGTGCCCGCTCTCTGCTGAGCAGCAACAGAGAGAGTAGAGCAGGAATGTTTAGCCTGGGCTAAAACAGCAGAAGAGCCTTGCAAAAAAAGCTCCTGCTAATCATGTTTAGCACACAGTGATCTTTAAACTGTGACACAAACATTGCTGTCACTCCTCACTTTATCTCCTAAAAGTGCATTTGAAGCCAACGTTTCTGGTGCGCTCTCTCGTTTCGAGAGGAGTTGTGAAAGGGAGGAGCAGCGCTTGGGCTCTAATCCCACAGACGAAGGGCCAGCAGGGAAACTCCTGCAGGGCATCTTCAGCACACAGTGAGCTTTGCAATTCTGCAACACACATTGCTGTAACTCCTCCTTTTCCTGCCTGGAAGACCAATTGATTCCAACATCTCTGTGCCCACTCTCTGCTGAGCAGCAACAGAGAGCAGGAATGTTTAGACTGGGCTAAAACAGCAGAAGAGCCTTGCAAAAAAGCTCCTCCTGATCATGTTTAGCACACAGTGAGCTTTAAACTGTGACACAAACATTGCTGTCACTCTTCACTCTTTCTCCTAAAAGACCATTTCAATCCAAGAACTCCGTTGCCAGCACTCTGCTGAGCAGCAGAGTGAGCAGGGATGTCTGCAATCTGTAAGGCAGTGGAAGAGACAGGCCTGAAGGCTGCCCTTGTGCTTCTTCAACACACTGAGCTTTACAACTTTGACACGCACACTGTGGTCACTCCTCATTGTAGCTCCTAAAAGTGCATTTGAATCCAGCGTTTCTGGTCTCCACTCTCGTTTCCAGTGCAGCAGAGGCAGGTGAGCACGAGCGCTTGGAATCCGCTCCCAGTTCCGAAGGGCAGGGAGGGAAAGTCCTTGCAGATCATCTTCAGCGCACAGTGAGCTTTACAACTCTGAAACACACATTGCTGTCACTCCTCACTTTATCCCCTAAAAGTGCATTTCAAGCCAACGTTTCTGGTGCGCTCTCTCGCTTCGAGAGCAGTTGTGACAGGGGAGGACGAGCGCTTGGATTCTAATTTCACAGCCGAAGGGCCAGCATGGAAAATCCTGCTGGGCATCTTCAGCACACAGTGAGATTCGCAACTCTGAAACACATATTGCTGTCACCTCTCACTTTCCTACCAGAAAGTCCAATTGAATAATACATCTCCTGTGCTTGCTCTTTGTGAGCAGTAGCAGAATATAGCACTTACGTTTGGACTCTGCTGAAACAGCAGAAGAGACAGTCCAGAAAGTTCCCACTGATCATCTTCAGCACACAGTGAGCTTTGCAACTATGCAACACACATTGCTGTCTCTTCTTTTCCTGCCTGAAAGACCAATTGATTCCAACACCTCTGTGCCCGCTCTCTGCTGAGCAGCAACAGAGAGAGTAGAGCAGGAATGTTTAGCCTGGGCTAAAACAGCAGAAGAGCCTTGCAAAAAATCTCCTGCTTGATCATGTTTTGCACACAGTGAGCTTTAAACTGTGACACAAACATTGCTGTCACTCCTCACTTTATCTCCTAAAAGTGCATTTGAATCCAAAGTTTCTGGTGCGCTCTCTCGTTTCGAGAGGAGTTGTGACAGGGGAGGAGCAGCGCTTGGACTCTAATCCCACAGACGAAGGGCCAGCAGGGAAACTCCTGCAGGGCATCTTCAGCACACAGTGAGCTTTGCAACTCTGCAAAACACATTGCTGTAACTCCTCCTTTTCCTGCCTGGAAGACCTATTGATTCCAACATCTCTGTGCCCACTCTCTGCTGAGCAGCAACAGAGAGAGTAGAGCAGGAATGTTTAGACTGGGCTAAAACAGCAGAAGAGCCTTGCAAAAAAGCTCCTCCTGATCATGTTTAGCACACAGTGAGCTTTAAACTGTGACACAAACATTGCTGTCACTCTTCACTCTTTCTCCTAAAAGACCATTTCAATCCAAGAACTCCGTTGCCAGCACTCTGCTGAGCAGCAGAGTGAGCAGGAATGTCTGCAATCTGTAAGGCAGTGGAAGAGACAGGCCTGAAGGCTGCTCTTGTGCTTCTTCAACACACTGAGCTTTACAACTGTGACACACACACTGTTGTCACTCCTCATTGTAGCTCCTAAAAGTGCATTTGAATCCAGCGTTTCTGGTCTCCACTCTCGTTTCAAGAGCAGCAGAGGAAGGTGAGCACGAGCGCTTGGAATCCGCTCCCAGTTCCGAAGGGCAGGGAGGGAAAGTCCTTGCAGATCATCTTCAGCGCACAGTGAGCTTTGCAACTCTGAAACACACATTGCTGTCACTCCTCACTTCATCTCCTAATAATCCGTTTGAATCCATGGTCTCTCCCGCCCTCTCTCGTTTAAACAGCAGCAGTGACAGGTGAACACGATCTCTTGGCCTCTGCTCCCACAGCCAAAGAGCCCGGAGTGAAAGCTCCGGCAGGGCATCTTCAGCACGCAGTCAGCTTTGCAACTGTGACACATATATTGCTCTCGCTCCGCACTTTCCTACCTCAAAGTCCAATTGAATCCAAAATCTCTGTGCCCTTTCTCTGCTGGGCAGAAGCAGAGTAGAGCAGGAACCTTTAGCCAATGCTAAAAGAGCAGAAGAGACAGTCCAGAAAGTTCCCACTGATCATCTTCAGCGCACAGCGAGCTTTGCAACTCTGCAACACACATTGCTGTCACTCCTCCCTTTTTGCCTGAAATACCAGCTGAATCCACCATCTCTGTGCCCGCTCTCTGCTGAGCAGCAACAGAGAGAGTAGAGCAGGAATTTTTAGACCTGCCTAAAACAGCAGAAGAGCCTTGAAAAAAATCTCCTGCTTGATCATGTTTTGCACACAGTGAGCTTTAAACTGTGACACAAACATTGCTGTCACTCCTCACTTTATCTCCTAAAAGTGCATTTGAATCCAAAGTTTCTGGTGCGCTCTCTCGTTTCGAGAGGAGTTGTGACAGGGGAGGAGCAGCGCTTGGACTCTAATACCACAGACGAAGGGCCAGCAGGGAAACTCCTGCAGGGCATCTTCAGCACACAGTGAGCTTTGCAACTCTGCAAAACACATTGCTGTAACTCCTCCTTCTCCTGCCTGGAAGACCAATTGATTCCAACATCTCTGTGCCCACTCTCTGCTGAGCAGCATCAGAGAGAGTAGAGCAGGAATGTTTAGACTGGGCTAAAACAGCAGAAGAGCCTTGCAAAAAAGCTCCTCCTGATCATGTTTAGCACACAGTGAGCTTTAAACTGTGACACAAACATTGCTGTCACTCTTCACTCTTTCTCCTAAAAGACCATTTCAATCCAAGAACTCCGTTGCCAGCACTCTGCTGAGGAGCAGAGTGAGCAGGAATGTCTGCAATCTGTAAGGCAGTGGAAGAGACAGGCTGAAGGCTGCTCTTGTGCTTCTTCAATACACTGAGCTTTACAACTTTGACACACACACTGTTGTCACTCCTCATTGTAGCTCCTAAAAGTGCATTTGAATCCAGCGTTTCTGGTCTCCACTCTCGTTTCCAGTGCAGCAGAGGCAGGTGAGCACGAGCGCTTGGAATCCGCTCCCAGTTCCGAAGGGCAGGGAGGGAAAGTCCTTGCAGATCATCTTCAGCGCACAGTGAGCTTTGCAACTCTGAAACACACATTGCTGTCACTCCTCACTTCATCTCCTAATAATCCGTTTGAATCCATGGTCTCTCCCGCCCTCTCTCGTTTGAACAGCAGCAGTGACAGGTGAACACGATCTCTTGGCCTCTGCTCCCACAGCCGAAGAGCCCGGAGTGAAAGCTCCGGCAGGGCATCTTCAGCACGCAGTCAGCTTTGCAACTGTGACACATATATTGCTCTCGCTCCGCACTTTCCTACCTCAAAGTCCAATTGAATCCAAAATCTCTGTGCCCTTTCTCTGCTGGGCAGAAGCAGAGTAGAGCAGGAACCTTTAGCCAATGCTAAAAGAGCAGAAGACACAGTCCAGAAAGTTCCCACTGATCATCTTCAGCGCACAGCGAGCTTTGCAACTCTGCAACACACATTGCTGTCACTCCTCCCTTTTTGCCTGAAAGACCAGCTGAATCCACCATCTCTGTGCCCGCTCTCTGCTGAGCAGCAACAGAGATAGTAGAGCAGGAATTTTTAGACCTGCCTAAAACAGCAGAAGAGCCTTGAAAAAAATCTCCTGCTTGATCATGTTTTGCACACAGTGAGCTTTAAACTGTGACACAAACATTGCTGTCACTCCTCACTTTATCTCCTAAAAGTGCATTTGAATCCAAAGTTTCTTGTGCGCTCTCTCGTTTCGAGAGGAGTTGTGACAGGGGAGGAGCAGCGCTTGGACTCTAATACCACAGACGAAGGGCCAGCAGGGAAACTCCTGCAGGGCATCTTCAGCACACAGTGAGCTTTGCAACTCTGCAAAACACATTGCTGTAACTCCTCCTTCTCCTGCCTGGAAGACCAATTGATTCCAACATCTCTGTGCCCACTCTCTGCTGAGCAGCATCAGAGAGAGTAGAGCAGGAATGTTTAGACTGGGCTAAAACAGCAGAAGAGCCTTGCAAAAAAGCTCCTCCTGATCATGTTTAGCACACAGTGAGCTTTAAACTGTGACACAAACATTGCTGTCACTCTTCACTCTTTCTCCTAAAAGACCATTTCAATCCAAGAACTCCGTTGCCAGCACTCTGCTGAGCAGCAGAGTGAGCAGGAATGTCTGCAATCTGTAAGGCAGTGGAAGAGACAGGCTGAAGGCTGCTCTTGTGCTTCTTCAACACACTGAGCTTTACAACTTTGACACACACACTGTTGTCACTCCTCATTGTAGCTCCTAAAAGTGCATTTGAATCCAGCGTTTCTGGTCTCCACTCTCGTTTCCAGTGCAGCAGAGGCAGGTGAGCACGAGCGCTTGGAATCCGCTCCCAGTTCCGAAGGGCAGGGAGGGAAAGTCCTTGCAGATCATCTTCAGCGCACAGTGAGCTTTGCAACTCTGAAACACACATTGCTGTCACTCCTCACTTCATCTCCTAATAATCCGTTTGAATCCATGGTCTCTCCCGCCCTCTCTCGTTTGAACAGCAGCAGTGACAGGTGAACACGATCTCTTGGCCTCTGCTCCCACAGCCGAAGAGCCCGGAGTGAAAGCTCCGGCAGGGCATCTTCAGCACGCAGTCAGCTTTGCAACTGTGACACATATATTGCTCTCGCTCCGCACTTTCCTACCTCAAAGTCCAATTGAATCCAAAATCTCTGTGCCCTTTCTCTGCTGGGCAGAAGCAGAGTAGAGCAGGAACCTTTAGCCAATGCTAAAAGAGCAGAAGAGACAGTCCAGAAAGTTCCCACTGATCATCTTCAGCGCACAGCGAGCTTTGCAACTCTGCAACACACATTGCTGTCACTCCTCCCTTTTTGCCTGAAAGACCAGCTGAATCCACCATCTCTGTGCCCGCTCTCTGCTGAGCAGCAACAGAGAGAGTAGAGCAGGAATTTTTAGACCTGCCTAAAACAGCAGAAGAGCCTTGAAAAAAATCTCCTGCTTGATCATGTTTTGCACACAGTGAGCTTTAAACTGTGACACAAACATTGCTGTCACTCCTCACTTTATCTCCTAAAAGTGCATTTGAATCCAAAGTTTCTGGTGCGCTCTCTCGTTTCGAGAGGAGTTGTGACAGGGGAGGAGCAGCGCTTGGACTCTAATCCCACAGACGAAGGGCCAGCAGGGAAACGCCTGCAGGGCATCTTCAGCACACAGTGAGCTTTGCAACTCTGCAAAACACATTGCTGTAACTCCTCCTTCTCCTGCCTGGAAGACCAATTGATTCCAACATCTCTGTGCCCACTCTCTGCTGAGCAGCATCAGAGAGAGTAGAGCAGGAATGTTTAGACTGGGCTAAAACAGCAGAAGAGCCTTGCAAAAAAGCTCCTCCTGATCATGTTTAGCACACAGTGAGCTTTAAACTGTGACACAAACATTGCTGTCACTCTTCACTCTTTCTCCTAAAAGACCATTTCAATCCAAGAACTCCGTTGCCAGCACTCTGCTGAGCAGCAGAGTGAGCAGGAATGTCTGCAATCTGTAAGGCAGTGGAAGAGACAGGCTGAAGGCTGCTCTTGTGCTTCTTCAACACACTGAGCTTTACAACTTTGACACACACACTGTTGTCACTCCTCATTGTAGCTCCTAAAAGTGCATTTGAATCCAGCGTTTCTGGTCTCCACTCTCGTTTCCAGTGCAGCAGAGGCAGGTGAGCACGAGCGCTTGGAATCCGCTCCCAGTTCCGAAGGGCAGGGAGGGAAAGTCCTTGCAGATCATCTTCAGCGCACAGTGAGCTTTGCAACTCTGAAACACACATTGCTGTCACTCCTCACTTCATCTCCTAATAATCCGTTTGAATCCATGGTCTCTCCCGCCCTCTCTCGTTTGAACAGCAGCAGTGACAGGTGAACACGATCTCTTGGCCTCTGCTCCCACAGCCGAAGAGCCCGGAGTGAAAGCTCCGGCTTTGCATCTTCAGCACGCAGTCAGCTTTGCAACTGTGACACATATATTGCTCTCGCTCCGCACTTTCCTACCTCAAAGTCCAATTGAATCCAAAATCTCTGTGCCCTTTCTCTGCTGGGCAGAAGCAGAGTAGAGCAGGAACCTTTAGCCAATGCTAAAAGAGCAGAAGAGACAGTCCAGAAAGTTCCCACTGATCATCTTCAGCGCACAGCGAGCTTTGCAACTCTGCAACACACATTGCTGTCACTCCTCCCTTTTTGCCTGAAAGACCAGCTGAATCCACCATCTCTGTGCCCGCTCTCTGCTGAGCAGCAACAGAGAGAGTAGAGCAGGAATTTTTAGACCTGCCTAAAACAGCAGAAGAGCCTTGAAAAAAATCTCCTGCTTGATCATGTTTTGCACACAGTGAGCTTTAAACTGTGACACAAACATTGCTGTCACTCCTCACTTTATCTCCTAAAAGTGCATTTGAATCCAAAGTTTCTTGTGCGCTCTCTCGTTTCGAGAGGAGTTGTGACAGGGGAGGAGCAGCGCTTGGACTCTAATACCACAGACGAAGGGCCAGCAGGGAAACTCCTGCAGGGCATCTTCAGCACACAGTGAGCTTTGCAACTCTGCAAAACACATTGCTGTAACTCCTCCTTCTCCTGCCTGGAAGACCAATTGATTCCAACATCTCTGTGCCCACTCTCTGCTGAGCAGCATCAGAGAGAGTAGAGCAGGAATGTTTAGACTGGGCTAAAACAGCAGAAGAGCCTTGCAAAAAAGCTCCTCCTGATCATGTTTAGCACACAGTGAGCTTTAAACTGTGACACAAACATTGCTGTCACTCTTCACTCTTTCTCCTAAAAGACCATTTCAATCCAAGAACTCCGTTGCCAGCACTCTGCTGAGCAGCAGAGTGAGCAGGAATGTCTGCAATCTGTAAGGCAGTGGAAGAGACAGGCTGAAGGCTGCTCTTGTGCTTCTTCAACACACTGAGCTTTACAACTTTGACACACACACTGTTGTCACGCCTCATTGTAGCTCCTAAAAGTGCATTTGAATCCAGCGTTTCTGGTCTCCACTCTCGTTTCAAGAGCAGCAGAGGCAGGTGAGCACGAGCGCTTGGAATCCGCTCCCAGTTCCGAAGGGCAGGGAGGGAAAGTCCTTGCAGATCATCTTCAGCGCACAGTGAGCTTTGCAACTCTGAAACACACATTGCTGTCACTCCTCACTTCATCTCCTAATAATCCGTTTGAATCCATGGTCTCTCCCGCCCTCTCTCGTTTGAACAGCAGCAGTGACAGGTGAACACGATCTCTTGGCCTCTGCTCCCACAGCCGAAGAGCCCGGAGTGAAAGCTCCGGCAGGGCATCTTCAGCACGCAGTCAGCTTTGCAACTGTGACACATATATTGCTCTCGCTCCGCACTTTCCTACCTCAAAGTCCAATTGAATCCAAAATCTCTGTGCCCTTTCTCTGCTGGGCAGAAGCAGAGTAGAGCAGGAACCTTTAGCCAATGCTAAAAGAGCAGAAGAGACAGTCCAGAAAGTTCCCACTGATCATCTTCAGCGCACAGCGAGCTTTGCAACTCTGCAACACACATTGCTGTCACTCCTCCCTTTTTGCCTGAAAGACCAGCTGAATCCACCATCTCTGTGCCCGCTCTCTGCTGAGCAGCAACAGAGAGAGTAGAGCAGGAATTTTTAGACCTGCCTAAAACAGCAGAAGAGCCTTGAAAAAAATCTCCTGCTTGATCATGTTTTGCACACAGTGAGCTTTAAACTGTGACACAAACATTGCTGTCACTCCTCACTTTATCTCCTAAAAGTGCATTTGAATCCAAAGTTTCTGGTGCGCTCTCTCGTTTCGAGAGGAGTTGTGACAGGGGAGGAGCAGCGCTTGGACTCTAATACCACAGACGAAGGGCCAGCAGGGAAACTCCTGCAGGGCATCTTCAGCACACAGTGAGCTTTGCAACTCTGCAAAACACATTGCTGTAACTCCTCCTTCTCCTAACTGGAAGACCAATTGATTCCAACATCTCTGTGCCCACTCTCTGCTGAGCAGCATCAGAGAGAGTAGAGCAGGAATGTTTAGACTGGGCTAAAACAGCAGAAGAGCCTTGCAAAAAAGCTCCTCCTGATCATGTTTAGCACACAGTGAGCTTTAAACTGTGACACAAACATTGCTGTCACTCTTCACTCTTTCTCCTAAAAGACCATTTCAATCCAAGAACTCAGTTGCCAGCACTCTGCTGAGCAGCAGAGTGAGCAGGAATGTCTGCAATCTGTAAGGCAGTGGAAGAGACAGGCTGAAGGCTGCTCTTGTGCTTCTTCAACACACTGAGCTTTACAACTGTGACACACACACTGTTGTCACTCCTCATTGTAGCTCCTAAAAGTGCATTTGAATCCAGCGTTTCTGGTCTCCACTCTCGTTTCCAGTGCAGCAGAGGCAGGTGAGCACGAGCGCTTGGAATCCGCTCCCAGTTCCGAAGGGCAGGGAGGGAAAGTCCTTGCAGATCATCTTCAGCGCACAGTGAGCTTTGCAACTCTGAAACACACATTGCTGTCACTCCTCACTTCATCTCCTAATAATCCGTTTGAATCCATGGTCTCTCCCGCCCTCTCTCGTTTGAACAGCAGCAGTGACAGGTGAACACGATCTCTTGGCCTCTGCTCCCACAGCCGAAGAGCCCGGAGTGAAAGCTCCGGCAGGGCATCTTCAGCACGCAGTCAGCTTTGCAACTGTGACACATATATTGCTCTCGCTCCGCACTTTCCTACCTCAAAGTCCAATTGAATCCAAAATCTCTGTGCCCTTTCTCTGCTGGGCAGAAGCAGAGTAGAGCAGGAACCTTTAGCCAATGCTAAAAGAGCAGAAGAGACAGTCCAGAAAGTTCCCACTGATCATCTTCAGCGCACAGCGAGCTTTGCAACTCTGCAACACACATTGCTGTCACTCCTCCCTTTTTGCCTGAAAGACCAGCTGAATCCACCATCTCTGTGCCCGCTCTCTGCTGAGCAGCAACAGAGAGAGTAGAGCAGGAATTTTTAGACCTGCCTAAAACAGCAGAAGAGCCTTGAAAAAAATCTCCTGCTTGATCATGTTTTGCACACAGTGAGCTTTAAACTGTGACACAAACATTGCTGTCACTCCTCACTTTATCTCCTAAAAGTGCATTTGAATCCAAAGTTTCTTGTGCGCTCTCTCGTTTCGAGAGGAGTTGTGACAGGGGAGGAGCAGCGCTTGGACTCTAATCCCACAGACGGAGGGCCAGCAGGGAAACTCCTGCAGGGCATCTTCAGCACACAGTGAGCTTTGCAACTCTGCAAAACACATTGCTGTAACTCCTCCTTCTCCTGCCTGGAAGACCAATTGATTCCAACATCTCTGTGCCCACTCTCTGCTGAGCAGCATCAGAGAGAGTAGAGCAGGAATGTTTAGACTGGGCTAAAACAGCAGAAGAGCCTTGCAAAAAAGCTCCTCCTGATCATGTTTAGCACACAGTGAGCTTTAAACTGTGACACAAACATTGCTGTCACTCTTCACTCTTTCTCCTAAAAGACCATTTCAATCCAAGAACTCCGTTGCCAGCACTCTGCTGAGCAGCAGAGTGAGCAGGAATGTCTGCAATCTGTAAGGCAGTGGAAGAGACAGGCTGAAGGCTGCTCTTGTGCTTCTTCAACACACTGAGCTTTACAACTTTGACACACACACTGTTGTCACTCCTCATTGTAGCTCCTAAAAGTGCATTTGAATCCAGCGTTTCTGGTCTCCACTCTCGTTTCCAGTGCAGCAGAGGCAGGTGAGCACGAGCGCTTGGAATCCGCTCCCAGTTCCGAAGGGCAGGGAGGGAAAGTCCTTGCAGATCATCTTCAGCGCACAGTGAGCTTTGCAACTCTGAAACACACATTGCTGTCACTCCTCACTTCATCTCCTAATAATCCGTTTGAATCCATGGTCTCTCCCGCCCTCTCTCGTTTGAACAGCAGCAGTGACAGGTGAACACGATCTCTTGGCCTCTGCTCCCACAGCCGAAGAGCCCGGAGTGAAAGCTCCGGCAGGGCATCTTCAGCACGCAGTCAGCTTTGCAACTGTGACACATATATTGCTCTCGCTCCGCACTTTCCTACCTCAAAGTCCAATTGAATCCAAAATCTCTGTGCCCTTTCTCTGCTGGGCAGAAGCAGAGTAGAGCAGGAACCTTTAGCCAATGCTAAAAGAGCAGAAGAGACAGTCCAGAAAGTTCCCACTGATCATCTTCAGCGCACAGCGAGCTTTGCAACTCTGCAACACACATTGCTGTCACTCCTCCCTTTTTGCCTGAAAGACCAGCTGAATCCACCATCTCTGTGCCCGCTCTCTGCTGAGCAGCAACAGAGAGAGTAGAGCAGGAATTTTTAGACCTGCCTAAAACAGCAGAAGAGCCTTGAAAAAAATCTCCTGCTTGATCATGTTTTGCACACAGTGAGCTTTAAACTGTGACACAAACATTGCTGTCACTCCTCACTTTATCTCCTAAAAGTGCATTTGAATCCAAAGTTTCTGGTGCGCTCTCTCGTTTGGAGAGGAGGTGTGACAGGGGAGGAGCAGCGCTTGGACTCTAATACCACAGACGAAGGGCCAGCAGGGAAACTCCTGCAGGGCATCTTCAGCACACAGTGAGCTTTGCAACTCTGCAAAACACATTGCTGTAACTCCTCCTTCTCCTGCCTGGAAGACCAATTGATTCCAACATCTCTGTGCCCACTCTCTGCTGAGCAGCATCAGAGAGAGTAGAGCAGGAATGTTTAGACTGGGCTAAAACAGCAGAAGAGCCTTGCAAAAAAGCTCCTCCTGATCATGTTTAGCACACAGTGAGCTTTAAACTGTGACACAAACATTGCTGTCACTCTTCACTCTTTCTCCTAAAAGACCATTTCAATCCAAGAACTCCGTTGCCAGCACTCTGCTGAGCAGCAGAGTGAGCAGGAATGTCTGCAATCTGTAAGGCAGTGGAAGAGACAGGCTGAAGGCTGCTCTTGTGCTTCTTCAACACACTGAGCTTTACAACTTTGACACACACACTGTTGTCACTCCTCATTGTAGCTCCTAAAAGTGCATTTGAATCCAGCGTTTCTGGTCTCCACTCTCGTTTCCAGTGCAGCAGAGGCAGGTGAGCACGAGCGCTTGGAATCCGCTCCCAGTTCCGAAGGGCAGGGAGGGAAAGTCCTTGCAGATCATCTTCAGCGCACAGTGAGCTTTGCAACTCTGAAACACACATTGCTGTCACTCCTCACTTCATCTCCTAATAATCCGTTTGAATCCATGGTCTCTCCCGCCCTCTCTCGTTTGAACAGCAGCAGTGACAGGTGAACACGATCTCTTGGCCTCTGCTCCCACAGCCGAAGAGCCCGGAGTGAAAGCTCCGGCAGGGCATCTTCAGCACGCAGTCAGCTTTGCAACTGTGACACATATATTGCTCTCGCTCCGCACTTTCCTACCTCAAAGTCCAATTGAATCCAAAATCTCTGTGCCCTTTCTCTGCTGGGCAGAAGCAGAGTAGAGCAGGAACCTTTAGCCAATGCTAAAAGAGCAGAAGAGACAGTCCAGAAAGTTCCCACTGATCATCTTCAGCGCACAGCGAGCTTTGCAACTCTGCAACACACATTGCTGTCACTCCTCCCTTTTTGCCTGAAAGACCAGCTGAATCCACCATCTCTGTGCCCGCTCTCTGCTGAGCAGCAACAGAGAGAGTAGAGCAGGAATTTTTAGACCTGCCTAAAACAGCAGAAGAGCCTTGAAAAAAATCTCCTGCTTGATCATGTTTTGCACACAGTGAGCTTTAAACTGTGACACAAACATTGCTGTCACTCCTCACTTTATCTCCTAAAAGTGCATTTGAATCCAAAGTTTCTGGTGCGCTCTCTCGTTTCGAGAGGAGTTGTGACAGGGGAGGAGCAGCGCTTGGACTCTAATCCCACAGACGGAGGGCCAGCAGGGAAACTCCTGCAGGGCATCTTCAGCACACAGTGAGCTTTGCAACTCTGCAAAACACATTGCTGTAACTCCTCCTTTTCCTGCCTGGAAGACCTATTGATTCCAACATCTCTGTGCCCACTCTCTGCTGAGCAGCAACAGAGAGAGTAGAGCAGGAATGTTTAGACTGGGCTAAAACAGCAGAAGAGCCTTGCAAAAAAGCTCCTCCTGATCATGTTTAGCACACAGTGAGCTTTAAACTGTGACACAAACATTGCTGTCACTCTTCACTCTTTCTCCTAAAAGACCATTTCAATCCAAGAACTCCGTTGCCAGCACTCTGCTGAGCAGCAGAGTGAGCAGGAATGTCTGCAATCTGTAAGGCAGTGGAAGAGGCAGGCTGAAGGCTGCTCTTGTGCTTCTTCAACACACTGAGCTTTACAACTTTGACACACACACTGTTGTCACTCCTCATTGTAGCTCCTAAAAGTGCATTTGAATCCAGCGTTTCTGGTCTCCACTCTCGTTTCCAGTGCAGCAGAGGCAGGTGAGCACGAGCGCTTGGAATCCGCTCCCAGTTCCGAAGGGCAGGGAGGGAAAGTCCTTGCAGATCATCTTCAGCGCACAGTGAGCTTTGCAACTCTGAAACACACATTGCTGTCACTCCTCACTTCATCTCCTAATAATCCGTTTGAATCCATGGTCTCTCCCGCCCTCTCTCGTTTGAACAGCAGCAGTGACAGGTGAACACGATCTCTTGGCCTCTGCTCCCACAGCCGAAGAGCCCGGAGTGAAAGCTCCGGCAGGGCATCTTCAGCACGCAGTCAGCTTTGCAACTGTGACACATATATTGCTCTCGCTCCGCACTTTCCTACCTCAAAGTCCAATTGAATCCAAAATCTCTGTGCCCTTTCTCTGCTGGGCAGAAGCAGAGTAGAGCAGGAACCTTTAGCCAATGCTAAAAGAGCAGAAGAGACAGTCCAGAAAGTTCCCACTGATCATCTTCAGCGCACAGCGAGCTTTGCAACTCTGCAACACACATTGCTGTCACTCCTCCCTTTTTGCCTGAAAGACCAGCTGAATCCACCATCTCTGTGCCCGCTCTCTGCTGAGCAGCAACAGAGATAGTAGAGCAGGAATTTTTAGACCTGCCTAAAACAGCAGAAGAGCCTTGAAAAAAATCTCCTGCTTGATCATGTTTTGCACACAGTGAGCTTTAAACTGTGACACAAACATTGCTGTCACTCCTCACTTTATCTCCTAAAAGTGCATTTGAATCCAAAGTTTCTGGTGCGCTCTCTCGTTTCGAGAGGAGTTGTGACAGGGGAGGAGCAGCGCTTGGACTCTAATCCCACAGACGGAGGGCCAGCAGGGAAACTCCTGCAGGGCATCTTCAGCACACAGTGAGCATTGCAACTCTGCAAAACACATTGCTGTAACTCCTCCTTTTCCTGCCTGGAAGACCTATTGATTCCAACATCTCTGTGCCCACTCTCTGCTGAGCAGCAACAGAGAGAGTAGAGCAGGAATGTTTAGACTGGGCTAAAACAGCAGAAGAGCCTTGCAAAAAAGCTCCTCCTGATCATGTTTAGCACACAGTGAGCTTTAAACTGTGACACAAACATTGCTGTCACTCTTCACTCTTTCTCCTAAAAGACCATTTCAATCCAAGAACTCCGTTGCCAGCACTCTGCTGAGCAGCAGAGTGAGCAGGAATGTCTGCAATCTGTAAGGCAGTGGAAGAGACAGGCTGAAGGCTGCTCTTGTGCTTCTTCAACACACTGAGCTTTACAACTGTGACACACACACTGTTGTCACTCCTCATTGTGGCTCCTAAAAGTGCATTTGAATCCAGCGTTTCTGGTCTCCACTCTCGTTTCCAGTGCAGCAGAGGCAGGTGAGCACGAGCGCTTGGAATCCGCTCCCAGTTCCGAAGGGCAGGGAGGGAAAGTCCTTGCAGATCATCTTCAGCGCACAGTGAGCTTTGCAACTCTGATACACACATTGCTGTCACTCCTCACTTCATCTCCTAATAATCCGTTTGAATCCATGGTCTCTCCCGCCCTCTCTCGTTTGAACAGCAGCAGTGACAGGTGAACACGATCTCTTGGCCTCTGCTCCCACAGCCGAAGAGCCCGGAGTGAAAGCTCCGGCAGGGCATCTTCAGCACGCAGTCAGCTTTGCAACTGTGACACATATATTGCTCTCGCTCCGCACTTTCCTACCTCAAAGTCCAATTGAATCCAAAATCTCTGTGCCCTTTCTCTGCTGGGCAGAAGCAGAGTAGAGCAGGAACCTTTAGCCAATGCTAAAAGAGCAGAAGAGACAGTCCAGAAAGTTCCCACTGATCATCTTCAGCGCACAGCGAGCTTTGCAACTCTGCAACACACATTGCTGTCACTCCTCCCTTTTTGCCTGAAAGACCAGCTGAATCCACCATCTCTGTGCCCGCTCTCTGCTGAGCAGCAACAGAGAGAGTAGAGCAGGAATTTTTAGACCTGCCTAAAACAGCAGAAGAGCCTTGAAAAAAATCTCCTGCTTGATCATGTTTTGCACACAGTGAGCTTTAAACTGTGACACAAACATTGCTGTCACTCCTCACTTTATCTCCTAAAAGTGCATTTGAATCCAAAGTTTCTGGTGCGCTCTCTCGTTTGGAGAGGAGGTGTGACAGGGGAGGAGCAGCGCTTGGACTCTAATACCACAGACGAAGGGCCAGCAGGGAAACTCCTGCAGGGCATCTTCAGCACACAGTGAGCTTTGCAACTCTGCAAAACACATTGCTGTAACTCCTCCTTCTCCTGCCTGGAAGACCAATTGATTCCAACATCTCTGTGCCCACTCTCTGCTGAGCAGCATCAGAGAGAGTAGAGCAGGAATGTTTAGACTGGGCTAAAACAGCAGAAGAGCCTTGCAAAAAAGCTCCTCCTGATCATGTTTAGCACACAGTGAGCTTTAAACTGTGACACAAACATTGCTGTCACTCTTCACTCTTTCTCCTAAAAGACCATTTCAATCCAAGAACTCCGTTGCCAGCACTCTGCTGAGCAGCAGAGTGAGCAGGAATGTCTGCAATCTGTAAGGCAGTGGAAGAGACAGGCTGAAGGCTGCTCTTGTGCTTCTTCAACACACTGAGCTTTACAACTGTGACACACACACTGTTGTCACTCCTCATTGTGGCTCCTAAAAGTGCATTTGAATCCAGCGTTTCTGGTCTCCACTCTCGTTTCCAGTGCAGCAGAGGCAGGTGAGCACGAGCGCTTGGAATCCGCTCCCAGTTCCGAAGGGCAGGGAGGGAAAGTCCTTGCAGATCATCTTCAGCGCACAGTGAGCTTTGCAACTCTGATACACACATTGCTGTCACTCCTCACTTCATCTCCTAATAATCCGTTTGAATCCATGGTCTCTCCCGCCCTCTCTCGTTTGAACAGCAGCAGTGACAGGTGAACACGATCTCTTGGCCTCTGCTCCCACAGCCGAAGAGCCCGGAGTGAAAGCTCCGGCAGGGCATCTTCAGCACGCAGTCAGCTTTGCAACTGTGACACATATATTGCTCTCGCTCCGCACTTTCCTACCTCAAAGTCCAATTGAATCCAAAATCTCTGTGCCCTTTCTCTGCTGGGCAGAAGCAGAGTAGAGCAGGAACCTTTAGCCAATGCTAAAAGAGCAGAAGAGACAGTCCAGAAAGTTCCCACTGATCATCTTCAGCGCACAGCGAGCTTTGCAACTCTGCAACACACATTGCTGTCACTCCTCCCTTTTTGCCTGAAAGACCAGCTGAATCCACCATCTCTGTGCCCGCTCTCTGCTGAGCAGCAACAGAGAGAGTAGAGCAGGAATTTTTAGACCTGCCTAAAACAGCAGAAGAGCCTTGAAAAAAATCTCCTGCTTGATCATGTTTTGCACACAGTGAGCTTTAAACTGTGACACAAACATTGCTGTCACTCCTCACTTTATCTCCTAAAAGTGCATTTGAATCCAAAGTTTCTGGTGCGCTCTCTCGTTTGGAGAGGAGGTGTGACAGGGGAGGAGCAGCGCTTGGACTCTAATACCACAGACGAAGGGCCAGCAGGGAAACTCCTGCAGGGCATCTTCAGCACACAGTGAGCTTTGCAACTCTGCAAAACACATTGCTGTAACTCCTCCTTCTCCTGCCTGGAAGACCAATTGATTCCAACATCTCTGTGCCCACTCTCTGCTGAGCAGCATCAGAGAGAGTAGAGCAGGAATGTTTAGACTGGGCTAAAACAGCAGAAGAGCCTTGCAAAAAAGCTCCTCCTGATCATGTTTAGCACACAGTGAGCTTTAAACTGTGACACAAACATTGCTGTCACTCTTCACTCTTTCTCCTAAAAGACCATTTCAATCCAAGAACTCCGTTGCCAGCACTCTGCTGAGCAGCAGAGTGAGCAGGAATGTCTGCAATCTGTAAGGCAGTGGAAGAGACAGGCTGAAGGCTGCTCTTGTGCTTCTTCAACACACTGAGCTTTACAACTTTGACACACACACTGTTGTCACGCCTCATTGTAGCTCCTAAAAGTGCATTTGAATCCAGCGTTTCTGGTCTCCACTCTCGTTTCCAGTGCAGCAGAGGCAGGTGAGCACGAGCGCTTGGAATCCGCTCCCAGTTCCGAAGGGCAGGGAGGGAAAGTCCTTGCAGATCATCTTCAGCGCACAGTGAGCTTTGCAACTCTGAAACACACATTGCTGTCACTCCTCACTTCATCTCCTAATAATCCGTTTGAATCCATGGTCTCTCCCGCCCTCTCTCGTTTGAACAGCAGCAGTGACAGGTGAACACGATCTCTTGGCCTCTGCTCCCACAGCCGAAGAGCCCGGAGTGAAAGCTCCGGCAGGGCATCTTCAGCACGCAGTCAGCTTTGCAACTGTGACACATATATTGCTCTCGCTCCGCACTTTCCTACCTCAAAGTCCAATTGAATCCAAAATCTCTGTGCCCTTTCTCTGCTGGGCAGAAGCAGAGTAGAGCAGGAACCTTTAGCCAATGCTAAAAGAGCAGAAGAGACAGTCCAGAAAGTTCCCACTGATCATCTTCAGCGCACAGCGAGCTTTGCAACTCTGCAACACACATTGCTGTCACTCCTCCCTTTTTGCCTGAAAGACCAGCTGAATCCACCATCTCTGTGCCCGCTCTCTGCTGAGCAGCAACAGAGATAGTAGAGCAGGAATTTTTAGACCTGCCTAAAACAGCAGAAGAGCCTTGAAAAAAATCTCCTGCTTGATCATGTTTTGCACACAGTGAGCTTTAAACTGTGACACAAACATTGCTGTCACTCCTCACTTTATCTCCTAAAAGTGCATTTGAATCCAAAGTTTCTGGTGCGCTCTCTCGTTTCGAGAGGAGTTGTGACAGGGGAGGAGCAGCGCTTGGACTCTAATCCCACAGACGGAGGGCCAGCAGGGAAACTCCTGCAGGGCATCTTCAGCACACAGTGAGCATTGCAACTCTGCAAAACACATTGCTGTAACTCCTCCTTTTCCTGCCTGGAAGACCTATTGATTCCAACATCTCTGTGCCCACTCTCTGCTGAGCAGCAACAGAGAGAGTAGAGCAGGAATGTTTAGACTGGGCTAAAACAGCAGAAGAGCCTTGCAAAAAAGCTCCTCCTGATCATGTTTAGCACACAGTGAGCTTTAAACTGTGACACAAACATTGCTGTCACTCTTCACTCTTTCTCCTAAAAGACCATTTCAATCCAAGAACTCCGTTGCCAGCACTCTGCTGAGCAGCAGAGTGAGCAGGAATGTCTGCAATCTGTAAGGCAGTGGAAGAGACAGGCTGAAGGCTGCTCTTGTGCTTCTTCAACACACTGAGCTTTACAACTGTGACACACACACTGTTGTCACTCCTCATTGTGGCTCCTAAAAGTGCATTTGAATCCAGCGTTTCTGGTCTCCACTCTCGTTTCCAGTGCAGCAGAGGCAGGTGAGCACGAGCGCTTGGAATCCGCTCCCAGTTCCGAAGGGCAGGGAGGGAAAGTCCTTGCAGATCATCTTCAGCGCACAGTGAGCTTTGCAACTCTGATACACACATTGCTGTCACTCCTCACTTCATCTCCTAATAATCCGTTTGAATCCATGGTCTCTCCCGCCCTCTCTCGTTTGAACAGCAGCAGTGACAGGTGAACACGATCTCTTGGCCTCTGCTCCCACAGCCGAAGAGCCCGGAGTGAAAGCTCCGGCAGGGCATCTTCAGCACGCAGTCAGCTTTGCAACTGTGACACATATATTGCTCTCGCTCCGCACTTTCCTACCTCAAAGTCCAATTGAATCCAAAATCTCTGTGCCCTTTCTCTGCTGGGCAGAAGCAGAGTAGAGCAGGAACCTTTAGCCAATGCTAAAAGAGCAGAAGAGACAGTCCAGAAAGTTCCCACTGATCATCTTCAGCGCACAGCGAGCTTTGCAACTCTGCAACACACATTGCTGTCACTCCTCCCTTTTTGCCTGAAAGACCAGCTGAATCCACCATCTCTGTGCCCGCTCTCTGCTGAGCAGCAACAGAGAGAGTAGAGCAGGAATTTTTAGACCTGCCTAAAACAGCAGAAGAGCCTTGAAAAAAATCTCCTGCTTGATCATGTTTTGCACACAGTGAGCTTTAAACTGTGACACAAACATTGCTGTCACTCCTCACTTTATCTCCTAAAAGTGCATTTGAATCCAAAGTTTCTGGTGCGCTCTCTCGTTTGGAGAGGAGGTGTGACAGGGGAGGAGCAGCGCTTGGACTCTAATACCACAGACGAAGGGCCAGCAGGGAAACTCCTGCAGGGCATCTTCAGCACACAGTGAGCTTTGCAACTCTGCAAAACACATTGCTGTAACTCCTCCTTCTCCTGCCTGGAAGACCAATTGATTCCAACATCTCTGTGCCCACTCTCTGCTGAGCAGCATCAGAGAGAGTAGAGCAGGAATGTTTAGACTGGGCTAAAACAGCAGAAGAGCCTTGCAAAAAAGCTCCTCCTGATAATGTTTAGCACACAGTGAGCTTTAAACTGTGACACAAACATTGCTGTCACTCTTCACTCTTTCTCCTAAAAGACCATTTCAATCCAAGAACTCCGTTGCCAGCACTCTGCTGAGCAGCAGAGTGAGCAGGAATGTCTGCAATCTGTAAGGCAGTGGAAGAGACAGGCTGAAGGCTGCTCTTGTGCTTCTTCAACACACTGAGCTTTACAACTGTGACACACACACTGTTGTCACTCCTCATTGTGGCTCCTAAAAGTGCATTTGAATCCAGCGTTTCTGGTCTCCACTCTCGTTTCCAGTGCAGCAGAGGCAGGTGAGCACGAGCGCTTGGAATCCGCTCCCAGTTCCGAAGGGCAGGGAGGGAAAGTCCTTGCAGATCATCTTCAGCGCACAGTGAGCTTTGCAACTCTGATACACACATTGCTGTCACTCCTCACTTCATCTCCTAATAATCCGTTTGAATCCATGGTCTCTCCCGCCCTCTCTCGTTTGAACAGCAGCAGTGACAGGTGAACACGATCTCTTGGCCTCTGCTCCCACAGCCGAAGAGCCCGGAGTGAAAGCTCCGGCAGGGCATCTTCAGCACGCAGTCAGCTTTGCAACTGTGACACATATATTGCTCTCGCTCCGCACTTTCCTACCTCAAAGTCCAATTGAATCCAAAATCTCTGTGCCCTTTCTCTGCTGGGCAGAAGCAGAGTAGAGCAGGAACCTTTAGCCAATGCTAAAAGAGCAGAAGAGACAGTCCAGAAAGTTCCCACTGATCATCTTCAGCGCACAGCGAGCTTTGCAACTCTGCAACACACATTGCTGTCACTCCTCCCTTTTTGCCTGAAAGACCAGCTGAATCCACCATCTCTGTGCCCGCTCTCTGCTGAGCAGCAACAGAGAGAGTAGAGCAGGAATTTTTAGACCTGCCTAAAACAGCAGAAGAGCCTTGAAAAAAATCTCCTGCTTGATCATGTTTTGCACACAGTGAGCTTTAAACTGTGACACAAACATTGCTGTCACTCCTCACTTTATCTCCTAAAAGTGCATTTGAATCCAAAGTTTCTGGTGCGCTCTCTCGTTTGGAGAGGAGGTGTGACAGGGGAGGAGCAGCGCTTGGACTCTAATACCACAGACGAAGGGCCAGCAGGGAAACTCCTGCAGGGCATCTTCAGCACACAGTGAGCTTTGCAACTCTGCAAAACACATTGCTGTAACTCCTCCTTCTCCTGCCTGGAAGACCAATTGATTCCAACATCTCTGTGCCCACTCTCTGCTGAGCAGCATCAGAGAGAGTAGAGCAGGAATGTTTAGACTGGGCTAAAACAGCAGAAGAGCCTTGCAAAAAAGCTCCTCCTGATAATGTTTAGCACACAGTGAGCTTTAAACTGTGACACAAACATTGCTGTCACTCTTCACTCTTTCTCCTAAAAGACCATTTCAATCCAAGAACTCCGTTGCCAGCACTCTGCTGAGCAGCAGAGTGAGCAGGAATGTCTGCAATCTGTAAGGCAGTGGAAGAGACAGGCTGAAGGCTGCTCTTGTGCTTCTTCAACACACTGAGCTTTACAACTTTGACACACACACTGTTGTCACTCCTCATTGTAGCTCCTAAAAGTGCATTTGAATCCAGCGTTTCTGGTCTCCACTCTCGTTTCCAGTGCAGCAGAGGCAGGTGAGCACGAGCGCTTGGAATCCGCTCCCAGTTCCGAAGGGCAGGGAGGGAAAGTCCTTGCAGATCATCTTCAGCGCACAGTGAGCTTTGCAACTCTGAAACACACATTGCTGTCACTCCTCACTTCATCTCCTAATAATCCGTTTGAATCCATGGTCTCTCCCGCCCTCTCTCGTTTGAACAGCAGCAGTGACAGGTGAACACGATCTCTTGGCCTCTGCTCCCACAGCCGAAGAGCCCGGAGTGAAAGCTCCGGCAGGGCATCTTCAGCACGCAGTCAGCTTTGCAACTGTGACACATATATTGCTCTCGCTCCGCACTTTCCTACCTCAAAGTCCAATTGAATCCAAAATCTCTGTGCCCTTTCTCTGCTGGGCAGAAGCAGAGTAGAGCAGGAACCTTTAGCCAATGCTAAAAGAGCAGAAGAGACAGTCCAGAAAGTTCCCACTGATCATCTTCAGCGCACAGCGAGCTTTGCAACTCTGCAACACACATTGCTGTCACTCCTCCCTTTTTGCCTGAAAGACCAGCTGAATCCACCATCTCTGTGCCCGCTCTCTGCTGAGCAGCAACAGAGAGAGTAGAGCAGGAATTTTTAGACCTGCCTAAAACAGCAGAAGAGCCTTGAAAAAAATCTCCTGCTTGATCATGTTTTGCACACAGTGAGCTTTAAACTGTGACACAAACATTGCTGTCACTCCTCACTTTATCTCCTAAAAGTGCATTTGAATCCAAAGTTTCTGGTGCGCTCTCTCGTTTGGAGAGGAGGTGTGACAGGGGAGGAGCAGCGCTTGGACTCTAATACCACAGACGAAGGGCCAGCAGGGAAACTCCTGCAGGGCATCTTCAGCACACAGTGAGCTTTGCAACTCTGCAAAACACATTGCTGTAACTCCTCCTTCTCCTGCCTGGAAGACCAATTGATTCCAACATCTCTGTGCCCACTCTCTGCTGAGCAGCATCAGAGAGAGTAGAGCAGGAATGTTTAGACTGGGCTAAAACAGCAGAAGAGCCTTGCAAAAAAGCTCCTCCTGATAATGTTTAGCACACAGTGAGCTTTAAACTGTGACACAAACATTGCTGTCACTCTTCACTCTTTCTCCTAAAAGACCATTTCAATCCAAGAACTCCGTTGCCAGCACTCTGCTGAGCAGCAGAGTGAGCAGGAATGTCTGCAATCTGTAAGGCAGTGGAAGAGACAGGCTGAAGGCTGCTCTTGTGCTTCTTCAACACACTGAGCTTTACAACTTTGACACACACACTGTTGTCACTCCTCATTGTAGCTCCTAAAAGTGCATTTGAATCCAGCGTTTCTGGTCTCCACTCTCGTTTCCAGTGCAGCAGAGGCAGGTGAGCACGAGCGCTTGGAATCCGCTCCCAGTTCCGAAGGGCAGGGAGGGAAAGTCCTTGCAGATCATCTTCAGCGCACAGTGAGCTTTGCAACTCTGAAACACACATTGCTGTCACTCCTCACTTCATCTCCTAATAATCCGTTTGAATCCATGGTCTCTCCCGCCCTCTCTCGTTTGAACAGCAGCAGTGACAGGTGAACACGATCTCTTGGCCTCTGCTCCCACAGCCGAAGAGCCCGGAGTGAAAGCTCCGGCAGGGCATCTTCAGCACGCAGTCAGCTTTGCAACTGTGACACATATATTGCTCTCGCTCCGCACTTTCCTACCTCAAAGTCCAATTGAATCCAAAATCTCTGTGCCCTTTCTCTGCTGGGCAGAAGCAGAGTAGAGCAGGAACCTTTAGCCAATGCTAAAAGAGCAGAAGAGACAGTCCAGAAAGTTCCCACTGATCATCTTCAGCGCACAGCGAGCTTTGCAACTCTGCAACACACATTGCTGTCACTCCTCCCTTTTTGCCTGAAAGACCAGCTGAATCCACCATCTCTGTGCCCGCTCTCTGCTGAGCAGCAACAGAGAGAGTAGAGCAGGAATTTTTAGACCTGCCTAAAACAGCAGAAGAGCCTTGAAAAAAATCTCCTGCTTGATCATGTTTTGCACACAGTGAGCTTTAAACTGTGACACAAACATTGCTGTCACTCCTCACTTTATCTCCTAAAAGTGCATTTGAATCCAAAGTTTCTGGTGCGCTCTCTCGTTTGGAGAGGAGGTGTGACAGGGGAGGAGCAGCGCTTGGACTCTAATACCACAGACGAAGGGCCAGCAGGGAAACTCCTGCAGGGCATCTTCAGCACACAGTGAGCTTTGCAACTCTGCAACACACATTGCTGTAACTCCTCCTTCTCCTGCCTGGAAGACCAATTGATTCCAACATCTCTGTGCCCACTCTCTGCTGAGCAGCATCAGAGAGAGTAGAGCAGGAATGTTTAGACTGGGCTAAAACAGCAGAAGAGCCTTGCAAAAAAGCTCCTCCTGATCATGTTTAGCACACAGTGAGCTTTAAACTGTGACACAAACATTGCTGTCACTCTTCACTCTTTCTCCTAAAAGACCATTTCAATCCAAGAACTCCGTTGCCAGCACTCTGCTGAGCAGCAGAGTGAGCAGGAATGTCTGCAATCTGTAAGGCAGTGGAAGAGACAGGCTGAAGGCTGCTCTTGTGCTTCTTCAACACACTGAGCTTTACAACTTTGACACACACACTGTTGTCACTCCTCATTGTAGCTCCTAAAAGTGCATTTGAATCCAGCGTTTCTGGTCTCCACTCTCGTTTCCAGTGCAGCAGAGGCAGGTGAGCACGAGCGCTTGGAATCCGCTCCCAGTTCCGAAGGGCAGGGAGGGAAAGTCCTTGCAGATCATCTTCAGCGCACAGTGAGCTTTGCAACTCTGAAACACACATTGCTGTCACTCCTCACTTCATCTCCTAATAATCCGTTTGAATCCATGGTCTCTCCCGCCCTCTCTCGTTTGAACAGCAGCAGTGACAGGTGAACACGATCTCTTGGCCTCTGCTCCCACAGCCGAAGAGCCCGGAGTGAAAGCTCCGGCAGGGCATCTTCAGCACGCAGTCAGCTTTGCAACTGTGACACATATATTGCTCTCGCTCCGCACTTTCCTACCTCAAAGTCCAATTGAATCCAAAATCTCTGTGCCCTTTCTCTGCTGGGCAGAAGCAGAGTAGAGCAGGAACCTTTAGCCAATGCTAAAAGAGCAGAAGAGACAGTCCAGAAAGTTCCCACTGATCATCTTCAGCGCACAGCGAGCTTTGCAACTCTGCAACACACATTGCTGTCACTCCTCCCTTTTTGCCTGAAAGACCAGCTGAATCCACCATCTCTGTGCCCGCTCTCTGCTGAGCAGCAACAGAGAGAGTAGAGCAGGAATTTTTAGACCTGCCTAAAACAGCAGAAGAGCCTTGAAAAAAATCTCCTGCTTGATCATGTTTTGCACACAGTGAGCTTTAAACTGTGACACAAACATTGCTGTCACTCCTCACTTTATCTCCTAAAAGTGCATTTGAATCCAAAGTTTCTGGTGCGCTCTCTCGTTTGGAGAGGAGGTGTGACAGGGGAGGAGCAGCGCTTGGACTCTAATACCACAGACGAAGGGCCAGCAGGGAAACTCCTGCAGGGCATCTTCAGCACACAGTGAGCTTTGCAACTCTGCAAAACACATTGCTGTAACTCCTCCTTCTCCTGCCTGGAAGACCAATTGATTCCAACATCTCTGTGCCCACTCTCTGCTGAGCAGCATCAGAGAGAGTAGAGCAGGAATGTTTAGACTGGGCTAAAACAGCAGAAGAGCCTTGCAAAAAAGCTCCTCCTGATCATGTTTAGCACACAGTGAGCTTTAAACTGTGACACAAACATTGCTGTCACTCTTCACTCTTTCTCCTAAAAGACCATTTCAATCCAAGAACTCCGTTGCCAGCACTCTGCTGAGCAGCAGAGTGAGCAGGAATGTCTGCAATCTGTAAGGCAGTGGAAGAGACAGGCTGAAGGCTGCTCTTGTGCTTCTTCAACACACTGAGCTTTACAACTTTGACACACACACTGTTGTCACGCCTCATTGTAGCTCCTAAAAGTGCATTTGAATCCAGCGTTTCTGGTCTCCACTCTCGTTTCCAGTGCAGCAGAGGCAGGTGAGCACGAGCGCTTGGAATCCGCTCCCAGTTCCGAAGGGCAGGGAGGGAAAGTCCTTGCAGATCATCTTCAGCGCACAGTGAGCTTTGCAACTCTGAAACACACATTGCTGTCACTCCTCACTTCATCTCCTAATAATCCGTTTGAATCCATGGTCTCTCCCGCCCTCTCTCGTTTGAACAGCAGCAGTGACAGGTGAACACGATCTCTTGGCCTCTGCTCCCACAGCCGAAGAGCCCGGAGTGAAAGCTCCGGCAGGGCATCTTCAGCACGCAGTCAGCTTTGCAACTGTGACACATATATTGCTCTCGCTCCGCACTTTCCTACCTCAAAGTCCAATTGAATCCAAAATCTCTGTGCCCTTTCTCTGCTGGGCAGAAGCAGAGTAGAGCAGGAACCTTTAGCCAATGCTAAAAGAGCAGAAGAGACAGTCCAGAAAGTTCCCACTGATCATCTTCAGCGCACAGCGAGCTTTGCAACTCTGCAACACACATTGCTGTCACTCCTCCCTTTTTGCCTGAAAGACCAGCTGAATCCACCATCTCTGTGCCCGCTCTCTGCTGAGCAGCAACAGAGAGAGTAGAGCAGGAATTTTTAGACCTGCCTAAAACAGCAGAAGAGCCTTGAAAAAAATCTCCTGCTTGATCATGTTTTGCACACAGTGAGCTTTAAACTGTGACACAAACATTGCTGTCACTCCTCACTTTATCTCCTAAAAGTGCATTTGAATCCAAAGTTTCTGGTGCGCTCTCTCGTTTCGAGAGGAGTTGTGACAGGGGAGGAGCAGCGCTTGGACTCTAATCCCACAGACGGAGGGCCAGCAGGGAAACTCCTGCAGGGCATCTTCAGCACACAGTGAGCTTTGCAACTCTGCAAAACACATTGCTGTAACTCCTCCTTTTCCTGCCTGGAAGACCTATTGATTCCAACATCTCTGTGCCCACTCTCTGCTGAGCAGCAACAGAGAGAGTAGAGCAGGAATGTTTAGACTGGGCTAAAACAGCAGAAGAGCCTTGCAAAAAAGCTCCTCCTGATCATGTTTAGCACACAGTGAGCTTTAAACTGTGACACAAACATTGCTGTCACTCTTCACTCTTTCTCCTAAAAGACCATTTCAATCCAAGAACTCCGTTGCCAGCACTCTGCTGAGCAGCAGAGTGAGCAGGAATGTCTGCAATCTGTAAGGCAGTGGAAGAGACAGGCTGAAGGCTGCTCTTGTGCTTCTTCAACACACTGAGCTTTACAACTGTGACACACACACTGTTGTCACTCCTCATTGTGGCTCCTAAAAGTGCATTTGAATCCAGCGTTTCTGGTCTCCACTCTCGTTTCCAGTGCAGCAGAGGCAGGTGAGCACGAGCGCTTGGAATCCGCTCCCAGTTCCGAAGGGCAGGGAGGGAAAGTCCTTGCAGATCATCTTCAGCGCACAGTGAGCTTTGCAACTCTGATACACACATTGCTGTCACTCCTCACTTCATCTCCTAATAATCCGTTTGAATCCATGGTCTCTCCCGCCCTCTCTCGTTTGAACAGCAGCAGTGACAGGTGAACACGATCTCTTGGCCTCTGCTCCCACAGCCGAAGAGCCCGGAGTGAAAGCTCCGGCAGGGCA
Source organism: Lathamus discolor (assembly GCF_037157495.1). Taxonomy (NCBI): domain Eukaryota; kingdom Metazoa; phylum Chordata; class Aves; order Psittaciformes; family Psittacidae; genus Lathamus; species Lathamus discolor. Next base: position 15,259,615 of record NC_088908.1, on the reverse strand, counting down.
TCTTCAGCACGCAGTCAGCTTTGCAACTGTGACACATATATTGCTCTCGCTCCGCACTTTCCTACCTCAAAGTCCAATTGAATCCAAAATCTCTGTGCCCTTTCTCTGCTGGGCAGAAGCAGAGTAGAGCAGGAACCTTTAGCCAATGCTAAAAGAGCAGAAGAGACAGTCCAGAAAGTTCCCACTGATCATCTTCAGCGCACAGCGAGCTTTGCAACTCTGCAACACACATTGCTGTCACTCCTCCCTTTTTGCCTGAAAGACCAGCTGAATCCACCATCTCTGTGCCCGCTCTCTGCTGAGCAGCAACAGAGAGAGTAGAGCAGGAATTTTTAGACCTGCCTAAAACAGCAGAAGAGCCTTGAAAAAAATCTCCTGCTTGATCATGTTTTGCACACAGTGAGCTTTAAACTGTGACACAAACATTGCTGTCACTCCTCACTTTATCTCCTAAAAGTGCATTTGAATCCAAAGTTTCTGGTGCGCTCTCTCGTTTGGAGAGGAGGTGTGACAGGGGAGGAGCAGCGCTTGGACTCTAATACCACAGACGAAGGGCCAGCAGGGAAACTCCTGCAGGGCATCTTCAGCACACAGTGAGCTTTGCAACTCTGCAAAACACATTGCTGTAACTCCTCCTTCTCCTGCCTGGAAGACCAATTGATTCCAACATCTCTGTGCCCACTCTCTGCTGAGCAGCATCAGAGAGAGTAGAGCAGGAATGTTTAGACTGGGCTAAAACAGCAGAAGAGCCTTGCAAAAAAGCTCCTCCTGATAATGTTTAGCACACAGTGAGCTTTAAACTGTGACACAAACATTGCTGTCACTCTTCACTCTTTCTCCTAAAAGACCATTTCAATCCAAGAACTCCGTTGCCAGCACTCTGCTGAGCAGCAGAGTGAGCAGGAATGTCTGCAATCTGTAAGGCAGTGGAAGAGACAGGCTGAAGGCTGCTCTTGTGCTTCTTCAACACACTGAGCTTTACAACTTTGACACACACACTGTTGTCACTCCTCATTGTAGCTCCTAAAAGTGCATTTGAATCCAGCGTTTCTGGTCTCCACTCTCGTTTCCAGTGCAGCAGAGGCAGGTGAGCACGAGCGCTTGGAATCCGCTCCCAGTTCCGAAGGGCAGGGAGGGAAAGTCCTTGCAGATCATCTTCAGCGCACAGTGAGCTTTGCAACTCTGAAACACACATTGCTGTCACTCCTCACTTCATCTCCTAATAATCCGTTTGAATCCATGGTCTCTCCCGCCCTCTCTCGTTTGAACAGCAGCAGTGACAGGTGAACACGATCTCTTGGCCTCTGCTCCCACAGCCGAAGAGCCCGGAGTGAAAGCTCCGGCAGGGCATCTTCAGCACGCAGTCAGCTTTGCAACTGTGACACATATATTGCTCTCGCTCCGCACTTTCCTACCTCAAAGTCCAATTGAATCCAAAATCTCTGTGCCCTTTCTCTGCTGGGCAGAAGCAGAGTAGAGCAGGAACCTTTAGCCAATGCTAAAAGAGCAGAAGAGACAGTCCAGAAAGTTCCCACTGATCATCTTCAGCGCACAGCGAGCTTTGCAACTCTGCAACACACATTGCTGTCACTCCTCCCTTTTTGCCTGAAAGACCAGCTGAATCCACCATCTCTGTGCCCGCTCTCTGCTGAGCAGCAACAGAGATAGTAGAGCAGGAATTTTTAGACCTGCCTAAAACAGCAGAAGAGCCTTGAAAAAAATCTCCTGCTTGATCATGTTTTGCACACAGTGAGCTTTAAACTGTGACACAAACATTGCTGTCACTCCTCACTTTATCTCCTAAAAGTGCATTTGAATCCAAAGTTTCTGGTGCGCTCTCTCGTTTCGAGAGGAGTTGTGACAGGGGAGGAGCAGCGCTTGGACTCTAATCCCACAGACGGAGGGCCAGCAGGGAAACTCCTGCAGGGCATCTTCAGCACACAGTGAGCATTGCAACTCTGCAAAACACATTGCTGTAACTCCTCCTTTTCCTGCCTGGAAGACCTATTGATTCCAACATCTCTGTGCCCACTCTCTGCTGAGCAGCAACAGAGAGAGTAGAGCAGGAATGTTTAGACTGGGCTAAAACAGCAGAAGAGCCTTGCAAAAAAGCTCCTCCTGATCATGTTTAGCACACAGTGAGCTTTAAACTGTGACACAAACATTGCTGTCACTCTTCACTCTTTCTCCTAAAAGACCATTTCAATCCAAGAACTCCGTTGCCAGCACTCTGCTGAGCAGCAGAGTGAGCAGGAATGTCTGCAATCTGTAAGGCAGTGGAAGAGACAGGCTGAAGGCTGCTCTTGTGCTTCTTCAACACACTGAGCTTTACAACTTTGACACACACACTGTTGTCACTCCTCATTGTAGCTCCTAAAAGTGCATTTGAATCCAGCGTTTCTGGTCTCCACTCTCGTTTCCAGTGCAGCAGAGGCAGGTGAGCACGAGCGCTTGGAATCCGCTCCCAGTTCCGAAGGGCAGGGAGGGAAAGTCCTTGCAGATCATCTTCAGCGCACAGTGAGCTTTGCAACTCTGAAACACACATTGCTGTCACTCCTCACTTCATCTCCTAATAATCCGTTTGAATCCATGGTCTCTCCCGCCCTCTCTCGTTTGAACAGCAGCAGTGACAGGTGAACACGATCTCTTGGCCTCTGCTCCCACAGCCGAAGAGCCCGGAGTGAAAGCTCCGGCAGGGCATCTTCAGCACGCAGTCAGCTTTGCAACTGTGACACATATATTGCTCTCGCTCCGCACTTTCCTACCTCAAAGTCCAATTGAATCCAAAATCTCTGTGCCCTTTCTCTGCTGGGCAGAAGCAGAGTAGAGCAGGAACCTTTAGCCAATGCTAAAAGAGCAGAAGAGACAGTCCAGAAAGTTCCCACTGATCATCTTCAGCGCACAGCGAGCTTTGCAACTCTGCAACACACATTGCTGTCACTCCTCCCTTTTTGCCTGAAAGACCAGCTGAATCCACCATCTCTGTGCCCGCTCTCTGCTGAGCAGCAACAGAGATAGTAGAGCAGGAATTTTTAGACCTGCCTAAAACAGCAGAAGAGCCTTGAAAAAAATCTCCTGCTTGATCATGTTTTGCACACAGTGAGCTTTAAACTGTGACACAAACATTGCTGTCACTCCTCACTTTATCTCCTAAAAGTGCATTTGAATCCAAAGTTTCTGGTGCGCTCTCTCGTTTCGAGAGGAGTTGTGACAGGGGAGGAGCAGCGCTTGGACGCTAATACCACAGACGAAGGGCCAGCAGGGAAACTCCTGCAGGGCATCTTCAGCACACAGTGAGCTTTGCAACTCTGCAAAACACATTGCTGTAACTCCTCCTTCTCCTGCCTGGAAGACCAATTGATTCCAACATCTCTGTGCCCACTCTCTGCTGAGCAGCATCAGAGAGAGTAGAGCAGGAATGTTTAGACTGGGCTAAAACAGCAGAAGAGCCTTGCAAAAAAGCTCCTCCTGATAATGTTTAGCACACAGTGAGCTTTAAACTGTGACACAAACATTGCTGTCACTCTTCACTCTTTCTCCTAAAAGACCATTTCAATCCAAGAACTCCGTTGCCAGCACTCTGCTGAGCAGCAGAGTGAGCAGGAATGTCTGCAATCTGTAAGGCAGTGGAAGAGACAGGCTGAAGGCTGCTCTTGTGCTTCTTCAACACACTGAGCTTTACAACTTTGACACACACACTGTTGTCACTCCTCATTGTAGCTCCTAAAAGTGCATTTGAATCCAGCGTTTCTGGTCTCCACTCTCGTTTCCAGTGCAGCAGAGGCAGGTGAGCACGAGCGCTTGGAATCCGCTCCCAGTTCCGAAGGGCAGGGAGGGAAAGTCCTTGCAGATCATCTTCAGCGCACAGTGAGCTTTGCAACTCTGAAACACACATTGCTGTCACTCCTCACTTCATCTCCTAATAATCCGTTTGAATCCATGGTCTCTCCCGCCCTCTCTCGTTTGAACAGCAGCAGTGACAGGTGAACACGATCTCTTGGCCTCTGCTCCCACAGCCGAAGAGCCCGGAGTGAAAGCTCCGGCAGGGCATCTTCAGCACGCAGTCAGCTTTGCAACTGTGACACATATATTGCTCTCGCTCCGCACTTTCCTACCTCAAAGTCCAATTGAATCCAAAATCTCTGTGCCCTTTCTCTGCTGGGCAGAAGCAGAGTAGAGCAGGAACCTTTAGCCAATGCTAAAAGAGCAGAAGAGACAGTCCAGAAAGTTCCCACTGATCATCTTCAGCGCACAGCGAGCTTTGCAACTCTGCAACACACATTGCTGTCACTCCTCCCTTTTTGCCTGAAAGACCAGCTGAATCCACCATCTCTGTGCCCGCTCTCTGCTGAGCAGCAACAGAGAGAGTAGAGCAGGAATTTTTAGACCTGCCTAAAACAGCAGAAGAGCCTTGAAAAAAATCTCCTGCTTGATCATGTTTTGCACACAGTGAGCTTTAAACTGTGACACAAACATTGCTGTCACTCCTCACTTTATCTCCTAAAAGTGCATTTGAATCCAAAGTTTCTTGTGCGCTCTCTCGTTTCGAGAGGAGTTGTGACAGGGGAGGAGCAGCGCTTGGACTCTAATACCACAGACGAAGGGCCAGCAGGGAAACTCCTGCAGGGCATCTTCAGCACACAGTGAGCTTTGCAACTCTGCAAAACACATTGCTGTAACTCCTCCTTCTCCTGCCTGGAAGACCAATTGATTCCAACATCTCTGTGCCCACTCTCTGCTGAGCAGCATCAGAGAGAGTAGAGCAGGAATGTTTAGACTGGGCTAAAACAGCAGAAGAGCCTTGCAAAAAAGCTCCTCCTGATCATGTTTAGCACACAGTGAGCTTTAAACTGTGACACAAACATTGCTGTCACTCTTCACTCTTTCTCCTAAAAGACCATTTCAATCCAAGAACTCCGTTGCCAGCACTCTGCTGAGCAGCAGAGTGAGCAGGAATGTCTGCAATCTGTAAGGCAGTGGAAGAGACAGGCTGAAGGCTGCTCTTGTGCTTCTTCAACACACTGAGCTTTACAACTTTGACACACACACTGTTGTCACTCCTCATTGTAGCTCCTAAAAGTGCATTTGAATCCAGCGTTTCTGGTCTCCACTCTCGTTTCCAGTGCAGCAGAGGCAGGTGAGCACGAGCGCTTGGAATCCGCTCCCAGTTCCGAAGGGCAGGGAGGGAAAGTCCTTGCAGATCATCTTCAGCGCACAGTGAGCTTTGCAACTCTGAAACACACATTGCTGTCACTCCTCACTTCATCTCCTAATAATCCGTTTGAATCCATGGTCTCTCCCGCCCTCTCTCGTTTGAACAGCAGCAGTGACAGGTGAACACGATCTCTTGGCCTCTGCTCCCACAGCCGAAGAGCCCGGAGTGAAAGCTCCGGCAGGGCATCTTCAGCACGCAGTCAGCTTTGCAACTGTGACACATATATTGCTCTCGCTCCGCACTTTCCTACCTCAAAGTCCAATTGAATCCAAAATCTCTGTGCCCTTTCTCTGCTGGGCAGAAGCAGAGTAGAGCAGGAACCTTTAGCCAATGCTAAAAGAGCAGAAGAGACAGTCCAGAAAGTTCCCACTGATCATCTTCAGCGCACAGCGAGCTTTGCAACTCTGCAACACACATTGCTGTCACTCCTCCCTTTTTGCCTGAAAGACCAGCTGAATCCACCATCTCTGTGCCCGCTCTCTGCTGAGCAGCAACAGAGAGAGTAGAGCAGGAATTTTTAGACCTGCCTAAAACAGCAGAAGAGCCTTGAAAAAAATCTCCTGCTTGATCATGTTTTGCACACAGTGAGCTTTAAACTGTGACACAAACATTGCTGTCACTCCTCACTTTATCTCCTAAAAGTGCATTTGAATCCAAAGTTTCTGGTGCGCTCTCTCGTTTGGAGAGGAGGTGTGACAGGGGAGGAGCAGCGCTTGGACTCTAATCCCACAGACGGAGGGCCAGCAGGGAAACTCCTGCAGGGCATCTTCAGCACACAGTGAGCTTTGCAACTCTGCAAAACACATTGCTGTAACTCCTCCTTCTCCTGCCTGGAAGACCAATTGATTCCAACATCTCTGTGCCCACTCTCTGCTGAGCAGCATCAGAGAGAGTAGAGCAGGAATGTTTAGACTGGGCTAAAACAGCAGAAGAGCCTTGCAAAAAAGCTCCTCCTGATCATGTTTAGCACACAGTGAGCTTTAAACTGTGACACAAACATTGCTGTCACTCTTCACTCTTTCTCCTAAAAGACCATTTCAATCCAAGAACTCCGTTGCCAGCACTCTGCTGAGCAGCAGAGTGAGCAGGAATGTCTGCAATCTGTAAGGCAGTGGAAGAGACAGGCTGAAGGCTGCTCTTGTGCTTCTTCAACACACTGAGCTTTACAACTTTGACACACACACTGTTGTCACTCCTCATTGTAGCTCCTAAAAGTGCATTTGAATCCAGCGTTTCTGGTCTCCACTCTCGTTTCCAGTGCAGCAGAGGCAGGTGAGCACGAGCGCTTGGAATCCGCTCCCAGTTCCGAAGGGCAGGGAGGGAAAGTCCTTGCAGATCATCTTCAGCGCACAGTGAGCTTTGCAACTCTGAAACACACATTGCTGTCACTCCTCACTTCATCTCCTAATAATCCGTTTGAATCCATGGTCTCTCCCGCCCTCTCTCGTTTGAACAGCAGCAGTGACAGGTGAACACGATCTCTTGGCCTCTGCTCCCACAGCCGAAGAGCCCGGAGTGAAAGCTCCGGCAGGGCATCTTCAGCACGCAGTCAGCTTTGCAACTGTGACACATATATTGCTCTCGCTCCGCACTTTCCTACCTCAAAGTCCAATTGAATCCAAAATCTCTGTGCCCTTTCTCTGCTGGGCAGAAGCAGAGTAGAGCAGGAACCTTTAGCCAATGCTAAAAGAGCAGAAGAGACAGTCCAGAAAGTTCCCACTGATCATCTTCAGCGCACAGCGAGCTTTGCAACTCTGCAACACACATTGCTGTCACTCCTCCCTTTTTGCCTGAAAGACCAGCTGAATCCACCATCTCTGTGCCCGCTCTCTGCTGAGCAGCAACAGAGATAGTAGAGCAGGAATTTTTAGACCTGCCTAAAACAGCAGAAGAGCCTTGAAAAAAATCTCCTGCTTGATCATGTTTTGCACACAGTGAGCTTTAAACTGTGACACAAACATTGCTGTCACTCCTCACTTTATCTCCTAAAAGTGCATTTGAATCCAAAGTTTCTGGTGCGCTCTCTCGTTTGGAGAGGAGTTGTGACAGGGGAGGAGCAGCGCTTGGACTCTAATCCCACAGACGAAGGGCCAGCAGGGAAACTCCTGCAGGGCATCTTCAGCACACAGTGAGCTTTGCAATTCTGCAACACACATTGCTGTAACTCCTCCTTTTCCTGCCTGGAAGACCTATTGATTCCAACATCTCTGTGCCCACTCTCTGCTGAGCAGCAACAGAGAGAAGGAATGTTTAGACTGGGCTAAAACAGCAGAAGAGCCTTGCAAAAAAGCTCCTCCTGATCATGTTTAGCACACAGTGAGCTTTAAACTGTGACACAAACATTGCTGTCACTCTTCACTCTTTCTCCTAAAAGACCATTTCAATCCAAGAACTCCGTTGCCAGCACTCTGCTGAGCAGCAGAGTGAGCAGGAATGTCTGCAATCTGTAAGGCAGTGGAAGAGACAGGCCTGAAGGCTGCTCTTGTGCTTCTTCAACACACTGAGCTTTACAACTGTGACACACACACTGTTGTCACTCCTCATTGTAGCTCCTAAAAGTGCATTTGAATCCAGCGTTTCTGGTCTCCCCTCTCGTTTCAAGAGCAGCAGAGGAAGGTGAGCACGAGCGCTTGGAATCCGCTCCCAGTTCCGAAGGGCAGGGAGGGAAAGTCCTTGCAGATCATCTTCAGCGCACAGTGAGCTTTGCAACTCTGAAACACACATTGCTGTCACTCCTCACTTCATCTCCTAATAATCCGTTTGAATCCATGGTCTCTCCCGCCCTCTCTCGTTTGAACAGCAGCAGTGACAGGTGAACACGATCTCTTGGCCTCTGCTCCCACAGCCGAAGAGCCCGGAGTGAAAGCTCCGGCAGGGCATCTTCAGCACGCAGTCAGCTTTGCAACTGTGACACATATATTGCTCTCGCTCCGCACTTTCCTACCTCAAAGTCCAATTGAATCCAAAATCTCTGTGCCCTTTCTCTGCTGGGCAGAAGCAGAGTAGAGCAGGAACCTTTAGCCAATGCTAAAAGAGCAGAAGAGACAGTCCAGAAAGTTCCCACTGATCATCTTCAGCGCACAGCGAGCTTTGCAACTCTGCAACACACATTGCTGTCACTCCTCCCTTTTTGCCTGAAAGACCAGCTGAATCCACCATCTCTGTGCCCGCTCTCTGCTGAGCAGCAACAGAGAGAGTAGAGCAGGAATTTTTAGACCTGCCTAAAACAGCAGAAGAGCCTTGAAAAAAATCTCCTGCTTGATCATGTTTTGCACACAGTGAGCTTTAAACTGTGACACAAACATTGCTGTCACTCCTCACTTTATCTCCTAAAAGTGCATTTGAATCCAAAGTTTCTTGTGCGCTCTCTCGTTTCGAGAGGAGTTGTGACAGGGGAGGAGCAGCGCTTGGACTCTAATACCACAGACGAAGGGCCAGCAGGGAAACTCCTGCAGGGCATCTTCAGCACACAGTGAGCTTTGCAACTCTGCAAAACACATTGCTGTAACTCCTCCTTCTCCTGCCTGGAAGACCAATTGATTCCAACATCTCTGTGCCCACTCTCTGCTGAGCAGCATCAGAGAGAGTAGAGCAGGAATGTTTAGACTGGGCTAAAACAGCAGAAGAGCCTTGCAAAAAAGCTCCTCCTGATCATGTTTAGCACACAGTGAGCTTTAAACTGTGACACAAACATTGCTGTCACTCTTCACTCTTTCTCCTAAAAGACCATTTCAATCCAAGAACTCCGTTGCCAGCACTCTGCTGAGCAGCAGAGTGAGCAGGAATGTCTGCAATCTGTAAGGCAGTGGAAGAGACAGGCTGAAGGCTGCTCTTGTGCTTCTTCAACACACTGAGCTTTACAACTTTGACACACACACTGTTGTCACTCCTCATTGTAGCTCCTAAAAGTGCATTTGAATCCAGCGTTTCTGGTCTCCACTCTCGTTTCCAGTGCAGCAGAGGCAGGTGAGCACGAGCGCTTGGAATCCGCTCCCAGTTCCGAAGGGCAGGGAGGGAAAGTCCTTGCAGATCATCTTCAGCGCACAGTGAGCTTTGCAACTCTGAAACACACATTGCTGTCACTCCTCACTTCATCTCCTAATAATCCGTTTGAATCCATGGTCTCTCCCGCCCTCTCTCGTTTGAACAGCAGCAGTGACAGGTGAACACGATCTCTTGGCCTCTGCTCCCACAGCCGAAGAGCCCGGAGTGAAAGCTCCGGCAGGGCATCTTCAGCACGCAGTCAGCTTTGCAACTGTGACACATATATTGCTCTCGCTCCGCACTTTCCTACCTCAAAGTCCAATTGAATCCAAAATCTCTGTGCCCTTTCTCTGCTGGGCAGAAGCAGAGTAGAGCAGGAACCTTTAGCCAATGCTAAAAGAGCAGAAGAGACAGTCCAGAAAGTTCCCACTGATCATCTTCTGCGCACAGCGAGCTTTGCAACTCTGCAACACACATTGCTGTCACTCCTCCCTTTTTGCCTGAAAGACCAGCTGAATCCACCATCTCTGTGCCCGCTCTCTGCTGAGAAGCAACAGAGAGAGTAGAGCAGGAATTTTTAGACCTGCCTAAAACAGCAGAAGAGCCTTGAAAAAAATCTCCTGCTTGATCATGTTTTGCACACAGTGAGCTTTAAACTGTGACACAAACATTGCTGTCACTCCTCACTTTATCTCCTAAAAGTGCATTTGAATCCAAAGTTTCTTGTGCGCTCTCTCGTTTCGAGAGGAGTTGTGACAGGGGAGGAGCAGCGCTTGGACTCTAATACCACAGACGAAGGGCCAGCAGGGAAACTCCTGCAGGGCATCTTCAGCACACAGTGAGCTTTGCAACTCTGCAAAACACATTGCTGTAACTCCTCCTTCTCCTGCCTGGAAGACCAATTGATTCCAACATCTCTGTGCCCACTCTCTGCTGAGCAGCATCAGAGAGAGTAGAGCAGGAATGTTTAGACTGGGCTAAAACAGCAGAAGAGCCTTGCAAAAAAGCTCCTCCTGATCATGTTTAGCACACAGTGAGCTTTAAACTGTGACACAAACATTGCTGTCACTCTTCACTCTTTCTCCTAAAAGACCATTTCAATCCAAGAACTCCGTTGCCAGCACTCTGCTGAGCAGCAGAGTGAGCAGGAATGTCTGCAATCTGTAAGGCAGTGGAAGAGACAGGCTGAAGGCTGCTCTTGTGCTTCTTCAACACACTGAGCTTTACAACTTTGACACACACACTGTTGTCACTCCTCATTGTAGCTCCTAAAAGTGCATTTGAATCCAGCGTTTCTGGTCTCCACTCTCGTTTCCAGTGCAGCAGAGGCAGGTGAGCACGAGCGCTTGGAATCCGCTCCCAGTTCCGAAGGGCAGGGAGGGAAAGTCCTTGCAGATCATCTTCAGCGCACAGTGAGCTTTGCAACTCTGAAACACACATTGCTGTCACTCCTCACTTCATCTCCTAATAATCCGTTTGAATCCATGGTCTCTCCCGCCCTCTCTCGTTTGAACAGCAGCAGTGACAGGTGAACACGATCTCTTGGCCTCTGCTCCCACAGCCGAAGAGCCCAGAGTGAAAGCTCCGGCAGGGCATCTTCAGCACGCAGTCAGCTTTGCAACTGTGACACATATATTGCTCTCGCTCCGCACTTTCCTACCTCAAAGTCCAATTGAATCCAAAATCTCTGTGCCCTTTCTCTGCTGGGCAGAAGCAGAGTAGAGCAGGAACCTTTAGCCAATGCTAAAAGAGCAGAAGAGACAGTCCAGAAAGTTCCCACTGATCATCTTCAGCGCACAGCGAGCTTTGCAACTCTGCAACACACATTGCTGTCACTCCTCCCTTTTTGCCTGAAAGACCAGCTGAATCCACCATCTCTGTGCCCGCTCTCTGCTGAGCAGCAACAGAGATAGTAGAGCAGGAATTTTTAGACCTGCCTAAAACAGCAGAAGAGCCTTGAAAAAAATCTCCTGCTTGATCATGTTTTGCACACAGTGAGCTTTAAACTGTGACACAAACATTGCTGTCACTCCTCACTTTATCTCCTAAAAGTGCATTTGAATCCAAAGTTTCTGGTGCGCTCTCTCGTTTGGAGAGGAGTTGTGACAGTGGAGGAGCAGCGCTTGGACTCTAATCCCACAGACGAAGGGCCAGCAGGGAAACTCCTGCAGGGCATCTTCAGCACACAGTGAGCTTTGCAACTCTGCAACACACATTGCTGTAACTCCTCCTTCTCCTGCCTGGAAGACCAATTGATTCCAACATCTCTGTGCCCACTCTCTGCTGAGCAGCATCAGAGAGAGTAGAGCAGGAATGTTTAGACTGGGCTAAAACAGCAGAAGAGCCTTGCAAAAAAGCTCCTCCTGATCATGTTTAGCACACAGTGAGCTTTAAACTGTGACACAAACATTGCTGTCACTCTTCACTCTTTCTCCTAAAAGACCATTTCAATCCAAGAACTCCGTTGCCAGCACTCTGCTGAGCAGCAGAGTGAGCAGGAATGTCTGCAATCTGTAAGGCAGTGGAAGAGACAGGCTGAAGGCTGCTCTTGTGCTTCTTCAACACACTGAGCTTTACAACTGTGACACACACACTGTTGTCACTCCTCATTGTAGCTCCTAAAAGTGCATTTGAATCCAGCGTTTCTGGTCTCCACTCTCGTTTCCAGTGCAGCAGAGGCAGGTGAGCACGAGCGCTTGGAATCCGCTCCCAGTTCCGAAGGGCAGGGAGGGAAAGTCCTTGCAGATCATCTTCAGCGCACAGTGAGCTTTGCAACTCTGAAACACACATTGCTGTCACTCCTCACTTCATCTCCTAATAATCCGTTTGAATCCATGGTCTCTCCCGCCCTCTCTCGTTTGAACAGCAGCAGTGACAGGTGAACACGATCTCTTGGCCTCTGCTCCCACAGCCGAAGAGCCCGGAGTGAAAGCTCCGGCAGGGCATCTTCAGCACGCAGTCAGCTTTGCAACTGTGACACATATATTGCTCTCGCTCCGCACTTTCCTACCTCAAAGTCCAATTGAATCCAAAATCTCTGTGCCCTTTCTCTGCTGGGCAGAAGCAGAGTAGAGCAGGAACCTTTAGCCAATGCTAAAAGAGCAGAAGAGACAGTCCAGAAAGTTCCCACTGATCATCTTCAGCGCACAGCGAGCTTTGCAACTCTGCAACACACATTGCTGTCACTCCTCCCTTTTTGCCTGAAAGACCAGCTGAATCCACCATCTCTGTGCCCGCTCTCTGCTGAGCAGCAACAGAGAGAGTAGAGCAGGAATTTTTAGACCTGCCTAAAACAGCAGAAGAGCCTTGAAAAAAATCTCCTGCTTGATCATGTTTTGCACACAGTGAGCTTTAAACTGTGACACAAACATTGCTGTCACTCCTCACTTTATCTCCTAAAAGTGCATTTGAATCCAAAGTTTCTGGTGCGCTCTCTCGTTTGGAGAGGAGGTGTGACAGGGGAGGAGCAGCGCTTGGACTCTAATCCCACAGACGGAGGGCCAGCAGGGAAACTCCTGCAGGGCATCTTCAGCACACAGTGAGCTTTGCAACTCTGCAAAACACATTGCTGTAACTCCTCCTTCTCCTGCCTGGAAGACCAATTGATTCCAACATCTCTGTGCCCACTCTCTGCTGAGCAGCATCAGAGAGAGTAGAGCAGGAATGTTTAGACTGGGCTAAAACAGCAGAAGAGCCTTGCAAAAAAGCTCCTCCTGATCATGTTTAGCACACAGTGAGCTTTAAACTGTGACACAAACATTGCTGTCACTCTTCACTCTTTCTCCTAAAAGACCATTTCAATCCAAGAACTCCGTTGCCAGCACTCTGCTGAGCAGCAGAGTGAGCAGGAATGTCTGCAATCTGTAAGGCAGTGGAAGAGACAGGCTGAAGGCTGCTCTTGTGCTTCTTCAACACACTGAGCTTTACAACTTTGACACACACACTGTTGTCACTCCTCATTGTAGCTCCTAAAAGTGCATTTGAATCCAGCGTTTCTGGTCTCCACTCTCGTTTCCAGTGCAGCAGAGGCAGGTGAGCACGAGCGCTTGGAATCCGCTCCCAGTTCCGAAGGGCAGGGAGGGAAAGTCCTTGCAGATCATCTTCAGCGCACAGTGAGCTTTGCAACTCTGAAACACACATTGCTGTCACTCCTCACTTCATCTCCTAATAATCCGTTTGAATCCATGGTCTCTCCCGCCCTCTCTCGTTTGAACAGCAGCAGTGACAGGTGAACACGATCTCTTGGCCTCTGCTCCCACAGCCGAAGAGCCCAGAGTGAAAGCTCCGGCAGGGCATCTTCAGCACGCAGTCAGCTTTGCAACTGTGACACATATATTGCTCTCGCTCCGCACTTTCCTACCTCAAAGTCCAATTGAATCCAAAATCTCTGTGCCCTTTCTCTGCTGGGCAGAAGCAGAGTAGAGCAGGAACCTTTAGCCAATGCTAAAAGAGCAGAAGAGACAGTCCAGAAAGTTCCCACTGATCATCTTCAGCGCACAGCGAGCTTTGCAACTCTGCAACACACATTGCTGTCACTCCTCCCTTTTTGCCTGAAAGACCAGCTGAATCCACCATCTCTGTGCCCGCTCTCTGCTGAGCAGCAACAGAGATAGTAGAGCAGGAATTTTTAGACCTGCCTAAAACAGCAGAAGAGCCTTGAAAAAAATCTCCTGCTTGATCATGTTTTGCACACAGTGAGCTTTAAACTGTGACACAAACATTGCTGTCACTCCTCACTTTATCTCCTAAAAGTGCATTTGAATCCAAAGTTTCTGGTGCACTCTCTCGTTTGGAGAGGAGTTGTGACAGTGGAGGAGCAGCGCTTGGACTCTAATCCCACAGACGAAGGGCCAGCAGGGAAACTCCTGCAGGGCATCTTCAGCACACAGTGAGCTTTGCAACTCTGCAACACACATTGCTGTAACTCCTCCTTCTCCTGCCTGGAAGACCAATTGATTCCAACATCTCTGTGCCCACTCTCTGCTGAGCAGCATCAGAGAGAGTAGAGCAGGAATGTTTAGACTGGGCTAAAACAGCAGAAGAGCCTTGCAAAAAAGCTCCTCCTGATCATGTTTAGCACACAGTGAGCTTTAAACTGTGACACAAACATTGCTGTCACTCTTCACTCTTTCTCCTAAAAGACCATTTCAATCCAAGAACTCCGTTGCCAGCACTCTGCTGAGCAGCAGAGTGAGCAGGAATGTCTGCAATCTGTAAGGCAGTGGAAGAGACAGGCTGAAGGCTGCTCTTGTGCTTCTTCAACACACTGAGCTTTACAACTGTGACACACACACTGTTGTCACTCCTCATTGTAGCTCCTAAAAGTGCATTTGAATCCAGCGTTTCTGGTCTCCACTCTCGTTTCCAGTGCAGCAGAGGCAGGTGAGCACGAGCGCTTGGAATCCGCTCCCAGTTCCGAAGGGCAGGGAGGGAAAGTCCTTGCAGATCATCTTCAGCGCACAGTGAGCTTTGCAACTCTGAAACACACATTGCTGTCACTCCTCACTTCATCTCCTAATAATCCGTTTGAATCCATGGTCTCTCCCGCCCTCTCTCGTTTGAACAGCAGCAGTGACAGGTGAACACGATCTCTTGGCCTCTGCTCCCACAGCCGAAGAGCCCGGAGTGAAAGCTCCGGCAGGGCATCTTCAGCACGCAGTCAGCTTTGCAACTGTGACACATATATTGCTCTCGCTCCGCACTTTCCTACCTCAAAGTCCAATTGAATCCAAAATCTCTGTGCCCTTTCTCTGCTGGGCAGAAGCAGAGTAGAGCAGGAACCTTTAGCCAATGCTAAAAGAGCAGAAGAGACAGTCCAGAAAGTTCCCACTGATCATCTTCAGCGCACAGCGAGCTTTGCAACTCTGCAACACACATTGCTGTCACTCCTCCCTTTTTGCCTGAAAGACCAGCTGAATCCACCATCTCTGTGCCCGCTCTCTGCTGAGCAGCAACAGAGAGAGTAGAGCAGGAATTTTTAGACCTGCCTAAAACAGCAGAAGAGCCTTGAAAAAAATCTCCTGCTTGATCATGTTTTGCACACAGTGAGCTTTAAACTGTGACACAAACATTGCTGTCACTCCTCACTTTATCTCCTAAAAGTGCATTTGAATCCAAAGTTTCTGGTGCGCTCTCTCGTTTGGAGAGGAGGTGTGACAGGGGAGGAGCAGCGCTTGGACTCTAATCCCACAGACGGAGGGCCAGCAGGGAAACTCCTGCAGGGCATCTTCAGCACACAGTGAGCTTTGCAACTCTGCAAAACACATTGCTGTAACTCCTCCTTCTCCTGCCTGGAAGACCAATTGATTCCAACATCTCTGTGCCCACTCTCTGCTGAGCAGCATCAGAGAGAGTAGAGCAGGAATGTTTAGACTGGGCTAAAACAGCAGAAGAGCCTTGCAAAAAAGCTCCTCCTGATCATGTTTAGCACACAGTGAGCTTTAAACTGTGACACAAACATTGCTGTCACTCTTCACTCTTTCTCCTAAAAGACCATTTCAATCCAAGAACTCCGTTGCCAGCACTCTGCTGAGCAGCAGAGTGAGCAGGAATGTCTGCAATCTGTAAGGCAGTGGAAGAGACAGGCTGAAGGCTGCTCTTGTGCTTCTTCAACACACTGAGCTTTACAACTTTGACACACACACTGTTGTCACTCCTCATTGTAGCTCCTAAAAGTGCATTTGAATCCAGCGTTTCTGGTCTCCACTCTCGTTTCCAGTGCAGCAGAGGCAGGTGAGCACGAGCGCTTGGAATCCGCTCCCAGTTCCGAAGGGCAGGGAGGGAAAGTCCTTGCAGATCATCTTCAGCGCACAGTGAGCTTTGCAACTCTGAAACACACATTGCTGTCACTCCTCACTTCATCTCCTAATAATCCGTTTGAATCCATGGTCTCTCCCGCCCTCTCTCGTTTGAACAGCAGCAGTGACAGGTGAACACGATCTCTTGGCCTCTGCTCCCACAGCCGAAGAGCCCAGAGTGAAAGCTCCGGCAGGGCATCTTCAGCACGCAGTCAGCTTTGCAACTGTGACACATATATTGCTCTCGCTCCGCACTTTCCTACCTCAAAGTCCAATTGAATCCAAAATCTCTGTGCCCTTTCTCTGCTGGGCAGAAGCAGAGTAGAGCAGGAACCTTTAGCCAATGCTAAAAGAGCAGAAGAGACAGTCCAGAAAGTTCCCACTGATCATCTTCAGCGCACAGCGAGCTTTGCAACTCTGCAACACACATTGCTGTCACTCCTCCCTTTTTGCCTGAAAGACCAGCTGAATCCACCATCTCTGTGCCCGCTCTCTGCTGAGCAGCAACAGAGATAGTAGAGCAGGAATTTTTAGACCTGCCTAAAACAGCAGAAGAGCCTTGAAAAAAATCTCCTGCTTGATCATGTTTTGCACACAGTGAGCTTTAAACTGTGACACAAACATTGCTGTCACTCCTCACTTTATCTCCTAAAAGTGCATTTGAATCCAAAGTTTCTGGTGCGCTCTCTCGTTTGGAGAGGAGTTGTGACAGTGGAGGAGCAGCGCTTGGACTCTAATCCCACAGACGAAGGGCCAGCAGGGAAACTCCTGCAGGGCATCTTCAGCACACAGTGAGCTTTGCAATTCTGCAACACACATTGCTGTAACTCCTCCTTTTCCTGCCTGGAAGACCAATTGATTCCAACATCTCTGTGCCCACTCTCTGCTGAGCAGCAACAGAGAGAAGGAATGTTTAGACTGGGCTAAAACAGCAGAAGAGCCTTGCAAAAAAGCTCCTCCTGATCATGTTTAGCACACAGTGAGCTTTAAACTGTGACACAAACATTGCTGTCACTCTTCACTCTTTCTCCTAAAAGACCATTTCAATCCAAGAACTCCGTTGCCAGCACTCTGCTGAGCAGCAGAGTGAGCAGGAATGTCTGCAATCTGTAAGGCAGTGGAAGAGACAGGCCTGAAGGCTGCTCTTGTGCTTCTTCAACACACTGAGCTTTACAACTGTGACACACACACTGTTGTCACTCCTCATTGTAGCTCCTAAAAGTGCATTTGAATCCAGCGTTTCTGGTCTCCCCTCTCGTTTCAAGAGCAGCAGAGGAAGGTGAGCACGAGCGCTTGGAATCCGCTCCCAGTTCCGAAGGGCAGGGAGGGAAAGTCCTTGCAGATCATCTTCAGCGCACAGTGAGCTTTGCAACTCTGAAACACACATTGCTGTCACTCCTCACTTCATCTCCTAATAATCCGTTTGAATCCATGGTCTCTCCCGCCCTCTCTCGTTTGAACAGCAGCAGTGACAGGTGAACACGATCTCTTGGCCTCTGCTCCCACAGCCGAAGAGCCCGGAGTGAAAGCTCCGGCAGGGCATCTTCAGCACGCAGTCAGCTTTGCAACTGTGACACATATATTGCTCTCGCTCCGCACTTTCCTACCTCAAAGTCCAATTGAATCCAAAATCTCTGTGCCCTTTCTCTGCTGGGCAGAAGCAGAGTAGAGCAGGAACCTTTAGCCAATGCTAAAAGAGCAGAAGAGACAGTCCAGAAAGTTCCCACTGATCATCTTCTGCGCACAGCGAGCTTTGCAACTCTGCAACACACATTGCTGTCACTCCTCCCTTTTTGCCTGAAAGACCAGCTGAATCCACCATCTCTGTGCCCGCTCTCTGCTGAGCAGCAACAGAGAGAGTAGAGCAGGAATTTTTAGACCTGCCTAAAACAGCAGAAGAGCCTTGAAAAAAATCTCCTGCTTGATCATGTTTTGCACACAGTGAGCTTTAAACTGTGACACAAACATTGCTGTCACTCCTCACTTTATCTCCTAAAAGTGCATTTGAATCCAAAGTTTCTGGTGCGCTCTCTCGTTTCGAGAGGAGTTGTGACAGGGGAGGAGCAGCGCTTGGACTCTAATACCACAGACGAAGGGCCAGCAGGGAAACTCCTGCAGGGCATCTTCAGCACACAGTGAGCTTTGCAACTCTGCAAAACACATTGCTGTAACTCCTCCTTCTCCTGCCTGGAAGACCAATTGATTCCAACATCTCTGTGCCCACTCTCTGCTGAGCAGCATCAGAGAGAGTAGAGCAGGAATGTTTAGACTGGGCTAAAACAGCAGAAGAGCCTTGCAAAAAAGCTCCTCCTGATCATGTTTAGCACACAGTGAGCTTTAAACTGTGACACAAACATTGCTGTCACTCTTCACTCTTTCTCCTAAAAGACCATTTCAATCCAAGAACTCCGTTGCCAGCACTCTGCTGAGCAGCAGAGTGAGCAGGAATGTCTGCAATCTGTAAGGCAGTGGAAGAGACAGGCTGAAGGCTGCTCTTGTGCTTCTTCAACACACTGAGCTTTACAACTTTGACACACACACTGTTGTCACTCCTCATTGTAGCTCCTAAAAGTGCATTTGAATCCAGCGTTTCTGGTCTCCACTCTCGTTTCCAGTGCAGCAGAGGCAGGTGAGCACGAGCGCTTGGAATCCGCTCCCAGTTCCGAAGGGCAGGGAGGGAAAGTCCTTGCAGATCATCTTCAGCGCACAGTGAGCTTTGCAACTCTGAAACACACATTGCTGTCACTCCTCACTTCATCTCCTAATAATCCGTTTGAATCCATGGTCTCTCCCGCCCTCTCTCGTTTGAACAGCAGCAGTGACAGGTGAACACGATCTCTTGGCCTCTGCTCCCACAGCCGAAGAGCCCGGAGTGAAAGCTCCGGCAGGGCATCTTCAGCACGCAGTCAGCTTTGCAACTGTGACACATATATTGCTCTCGCTCCGCACTTTCCTACCTCAAAGTCCAATTGAATCCAAAATCTCTGTGCCCTTTCTCTGCTGGGCAGAAGCAGAGTAGAGCAGGAACCTTTAGCCAATGCTAAAAGAGCAGAAGAGACAGTCCAGAAAGTTCCCACTGATCATCTTCTGCGCACAGCGAGCTTTGCAACTCTGCAACACACATTGCTGTCACTCCTCCCTTTTTGCCTGAAAGACCAGCTGAATCCACCATCTCTGTGCCCGCTCTCTGCTGAGCAGCAACAGAGAGAGTAGAGCAGGAATTTTTAGACCTGCCTAAAACAGCAGAAGAGCCTTGAAAAAAATCTCCTGCTTGATCATGTTTTGCACACAGTGAGCTTTAAACTGTGACACAAACATTGCTGTCACTCCTCACTTTATCTCCTAAAAGTGCATTTGAATCCAAAGTTTCTTGTGCGCTCTCTCGTTTCGAGAGGAGTTGTGACAGGGGAGGAGCAGCGCTTGGACTCTAATACCACAGACGAAGGGCCAGCAGGGAAACTCCTGCAGGGCATCTTCAGCACACAGTGAGCTTTGCAACTCTGCAAAACACATTGCTGTAACTCCTCCTTCTCCTGCCTGGAAGACCAATTGATTCCAACATCTCTGTGCCCACTCTCTGCTGAGCAGCATCAGAGAGAGTAGAGCAGGAATGTTTAGACTGGGCTAAAACAGCAGAAGAGCCTTGCAAAAAAGCTCCTCCTGATCATGTTTAGCACACAGTGAGCTTTAAACTGTGACACAAACATTGCTGTCACTCTTCACTCTTTCTCCTAAAAGACCATTTCAATCCAAGAACTCCGTTGCCAGCACTCTGCTGAGCAGCAGAGTGAGCAGGAATGTCTGCAATCTGTAAGGCAGTGGAAGAGACAGGCTGAAGGCTGCTCTTGTGCTTCTTCAACACACTGAGCTTTACAACTTTGACACACACACTGTTGTCACGCCTCATTGTAGCTCCTAAAAGTGCATTTGAATCCAGCGTTTCTGGTCTCCACTCTCGTTTCCAGTGCAGCAGAGGCAGGTGAGCACGAGCGCTTGGAATCCGCTCCCAGTTCCGAAGGGCAGGGAGGGAAAGTCCTTGCAGATCATCTTCAGCGCACAGTGAGCTTTGCAACTCTGAAACACACATTGCTGTCACTCCTCACTTCATCTCCTAATAATCCGTTTGAATCCATGGTCTCTCCCGCCCTCTCTCGTTTGAACAGCAGCAGTGACAGGTGAACACGATCTCTTGGCCTCTGCTCCCACAGCCGAAGAGCCCGGAGTGAAAGCTCCGGCAGGGCATCTTCAGCACGCAGTCAGCTTTGCAACTGTGACACATATATTGCTCTCGCTCCGCACTTTCCTACCTCAAAGTCCAATTGAATCCAAAATCTCTGTGCCCTTTCTCTGCTGGGCAGAAGCAGAGTAGAGCAGGAACCTTTAGCCAATGCTAAAAGAGCAGAAGAGACAGTCCAGAAAGTTCCCACTGATCATCTTCAGCGCACAGCGAGCTTTGCAACTCTGCAACACACATTGCTGTCACTCCTCCCTTTTTGCCTGAAAGACCAGCTGAATCCACCATCTCTGTGCCCGCTCTCTGCTGAGCAGCAACAGAGATAGTAGAGCAGGAATTTTTAGACCTGCCTAAAACAGCAGAAGAGCCTTGAAAAAAATCTCCTGCTTGATCATGTTTTGCACACAGTGAGCTTTAAACTGTGACACAAACATTGCTGTCACTCCTCACTTTATCTCCTAAAAGTGCATTTGAATCCAAAGTTTCTGGTGCGCTCTCTCGTTTGGAGAGGAGTTGTGACAGTGGAGGAGCAGCGCTTGGACTCTAATCCCACAGACGAAGGGCCAGCAGGGAAACTCCTGCAGGGCATCTTCAGCACACAGTGAGCTTTGCAATTCTGCAACACACATTGCTGTAACTCCTCCTTTTCCTGCCTGGAAGACCAATTGATTCCAACATCTCTGTGCCCACTCTCTGCTGAGCAGCAACAGAGAGAAGGAATGTTTAGACTGGGCTAAAACAGCAGAAGAGCCTTGCAAAAAAGCTCCTCCTGATCATGTTTAGCACACAGTGAGCTTTAAACTGTGACACAAACATTGCTGTCACTCTTCACTCTTTCTCCTAAAAGACCATTTCAATCCAAGAACTCCGTTGCCAGCACTCTGCTGAGCAGCAGAGTGAGCAGGAATGTCTGCAATCTGTAAGGCAGTGGAAGAGACAGGCCTGAAGGCTGCTCTTGTGCTTCTTCAACACACTGAGCTTTACAACTGTGACACACACACTGTTGTCACTCCTCATTGTAGCTCCTAAAAGTGCATTTGAATCCAGCGTTTCTGGTCTCCCCTCTCGTTTCAAGAGCAGCAGAGGAAGGTGAGCACGAGCGCTTGGAATCCGCTCCCAGTTCCGAAGGGCAGGGAGGGAAAGTCCTTGCAGATCATCTTCAGCGCACAGTGAGCTTTGCAACTCTGAAACACACATTGCTGTCACTCCTCACTTCATCTCCTAATAATCCGTTTGAATCCATGGTCTCTCCCGCCCTCTCTCGTTTGAACAGCAGCAGTGACAGGTGAACACGATCTCTTGGCCTCTGCTCCCACAGCCGAAGAGCCCGGAGTGAAAGCTCCGGCAGGGCATCTTCAGCACGCAGTCAGCTTTGCAACTGTGACATATATATTGCTCTCGCTCCGCACTTTCCTACCTCAAAGTCCAATTGAATCCAAAATCTCTGTGCCCTTTCTCTGCTGGGCAGAAGCAGAGTAGAGCAGGAACCTTTAGCCAATGCTAAAAGAGCAGAAGAGACAGTCCAGAAAGTTCCCACTGATCATCTTCTGCGCACAGCGAGCTTTGCAACTCTGCAACACACATTGCTGTCACTCCTCCCTTTTTGCCTGAAAGACCAGCTGAATCCACCATCTCTGTGCCCGCTCTCTGCTGAGCAGCAACAGAGAGAGTAGAGCAGGAATTCTTAGACCTGCCTAAAACAGCAGAAGAGCCTTGAAAAAAATCTCCTGCTTGATCATGTTTTGCACACAGTGAGCTTTAAACTGTGACACAAACATTGCTGTCACTCCTCACTTTATCTCCTAAAAGTGCATTTGAATCCAAAGTTTCTTGTGCGCTCTCTCGTTTCGAGAGGAGTTGTGACAGGGGAGGAGCAGCGCTTGGACTCTAATACCACAGACGAAGGGCCAGCAGGGAAACTCCTGCAGGGCATCTTCAGCACACAGTGAGCTTTGCAACTCTGCAAAACACATTGCTGTAACTCCTCCTTCTCCTGCCTGGAAGACCAATTGATTCCAACATCTCTGTGCCCACTCTCTGCTGAGCAGCATCAGAGAGAGTAGAGCAGGAATGTTTAGACTGGGCTAAAACAGCAGAAGAGCCTTGCAAAAAAGCTCCTCCTGATCATGTTTAGCACACAGTGAGCTTTAAACTGTGACACAAACATTGCTGTCACTCTTCACTCTTTCTCCTAAAAGACCATTTCAATCCAAGAACTCCGTTGCCAGCACTCTGCTGAGCAGCAGAGTGAGCAGGAATGTCTGCAATCTGTAAGGCAGTGGAAGAGACAGGCTGAAGGCTGCTCTTGTGCTTCTTCAACACACTGAGCTTTACAACTTTGACACACACACTGTTGTCACTCCTCATTGTAGCTCCTAAAAGTGCATTTGAATCCAGCGTTTCTGGTCTCCACTCTCGTTTCCAGTGCAGCAGAGGCAGGTGAGCACGAGCGCTTGGAATCCGCTCCCAGTTCCGAAGGGCAGGGAGGGAAAGTCCTTGCAGATCATCTTCAGCGCACAGTGAGCTTTGCAACTCTGAAACACACATTGCTGTCACTCCTCACTTCATCTCCTAATAATCCGTTTGAATCCATGGTCTCTCCCGCCCTCTCTCGTTTGAACAGCAGCAGTGACAGGTGAACACGATCTCTTGGCCTCTGCTCCCACAGCCGAAGAGCCCAGAGTGAAAGCTCCGGCAGGGCATCTTCAGCACGCAGTCAGCTTTGCAACTGTGACACATATATTGCTCTCGCTCCGCACTTTCCTACCTCAAAGTCCAATTGAATCCAAAATCTCTGTGCCCTTTCTCTGCTGGGCAGAAGCAGAGTAGAGCAGGAACCTTTAGCCAATGCTAAAAGAGCAGAAGAGACAGTCCAGAAAGTTCCCACTGATCATCTTCAGCGCACAGCGAGCTTTGCAACTCTGCAACACACATTGCTGTCACTCCTCCCTTTTTGCCTGAAAGACCAGCTGAATCCACCATCTCTGTGCCCGCTCTCTGCTGAGCAGCAACAGAGAGAGTAGAGCAGGAATTTTTAGACCTGCCTAAAACAGCAGAAGAGCCTTGAAAAAAATCTCCTGCTTGATCATGTTTTGCACACAGTGAGCTTTAAACTGTGACACAAACATTGCTGTCACTCCTCACTTTATCTCCTAAAAGTGCATTTGAATCCAAAGTTTCTGGTGCGCTCTCTCGTTTGGAGAGGAGTTGTGACAGTGGAGGAGCAGCGCTTGGACTCTAATCCCACAGACGAAGGGCCAGCAGGGAAACTCCTGCAGGGCATCTTCAGCACACAGTGAGCTTTGCAATTCTGCAACACACATTGCTGTAACTCCTCCTTTTCCTGCCTGGAAGACCAATTGATTCCAACATCTCTGTGCCCACTCTCTGCTGAGCAGCAACAGAGAGAAGGAATGTTTAGACTGGGCTAAAACAGCAGAAGAGCCTTGCAAAAAAGCTCCTCCTGATCATGTTTAGCACACAGTGAGCTTTAAACTGTGACACAAACATTGCTGTCACTCTTCACTCTTTCTCCTAAAAGACCATTTCAATCCAAGAACTCCGTTGCCAGCACTCTGCTGAGCAGCAGAGTGAGCAGGAATGTCTGCAATCTGTAAGGCAGTGGAAGAGACAGGCCTGAAGGCTGCTCTTGTGCTTCTTCAACACACTGAGCTTTACAACTTTGACACACACACTGTTGTCACTCCTCATTGTAGCTCCTAAAAGTGCATTTGAATCCAGCGTTTCTGGTCTCCCCTCTCGTTTCAAGAGCAGCAGAGGAAGGTGAGCACGAGCGCTTGGAATCCGCTCCCAGTTCCGAAGGGCAGGGAGGGAAAGTCCTTGCAGATCATCTTCAGCGCACAGTGAGCTTTGCAACTCTGAAACACACATTGCTGTCACTCCTCACTTCATCTCCTAATAATCCGTTTGAATCCATGGTCTCTCCCGCCCTCTCTCGTTTGAACAGCAGCAGTGACAGGTGAACACGATCTCTTGGCCTCTGCTCCCACAGCCAAAGAGCCCGGAGTGAAAGCTCCGGCAGGGCATCTTCAGCACGCAGTCAGCTTTGCAACTGTGACACATATATTGCTCTCGCTCCGCACTTTCCTACCTCAAAGTCCAATTGAATCCAAAATCTCTGTGCCCTTTCTCTGCTGGGCAGAAGCAGAGTAGAGCAGGAACCTTTAGCCAATGCTAAAAGAGCAGAAGAGACAGTCCAGAAAGTTCCCACTGATCATCTTCAGCGCACAGCGAGCTTTGCAACTCTGCAACACACATTGCTGTCACTCCTCCCTTTTTGCCTGAAAGACCAGCTGAATCCACCATCTCTGTGCCCGCTCTCTGCTGAGCAGCAACAGAGAGAGTAGAGCAGGAATTTTTAGACCTGCCTAAAACAGCAGAAGAGCCTTGAAAAAAATCTCCTGCTTGATCATGTTTTGCACACAGTGAGCTTTAAACTGTGACACAAACATTGCTGTCACTCCTCACTTTATCTCCTAAAAGTGCATTTGAATCCAAAGTTTCTTGTGCGCTCTCTCGTTTCGAGAGGAGTTGTGACAGGGGAGGAGCAGCGCTTGGACTCTAATACCACAGACGAAGGGCCAGCAGGGAAACTCCTGCAGGGCATCTTCAGCACACAGTGAGCTTTGCAACTCTGCAAAACACATTGCTGTAACTCCTCCTTCTCCTGCCTGGAAGACCAATTGATTCCAACATCTCTGTGCCCACTCTCTGCTGAGCAGCAACAGAGAGAGTAGAGCAGGAATGTTTAGACTGGGCTAAAACAGCAGAAGAGCCTTGCAAAAAAGCTCCTCCTGATCATGTTTAGCACACAGTGAGCTTTAAACTGTGACACAAACATTGCTGTCACTCTTCACTCTTTCTCCTAAAAGACCATTTCAATCCAAGAACTCCGTTGCCAGCACTCTGCTGAGCAGCAGAGTGAGCAGGAATGTCTGCAATCTGTAAGGCAGTGGAAGAGACAGGCTGAAGGCTGCTCTTGTGCTTCTTCAACACACTGAGCTTTACAACTTTGACACACACACTGTTGTCACTCCTCATTGTAGCTCCTAAAAGTGCATTTGAATCCAGCGTTTCTGGTCTCCACTCTCGTTTCCAGTGCAGCAGAGGCAGGTGAGCACGAGCGCTTGGAATCCGCTCCCAGTTCCGAAGGGCAGGGAGGGAAAGTCCTTGCAGATCATCTTCAGCGCACAGTGAGCTTTGCAACTCTGAAACACACATTGCTGTCACTCCTCACTTCATCTCCTAATAATCCGTTTGAATCCATGGTCTCTCCCGCCCTCTCTCGTTTGAACAGCAGCAGTGACAGGTGAACACGATCTCTTGGCCTCTGCTCCCACAGCCGAAGAGCCCGGAGTGAAAGCTCCGGCAGGGCATCTTCAGCACGCAGTCAGCTTTGCAACTGTGACACATATATTGCTCTCGCTCCGCACTTTCCTACCTCAAAGTCCAATTGAATCCAAAATCTCTGTGCCCTTTCTCTGCTGGGCAGAAGCAGAGTAGAGCAGGAACCTTTAGCCAATGCTAAAAGAGCAGAAGAGACAGTCCAGAAAGTTCCCACTGATCATCTTCAGCGCACAGCGAGCTTTGCAACTCTGCAACACACATTGCTGTCACTCCTCCCTTTTTGCCTGAAAGACCAGCTGAATCCACCATCTCTGTGCCCGCTCTCTGCTGAGCAGCAACAGAGATAGTAGAGCAGGAATTTTTAGACCTGCCTAAAACAGCAGAAGAGCCTTGAAAAAAATCTCCTGCTTGATCATGTTTTGCACACAGTGAGCTTTAAACTGTGACACAAACATTGCTGTCACTCCTCACTTTATCTCCTAAAAGTGCATTTGAATCCAAAGTTTCTGGTGCGCTCTCTCGTTTGGAGAGGAGTTGTGACAGGGGAGGAGCAGCGCTTGGACTCTAATCCCACAGACGAAGGGCCAGCAGGGAAACGCCTGCAGGGCATCTTCAGCACACAATGAGCTTTGCAACTCTGCAAAACACATTGCTGTAACTCCTCCTTTTCCTGCCTGGAAGACCAATTGATTCCAACATCTCTGTGCCCACTCTCTGCTGAGCAGCATCAGAGAGAGTAGAGCAGGAATGTTTAGACTGGGCTAAAACAGCAGAAGAGCCTTGCAAAAAAGCTCCTCCTGATCATGTTTAGCACACAGTGAGCTTTAAACTGTGACACAAACATTGCTGTCACTCTTCACTCTTTCTCCTAAAAGACCATTTCAATCCAAGAACTCCGTTGCCAGCACTCTGCTGAGCAGCAGAGTGAGCAGGAATGTCTGCAATCTGTAAGGCAGTGGAAGAGACAGGCCTGAAGGCTGCTCTTGTGCTTCTTCAACACACTGAGCTTTACAACTGTGACACACACACTGTTGTCACTCCTCATTGTAGCTCCTAAAAGTGCATTTGAATCCAGCGTTTCTGGTCTCCACTCTCGTTTCAAGAGCAGCAGAGGCAGGTGAGCACGAGCGCTTGGAATCCGCTCCCAGTTCCGAAGGGCAGGGAGGGAAAGTCCTTGCAGATCATCTTCAGCGCACAGTGAGCTTTGCAACTCTGAAACACACATTGCTGTCACTCCTCACTTCATCTCCTAATAATCCGTTTGAATCCATGGTCTCTCCCGCCCTCTCTCGTTTGAACAGCAGCAGTGACAGGTGAACACGATCTCTTGGCCTCTGCTCCCACAGCCGAAGAGCCCGGAGTGAAAGCTCCGGCAGGGCATCTTCAGCACGCAGTCAGCTTTGCAACTGTGACACATATATTGCTCTCGCTCCGCACTTTCCTACCTCAAAGTCCAATTGAATCCAAAATCTCTGTGCCCTTTCTCTGCTGGGCAGAAGCAGAGTAGAGCAGGAACCTTTAGCCAATGCTAAAAGAGCAGAAGAGACAGTCCAGAAAGTTCCCACTGATCATCTTCAGCGCACAGCGAGCTTTGCAACTCTGCAACACACATTGCTGTCACTCCTCCCTTTTTGCCTGAAAGACCAGCTGAATCCACCATCTCTGTGCCCGCTCTCTGCTGAGCAGCAACAGAGATAGTAGAGCAGGAATTTTTAGACCTGCCTAAAACAGCAGAAGAGCCTTGAAAAAAATCTCCTGCTTGATCATGTTTTGCACACAGTGAGCTTTAAACTGTGACACAAACATTGCTGTCACTCCTCACTTTATCTCCTAAAAGTGCATTTGAATCCAAAGTTTCTGGTGCGCTCTCTCGTTTGGAGAGGAGTTGTGACAGGGGAGGAGCAGCGCTTGGACTCTAATCCCACAGACGAAGGGCCAGCAGGGAAACGCCTGCAGGGCATCTTCAGCACACAATGAGCTTTGCAACTCTGCAAAACACATTGCTGTAACTCCTCCTTTTCCTGCCTGGAAGACCAATTGATTCCAACATCTCTGTGCCCACTCTCTGCTGAGCAGCATCAGAGAGAGTAGAGCAGGAATGTTTAGACTGGGCTAAAACAGCAGAAGAGCCTTGCAAAAAAGCTCCTCCTGATCATGTTTAGCACACAGTGAGCTTTAAACTGTGACACAAACATTGCTGTCACTCTTCACTCTTTCTCCTAAAAGACCATTTCAATCCAAGAACTCCGTTGCCAGCACTCTGCTGAGCAGCAGAGTGAGCAGGAATGTCTGCAATCTGTAAGGCAGTGGAAGAGACAGGCCTGAAGGCTGCTCTTGTGCTTCTTCAACACACTGAGCTTTACAACTGTGACACACACACTGTTGTCACTCCTCATTGTAGCTCCTAAAAGTGCATTTGAATCCAGCGTTTCTGGTCTCCACTCTCGTTTCAAGAGCAGCAGAGGCAGGTGAGCACGAGCGCTTGGAATCCGCTCCCAGTTCCGAAGGGCAGGGAGGGAAAGTCCTTGCAGATCATCTTCAGCGCACAGTGAGCTTTGCAACTCTGAAACACACATTGCTGTCACTCCTCACTTCATCTCCTAATAATCCGTTTGAATCCATGGTCTCTCCCGCCCTCTCTCGTTTGAACAGCAGCAGTGACAGGTGAACACGATCTCTTGGCCTCTGCTCCCACAGCCGAAGAGCCCGGAGTGAAAGCTCCGGCAGGGCATCTTCAGCACGCAGTCAGCTTTGCAACTGTGACACATATATTGCTCTCGCTCCGCACTTTCCTACCTCAAAGTCCAATTGAATCCAAAATCTCTGTGCCCTTTCTCTGCTGGGCAGAAGCAGAGTAGAGCAGGAACCTTTAGCCAATGCTAAAAGAGCAGAAGAGACAGTCCAGAAAGTTCCCACTGATCATCTTCAGCGCACAGCGAGCTTTGCAACTCTGCAACACACATTGCTGTCACTCCTCCCTTTTTGCCTGAAAGACCAGCTGAATCCACCATCTCTGTGCCCGCTCTCTGCTGAGCAGCAACAGAGATAGTAGAGCAGGAATTTTTAGACCTGCCTAAAACAGCAGAAGAGCCTTGAAAAAAATCTCCTGCTTGATCATGTTTTGCACACAGTGAGCTTTAAACTGTGACACAAACATTGCTGTCACTCCTCACTTTATCTCCTAAAAGTGCATTTGAATCCAAAGTTTCTGGTGCGCTCTCTCGTTTGGAGAGGAGTTGTGACAGTGGAGGAGCAGCGCTTGGACTCTAATCCCACAGACGAAGGGCCAGCAGGGAAACTCCTGCAGGGCATCTTCAGCACACAGTGAGCTTTGCAATTCTGCAACACACATTGCTGTAACTCCTCCTTTTCCTGCCTGGAAGACCAATTGATTCCAACATCTCTGTGCCCACTCTCTGCTGAGCAGCAACAGAGAGAAGGAATGTTTAGACTGGGCTAAAACAGCAGAAGAGCCTTGCAAAAAAGCTCCTCCTGATCATGTTTAGCACACAGTGAGCTTTAAACTGTGACACAAACATTGCTGTCACTCTTCACTCTTTCTCCTAAAAGACCATTTCAATCCAAGAACTCCGTTGCCAGCACTCTGCTGAGCAGCAGAGTGAGCAGGAATGTCTGCAATCTGTAAGGCAGTGGAAGAGACAGGCCTGAAGGCTGCTCTTGTGCTTCTTCAACACACTGAGCTTTACAACTTTGACACACACACTGTTGTCACTCCTCATTGTAGCTCCTAAAAGTGCATTTGAATCCAGCGTTTCTGGTCTCCCCTCTCGTTTCAAGAGCAGCAGAGGAAGGTGAGCACGAGCGCTTGGAATCCGCTCCCAGTTCCGAAGGGCAGGGAGGGAAAGTCCTTGCAGATCATCTTCAGCGCACAGTGAGCTTTGCAACTCTGAAACACACATTGCTGTCACTCCTCACTTCATCTCCTAATAATCCGTTTGAATCCATGGTCTCTCCCGCCCTCTCTCGTTTGAACAGCAGCAGTGACAGGTGAACACGATCTCTTGGCCTCTGCTCCCACAGCCAAAGAGCCCGGAGTGAAAGCTCCGGCAGGGCATCTT
Source organism: Lathamus discolor (assembly GCF_037157495.1). NCBI lineage: Eukaryota > Metazoa > Chordata > Aves > Psittaciformes > Psittacidae > Lathamus > Lathamus discolor. Next base: position 15,229,939 of record NC_088908.1, on the reverse strand, counting down.
CAGCACGCAGTCAGCTTTGCAACTGTGACACATATATTGCTCTCGCTCCGCACTTTCCTACCTCAAAGTCCAATTGAATCCAAAATCTCTGTGCCCTTTCTCTGCTGGGCAGAAGCAGAGTAGAGCAGGAACCTTTAGCCAATGCTAAAAGAGCAGAAGAGACAGTCCAGAAAGTTCCCACTGATCATCTTCAGCGCACAGCGAGCTTTGCAACTCTGCAACACACATTGCTGTCACTCCTCCCTTTTTGCCTGAAAGACCAGCTGAATCCACCATCTCTGTGCCCGCTCTCTGCTGAGCAGCAACAGAGAGAGTAGAGCAGGAATTTTTAGACCTGCCTAAAACAGCAGAAGAGCCTTGAAAAAAATCTCCTGCTTGATCATGTTTTGCACACAGTGAGCTTTAAACTGTGACACAAACATTGCTGTCACTCCTCACTTTATCTCCTAAAAGTGCATTTGAATCCAAAGTTTCTTGTGCGCTCTCTCGTTTCGAGAGGAGTTGTGACAGGGGAGGAGCAGCGCTTGGACTCTAATACCACAGACGAAGGGCCAGCAGGGAAACTCCTGCAGGGCATCTTCAGCACACAGTGAGCTTTGCAACTCTGCAAAACACATTGCTGTAACTCCTCCTTCTCCTGCCTGGAAGACCAATTGATTCCAACATCTCTGTGCCCACTCTCTGCTGAGCAGCAACAGAGAGAGTAGAGCAGGAATGTTTAGACTGGGCTAAAACAGCAGAAGAGCCTTGCAAAAAAGCTCCTCCTGATCATGTTTAGCACACAGTGAGCTTTAAACTGTGACACAAACATTGCTGTCACTCTTCACTCTTTCTCCTAAAAGACCATTTCAATCCAAGAACTCCGTTGCCAGCACTCTGCTGAGCAGCAGAGTGAGCAGGAATGTCTGCAATCTGTAAGGCAGTGGAAGAGACAGGCTGAAGGCTGCTCTTGTGCTTCTTCAACACACTGAGCTTTACAACTTTGACACACACACTGTTGTCACTCCTCATTGTAGCTCCTAAAAGTGCATTTGAATCCAGCGTTTCTGGTCTCCACTCTCGTTTCCAGTGCAGCAGAGGCAGGTGAGCACGAGCGCTTGGAATCCGCTCCCAGTTCCGAAGGGCAGGGAGGGAAAGTCCTTGCAGATCATCTTCAGCGCACAGTGAGCTTTGCAACTCTGAAACACACATTGCTGTCACTCCTCACTTCATCTCCTAATAATCCGTTTGAATCCATGGTCTCTCCCGCCCTCTCTCGTTTGAACAGCAGCAGTGACAGGTGAACACGATCTCTTGGCCTCTGCTCCCACAGCCGAAGAGCCCGGAGTGAAAGCTCCGGCAGGGCATCTTCAGCACGCAGTCAGCTTTGCAACTGTGACACATATATTGCTCTCGCTCCGCACTTTCCTACCTCAAAGTCCAATTGAATCCAAAATCTCTGTGCCCTTTCTCTGCTGGGCAGAAGCAGAGTAGAGCAGGAACCTTTAGCCAATGCTAAAAGAGCAGAAGAGACAGTCCAGAAAGTTCCCACTGATCATCTTCAGCGCACAGCGAGCTTTGCAACTCTGCAACACACATTGCTGTCACTCCTCCCTTTTTGCCTGAAAGACCAGCTGAATCCACCATCTCTGTGCCCGCTCTCTGCTGAGCAGCAACAGAGAGAGTAGAGCAGGAATTTTTAGACCTGCCTAAAACAGCAGAAGAGCCTTGAAAAAAATCTCCTGCTTGATCATGTTTTGCACACAGTGAGCTTTAAACTGTGACACAAACATTGCTGTCACTCCTCACTTTATCTCCTAAAAGTGCATTTGAATCCAAAGTTTCTGGTGCGCTCTCTCGTTTGGAGAGGAGTTGTGACAGGGGAGGAGCAGCGCTTGGACTCTAATCCCACAGACGAAGGGCCAGCAGGGAAACGCCTGCAGGGCATCTTCAGCACACAATGAGCTTTGCAACTCTGCAAAACACATTGCTGTAACTCCTCCTTTTCCTGCCTGGAAGACCAATTGATTCCAACATCTCTGTGCCCACTCTCTGCTGAGCAGCATCAGAGAGAGTAGAGCAGGAATGTTTAGACTGGGCTAAAACAGCAGAAGAGCCTTGCAAAAAAGCTCCTCCTGATCATGTTTAGCACACAGTGAGCTTTAAACTGTGACACAAACATTGCTGTCACTCTTCACTCTTTCTCCTAAAAGACCATTTCAATCCAAGAACTCCGTTGCCAGCACTCTGCTGAGCAGCAGAGTGAGCAGGAATGTCTGCAATCTGTAAGGCAGTGGAAGAGACAGGCCTGAAGGCTGCTCTTGTGCTTCTTCAACACACTGAGCTTTACAACTGTGACACACACACTGTTGTCACTCCTCATTGTAGCTCCTAAAAGTGCATTTGAATCCAGCGTTTCTGGTCTCCACTCTCGTTTCAAGAGCAGCAGAGGCAGGTGAGCACGAGCGCTTGGAATCCGCTCCCAGTTCCGAAGGGCAGGGAGGGAAAGTCCTTGCAGATCATCTTCAGCGCACAGTGAGCTTTGCAACTCTGAAACACACATTGCTGTCACTCCTCACTTCATCTCCTAATAATCCGTTTGAATCCATGGTCTCTCCCGCCCTCTCTCGTTTGAACAGCAGCAGTGACAGGTGAACACGATCTCTTGGCCTCTGCTCCCACAGCCGAAGAGCCCGGAGTGAAAGCTCCGGCAGGGCATCTTCAGCACGCAGTCAGCTTTGCAACTGTGACACATATATTGCTCTCGCTCCGCACTTTCCTACCTCAAAGTCCAATTGAATCCAAAATCTCTGTGCCCTTTCTCTGCTGGGCAGAAGCAGAGTAGAGCAGGAACCTTTAGCCAATGCTAAAAGAGCAGAAGAGACAGTCCAGAAAGTTCCCACTGATCATCTTCAGCGCACAGCGAGCTTTGCAACTCTGCAACACACATTGCTGTCACTCCTCCCTTTTTGCCTGAAAGACCAGCTGAATCCACCATCTCTGTGCCCGCTCTCTGCTGAGCAGCAACAGAGATAGTAGAGCAGGAATTTTTAGACCTGCCTAAAACAGCAGAAGAGCCTTGAAAAAAATCTCCTGCTTGATCATGTTTTGCACACAGTGAGCTTTAAACTGTGACACAAACATTGCTGTCACTCCTCACTTTATCTCCTAAAAGTGCATTTGAATCCAAAGTTTCTGGTGCGCTCTCTCGTTTGGAGAGGAGTTGTGACAGGGGAGGAGCAGCGCTTGGACTCTAATCCCACAGACGAAGGGCCAGCAGGGAAACGCCTGCAGGGCATCTTCAGCACACAATGAGCTTTGCAACTCTGCAAAACACATTGCTGTAACTCCTCCTTTTCCTGCCTGGAAGACCAATTGATTCCAACATCTCTGTGCCCACTCTCTGCTGAGCAGCATCAGAGAGAGTAGAGCAGGAATGTTTAGACTGGGCTAAAACAGCAGAAGAGCCTTGCAAAAAAGCTCCTCCTGATCATGTTTAGCACACAGTGAGCTTTAAACTGTGACACAAACATTGCTGTCACTCTTCACTCTTTCTCCTAAAAGACCATTTCAATCCAAGAACTCCGTTGCCAGCACTCTGCTGAGCAGCAGAGTGAGCAGGAATGTCTGCAATCTGTAAGGCAGTGGAAGAGACAGGCCTGAAGGCTGCTCTTGTGCTTCTTCAACACACTGAGCTTTACAACTGTGACACACACACTGTTGTCACTCCTCATTGTAGCTCCTAAAAGTGCATTTGAATCCAGCGTTTCTGGTCTCCACTCTCGTTTCAAGAGCAGCAGAGGCAGGTGAGCACGAGCGCTTGGAATCCGCTCCCAGTTCCGAAGGGCAGGGAGGGAAAGTCCTTGCAGATCATCTTCAGCGCACAGTGAGCTTTGCAACTCTGAAACACACATTGCTGTCACTCCTCACTTCATCTCCTAATAATCCGTTTGAATCCATGGTCTCTCCCGCCCTCTCTCGTTTGAACAGCAGCAGTGACAGGTGAACACGATCTCTTGGCCTCTGCTCCCACAGCCGAAGAGCCCGGAGTGAAAGCTCCGGCAGGGCATCTTCAGCACGCAGTCAGCTTTGCAACTGTGACACATATATTGCTCTCGCTCCGCACTTTCCTACCTCAAAGTCCAATTGAATCCAAAATCTCTGTGCCCTTTCTCTGCTGGGCAGAAGCAGAGTAGAGCAGGAACCTTTAGCCAATGCTAAAAGAGCAGAAGAGACAGTCCAGAAAGTTCCCACTGATCATCTTCAGCGCACAGCGAGCTTTGCAACTCTGCAACACACATTGCTGTCACTCCTCCCTTTTTGCCTGAAAGACCAGCTGAATCCACCATCTCTGTGCCCGCTCTCTGCTGAGCAGCAACAGAGATAGTAGAGCAGGAATTTTTAGACCTGCCTAAAACAGCAGAAGAGCCTTGAAAAAAATCTCCTGCTTGATCATGTTTTGCACACAGTGAGCTTTAAACTGTGACACAAACATTGCTGTCACTCCTCACTTTATCTCCTAAAAGTGCATTTGAATCCAAAGTTTCTGGTGCGCTCTCTCGTTTGGAGAGGAGTTGTGACAGGGGAGGAGCAGCGCTTGGACTCTAATCCCACAGACGAAGGGCCAGCAGGGAAACGCCTGCAGGGCATCTTCAGCACACAATGAGCTTTGCAACTCTGCAAAACACATTGCTGTAACTCCTCCTTTTCCTGCCTGGAAGACCAATTGATTCCAACATCTCTGTGCCCACTCTCTGCTGAGCAGCATCAGAGAGAGTAGAGCAGGAATGTTTAGACTGGGCTAAAACAGCAGAAGAGCCTTGCAAAAAAGCTCCTCCTGATCATGTTTAGCACACAGTGAGCTTTAAACTGTGACACAAACATTGCTGTCACTCTTCACTCTTTCTCCTAAAAGACCATTTCAATCCAAGAACTCCGTTGCCAGCACTCTGCTGAGCAGCAGAGTGAGCAGGAATGTCTGCAATCTGTAAGGCAGTGGAAGAGACAGGCCTGAAGGCTGCTCTTGTGCTTCTTCAACACACTGAGCTTTACAACTTTGACACACACACTGTTGTCACTCCTCATTGTAGCTCCTAAAAGTGCATTTGAATCCAGCGTTTCTGGTCTCCCCTCTCGTTTCAAGAGCAGCAGAGGAAGGTGAGCACGAGCGCTTGGAATCCGCTCCCAGTTCCGAAGGGCAGGGAGGGAAAGTCCTTGCAGATCATCTTCAGCGCACAGTGAGCTTTGCAACTCTGAAACACACATTGCTGTCACTCCTCACTTCATCTCCTAATAATCCGTTTGAATCCATGGTCTCTCCCGCCCTCTCTCGTTTGAACAGCAGCAGTGACAGGTGAACACGATCTCTTGGCCTCTGCTCCCACAGCCGAAGAGCCCGGAGTGAAAGCTCCGGCAGGGCATCTTCAGCACGCAGTCAGCTTTGCAACTGTGACACATATATTGCTCTCGCTCCGCACTTTCCTACCTCAAAGTCCAATTGAATCCAAAATCTCTGTGCCCTTTCTCTGCTGGGCAGAAGCAGAGTAGAGCAGGAACCTTTAGCCAATGCTAAAAGAGCAGAAGAGACAGTCCAGAAAGTTCCCACTGATCATCTTCAGCGCACAGCGAGCTTTGCAACTCTGCAACACACATTGCTGTCACTCCTCCCTTTTTGCCTGAAAGACCAGCTGAATCCACCATCTCTGTGCCCGCTCTCTGCTGAGCAGCAACAGAGATAGTAGAGCAGGAATTTTTAGACCTGCCTAAAACAGCAGAAGAGCCTTGAAAAAAATCTCCTGCTTGATCATGTTTTGCACACAGTGAGCTTTAAACTGTGACACAAACATTGCTGTCACTCCTCACTTTATCTCCTAAAAGTGCATTTGAATCCAAAGTTTCTGGTGCGCTCTCTCGTTTGGAGAGGAGTTGTGACAGGGGAGGAGCAGCGCTTGGACTCTAATCCCACAGACGAAGGGCCAGCAGGGAAACGCCTGCAGGGCATCTTCAGCACACAATGAGCTTTGCAACTCTGCAAAACACATTGCTGTAACTCCTCCTTTTCCTGCCTGGAAGACCAATTGATTCCAACATCTCTGTGCCCACTCTCTGCTGAGCAGCATCAGAGAGAGTAGAGCAGGAATGTTTAGACTGGGCTAAAACAGCAGAAGAGCCTTGCAAAAAAGCTCCTCCTGATCATGTTTAGCACACAGTGAGCTTTAAACTGTGACACAAACATTGCTGTCACTCTTCACTCTTTCTCCTAAAAGACCATTTCAATCCAAGAACTCCGTTGCCAGCACTCTGCTGAGCAGCAGAGTGAGCAGGAATGTCTGCAATCTGTAAGGCAGTGGAAGAGACAGGCCTGAAGGCTGCTCTTGTGCTTCTTCAACACACTGAGCTTTACAACTGTGACACACACACTGTTGTCACTCCTCATTGTAGCTCCTAAAAGTGCATTTGAATCCAGCGTTTCTGGTCTCCACTCTCGTTTCAAGAGCAGCAGAGGCAGGTGAGCACGAGCGCTTGGAATCCGCTCCCAGTTCCGAAGGGCAGGGAGGGAAAGTCCTTGCAGATCATCTTCAGCGCACAGTGAGCTTTGCAACTCTGAAACACACATTGCTGTCACTCCTCACTTCATCTCCTAATAATCCGTTTGAATCCATGGTCTCTCCCGCCCTCTCTCGTTTGAACAGCAGCAGTGACAGGTGAACACGATCTCTTGGCCTCTGCTCCCACAGCCGAAGAGCCCGGAGTGAAAGCTCCGGCAGGGCATCTTCAGCACGCAGTCAGCTTTGCAACTGTGACACATATATTGCTCTCGCTCCGCACTTTCCTACCTCAAAGTCCAATTGAATCCAAAATCTCTGTGCCCTTTCTCTGCTGGGCAGAAGCAGAGTAGAGCAGGAACCTTTAGCCAATGCTAAAAGAGCAGAAGAGACAGTCCAGAAAGTTCCCACTGATCATCTTCAGCGCACAGCGAGCTTTGCAACTCTGCAACACACATTGCTGTCACTCCTCCCTTTTTGCCTGAAAGACCAGCTGAATCCACCATCTCTGTGCCCGCTCTCTGCTGAGCAGCAACAGAGATAGTAGAGCAGGAATTTTTAGACCTGCCTAAAACAGCAGAAGAGCCTTGAAAAAAATCTCCTGCTTGATCATGTTTTGCACACAGTGAGCTTTAAACTGTGACACAAACATTGCTGTCACTCCTCACTTTATCTCCTAAAAGTGCATTTGAATCCAAAGTTTCTGGTGCGCTCTCTCGTTTCGAGAGGAGTTGTGACAGGGGAGGAGCAGCGCTTGGACTCTAATCCCACAGACGAAGGGCCAGCAGGGAAACTCCTGCAGGGCATCTTCAGCACACAATGAGCTTTGCAACTCTGCAAAACACATTGCTGTAACTCCTCCTTTTCCTGCCTGGAAGACCTATTGATTCCAACATCTCTGTGCCCACTCTCTGCTGAGCAGCAACAGAGAGAGTAGAGCAGGAATGTTTAGACTGGGCTAAAACAGCAGAAGAGCCTTGCAAAAAAGCTCCTCCTGATCATGTTTTGCACACAGTGAGCTTTAAACTGTGACACAAACATTGCTGTCACTCCTCACTTTATCTCCTAAAAGTGCATTTGAATCCAAAGTTTCTTGTGCGCTCTCTCGTTTCGAGAGGAGTTGTGACAGGGGAGGAGCAGCGCTTGGACTCTAATACCACAGACGAAGGGCCAGCAGGGAAACTCCTGCAGGGCATCTTCAGCACACAGTGAGCTTTGCAACTCTGCAAAACACATTGCTGTAACTCCTCCTTCTCCTGCCTGGAAGACCAATTGATTCCAACATCTCTGTGCCCACTCTCTGCTGAGCAGCAACAGAGAGAGTAGAGCAGGAATGTTTAGACTGGGCTAAAACAGCAGAAGAGCCTTGCAAAAAAGCTCCTCCTGATCATGTTTAGCACACAGTGAGCTTTAAACTGTGACACAAACATTGCTGTCACTCTTCACTCTTTCTCCTAAAAGACCATTTCAATCCAAGAACTCCGTTGCCAGCACTCTGCTGAGCAGCAGAGTGAGCAGGAATGTCTGCAATCTGTAAGGCAGTGGAAGAGACAGGCTGAAGGCTGCTCTTGTGCTTCTTCAACACACTGAGCTTTACAACTGTGACACACACACTGTTGTCACTCCTCATTGTAGCTCCTAAAAGCGCATTTGAATCCAGCGTTTCTGGTCTCCACTCTCGTTTCCAGTGCAGCAGAGGCAGGTGAGCACGAGCGCTTGGAATCCGCTCCCAGTTCCGAAGGGCAGGGAGGGAAAGTCCTTGCAGATCATCTTCAGCGCACAGTGAGCTTTGCAACTCTGAAACACACATTGCTGTCACTCCTCACTTCATCTCCTAATAATCCGTTTGAATCCATGGTCTCTCCCGCCCTCTCTCGTTTGAACAGCAGCAGTGACAGGTGAACACGATCTCTTGGCCTCTGCTCCCACAGCCGAAGAGCCCGGAGTGAAAGCTCCGGCAGGGCATCTTCAGCACGCAGTCAGCTTTGCAACTGTGACACATATATTGCTCTCGCTCCGCACTTTCCTACCTCAAAGTCCAATTGAATCCAAAACTCTGTGCCCTTTCTCTGCTGGGCAGAAGCAGAGTAGAGCAGGAACCTTTAGCCAATGCTAAAAGAGCAGAAGAGACAGTCCAGAAAGTTCCCACTGATCATCTTCAGCGCACAGCGAGCTTTGCAACTCTGCAACACACATTGCTGTCACTCCTCCCTTTTTGCCTGAAAGACCAGCTGAATCCACCATCTCTGTGCCCGCTCTCTGCTGAGCAGCAACAGAGAGAGTAGAGCAGGAATTTTTAGACCTGCCTAAAACAGCAGAAGAGCCTTGAAAAAAATCTCCTGCTTGATCATGTTTTGCACACAGTGAGCTTTAAACTGTGACACAAACATTGCTGTCACTCCTCACTTTATCTCCTAAAAGTGCATTTGAATCCAAAGTTTCTGGTGCGCTCTCTCGTTTCGAGAGGAGTTGTGACAGGGGAGGAGCAGCGCTTGGACTCTAATCCCACAGACGAAGGGCCAGCAGGGAAACTCCTGCAGGGCATCTTCAGCACACAATGAGCTTTGCAACTCTGCAAAACACATTGCTGTAACTCCTCCTTTTCCTGCCTGGAAGACCTATTGATTCCAACATCTCTGTGCCCACTCTCTGCTGAGCAGCAACAGAGAGAGTAGAGCAGGAATGTTTAGACTGGGCTAAAACAGCAGAAGAGCCTTGCAAAAAAGCTCCTCCTGATCATGTTTTGCACACAGTGAGCTTTAAACTGTGACACAAACATTGCTGTCACTCCTCACTTTATCTCCTAAAAGTGCATTTGAATCCAAAGTTTCTTGTGCGCTCTCTCGTTTCGAGAGGAGTTGTGACAGGGGAGGAGCAGCGCTTGGACTCTAATACCACAGACGAAGGGCCAGCAGGGAAACTCCTGCAGGGCATCTTCAGCACACAGTGAGCTTTGCAACTCTGCAAAACACATTGCTGTAACTCCTCCTTCTCCTGCCTGGAAGACCAATTGATTCCAACATCTCTGTGCCCACTCTCTGCTGAGCAGCAACAGAGAGAGTAGAGCAGGAATGTTTAGACTGGGCTAAAACAGCAGAAGAGCCTTGCAAAAAAGCTCCACCTGATCATGTTTAGCACACAGTGAGCTTTAAACTGTGACACAAACATTGCTGTCACTCTTCACTCTTTCTCCTAAAAGACCATTTCAATCCAAGAACTCCGTTGCCAGCACTCTGCTGAGCAGCAGAGTGAGCAGGAATGTCTGCAATCTGTAAGGCAGTGGAAGAGACAGGCTGAAGGCTGCTCTTGTGCTTCTTCAACACACTGAGCTTTACAACTGTGACACACACACTGTTGTCACTCCTCATTGTAGCTCCTAAAAGTGCATTTGAATCCAGCGTTTCTGGTCTCCACTCTCGTTTCCAGTGCAGCAGAGGCAGGTGAGCACGAGCGCTTGGAATCCGCTCCCAGTTCCGAAGGGCAGGGAGGGAAAGTCCTTGCAGATCATCTTCAGCGCACAGTGAGCTTTGCAACTCTGAAACACACATTGCTTTCACTCCTCACTTCATCTCCTAATAATCCGTTTGAATCCATGGTCTCTCCCGCCCTCTCTCGTTTGAACAGCAGCAGTGACAGGTGAACACGATCTCTTGGCCTCTGCTCCCACAGCCGAAGAGCCCGGAGTGAAAGCTCCGGCAGGGCATCTTCAGCACGCAGTCAGCTTTGCAACTGTGACACATATATTGCTCTCGCTCCGCACTTTCCTACCTCAAAGTCCAATTGAATCCAAAATCTCTGTGCCCTTTCTCTGCTGGGCAGAAGCAGAGTAGAGCAGGAACCTTTAGCCAATGCTAAAAGAGCAGAAGAGACAGTCCAGAAAGTTCCCACTGATCATCTTCAGCGCACAGCGAGCTTTGCAACTCTGCAACACACATTGCTGTCACTCCTCCCTTTTTGCCTGAAAGACCAGCTGAATCCACCATCTCTGTGCCCGCTCTCTGCTGAGCAGCAATAGAGATACTAGAGCAGGAATTTTTAGACCTGCCTAAAACAGCAGAAGAGCCTTGAAAAAAATCTCCTGCTTGATCATGTTTTGCACACAGTGAGCTTTAAACTGTGACACAAACATTGCTGTCACTCCTCACTTTATCTCCTAAAAGTGCATTTGAATCCAAAGTTTCTGGTGCGCTCTCTCGTTTGGAGAGGAGTTGTGACAGGGGAGGAGCAGCGCTAGGACTCTAATCCCACAGACGAAGGGCCAGCAGGGAAACTCCTGCAGGGCATCTTCAGCACACAATGAGCTTTGCAACTCTGCAAAACACATTGCTGTAACTCCTCCTTTTCCTGCCTGGAAGACCTATTGATTCCAACATCTCTGTGCCCACTCTCTGCTGAGCAGCAACAGAGAGAGTAGAGCAGGAATGTTTAGACTGGGCTAAAACAGCAGAAGAGCCTTGCAAAAAAGCTCCTCCTGATCATGTTTAACACACAGTGAGCTTTAAACTGTGACACAAACATTGCTGTCACTCTTCACTCTTTCTCCTAAAAGACCATTTCAATCCAAGAACTCCGTTGCCAGCACTCTGCTGAGCAGCAGAGTGAGCAGGAATGTCTGCAATCTGTAAGGCAGTGGAAGAGACAGGCCTGAAGGCTGCTCTTGTGCTTCTTCAACACACTGAGCTTTACAACTGTGACACACACACTGTTGTCACTCCTCATCGTAGCTCCTAAAAGTGCATTTGAATCCAGCGTTTCTGGTCACCACTCTCGTTTCAAGAGCAGCAGAGGCAGGTGAGCACGAGCGCTTGGAATCCGCTCCCAGTTCCGAAGGGCAGGGAGGGAAAGTCCTTGCAGATCATCTTCAGCGCACAGTGAGCTTTGCAACTCTGAAACACACATTGCTGTCACTCCTCACTTCATCTCCTAATAATCCGTTTGAATCCATGGTCTCTCCCGCCCTCTCTCGTTTGAACAGCAGCAGTGACAGGTGAACACGATCTCTTGGCCTCTGCTCCCACAGCCGAAGAGCCCGGAGTGAAAGCTCCGGCAGGGCATCTTCAGCACGCAGTCAGCTTTGCAACTGTGACACATATATTGCTCTCGCTCCGCACTTTCCTACCTCAAAGTCCAATTGAATCCAAAATCTCTGTGCCCTTTCTCTGCTGGGCAGAAGCAGAGTAGAGCAGGAACCTTTAGCCAATGCTAAAAGAGCAGAAGAGACAGTCCAGAAAGTTCCCACTGATCATCTTCAGCGCACAGCGAGCTTTGCAACTCTGCAACACACATTGCTGTCACTCCTCCCTTTTTGCCTGAAAGACCAGCTGAATCCACCATCTCTGTGCCCGCTCTCTGCTGTGCAGCAACAGAGATAGTAGAGCAGGAATTTTTAGACCTGCCTAAAACAGCAGAAGAGCCTTGAAAAAAATCTCCTGCTTGATCATGTTTTGCACACAGTGAGCTTTAAACTGTGACACAAACATTGCTGTCACTCCTCACTTTATCTCCTAAAAGTGCATTTGAATCCAAAGTTTCTTGTGCGCTCTCTCGTTTCGAGAGGAGTTGTGACAGGGGAGGAGCAGCGCTTGGACTCTAATACCACAGACGAAGGGCCAGCAGGGAAACTCCTGCAGGGCATCTTCAGCACACAGTGAGCTTTGCAACTCTGCAAAACACATTGCTGTAACTCCTCCTTCTCCTGCCTGGAAGACCAATTGATTCCAACATCTCTGTGCCCACTCTCTGCTGAGCAGCAACAGAGAGAGTAGAGCAGGAATGTTTAGACTGGGCTAAAACAGCAGAAGAGCCTTGCAAAAAAGCTCCTCCTGATCATGTTTAGCACACAGTGAGCTTTAAACTGTGACACAAACATTGCTGTCACTCTTCACTCTTTCTCCTAAAAGACCATTTCAATCCAAGAACTCCGTTGCCAGCACTCTGCTGAGCAGCAGAGTGAGCAGGAATGTCTGCAATCTGTAAGGCAGTGGAAGAGACAGGCTGAAGGCTGCTCTTGTGCTTCTTCAACACACTGAGCTTTACAACTTTGACACACACACTGTTGTCACTCCTCATTGTAGCTCCTAAAAGTGCATTTGAATCCAGCGTTTCTGGTCTCCACTCTCGTTTCCAGTGCAGCAGAGGCAGGTGAGCACGAGCGCTTGGAATCCGCTCCCAGTTCCGAAGGGCAGGGAGGGAAAGTCCTTGCAGATCATCTTCAGCGCACAGTGAGCTTTGCAACTCTGAAACACACATTGCTGTCACTCCTCACTTCATCTCCTAATAATCCGTTTGAATCCATGGTCTCTCCCGCCCTCTCTCGTTTGAACAGCAGCAGTGACAGGTGAACACGATCTCTTGGCCTCTGCTCCCACAGCCGAAGAGCCCGGAGTGAAAGCTCCGGCAGGGCATCTTCAGCACGCAGTCAGCTTTGCAACTGTGACACATATATTGCTCTCGCTCCGCACTTTCCTACCTCAAAGTCCAATTGAATCCAAAATCTCTGTGCCCTTTCTCTGCTGGGCAGAAGCAGAGTAGAGCAGGAACCTTTAGCCAATGCTAAAAGAGCAGAAGAGACAGTCCAGAAAGTTCCCACTGATCATCTTCAGCGCACAGCGAGCTTTGCAACTCTGCAACACACATTGCTGTCACTCCTCCCTTTTTGCCTGAAAGACCAGCTGAATCCACCATCTCTGTGCCCGCTCTCTGCTGAGCAGCAACAGAGAGAGTAGAGCAGGAATTTTTAGACCTGCCTAAAACAGCAGAAGAGCCTTGAAAAAAATCTCCTGCTTGATCATGTTTTGCACACAGTGAGCTTTAAACTGTGACACAAACATTGCTGTCACTCCTCACTTTATCTCCTAAAAGTGCATTTGAATCCAAAGTTTCTTGTGCGCTCTCTCGTTTCGAGAGGAGTTGTGACAGGGGAGGAGCAGCGCTTGGACTCTAATACCACAGACGAAGGGCCAGCAGGGAAACTCCTGCAGGGCATCTTCAGCACACAGTGAGCTTTGCAACTCTGCAAAACACATTGCTGTAACTCCTCCTTCTCCTGCCTGGAAGACCAATTGATTCCAACATCTCTGTGCCCACTCTCTGCTGAGCAGCATCAGAGAGAGTAGAGCAGGAATGTTTAGACTGGGCTAAAACAGCAGAAGAGCCTTGCAAAAAAGCTCCTCCTGATCATGTTTAGCACACAGTGAGCTTTAAACTGTGACACAAACATTGCTGTCACTCTTCACTCTTTCTCCTAAAAGACCATTTCAATCCAAGAACTCCGTTGCCAGCACTCTGCTGAGCAGCAGAGTGAGCAGGAATGTCTGCAATCTGTAAGGCAGTGGAAGAGACAGGCCTGAAGGCTGCTCTTGTGCTTCTTCAACACACTGAGCTTTACAACTGTGACACACACACTGTTGTCACTCCTCATCGTAGCTCCTAAAAGTGCATTTGAATCCAGCGTTTCTGGTCACCACTCTCGTTTCAAGAGCAGCAGAGGCAGGTGAGCACGAGCGCTTGGAATCCGCTCCCAGTTCCGAAGGGCAGGGAGGGAAAGTCCTTGCAGATCATCTTCAGCGCACAGTGAGCTTTGCAACTCTGAAACACACATTGCTGTCACTCCTCACTTCATCTCCTAATAATCCGTTTGAATCCATGGTCTCTCCCGCCCTCTCTCGTTTGAACAGCAGCAGTGACAGGTGAACACGATCTCTTGGCCTCTGCTCCCACAGCCGAAGAGCCCGGAGTGAAAGCTCCGGCAGGGCATCTTCAGCACGCAGTCAGCTTTGCAACTGTGACACATATATTGCTCTCGCTCCGCACTTTCCTACCTCAAAGTCCAATTGAATCCAAAATCTCTGTGCCCTTTCTCTGCTGGGCAGAAGCAGAGTAGAGCAGGAACCTTTAGCCAATGCTAAAAGAGCAGAAGAGACAGTCCAGAAAGTTCCCACTGATCATCTTCTGCGCACAGCGAGCTTTGCAACTCTGCAACACACATTGCTGTCACTCCTCCCTTTTTGCCTGAAAGACCAGCTGAATCCACCATCTCTGTGCCCGCTCTCTGCTGAGCAGCAACAGAGATAGTAGAGCAGGAATTTTTAGACCTGCCTAAAACAGCAGAAGAGCCTTGAAAAAAATCTCCTGCTTGATCATGTTTTGCACACAGTGAGCTTTAAACTGTGACACAAACATTGCTGTCACTCCTCACTTTATCTCCTAAAAGTGCATTTGAATCCAAAGTTTCTTGTGCGCTCTCTCGTTTCGAGAGGAGTTGTGACAGGGGAGGAGCAGCGCTTGGACTCTAATACCACAGACGAAGGGCCAGCAGGGAAACTCCTGCAGGGCATCTTCAGCACACAGTGAGCTTTGCAACTCTGCAAAACACATTGCTGTAACTCCTCCTTCTCCTGCCTGGAAGACCAATTGATTCCAACATCTCTGTGCCCACTCTCTGCTGAGCAGCATCAGAGAGAGTAGAGCAGGAATGTTTAGACTGGGCTAAAACAGCAGAAGAGCCTTGCAAAAAAGCTCCTCCTGATAATGTTTAGCACACAGTGAGCTTTAAACTGTGACACAAACATTGCTGTCACTCTTCACTCTTTCTCCTAAAAGACCATTTCAATCCAAGAACTCCGTTGCCAGCACTCTGCTGAGCAGCAGAGTGAGCAGGAATGTCTGCAATCTGTAAGGCAGTGGAAGAGACAGGCTGAAGGCTGCTCTTGTGCTTCTTCAACACACTGAGCTTTACAACTTTGACACACACACTGTTGTCACTCCTCATTGTAGCTCCTAAAAGTGCATTTGAATCCAGCGTTTCTGGTCTCCACTCTCGTTTCCAGTGCAGCAGAGGCAGGTGAGCACGAGCGCTTGGAATCCGCTCCCAGTTCCGAAGGGCAGGGAGGGAAAGTCCTTGCAGATCATCTTCAGCGCACAGTGAGCTTTGCAACTCTGAAACACACATTGCTGTCACTCCTCACTTCATCTCCTAATAATCCGTTTGAATCCATGGTCTCTCCCGCCCTCTCTCGTTTGAACAGCAGCAGTGACAGGTGAACACGATCTCTTGGCCTCTGCTCCCACAGCCGAAGAGCCCGGAGTGAAAGCTCCGGCAGGGCATCTTCAGCACGCAGTCAGCTTTGCAACTGTGACACATATATTGCTCTCGCTCCGCACTTTCCTACCTCAAAGTCCAATTGAATCCAAAATCTCTGTGCCCTTTCTCTGCTGGGCAGAAGCAGAGTAGAGCAGGAACCTTTAGCCAATGCTAAAAGAGCAGAAGAGACAGTCCAGAAAGTTCCCACTGATCATCTTCAGCGCACAGCGAGCTTTGCAACTCTGCAACACACATTGCTGTCACTCCTCCCTTTTTGCCTGAAAGACCAGCTGAATCCACCATCTCTGTGCCCGCTCTCTGCTGAGCAGCAACAGAGAGAGTAGAGCAGGAATTTTTAGACCTGCCTAAAACAGCAGAAGAGCCTTGAAAAAAATCTCCTGCTTGATCATGTTTTGCACACAGTGAGCTTTAAACTGTGACACAAACATTGCTGTCACTCCTCACTTTATCTCCTAAAAGTGCATTTGAATCCAAAGTTTCTGGTGCGCTCTCTCGTTTCGAGAGGAGTTGTGACAGGGGAGGAGCAGCGCTTGGACTCTAATCCCACAGACGGAGGGCCAGCAGGGAAACTCCTGCAGGGCATCTTCAGCACACAGTGAGCATTGCAACTCTGCAAAACACATTGCTGTAACTCCTCCTTTTCCTGCCTGGAAGACCAATTGATTCCAACATCTCTGTGCCCACTCTCTGCTGAGCAGCAACAGAGAGAGTAGAGCAGGAATGTTTAGACTGGGCTAAAACAGCAGAAGAGCCTTGCAAAAAAGCTCCTCCTGATCATGTTTAGCACACAGTGAGCTTTAAACTGTGACACAAACATTGCTGTCACTCTTCACTCTTTCTCCTAAAAGACCATTTCAATCCAAGAACTCCGTTGCCAGCACTCTGCTGAGCAGCAGAGTGAGCAGGAATGTCTGCAATCTGTAAGGCAGTGGAAGAGACAGGCTGAAGGCTGCTCTTGTGCTTCTTCAACACACTGAGCTTTACAACTTTGACACACACACTGTTGTCACTCCTCATTGTAGCTCCTAAAAGTGCATTTGAATCCAGCGTTTCTGGTCTCCACTCTCGTTTCCAGTGCAGCAGAGGCAGGTGAGCACGAGCGCTTGGAATCCGCTCCCAGTTCCGAAGGGCAGGGAGGGAAAGTCCTTGCAGATCATCTTCAGCGCACAGTGAGCTTTGCAACTCTG
The DNA here is from genome assembly GCF_037157495.1 of Lathamus discolor. Lineage (NCBI taxonomy): Eukaryota > Metazoa > Chordata > Aves > Psittaciformes > Psittacidae > Lathamus > Lathamus discolor. The sequence goes on along the minus strand of NC_088908.1, from coordinate 15,213,125 downwards.
AAACACACATTGCTGTCACTCCTCACTTCATCTCCTAATAATCCGTTTGAATCCATGGTCTCTCCCGCCCTCTCTCGTTTGAACAGCAGCAGTGACAGGTGAACACGATCTCTTGGCCTCTGCTCCCACAGCCGAAGAGCCCGGAGTGAAAGCTCCGGCAGGGCATCTTCAGCACGCAGTCAGCTTTGCAACTGTGACACATATATTGCTCTCGCTCCGCACTTTCCTACCTCAAAGTCCAATTGAATCCAAAATCTCTGTGCCCTTTCTCTGCTGGGCAGAAGCAGAGTAGAGCAGGAACCTTTAGCCAATGCTAAAAGAGCAGAAGAGACAGTCCAGAAAGTTCCCACTGATCATCTTCAGCGCACAGCGAGCTTTGCAACTCTGCAACACACATTGCTGTCACTCCTCCCTTTTTGCCTGAAAGACCAGCTGAATCCACCATCTCTGTGCCCGCTCTCTGCTGTGCAGCAACAGAGATAGTAGAGCAGGAATTTTTAGACCTGCCTAAAACAGCAGAAGAGCCTTGAAAAAAATCTCCTGCTTGATCATGTTTTGCACACAGTGAGCTTTAAACTGTGACACAAACATTGCTGTCACTCCTCACTTTATCTCCTAAAAGTGCATTTGAATCCAAAGTTTCTTGTGCGCTCTCTCGTTTCGAGAGGAGTTGTGACAGGGGAGGAGCAGCGCTTGGACTCTAATACCACAGACGAAGGGCCAGCAGGGAAACTCCTGCAGGGCATCTTCAGCACACAGTGAGCATTGCAACTCTGCAAAACACATTGCTGTAACTCCTCCTTTTCCTGCCTGGAAGACCTATTGATTCCAACATCTCTGTGCCCACTCTCTGCTGAGCAGCAACAGAGAGAGTAGAGCAGGAATGTTTAGACTGGGCTAAAACAGCAGAAGAGCCTTGCAAAAAAGCTCCTCCTGATCATGTTTAGCACACAGTGAGCTTTAAACTGTGACACAAACATTGCTGTCACTCTTCACTCTTTCTCCTAAAAGACCATTTCAATCCAAGAACTCCGTTGCCAGCACTCTGCTGAGCAGCAGAGTGAGCAGGAATGTCTGCAATCTGTAAGGCAGTGGAAGAGACAGGCTGAAGGCTGCTCTTGTGCTTCTTCAACACACTGAGCTTTACAACTTTGACACACACACTGTTGTCACTCCTCATTGTAGCTCCTAAAAGTGCATTTGAATCCAGCGTTTCTGGTCTCCACTCTCGTTTCCAGTGCAGCAGAGGCAGGTGAGCACGAGCGCTTGGAATCCGCTCCCAGTTCCGAAGGGCAGGGAGGGAAAGTCCTTGCAGATCATCTTCAGCGCACAGTGAGCTTTGCAACTCTGAAACACACATTGCTGTCACTCCTCACTTCATCTCCTAATAATCCGTTTGAATCCATGGTCTCTCCCGCCCTCTCTCGTTTGAACAGCAGCAGTGACAGGTGAACACGATCTCTTGGCCTCTGCTCCCACAGCCGAAGAGCCCGGAGTGAAAGCTCCGGCAGGGCATCTTCAGCACGCAGTCAGCTTTGCAACTGTGACACATATATTGCTCTCGCTCCGCACTTTCCTACCTCAAAGTCCAATTGAATCCAAAATCTCTGTGCCCTTTCTCTGCTGGGCAGAAGCAGAGTAGAGCAGGAACCTTTAGCCAATGCTAAAAGAGCAGAAGAGACAGTCCAGAAAGTTCCCACTGATCATCTTCAGCGCACAGCGAGCTTTGCAACTCTGCAACACACATTGCTGTCACTCCTCCCTTTTTGCCTGAAAGACCAGCTGAATCCACCATCTCTGTGCCCGCTCTCTGCTGTGCAGCAACAGAGATAGTAGAGCAGGAATTTTTAGACCTGCCTAAAACAGCAGAAGAGCCTTGAAAAAAATCTCCTGCTTGATCATGTTTTGCACACAGTGAGCTTTAAACTGTGACACAAACATTGCTGTCACTCCTCACTTTATCTCCTAAAAGTGCATTTGAATCCAAAGTTTCTTGTGCGCTCTCTCGTTTCGAGAGGAGTTGTGACAGGGGAGGAGCAGCGCTTGGACTCTAATACCACAGACGAAGGGCCAGCAGGGAAACTCCTGCAGGGCATCTTCAGCACACAGTGAGCATTGCAACTCTGCAAAACACATTGCTGTAACTCCTCCTTTTCCTGCCTGGAAGACCTATTGATTCCAACATCTCTGTGCCCACTCTCTGCTGAGCAGCATCAGAGAGAGTAGAGCAGGAATGTTTAGACTGGGCTAAAACAGCAGAAGAGCCTTGCAAAAAAGCTCCTCCTGATCATGTTTAGCACACAGTGAGCTTTAAACTGTGACACAAACATTGCTGTCACTCTTCACTCTTTCTCCTAAAAGACCATTTCAATCCAAGAACTCCGTTGCCAGCACTCTGCTGAGCAGCAGAGTGAGCAGGAATGTCTGCAATCTGTAAGGCAGTGGAAGAGACAGGCTGAAGGCTGCTCTTGTGCTTCTTCAACACACTGAGCTTTACAACTTTGACACACACACTGTTGTCACTCCTCATTGTAGCTCCTAAAAGTGCATTTGAATCCAGCGTTTCTGGTCTCCACTCTCGTTTCCAGTGCAGCAGAGGCAGGTGAGCACGAGCGCTTGGAATCCGCTCCCAGTTCCGAAGGGCAGGGAGGGAAAGTCCTTGCAGATCATCTTCAGCGCACAGTGAGCTTTGCAACTCTGAAACACACATTGCTGTCACTCCTCACTTCATCTCCTAATAATCCGTTTGAATCCATGGTCTCTCCCGCCCTCTCTCGTTTGAACAGCAGCAGTGACAGGTGAACACGATCTCTTGGCCTCTGCTCCCACAGCCGAAGAGCCCGGAGTGAAAGCTCCGGCAGGGCATCTTCAGCACGCAGTCAGCTTTGCAACTGTGACACATATATTGCTCTCGCTCCGCACTTTCCTACCTCAAAGTCCAATTGAATCCAAAATCTCTGTGCCCTTTCTCTGCTGGGCAGAAGCAGAGTAGAGCAGGAACCTTTAGCCAATGCTAAAAGAGCAGAAGAGACAGTCCAGAAAGTTCCCACTGATCATCTTCTGCGCACAGCGAGCTTTGCAACTCTGCAACACACATTGCTGTCACTCCTCCCTTTTTGCCTGAAAGACCAGCTGAATCCACCATCTCTGTGCCCGCTCTCTGCTGAGCAGCAACAGAGAGAGTAGAGCAGGAATTTTTAGACCTGCCTAAAACAGCAGAAGAGCCTTGAAAAAAATCTCCTGCTTGATCATGTTTTGCACACAGTGAGCTTTAAACTGTGACACAAACATTGCTGTCACTCTTCACTCTTTCTCCTAAAAGACCATTTCAATCCAAGAACTCCGTTGCCAGCACTCTGCTGAGCAGCAGAGTGAGCAGGAATGTCTGCAATCTGTAAGGAAGTGGAAGAGACAGGCTGAAGGCTGCTCTTGTGCTTCTTCAACACACTGAGCTTTACAACTTTGACACACACACTGTTGTCACGCCTCATTGTAGCTCCTAAAAGTGCATTTGAATCCAGCGTTTCTGGTCTCCACTCTCGTTTCCAGTGCAGCAGAGGCAGGTGAGCACGAGCGCTTGGAATCCGCTCCCAGTTCCGAAGGGCAGGGAGGGAAAGTCCTTGCAGATCATCTTCAGCGCACAGTGAGCTTTGCAACTCTGAAACACACATTGCTGTCACTCCTCACTTCATCTCCTAATAATCCGTTTGAATCCATGGTCTCTCCCGCCCTCTCTCGTTTGAACAGCAGCAGTGACAGGTGAACACGATCTCTTGGCCTCTGCTCCCACAGCCGAAGAGCCCGGAGTGAAAGCTCCGGCAGGGCATCTTCAGCACGCAGTCAGCTTTGCAACTGTGACACATATATTGCTCTCGCTCCGCACTTTCCTACCTCAAAGTCCAATTGAATCCAAAATCTCTGTGCCCTTTCTCTGCTGGGCAGAAGCAGAGTAGAGCAGGAACCTTTAGCCAATGCTAAAAGAGCAGAAGAGACAGTCCAGAAAGTTCCCACTGATCATCTTCAGCGCACAGCGAGCTTTGCAACTCTGCAACACACATTGCTGTCACTCCTCCCTTTTTGCCTGAAAGACCAGCTGAATCCACCATCTCTGTGCCCGCTCTCTGCTGAGCAGCAACAGAGATAGTAGAGCAGGAATTTTTAGACCTGCCTAAAACAGCAGAAGAGCCTTGAAAAAAATCTCCTGCTTGATCATGTTTTGCACACAGTGAGCTTTAAACTGTGACACAAACATTGCTGTCACTCCTCACTTTATCTCCTAAAAGTGCATTTGAATCCAAAGTTTCTGGTGCGCTCTCTCGTTTCGAGAGGAGTTGTGACAGGGGAGGAGCAGCGCTTGGACTCTAATCCCACAGACGGAGGGCCAGCAGGGAAACTCCTGCAGGGCATCTTCAGCACACAGTGAGCATTGCAACTCTGCAAAACACATTGCTGTAACTCCTCCTTTTCCTGCCTGGAAGACCTATTGATTCCAACATCTCTGTGCCCACTCTCTGCTGAGCAGCAACAGAGAGAGTAGAGCAGGAATGTTTAGACTGGGCTAAAACAGCAGAAGAGCCTTGCAAAAAAGCTCCTCCTGATCATGTTTAGCACACAGTGAGCTTTAAACTGTGACACAAACATTGCTGTCACTCTTCACTCTTTCTCCTAAAAGACCATTTCAATCCAAGAACTCCGTTGCCAGCACTCTGCTGAGCAGCAGAGTGAGCAGGAATGTCTGCAATCTGTAAGGCAGTGGAAGAGACAGGCTGAAGGCTGCTCTTGTGCTTCTTCAACACACTGAGCTTTACAACTTTGACACACACACTGTTGTCACTCCTCATTGTAGCTCCTAAAAGTGCATTTGAATCCAGCGTTTCTGGTCTCCACTCTCGTTTCCAGTGCAGCAGAGGCAGGTGAGCACGAGCGCTTGGAATCCGCTCCCAGTTCCGAAGGGCAGGGAGGGAAAGTCCTTGCAGATCATCTTCAGCGCACAGTGAGCTTTGCAACTCTGAAACACACATTGCTGTCACTCCTCACTTCATCTCCTAATAATCCGTTTGAATCCATGGTCTCTCCCGCCCTCTCTCGTTTGAACAGCAGCAGTGACAGGTGAACACGATCTCTTGGCCTCTGCTCCCACAGCCGAAGAGCCCGGAGTGAAAGCTCCGGCAGGGCATCTTCAGCACGCAGTCAGCTTTGCAACTGTGACACATATATTGCTCTCGCTCCGCACTTTCCTACCTCAAAGTCCAATTGAATCCAAAATCTCTGTGCCCTTTCTCTGCTGGGCAGAAGCAGAGTAGAGCAGGAACCTTTAGCCAATGCTAAAAGAGCAGAAGAGACAGTCCAGAAAGTTCCCACTGATCATCTTCTGCGCACAGCGAGCTTTGCAACTCTGCAACACACATTGCTGTCACTCCTCCCTTTTTGCCTGAAAGACCAGCTGAATCCACCATCTCTGTGCCCGCTCTCTGCTGAGCAGCAACAGAGAGAGTAGAGCAGGAATTTTTAGACCTGCCTAAAACAGCAGAAGAGCCTTGAAAAAAATCTCCTGCTTGATCATGTTTTGCACACAGTGAGCTTTAAACTGTGACACAAACATTGCTGTCACTCCTCACTTTATCTCCTAAAAGTGCATTTGAATCCAAAGTTTCTTGTGCGCTCTCTCGTTTCGAGAGGAGTTGTGACAGGGGAGGAGCAGCGCTTGGACTCTAATACCACAGACGAAGGGCCAGCAGGGAAACTCCTGCAGGGCATCTTCAGCACACAGTGAGCTTTGCAACTCTGCAAAACACATTGCTGTAACTCCTCCTTCTCCTGCCTGGAAGACCAATTGATTCCAACATCTCTGTGCCCACTCTCTGCTGAGCAGCATCAGAGAGAGTAGAGCAGGAATGTTTAGACTGGGCTAAAACAGCAGAAGAGCCTTGCAAAAAAGCTCCTCCTGATAATGTTTAGCACACAGTGAGCTTTAAACTGTGACACAAACATTGCTGTCACTCTTCACTCTTTCTCCTAAAAGACCATTTCAATCCAAGAACTCCGTTGCCAGCACTCTGCTGAGCAGCAGAGTGAGCAGGAATGTCTGCAATCTGTAAGGCAGTGGAAGAGACAGGCTGAAGGCTGCTCTTGTGCTTCTTCAACACACTGAGCTTTACAACTTTGACACACACACTGTTGTCACTCCTCATTGTAGCTCCTAAAAGTGCATTTGAATCCAGCGTTTCTGGTCTCCACTCTCGTTTCCAGTGCAGCAGAGGCAGGTGAGCACGAGCGCTTGGAATCCGCTCCCAGTTCCGAAGGGCAGGGAGGGAAAGTCCTTGCAGATCATCTTCAGCGCACAGTGAGCTTTGCAACTCTGAAACACACATTGCTGTCACTCCTCACTTCATCTCCTAATAATCCGTTTGAATCCATGGTCTCTCCCGCCCTCTCTCGTTTGAACAGCAGCAGTGACAGGTGAACACGATCACTTGGCCTCTGCTCCCACAGCCGAAGAGCCCGGAGTGAAAGCTCCGGCAGGGCATCTTCAGCACGCAGTCAGCTTTGCAACTGTGACACATATATTGCTCTCGCTCCGCACTTTCCTACCTCAAAGTCCAATTGAATCCAAAATCTCTGTGCCCTTTCTCTGCTGGGCAGAAGCAGAGTAGAGCAGGAACCTTTAGCCAATGCTAAAAGAGCAGAAGAGACAGTCCAGAAAGTTCCCACTGATCATCTTCAGCGCACAGCGAGCTTTGCAACTCTGCAACACACATTGCTGTCACTCCTCCCTTTTTGCCTGAAAGACCAGCTGAATCCACCATCTCTGTGCCCGCTCTCTGCTGAGCAGCAACAGAGATAGTAGAGCAGGAATTTTTAGACCTGCCTAAAACAGCAGAAGAGCCTTGAAAAAAATCTCCTGCTTGATCATGTTTTGCACACAGTGAGCTTTAAACTGTGACACAAACATTGCTGTCACTCCTCACTTTATCTCCTAAAAGTGCATTTGAATCCAAAGTTTCTTGTGCGCTCTCTCGTTTCGAGAGGAGTTGTGACAGGGGAGGAGCAGCGCTTGGACTCTAATACCACAGACGAAGGGCCAGCAGGGAAACTCCTGCAGGGCATCTTCAGCACACAATGAGCTTTGCAACTCTGCAAAACACATTGCTGTAACTCCTCCTTCTCCTGCCTGGAAGACCAATTGATTCCAACATCTCTGTGCCCACTCTCTGCTGAGCAGCATCAGAGAGAGTAGAGCAGGAATGTTTAGACTGGGCTAAAACAGCAGAAGAGCCTTGCAAAAAAGCTCCTCCTGATCATGTTTAGCACACAGTGAGCTTTAAACTGTGACACAAACATTGCTGTCACTCTTCACTCTTTCTCCTAAAAGACCATTTCAATCCAAGAACTCCGTTGCCAGCACTCTGCTGAGCAGCAGAGTGAGCAGGGATGTCTGCAATCTGTAAGGCAGTGGAAGAGACAGGCTGAAGGCTGCTCTTGTGCTTCTTCAACACACTGAGCTTTACAACTTTGACACACACACTGTTGTCACTCCTCATTGTAGCTCCTAAAAGTGCATTTGAATCCAGCGTTTCTGGTCTCCACTCTCGTTTCCAGTGCAGCAGAGGCAGGTGAGCACGAGCGCTTGGAATCCGCTCCCAGTTCCGAAGGGCAGGGAGGGAAAGTCCTTGCAGATCATCTTCAGCGCACAGTGAGCTTTGCAACTCTGAAACACACATTGCTGTCACTCCTCACTTCATCTCCTAATAATCCGTTTGAATCCATGGTCTCTCCCGCCCTCTCTCGTTTGAACAGCAGCAGTGACAGGTGAACACGATCTCTTGGCCTCTGCTCCCACAGCCGAAGAGCCCGGAGTGAAAGCTCCGGCAGGGCATCTTCAGCACGCAGTCAGCTTTGCAACTGTGACACATATATTGCTCTCGCTCCGCACTTTCCTACCTCAAAGTCCAATTGAATCCAAAATCTCTGTGCCCTTTCTCTGCTGGGCAGAAGCAGAGTAGAGCAGGAACCTTTAGCCAATGCTAAAAGAGCAGAAGAGACAGTCCAGAAAGTTCCCACTGATCATCTTCTGCGCACAGCGAGCTTTGCAACTCTGCAACACACATTGCTGTCACTCCTCCCTTTTTGCCTGAAAGACCAGCTGAATCCACCATCTCTGTGCCCGCTCTCTGCTGAGCAGCAACAGAGATAGTAGAGCAGGAATTTTTAGACCTGCCTAAAACAGCAGAAGAGCCTTGAAAAAAATCTCCTGCTTGATCATGTTTTGCACACAGTGAGCTTTAAACTGTGACACAAACATTGCTGTCACTCCTCACTTTATCTCCTAAAAGTGCATTTGAATCCAAAGTTTCTTGTGCGCTCTCTCGTTTCGAGAGGAGTTGTGACAGGGGAGGAGCAGCGCTTGGACTCTAATACCACAGACGAAGGGCCAGCAGGGAAACTCCTGCAGGGCATCTTCAGCACACAGTGAGCTTTGCAACTCTGCAAAACACATTGCTGTAACTCCTCCTTCTCCTGCCTGGAAGACCAATTGATTCCAACATCTCTGTGCCCACTCTCTGCTGAGCAGCATCAGAGAGAGTAGAGCAGGAATGTTTAGACTGGGCTAAAACAGCAGAAGAGCCTTGCAAAAAAGCTCCTCCTGATCATGTTTAGCACACAGTGAGCTTTAAACTGTGACACAAACATTGCTGTCACTCTTCACTCTTTCTCCTAAAAGACCATTTCAATCCAAGAACTCCGTTGCCAGCACTCTGCTGAGCAGCAGAGTGAGCAGGAATGTCTGCAATCTGTAAGGCAGTGGAAGAGACAGGCTGAAGGCTGCTCTTGTGCTTCTTCAACACACTGAGCTTTACAACTTTGACACACACACTGTTGTCACTCCTTATTGTAGCTCCTAAAAGTGCATTTGAATCCAGCGTTTCTGGTCTCCACTCTCGTTTCCAGTGCAGCAGAGGCAGGTGAGCACGAGCGCTTGGAATCCGCTCCCAGTTCCGAAGGGCAGGGAGGGAAAGTCCTTGCAGATCATCTTCAGCGCACAGTGAGCTTTGCAACTCTGAAACACACATTGCTGTCACTCCTCACTTCATCTCCTAATAATCCGTTTGAATCCATGGTCTCTCCCGCCCTCTCTCGTTTGAACAGCAGCAGTGACAGGTGAACACGATCTCTTGGCCTCTGCTCCCACAGCCGAAGAGCCCGGAGTGAAAGCTCCGGCAGGGCATCTTCAGCACGCAGTCAGCTTTGCAACTGTGACACATATATTGCTCTCGCTCCGCACTTTCCTACCTCAAAGTCCAATTGAATCCAAAATCTCTGTGCCCTTTCTCTGCTAGGCAGAAGCAGAGTAGAGCAGGAACCTTTAGCCAATGCTAAAAGAGCAGAAGAGACAGTCCAGAAAGTTCCCACTGATCATCTTCTGCGCACAGCGAGCTTTGCAACTCTGCAACACACATTGCTGTCACTCCTCCCTTTTTGCCTGAAAGACCAGCTGAATCCACCATCTCTGTGCCCGCTCTCTGCTGAGCAGCAACAGAGAGAGTAGAGCAGGAATTTTTAGACCTGCCTAAAACAGCAGAAGAGCCTTGAAAAAAATCTCCTGCTTGATCATGTTTTGCACACAGTGAGCTTTAAACTGTGACACAAACATTGCTGTCACTCCTCACTTTATCTCCTAAAAGTGCATTTGAATCCAAAGTTTCTTGTGCGCTCTCTCGTTTCGAGAGGAGTTGTGACAGGGGAGGAGCAGCGCTTGGACTCTAATACCACAGACGAAGGGCCAGCAGGGAAACTCCTGCAGGGCATCTTCAGCACACAGTGAGCTTTGCAACTCTGCAAAACACATTGCTGTAACTCCTCCTTCTCCTGCCTGGAAGACCAATTGATTCCAACATCTCTGTGCCCACTCTCTGCTGAGCAGCATCAGAGAGAGTAGAGCAGGAATGTTTAGACTGGGCTAAAACAGCAGAAGAGCCTTGCAAAAAAGCTCCTCCTGATCATGTTTAGCACACAGTGAGCTTTAAACTGTGACACAAACATTGCTGTCACTCTTCACTCTTTCTCCTAAAAGACCATTTCAATCCAAGAACTCCGTTGCCAGCACTCTGCTGAGCAGCAGAGTGAGCAGGAATGTCTGCAATCTGTAAGGCAGTGGAAGAGACAGGCTGAAGGCTGCTCTTGTGCTTCTTCAACACACTGAGCTTTACAACTTTGACACACACACACTGTTGTCACTCCTCATTGTAGCTCCTAAAAGTGCATTTGAATCCAGCGTTTCTGGTCTCCACTCTCGTTTCCAGTGCAGCAGAGGCAGGTGAGCACGAGCGCTTGGAATCCGCTCCCAGTTCCGAAGGGCAGGGAGGGAAAGTCCTTGCAGATCATCTTCAGCGCACAGTGAGCTTTGCAACTCTGAAACACACATTGCTGTCACTCCTCACTTCATCTCCTAATAATCCGTTTGAATCCATGGTCTCTCCCGCCCTCTCTCGTTTGAACAGCAGCAGTGACAGGTGAACACGATCTCTTGGCCTCTGCTCCCACAGCCGAAGAGCCCGGAGTGAAAGCTCCGGCAGGGCATCTTCAGCACGCAGTCAGCTTTGCAACTGTGACACATATATTGCTCTCGCTCCGCACTTTCCTACCTCAAAGTCCAATTGAATCCAAAATCTCTGTGCCCTTTCTCTGCTGGGCAGAAGCAGAGTAGAGCAGGAACCTTTAGCCAATGCTAAAAGAGCAGAAGAGACAGTCCAGAAAGTTCCCACTGATCATCTTCAGCGCACAGCGAGCTTTGCAACTCTGCAACACACATTGCTGTCACTCCTCCCTTTTTGCCTGAAAGACCAGCTGAATCCACCATCTCTGTGCCCGCTCTCTGCTGAGCAGCAACAGAGATAGTAGAGCAGGAATTTTTAGACCTGCCTAAAACAGCAGAAGAGCCTTGAAAAAAATCTCCTGCTTGATCATGTTTTGCACACAGTGAGCTTTAAACTGTGACACAAACATTGCTGTCACTCCTCACTTTATCTCCTAAAAGTGCATTTGAATCCAAAGTTTCTTGTGCGCTCTCTCGTTTCGAGAGGAGTTGTGACAGGGGAGGAGCAGCGCTTGGACTCTAATACCACAGACGAAGGGCCAGCAGGGAAACTCCTGCAGGGCATCTTCAGCACACAATGAGCTTTGCAACTCTGCAAAACACATTGCTGTAACTCCTCCTTCTCCTGCCTGGAAGACCAATTGATTCCAACATCTCTGTGCCCACTCTCTGCTGAGCAGCATCAGAGAGAGTAGAGCAGGAATGTTTAGACTGGGCTAAAACAGCAGAAGAGCCTTGCAAAAAAGCTCCTCCTGATCATGTTTAGCACACAGTGAGCTTTAAACTGTGACACAAACATTGCTGTCACTCTTCACTCTTTCTCCTAAAAGACCATTTCAATCCAAGAACTCCGTTGCCAGCACTCTGCTGAGCAGCAGAGTGAGCAGGAATGTCTGCAATCTGTAAGGCAGTGGAAGAGACAGGCTGAAGGCTGCTCTTGTGCTTCTTCAACACACTGAGCTTTACAACTTTGACACACACACTGTTGTCACTCCTCATTGTAGCTCCTAAAAGTGCATTTGAATCCAGCGTTTCTGGTCTCCACTCTCGTTTCCAGTGCAGCAGAGGCAGGTGAGCACGAGCGCTTGGAATCCGCTCCCAGTTCCGAAGGGCAGGGAGGGAAAGTCCTTGCAGATCATCTTCAGCGCACAGTGAGCTTTGCAACTCTGAAACACACATTGCTGTCACTCCTCACTTCATCTCCTAATAATCCGTTTGAATCCATGGTCTCTCCCGCCCTCTCTCGTTTGAACAGCAGCAGTGACAGGTGAACACGATCTCTTGGCCTCTGCTCCCACAGCCGAAGAGCCCGGAGTGAAAGCTCCGGCAGGGCATCTTCAGCACGCAGTCAGCTTTGCAACTGTGACACATATATTGCTCTCGCTCCGCACTTTCCTACCTCAAAGTCCAATTGAATCCAAAATCTCTGTGCCCTTTCTCTGCTGGGCAGAAGCAGAGTAGAGCAGGAACCTTTAGCCAATGCTAAAAGAGCAGAAGAGACAGTCCAGAAAGTTCCCACTGATCATCTTCTGCGCACAGCGAGCTTTGCAACTCTGCAACACACATTGCTGTCACTCCTCCCTTTTTGCCTGAAAGACCAGCTGAATCCACCATCTCTGTGCCCGCTCTCTGCTGAGCAGCAACAGAGAGAGTAGAGCAGGAATTTTTAGACCTGCCTAAAACAGCAGAAGAGCCTTGAAAAAAATCTCCTGCTTGATCATGTTTTGCACACAGTGAGCTTTAAACTGTGACACAAACATTGCTGTCACTCCTCACTTTATCTCCTAAAAGTGCATTTGAATCCAAAGTTTCTTGTGCGCTCTCTCGTTTCGAGAGGAGTTGTGACAGGGGAGGAGCAGCGCTTGGACTCTAATACCACAGACGAAGGGCCAGCAGGGAAACTCCTGCAGGGCATCTTCAGCACACAGTGAGCTTTGCAACTCTGCAAAACACATTGCTGTAACTCCTCCTTCTCCTGCCTGGAAGACCAATTGATTCCAACATCTCTGTGCCCACTCTCTGCTGAGCAGCATCAGAGAGAGTAGAGCAGGAATGTTTAGACTGGGCTAAAACAGCAGAAGAGCCTTGCAAAAAAGCTCCTCCTGATAATGTTTAGCACACAGTGAGCTTTAAACTGTGACACAAACATTGCTGTCACTCTTCACTCTTTCTCCTAAAAGACCATTTCAATCCAAGAACTCCGTTGCCAGCACTCTGCTGAGCAGCAGAGTGAGCAGGAATGTCTGCAATCTGTAAGGCAGTGGAAGAGACAGGCTGAAGGCTGCTCTTGTGCTTCTTCAACACACTGAGCTTTACAACTGTGACACACACACTGTTGTCACTCCTCATTGTAGCTCCTAAAAGTGCATTTGAATCCAGCGTTTCTGGTCTCCACTCTCGTTTCCAGTGCAGCAGAGGCAGGTGAGCACGAGCGCTTGGAATCCGCTCCCAGTTCCGAAGGGCAGGGAGGGAAAGTCCTTGCAGATCATCTTCAGCGCACAGTGAGCTTTGCAACTCTGAAACACACATTGCTGTCACTCCTCACTTCATCTCCTAATAATCCGTTTGAATCCATGGTCTCTCCCGCCCTCTCTCGTTTGAACAGCAGCAGTGACAGGTGAACACGATCTCTTGGCCTCTGCTCCCACAGCCGAAGAGCCCGGAGTGAAAGCTCCGGCAGGGCATCTTCAGCACGCAGTCAGCTTTGCAACTGTGACACATATATTGCTCTCGCTCCGCACTTTCCTACCTCAAAGTCCAATTGAATCCAAAATCTCTGTGCCCTTTCTCTGCTGGGCAGAAGCAGAGTAGAGCAGGAACCTTTAGCCAATGCTAAAAGAGCAGAAGAGACAGTCCAGAAAGTTCCCACTGATCATCTTCAGCGCACAGCGAGCTTTGCAACTCTGCAACACACATTGCTGTCACTCCTCCCTTTTTGCCTGAAAGACCAGCTGAATCCACCATCTCTGTGCCCGCTCTCTGCTGAGCAGCAACAGAGATAGTAGAGCAGGAATTTTTAGACCTGCCTAAAACAGCAGAAGAGCCTTGAAAAAAATCTCCTGCTTGATCATGTTTTGCACACAGTGAGCTTTAAACTGTGACACAAACATTGCTGTCACTCCTCACTTTATCTCCTAAAAGTGCATTTGAATCCAAAGTTTCTGGTGCGCTCTCTCGTTTGGAGAGGAGTTGTGACAGTGGAGGAGCAGCGCTTGGACTCTAATCCCACAGACGAAGGGCCAGCAGGGAAACTCCTGCAGGGCATCTTCAGCACACAGTGAGCTTTGCAATTCTGCAACACACATTGCTGTAACTCCTCCTTTTCCTGCCTGGAAGACCAATTGATTCCAACATCTCTGTGCCCACTCTCTGCTGAGCAGCAACAGAGAGAAGGAATGTTTAGACTGGGCTAAAACAGCAGAAGAGCCTTGCAAAAAAGCTCCTCCTGATCATGTTTAGCACACAGTGAGCTTTAAACTGTGACACAAACATTGCTGTCACTCTTCACTCTTTCTCCTAAAAGACCATTTCAATCCAAGAACTCCGTTGCCAGCACTCTGCTGAGCAGCAGAGTGAGCAGGAATGTCTGCAATCTGTAAGGCAGTGGAAGAGACAGGCCTGAAGGCTGCTCTTGTGCTTCTTCAACACACTGAGCTTTACAACTGTGACACACACACTGTTGTCACTCCTCATTGTAGCTCCTAAAAGTGCATTTGAATCCAGCGTTTCTGGTCTCCACTCTCGTTTCCAGTGCAGCAGAGGCAGGTGAGCACGAGCGCTTGGAATCCGCTCCCAGTTCCGAAGGGCAGGGAGGGAAAGTCCTTGCAGATCATCTTCAGCGCACAGTGAGCTTTGCAACTCTGAAACACACATTGCTGTCACTCCTCACTTCATCTCCTAATAATCCGTTTGAATCCATGGTCTCTCCCGCCCTCTCTCGTTTGAACAGCAGCAGTGACAGGTGAACACGATCTCTTGGCCTCTGCTCCCACAGCCGAAGAGCCCGGAGTGAAAGCTCCGGCAGGGCATCTTCAGCACGCAGTCAGCTTTGCAACTGTGACACATATATTGCTCTCGCTCCGCACTTTCCTACCTCAAAGTCCAATTGAATCCAAAATCTCTGTGCCCTTTCTCTGCTGGGCAGAAGCAGAGTAGAGCAGGAACCTTTAGCCAATGCTAAAAGAGCAGAAGAGACAGTCCAGAAAGTTCCCACTGATCATCTTCAGCGCACAGCGAGCTTTGCAACTCTGCAACACACATTGCTGTCACTCCTCCCTTTTTGCCTGAAAGACCAGCTGAATCCACCATCTCTGTGCCCGCTCTCTGCTGAGCAGCAACAGAGATAGTAGAGCAGGAATTTTTAGACCTGCCTAAAACAGCAGAAGAGCCTTGAAAAAAATCTCCTGCTTGATCATGTTTTGCACACAGTGAGCTTTAAACTGTGACACAAACATTGCTGTCACTCCTCACTTTATCTCCTAAAAGTGCATTTGAATCCAAAGTTTCTGGTGCGCTCTCTCGTTTCGAGAGGAGTTGTGACAGGGGAGGAGCAGCGCTTGGACTCTAATCCCACAGACGAAGGGCCAGCAGGGAAACTCCTGCAGGGCATCTTCAGCACACAGTGAGCTTTGCAACTCTGCAAAACACATTGCTGTAACTCCTCCTTTTCCTGCCTGGAAGACCTATTGATTCCAACATCTCTGTGCCCACTCTCTGCTGAGCAGCAACAGAGAGAGTAGAGCAGGAATGTTTAGACTGGGCTAAAACAGCAGAAGAGCCTTGCAAAAAAGCTCCTCCTGATCATGTTTAGCACACAGTGAGCTTTAAACTGTGACACAAACATTGCTGTCACTCTTCACTCTTTCTCCTAAAAGACCATTTCAATCCAAGAACTCCGTTGCCAGCACTCTGCTGAGCAGCAGAGTGAGCAGGAATGTCTGCAATCTGTAAGGCAGTGGAAGAGACAGGCCTGAAGGCTGCTCTTGTGCTTCTTCAACACACTGAGCTTTACAACTGTGACACACACACTGTTGTCACTCCTCATTGTAGCTCCTAAAAGTGCATTTGAATCCAGCGTTTCTGGTCTCCACTCTCGTTTCAAGAGCAGCAGAGGCAGGTGAGCACGAGCGCTTGGAATCCGCTCCCAGTTCCGAAGGGCAGGGAGGGAAAGTCCTTGCAGATCATCTTCAGCGCACAGTGAGCTTTGCAACTCTGAAACACACATTGCTGTCACTCCTCACTTCATCTCCTAATAATCCGTTTGAATCCATGGTCTCTCCCGCCCTCTCTCGTTTGAACAGCAGCAGTGACAGGTGAACACGATCTCTTGGCCTCTGCTCCCACAGCCGAAGAGCCCGGAGTGAAAGCTCCGGCAGGGCATCTTCAGCACGCAGTCAGCTTTGCAACTGTGACACATATATTGCTCTCGCTCCGCACTTTCCTACCTCAAAGTCCAATTGAATCCAAAACTCTGTGCCCTTTCTCTGCTGGGCAGAAGCAGAGTAGAGCAGGAACCTTTAGCCAATGCTAAAAGAGCAGAAGAGACAGTCCAGAAAGTTCCCACTGATCATCTTCAGCGCACAGCGAGCTTTGCAACTCTGCAACACACATTGCTGTCACTCCTCCCTTTTTGCCTGAAAGACCAGCTGAATCCACCATCTCTGTGCCCGCTCTCTGCTGAGCAGCAACAGAGATAGTAGAGCAGGAATTTTTAGACCTGCCTAAAACAGCAGAAGAGCCTTGAAAAAAATCTCCTGCTTGATCATGTTTTGCACACAGTGAGCTTTAAACTGTGACACAAACATTGCTGTCACTCCTCACTTTATCTCCTAAAAGTGCATTTGAATCCAAAGTTTCTGGTGCGCTCTCTCGTTTGGAGAGGAGTTGTGACAGGGGAGGAGCAGCGCTTGGACTCTAATACCACAGACGAAGGGCCAGCAGGGAAACTCCTGCAGGGCATCTTCAGCACACAGTGAGCTTTGCAACTCTGCAAAACACATTGCTGTAACTCCTCCTTCTCCTGCCTGGAAGACCAATTGATTCCAACATCTCTGTGCCCACTCTCTGCTGAGCAGCATCAGAGAGAGTAGAGCAGGAATGTTTAGACTGGGCTAAAACAGCAGAAGAGCCTTGCAAAAAAGCTCCTCCTGATCATGTTTAGCACACAGTGAGCTTTAAACTGTGACACAAACATTGCTGTCACTCTTCACTCTTTCTCCTAAAAGACCATTTCAATCCAAGAACTCCGTTGCCAGCACTCTGCTGAGCAGCAGAGTGAGCAGGAATGTCTGCAATCTGTAAGGCAGTGGAAGAGACAGGCCTGAAGGCTGCTCTTGTGCTTCTTCAACACACTGAGCTTTACAACTGTGACACACACACTGTTGTCACTCCTCATTGTAGCTCCTAAAAGTGCATTTGAATCCAGCGTTTCTGGTCTCCACTCTCGTTTCAAGAGCAGCAGAGGCAGGTGAGCACGAGCGCTTGGAATCCGCTCCCAGTTCCGAAGGGCAGGGAGGGAAAGTCCTTGCAGATCATCTTCAGCGCACAGTGAGCTTTGCAACTCTGAAACACACATTGCTGTCACTCCTCACTTCATCTCCTAATAATCCGTTTGAATCCATGGTCTCTCCCGCCCTCTCTCGTTTGAACAGCAGCAGTGACAGGTGAACACGATCTCTTGGCCTCTGCTCCCACAGCCGAAGAGCCCGGAGTGAAAGCTCCGGCAGGGCATCTTCAGCACGCAGTCAGCTTTGCAACTGTGACACATATATTGCTCTCGCTCCGCACTTTCCTACCTCAAAGTCCAATTGAATCCAAAATCTCTGTGCCCTTTCTCTGCTGGGCAGAAGCAGAGTAGAGCAGGAACCTTTAGCCAATGCTAAAAGAGCAGAAGAGACAGTCCAGAAAGTTCCCACTGATCATCTTCAGCGCACAGCGAGCTTTGCAACTCTGCAACACACATTGCTGTCACTCCTCCCTTTTTGCCTGAAAGACCAGCTGAATCCACCATCTCTGTGCCCGCTCTCTGCTGAGCAGCAACAGAGATAGTAGAGCAGGAATTTTTAGACCTGCCTAAAACAGCAGAAGAGCCTTGAAAAAAATCTCCTGCTTGATCATGTTTTGCACACAGTGAGCTTTAAACTGTGACACAAACATTGCTGTCACTCCTCACTTTATCTCCTAAAAGTGCATTTGAATCCAAAGTTTCTGGTGCGCTCTCTCGTTTGGAGAGGAGTTGTGACAGGGGAGGAGCAGCGCTTGGACTCTAATCCCACAGACGAAGGGCCAGCAGGGAAACGCCTGCAGGGCATCTTCAGCACACAATGAGCTTTGCAACTCTGCAAAACACATTGCTGTAACTCCTCCTTTTCCTGCCTGGAAGACCAATTGATTCCAACATCTCTGTGCCCACTCTCTGCTGAGCAGCATCAGAGAGAGTAGAGCAGGAATGTTTAGACTGGGCTAAAACAGCAGAAGAGCCTTGCAAAAAAGCTCCTCCTGATCATGTTTAGCACACAGTGAGCTTTAAACTGTGACACAAACATTGCTGTCACTCTTCACTCTTTCTCCTAAAAGACCATTTCAATCCAAGAACTCCGTTGCCAGCACTCTGCTGAGCAGCAGAGTGAGCAGGAATGTCTGCAATCTGTAAGGCAGTGGAAGAGACAGGCCTGAAGGCTGCTCTTGTGCTTCTTCAACACACTGAGCTTTACAACTGTGACACACACACTGTTGTCACTCCTCATTGTAGCTCCTAAAAGTGCATTTGAATCCAGCGTTTCTGGTCTCCACTCTCGTTTCAAGAGCAGCAGAGGCAGGTGAGCACGAGCGCTTGGAATCCGCTCCCAGTTCCGAAGGGCAGGGAGGGAAAGTCCTTGCAGATCATCTTCAGCGCACAGTGAGCTTTGCAACTCTGAAACACACATTGCTGTCACTCCTCACTTCATCTCCTAATAATCCGTTTGAATCCATGGTCTCTCCCGCCCTCTCTCGTTTGAACAGCAGCAGTGACAGGTGAACACGATCTCTTGGCCTCTGCTCCCACAGCCGAAGAGCCCGGAGTGAAAGCTCCGGCAGGGCATCTTCAGCACGCAGTCAGCTTTGCAACTGTGACACATATATTGCTCTCGCTCCGCACTTTCCTACCTCAAAGTCCAATTGAATCCAAAACTCTGTGCCCTTTCTCTGCTGGGCAGAAGCAGAGTAGAGCAGGAACCTTTAGCCAATGCTAAAAGAGCAGAAGAGACAGTCCAGAAAGTTCCCACTGATCATCTTCAGCGCACAGCGAGCTTTGCAACTCTGCAACACACATTGCTGTCACTCCTCCCTTTTTGCCTGAAAGACCAGCTGAATCCACCATCTCTGTGCCCGCTCTCTGCTGAGCAGCAACAGAGAGAGTAGAGCAGGAATTTTTAGACCTGCCTAAAACAGCAGAAGAGCCTTGAAAAAAATCTCCTGCTTGATCATGTTTTGCACACAGTGAGCTTTAAACTGTGACACAAACATTGCTGTCACTCCTCACTTTATCTCCTAAAAGTGCATTTGAATCCAAAGTTTCTGGTGCGCTCTCTCGTTTGGAGAGGAGTTGTGACAGGGGAGGAGCAGCGCTTGGACTCTAATCCCACAGACGAAGGGCCAGCAGGGAAACTCCTGCAGGGCATCTTCAGCACACAATGAGCTTTGCAACTCTGCAAAACACATTGCTGTAACTCCTCCTTTTCCTGCCTGGAAGACCTATTGATTCCAACATCTCTGTGCCCACTCTCTGCTGAGCAGCAACAGAGAGAGTAGAGCAGGAATGTTTAGACTGGGCTAAAACAGCAGAAGAGCCTTGCAAAAAAGCTCCTCCTGATCATGTTTAGCACACAGTGAGCTTTAAACTGTGACACAAACATTGCTGTCACTCTTCACTCTTTCTCCTAAAAGACCATTTCAATCCAAGAACTCCGTTGCCAGCACTCTGCTGAGCAGCAGAGTGAGCAGGAATGTCTGCAATCTGTAAGGCAGTGGAAGAGACAGGCCTGAAGGCTGCTCTTGTGCTTCTTCAACACACTGAGCTTTACAACTGTGACACACACACTGTTGTCACTCCTCATTGTAGCTCCTAAAAGTGCATTTGAATCCAGCGTTTCTGGTCTCCACTCTCGTTTCAAGAGCAGCAGAGGCAGGTGAGCACGAGCGCTTGGAATCCGCTCCCAGTTCCGAAGGGCAGGGAGGGAAAGTCCTTGCAGATCATCTTCAGCGCACAGTGAGCTTTGCAACTCTGAAACACACATTGCTGTCACTCCTCACTTCATCTCCTAATAATCCGTTTGAATCCATGGTCTCTCCCGCCCTCTCTCGTTTGAACAGCAGCAGTGACAGGTGAACACGATCTCTTGGCCTCTGCTCCCACAGCCGAAGAGCCCGGAGTGAAAGCTCCGGCAGGGCATCTTCAGCACGCAGTCAGCTTTGCAACTGTGACACATATATTGCTCTCGCTCCGCACTTTCCTACCTCAAAGTCCAATTGAATCCAAAACTCTGTGCCCTTTCTCTGCTGGGCAGAAGCAGAGTAGAGCAGGAACCTTTAGCCAATGCTAAAAGAGCAGAAGAGACAGTCCAGAAAGTTCCCACTGATCATCTTCAGCGCACAGCGAGCTTTGCAACTCTGCAACACACATTGCTGTCACTCCTCCCTTTTTGCCTGAAAGACCAGCTGAATCCACCATCTCTGTGCCCGCTCTCTGCTGTGCAGCAACAGAGATAGTAGAGCAGGAATTTTTAGACCTGCCTAAAACAGCAGAAGAGCCTTGAAAAAAATCTCCTGCTTGATCATGTTTTGCACACAGTGAGCTTTAAACTGTGACACAAACATTGCTGTCACTCCTCACTTTATCTCCTAAAAGTGCATTTGAATCCAAAGTTTCTTGTGCGCTCTCTCGTTTCGAGAGGAGTTGTGACAGGGGAGGAGCAGCGCTTGGACTCTAATCCCACAGACGAAGGGCCAGCAGGGAAACTCCTGCAGGGCATCTTCAGCACACAGTGAGCTTTGCAACTCTGCAAAACACATTGCTGTAACTCCTCCTTCTCCTGCCTGGAAGACCAATTGATTCCAACATCTCTGTGCCCACTCTCTGCTGAGCAGCAACAGAGAGAGTAGAGCAGGAATGTTTAGACTGGGCTAAAACAGCAGAAGAGCCTTGCAAAAAAGCTCCTCCTGATCATGTTTAGCACACAGTGAGCTTTAAACTGTGACACAAACATTGCTGTCACTCTTCACTCTTTCTCCTAAAAGACCATTTCAATCCAAGAACTCCGTTGCCAGCACTCTGCTGAGCAGCAGAGTGAGCAGGAATGTCTGCAATCTGTAAGGCAGTGGAAGAGACAGGCCTGAAGGCTGCTCTTGTGCTTCTTCAACACACTGAGCTTTACAACTGTGACACACACACTGTTGTCACTCCTCATTGTAGCTCCTAAAAGTGCATTTGAATCCAGCGTTTCTGGTCTCCACTCTCGTTTCAAGAGCAGCAGAGGCAGGTGAGCACGAGCGCTTGGAATCCGCTCCCAGTTCCGAAGGGCAGGGAGGGAAAGTCCTTGCAGATCATCTTCAGCGCACAGTGAGCTTTGCAACTCTGAAACACACATTGCTGTCACTCCTCACTTCATCTCCTAATAATCCGTTTGAATCCATGGTCTCTCCCGCCCTCTCTCGTTTGAACAGCAGCAGTGACAGGTGAACACGATCTCTTGGCCTCTGCTCCCACAGCCGAAGAGCCCGGAGTGAAAGCTCCGGCAGGGCATCTTCAGCACGCAGTCAGCTTTGCAACTGTGACACATATATTGCTCTCGCTCCGCACTTTCCTACCTCAAAGTCCAATTGAATCCAAAACTCTGTGCCCTTTCTCTGCTGGGCAGAAGCAGAGTAGAGCAGGAACCTTTAGCCAATGCTAAAAGAGCAGAAGAGACAGTCCAGAAAGTTCCCACTGATCATCTTCAGCGCACAGCGAGCTTTGCAACTCTGCAACACACATTGCTGTCACTCCTCCCTTTTTGCCTGAAAGACCAGCTGAATCCACCATCTCTGTGCCCGCTCTCTGCTGTGCAGCAACAGAGATAGTAGAGCAGGAATTTTTAGACCTGCCTAAAACAGCAGAAGAGCCTTGAAAAAAATCTCCTGCTTGATCATGTTTTGCACACAGTGAGCTTTAAACTGTGACACAAACATTGCTGTCACTCCTCACTTTATCTCCTAAAAGTGCATTTGAATCCAAAGTTTCTTGTGCGCTCTCTCGTTTCGAGAGGAGTTGTGACAGGGGAGGAGCAGCGCTTGGACTCTAATCCCACAGACGAAGGGCCAGCAGGGAAACTCCTGCAGGGCATCTTCAGCACACAGTGAGCTTTGCAACTCTGCAAAACACATTGCTGTAACTCCTCCTTCTCCTGCCTGGAAGACCAATTGATTCCAACATCTCTGTGCCCACTCTCTGCTGAGCAGCATCAGAGAGAGTAGAGCAGGAATGTTTAGACTGGGCTAAAACAGCAGAAGAGCCTTGCAAAAAAGCTCCTCCTGATCATGTTTAGCACACAGTGAGCTTTAAACTGTGACACAAACATTGCTGTCACTCTTCACTCTTTCTCCTAAAAGACCATTTCAATCCAAGAACTCCGTTGCCAGCACTCTGCTGAGCAGCAGAGTGAGCAGGAATGTCTGCAATCTGTAAGGCAGTGGAAGAGACAGGCTGAAGGCTGCTCTTGTGCTTCTTCAACACACTGAGCTTTACAACTTTGACACACACACTGTTGTCACTCCTCATTGTAGCTCCTAAAAGTGCATTTGAATCCAGCGTTTCTGGTCTCCACTCTCGTTTCCAGTGCAGCAGAGGCAGGTGAGCACGAGCGCTTGGAATCCGCTCCCAGTTCCGAAGGGCAGGGAGGGAAAGTCCTTGCAGATCATCTTCAGCGCACAGTGAGCTTTGCAACTCTGAAACACACATTGCTGTCACTCCTCACTTCATCTCCTAATAATCCGTTTGAATCCATGGTCTCTCCCGCCCTCTCTCGTTTGAACAGCAGCAGTGACAGGTGAACACGATCTCTTGGCCTCTGCTCCCACAGCCGAAGAGCCCGGAGTGAAAGCTCCGGCAGGGCATCTTCAGCACGCAGTCAGCTTTGCAACTGTGACACATATATTGCTCTCGCTCCGCACTTTCCTACCTCAAAGTCCAATTGAATCCAAAATCTCTGTGCCCTTTCTCTGCTGGGCAGAAGCAGAGTAGAGCAGGAACCTTTAGCCAATGCTAAAAGAGCAGAAGAGACAGTCCAGAAAGTTCCCACTGATCATCTTCAGCGCACAGCGAGCTTTGCAACTCTGCAACACACATTGCTGTCACTCCTCCCTTTTTGCCTGAAAGACCAGCTGAATCCACCATCTCTGTGCCCGCTCTCTGCTGAGCAGCAACAGAGAGAGTAGAGCAGGAATTTTTAGACCTGCCTAAAACAGCAGAAGAGCCTTGAAAAAAATCTCCTGCTTGATCATGTTTTGCACACAGTGAGCTTTAAACTGTGACACAAACATTGCTGTCACTCCTCACTTTATCTCCTAAAAGTGCATTTGAATCCAAAGTTTCTGGTGCGCTCTCTCGTTTCGAGAGGAGTTGTGACAGGGGAGGAGCAGCGCTTGGACTCTAATCCCACAGACGAAGGGCCAGCAGGGAAACTCCTGCAGGGCATCTTCAGCACACAGTGAGCTTTGCAATTCTGCAACACACATTGCTGTAACTCCTCCTTTTCCTGCCTGGAAGACCAATTGATTCCAACATCTCTGTGCCCACTCTCTGCTGAGCAGCATCAGAGAGAGTAGAGCAGGAATGTTTAGACTGGGCTAAAACAGCAGAAGAGCCTTGCAAAAAAGCTCCTCCTGATCATGTTTAGCACACAGTGAGCTTTAAACTGTGACACAAACATTGCTGTCACTCTTCACTCTTTCTCCTAAAAGACCATTTCAATCCAAGAACTCCGTTGCCAGCACTCTGCTGAGCAGCAGAGTGAGCAGGAATGTCTGCAATCTGTAAGGCAGTGGAAGAGACAGGCCTGAAGGCTGCTCTTGTGCTTCTTCAACACACTGAGCTTTACAACTGTGACACACACACTGTTGTCACTCCTCATTGTAGCTCCTAAAAGTGCATTTGAATCCAGCGTTTCTGGTCTCCACTCTCGTTTCAAGAGCAGCAGAGGCAGGTGAGCACGAGCGCTTGGAATCCGCTCCCAGTTCCGAAGGGCAGGGAGGGAAAGTCCTTGCAGATCATCTTCAGCGCACAGTGAGCTTTGCAACTCTGAAACACACATTGCTGTCACTCCTCACTTCATCTCCTAATAATCCGTTTGAATCCATGGTCTCTCCCGCCCTCTCTCGTTTGAACAGCAGCAGTGACAGGTGAACACGATCTCTTGGCCTCTGCTCCCACAGCCGAAGAGCCCGGAGTGAAAGCTCCGGCAGGGCATCTTCAGCACGCAGTCAGCTTTGCAACTGTGACACATATATTGCTCTCGCTCCGCACTTTCCTACCTCAAAGTCCAATTGAATCCAAAACTCTGTGCCCTTTCTCTGCTGGGCAGAAGCAGAGTAGAGCAGGAACCTTTAGCCAATGCTAAAAGAGCAGAAGAGACAGTCCAGAAAGTTCCCACTGATCATCTTCAGCGCACAGCGAGCTTTGCAACTCTGTAACACACATTGCTGTCACTCCTCCCTTTTTGCCTGAAAGACCAGCTGAATCCACCATCTCTGTGCCCGCTCTCTGCTGAGCAGCAACAGAGATACTAGAGCAGGAATTTTTAAACCTGCCTAAAACAGCAGAAGAGCCTTGAAAAAAATCTCCTGCTTGATCATGTTTTGCACACAGTGAGCTTTAAACTGTGACACAAACATTGCTGTCACTCCTCACTTTATCTCCTAAAAGTGCATTTGAATCCAAAGTTTCTGGTGCGCTCTCTCGTTTGGAGAGGAGTTGTGACAGGGGAGGAGCAGCGCTTGGACTCTAATCCCACAGACGAAGGGCCAGCAGGGAAACTCCTGCAGGGCATCTTCAGCACACAATGAGCTTTGCAACTCTGCAAAACACATTGCTGTAACTCCTCCTTTTCCTGCCTGGAAGACCTATTGATTCCAACATCTCTGTGCCCACTCTCTGCTGAGCAGCAACAGAGAGAGTAGAGCAGGAATGTTTAGACTGGGCTAAAACAGCAGAAGAGCCTTGCAAAAAAGCTCCTCCTGATCATGTTTAGCACACAGTGAGCTTTAAACTGTGACACAAACATTGCTGTCACTCTTCACTCTTTCTCCTAAAAGACCATTTCAATCCAAGAACTCCGTTGCCAGCACTCTGCTGAGCAGCAGAGTGAGCAGGAATGTCTGCAATCTGTAAGGCAGTGGAAGAGACAGGCCTGAAGGCTGCTCTTGTGCTTCTTCAACACACTGAGCTTTACAACTGTGACACACACACTGTTGTCACTCCTCATTGTAGCTCCTAAAAGTGCATTTGAATCCAGCGTTTCTGGTCTCCAC
Organism: Lathamus discolor; assembly: GCF_037157495.1. NCBI lineage: Eukaryota > Metazoa > Chordata > Aves > Psittaciformes > Psittacidae > Lathamus > Lathamus discolor. The sequence continues at coordinate 15,187,990 of NC_088908.1, read as the reverse complement.
TCTCGTTTCAAGAGCAGCAGAGGCAGGTGAGCACGAGCGCTTGGAATCCGCTCCCAGTTCCGAAGGGCAGGGAGGGAAAGTCCTTGCAGATCATCTTCAGCGCACAGTGAGCTTTGCAACTCTGAAACACACATTGCTGTCACTCCTCACTTCATCTCCTAATAATCCGTTTGAATCCATGGTCTCTCCCGCCCTCTCTCGTTTGAACAGCAGCAGTGACAGGTGAACACGATCTCTTGGCCTCTGCTCCCACAGCCGAAGAGCCCGGAGTGAAAGCTCCGGCAGGGCATCTTCAGCACGCAGTCAGCTTTGCAACTGTGACACATATATTGCTCTCGCTCCGCACTTTCCTACCTCAAAGTCCAATTGAATCCAAAACTCTGTGCCCTTTCTCTGCTGGGCAGAAGCAGAGTAGAGCAGGAACCTTTAGCCAATGCTAAAAGAGCAGAAGAGACAGTCCAGAAAGTTCCCACTGATCATCTTCAGCGCACAGCGAGCTTTGCAACTCTGCAACACACATTGCTGTCACTCCTCCCTTTTTGCCTGAAAGACCAGCTGAATCCACCATCTCTGTGCCCGCTCTCTGCTGAGCAGCAACAGAGAGAGTAGAGCAGGAATTTTTAGACCTGCCTAAAACAGCAGAAGAGCCTTGAAAAAAATCTCCTGCTTGATCATGTTTTGCACACAGTGAGCTTTAAACTGTGACACAAACATTGCTGTCACTCCTCACTTTATCTCCTAAAAGTGCATTTGAATCCAAAGTTTCTGGTGCGCTCTCTCGTTTGGAGAGGAGTTGTGACAGGGGAGGAGCAGCGCTTGGACTCTAATCCCACAGACGAAGGGCCAGCAGGGAAACTCCTGCAGGGCATCTTCAGCACACAATGAGCTTTGCAACTCTGCAAAACACATTGCTGTAACTCCTCCTTTTCCTGCCTGGAAGACCAATTGATTCCAACATCTCTGTGCCCACTCTCTGCTGAGCAGCATCAGAGAGAGTAGAGCAGGAATGTTTAGACTGGGCTAAAACAGCAGAAGAGCCTTGCAAAAAAGCTCCTCCTGATCATGTTTAGCACACAGTGAGCTTTAAACTGTGACACAAACATTGCTGTCACTCTTCACTCTTTCTCCTAAAAGACCATTTCAATCCAAGAACTCCGTTGCCAGCACTCTGCTGAGCAGCAGAGTGAGCAGGAATGTCTGCAATCTGTAAGGCAGTGGAAGAGACAGGCCTGAAGGCTGCTCTTGTGCTTCTTCAACACACTGAGCTTTACAACTGTGACACACACACTGTTGTCACTCCTCATTGTAGCTCCTAAAAGTGCATTTGAATCCAGCGTTTCTGGTCTCCACTCTCGTTTCAAGAGCAGCAGAGGCAGGTGAGCACGAGCGCTTGGAATCCGCTCCCAGTTCCGAAGGGCAGGGAGGGAAAGTCCTTGCAGATCATCTTCAGCGCACAGTGAGCTTTGCAACTCTGAAACACACATTGCTGTCACTCCTCACTTCATCTCCTAATAATCCGTTTGAATCCATGGTCTCTCCCGCCCTCTCTCGTTTGAACAGCAGCAGTGACAGGTGAACACGATCTCTTGGCCTCTGCTCCCACAGCCAAAGAGCCCGGAGTGAAAGCTCCGGCAGGGCATCTTCAGCACGCAGTCAGCTTTGCAACTGTGACACATATATTGCTCTCGCTCCGCACTTTCCTACCTCAAAGTCCAATTGAATCCAAAACTCTGTGCCCTTTCTCTGCTGGGCAGAAGCAGAGTAGAGCAGGAACCTTTAGCCAATGCTAAAAGAGCAGAAGAGACAGTCCAGAAAGTTCCCACTGATCATCTTCAGCGCACAGCGAGCTTTGCAACTCTGCAACACACATTGCTGTCACTCCTCCCTTTTTGCCTGAAAGACCAGCTGAATCCACCATCTCTGTGCCCGCTCTCTGCTGAGCAGCAACAGAGATAGTAGAGCAGGAATTTTTAGACCTGCCTAAAACAGCAGAAGAGCCTTGAAAAAAATCTCCTGCTTGATCATGTTTTGCACACAGTGAGCTTTAAACTGTGACACAAACATTGCTGTCACTCCTCACTTTATCTCCTAAAAGTGCATTTGAATCCAAAGTTTCTGGTGCGCTCTCTCGTTTGGAGAGGAGTTGTGACAGGGGAGGAGCAGCGCTTGGACTCTAATCCCACAGACGAAGGGCCAGCAGGGAAACTCCTGCAGGGCATCTTCAGCACACAATGAGCTTTGCAACTCTGCAAAACACATTGCTGTAACTCCTCCTTTTCCTGCCTGGAAGACCAATTGATTCCAACATCTCTGTGCCCACTCTCTGCTGAGCAGCATCAGAGAGAGTAGAGCAGGAATGTTTAGACTGGGCTAAAACAGCAGAAGAGCCTTGCAAAAAAGCTCCTCCTGATCATGTTTAGCACACAGTGAGCTTTAAACTGTGACACAAACATTGCTGTCACTCTTCACTCTTTCTCCTAAAAGACCATTTCAATCCAAGAACTCCGTTGCCAGCACTCTGCTGAGCAGCAGAGTGAGCAGGAATGTCTGCAATCTGTAAGGCAGTGGAAGAGACAGGCCTGAAGGCTGCTCTTGTGCTTCTTCAACACACTGAGCTTTACAACTGTGACACACACACTGTTGTCACTCCTCATTGTAGCTCCTAAAAGTGCATTTGAATCCAGCGTTTCTGGTCTCCACTCTCGTTTCAAGAGCAGCAGAGGCAGGTGAGCACGAGCGCTTGGAATCCGCTCCCAGTTCCGAAGGGCAGGGAGGGAAAGTCCTTGCAGATCATCTTCAGCGCACAGTGAGCTTTGCAACTCTGAAACACACATTGCTGTCACTCCTCACTTCATCTCCTAATAATCCGTTTGAATCCATGGTCTCTCCCGCCCTCTCTCGTTTGAACAGCAGCAGTGACAGGTGAACACGATCTCTTGGCCTCTGCTCCCACAGCCAAAGAGCCCGGAGTGAAAGCTCCGGCAGGGCATCTTCAGCACGCAGTCAGCTTTGCAACTGTGACACATATATTGCTCTCGCTCCGCACTTTCCTACCTCAAAGTCCAATTGAATCCAAAACTCTGTGCCCTTTCTCTGCTGGGCAGAAGCAGAGTAGAGCAGGAACCTTTAGCCAATGCTAAAAGAGCAGAAGAGACAGTCCAGAAAGTTCCCACTGATCATCTTCAGCGCACAGCGAGCTTTGCAACTCTGCAACACACATTGCTGTCACTCCTCCCTTTTTGCCTGAAAGACCAGCTGAATCCACCATCTCTGTGCCCGCTCTCTGCTGAGCAGCAACAGAGATACTAGAGCAGGAATTTTTAAACCTGCCTAAAACAGCAGAAGAGCCTTGAAAAAAATCTCCTGCTTGATCATGTTTTGCACACAGTGAGCTTTAAACTGTGACACAAACATTGCTGTCACTCCTCACTTTATCTCCTAAAAGTGCATTTGAATCCAAAGTTTCTGGTGCGCTCTCTCGTTTGGAGAGGAGTTGTGACAGGGGAGGAGCAGCGCTTGGACTCTAATCCCACAGACGAAGGGCCAGCAGGGAAACTCCTGCAGGGCATCTTCAGCACACAATGAGCTTTGCAACTCTGCAAAACACATTGCTGTAACTCCTCCTTTTCCTGCCTGGAAGACCTATTGATTCCAACATCTCTGTGCCCACTCTCTGCTGAGCAGCAACAGAGAGAGTAGAGCAGGAATGTTTAGACTGGGCTAAAACAGCAGAAGAGCCTTGCAAAAAAGCTCCTCCTGATCATGTTTAGCACACAGTGAGCTTTAAACTGTGACACAAACATTGCTGTCACTCTTCACTCTTTCTCCTAAAAGACCATTTCAATCCAAGAACTCCGTTGCCAGCACTCTGCTGAGCAGCAGAGTGAGCAGGAATGTCTGCAATCTGTAAGGCAGTGGAAGAGCCAGGCCTGAAGGCTGCTCTTGTGCTTCTTCAACACACTGAGCTTTACAACTGTGACACACACACTGTTGTCACTCCTCATTGTAGCTCCTAAAAGTGCATTTGAATCCAGCGTTTCTGGTCTCCACTCTCGTTTCAAGAGCAGCAGAGGCAGGTGAGCACGAGCGCTTGGAATCCGCTCCCAGTTCCGAAGGGCAGGGAGGGAAAGTCCTTGCAGATCATCTTCAGCACACAGTGAGCTTTGCAACTCTGAAACACACATTGCTGTCACTCCTCACTTCATCTCCTAATAATCCGTTTGAATCCATGGTCTCTCCCGCCCTCTCTCGTTTGAACAGCAGCAGTGACAGGTGAACACGATCTCTTGGCCTCTGCTCCCACAGCCGAAGAGCCCGGAGTGAAAGCTCCGGCAGGGCATCTTCAGCACGCAGTCAGCTTTGCAACTGTGACACATATATTGCTCTCGCTCCGCACTTTCCTACCTCAAAGTCCAATTGAATCCAAAATCTCTGTGCCCTTTCTCTGCTGGGCAGAAGCAGAGTAGAGCAGGAACCTTTAGCCAATGCTAAAAGAGCAGAAGAGACAGTCCAGAAAGTTCCCACTGATCAGATTCAGCGCACAGCGAGCTTTGCAACTCTGCAACACACATTGCTGTCACTCCTCCCTTTTTGCCTGAAAGACCAGCTGAATCCACCATCTCTGTGCCCGCTCTCTGCTGAGCAGCAACAGAGATAGTAGAGCAGGAATTTTTAAACCTGCCTAAAACAGCAGAAGAGCCTTGAAAAAAATCTCCTGCTTGATCATGTTTTGCACACAGTGAGCTTTAAACTGTGACACAAACATTGCTGTCACTCCTCACTTTATCTCCTAAAAGTGCATTTGAATCCAAAGTTTCTGGTGCGCTCTCTCGTTTCGAGAGGAGTTGTGACAGGGGAGGAGCAGCGCTTGGACTCTAATCCCACAGACGAAGGGCCAGCAGGGAAACGCCTGCAGGGCATCTTCAGCACACAGTGAGCTTTGCAACTCTGCAAAACACATTGCTGTAACTCCTCCTTCTCCTGCCTGGAAGACCAATTGATTCCAACATCTCTGTGCCCACTCTCTGCTGAGCAGCATCAGAGAGAGTAGAGCAGGAATGTTTAGACTGGGCTAAAACAGCAGAAGAGCCTTGCAAAAAAGCTCCTCCTGATCATGTTTAGCACACAGTGAGCTTTAAACTGTGACACAAACATTGCTGTCACTCTTCACTCTTTCTCCTAAAAGACCATTTCAATCCAAGAACTCCGTTGCCAGCACTCTGCTGAGCAGCAGAGTGAGCAGGAATGTCTGCAATCTGTAAGGCAGTGGAAGAGACAGGCCTGAAGGCTGCTCTTGTGCTTCTTCAACACACTGAGCTTTACAACTGTGACACACATACTGTTGTCACTCCTCATTGTAGCTCCTAAAAGTGCATTTGAATCCAGCGTTTCTGGTCTCCACTCTCGTTTCCAGTGCAGCAGAGGCAGGTGAGCACGAGCGCTTGGAATCCGCTCCCAGTTCCGAAGGGCAGGGAGGGAAAGTCCTTGCAGATCATCTTCAGCGCACAGTGAGCTTTGCAACTCTGAAACACACATTGCTGTCACTCCTCACTTCATCTCCTAATAATCCGTTTGAATCCATGGTCTCTCCCGCCCTCTCTCGTTTGAACAGCAGCAGTGACAGGTGAACACGATCTCTTGGCCTCTGCTCCCACAGCCGAAGAGCCCGGAGTGAAAGCTCCGGCAGGGCATCTTCAGCACGCAGTCAGCTTTGCAACTGTGACACATATATTGCTCTCGCTCCGCACTTTCCTACCTCAAAGTCCAATTGAATCCAAAATCTCTGTGCCCTTTCTCTGCTGGGCAGAAGCAGAGTAGAGCAGGAACCTTTAGCCAATGCTAAAAGAGCAGAAGAGACAGTCCAGAAAGTTCCCACTGATCATCTTCAGCGCACAGCGAGCTTTGCAACTCTGCAACACACATTGCTGTCACTCCTCCCTTTTTGCCTGAAAGACCAGCTGAATCCACCATCTCTGTGCCCGCTCTCTGCTGAGCAGCAACAGAGAGAGTAGAGCAGGAATTTTTAGACCTGCCTAAAACAGCAGAAGAGCCTTGAAAAAAATCTCCTGCTTGATCATGTTTTGCACACAGTGAGCTTTAAACTGTGACACAAACATTGCTGTCACTCCTCACTTTATCTCCTAAAAGTGCATTTGAATCCAAAGTTTCTGGTGCGCTCTCTCGTTTCGAGAGGAGTTGTGACAGGGGAGGAGCAGCGCTTGGACTCTAATCCCACAGACGAAGGGCCAGCAGGGAAACTCCTGCAGGGCATCTTCAGCACACAGTGAGCTTTGCAATTCTGCAACACACATTGCTGTAACTCCTCCTTTTCTTGCCTGGAAGACCAATTGATTCCAACATCTCTGTGCCCACTCTCTGCTGAGCAGCAACAGAGAGCAGGAATGTTTAGACTGGGCTAAAACAGCAGAAGAGCCTTGCAAAAAAGCTCCTCCTGATCATGTTTAGCACACAGTGAGCTTTAAACTGTGACACAAACATTGCTGTCACTCTTCACTCTTTCTCCTAAAAGACCATTTCAATACAAGAACTCCGTTGCCAGCACTCTGCTGAGCAGCAGAGTGAGCAGGAATGTCTGCAATCTGTAAGGCAGTGGAAGAGACAGGCTGAAGGCTGCTCTTGTGCTTCTTCAACACACTGAGCTTTACAACTGTGACACACACACTGTTGTCACTCCTCATTGTAGCTCCTAAAAGTGCATTTGAATCCAGCGTTTCTGGTCTCCACTCTCGTTTCCAGTGCAGCAGAGGCAGGTGAGCACGAGCGCTTGGAATCCGCTCCCAGTTCCGAAGGGCAGGGAGGGAAAGTCCTTGCAGATCATCTTCAGCGCACAGTGAGCTTTGCAACTCTGAAACACACATTGCTTTCACTCCTCACTTCATCTCCTAATAATCCGTTTGAATCCATGGTCTCTCCCGCCCTCTCTCGTTTGAACAGCAGCAGTGACAGGTGAACACGATCTCTTGGCCTCTGCTCCCACAGCCGAAGAGCCCGGAGTGAAAGCTCCGGCAGGGCATCTTCAGCACGCAGTCAGCTTTGCAACTGTGACACATATATTGCTCTCGCTCCGCACTTTCCTACCTCAAAGTCCAATTGAATCCAAAATCTCTGTGCCCTTTCTCTGCTGGGCAGAAGCAGAGTAGAGCAGGAACCTTTAGCCAATGCTAAAAGAGCAGAAGAGACAGTCCAGAAAGTTCCCACTGATCATCTTCAGCGCACAGCGAGCTTTGCAACTCTGCAACACACATTGCTGTCACTCCTCCCTTTTTGCCTGAAAGACCAGCTGAATCCACCATCTCTGTGCCCGCTCTCTGCTGAGCAGCAACAGAGATACTAGAGCAGGAATTTTTAAACCTGCCTAAAACAGCAGAAGAGCCTTGAAAAAAATCTCCTGCTTGATCATGTTTTGCACACAGTGAGCTTTAAACTGTGACACAAACATTGCTGTCACTCCTCACTTTATCTCCTAAAAGTGCATTTGAATCCAAAGTTTCTGGTGCGCTCTCTCGTTTGGAGAGGAGTTGTGACAGGGGAGGAGCAGCGCTTGGACTCTAATCCCACAGACGTAGGGCCAGCAGGGAAACTCCTGCAGGGCATCTTCAGCACACAATGAGCTTTGCAACTCTGCAAAACACATTGCTGTAACTCCTCCTTTTCCTGCCTGGAAGACCTATTGATTCCAACATCTCTGTGCCCACTCTCTGCTGAGCAGCAACAGAGAGAGTAGAGCAGGAATGTTTAGACTGGGCTAAAACAGCAGAAGAGCCTTGCAAAAAAGCTCCTCCTGATCATGTTTAGCACACAGTGAGCTTTAAACTGTGACACAAACATTGCTGTCACTCTTCACTCTTTCTCCTAAAAGACCATTTCAATCCAAGAACTCCGTTGCCAGCACTCTGCTGAGCAGCAGAGTGAGCAGGAATGTCTGCAATCTGTAAGGCAGTGGAAGAGACAGGCCTGAAGGCTGCTCTTGTGCTTCTTCAACACACTGAGCTTTACAACTGTGACACACACACTGTTGTCACTCCTCATTGTAGCTCCTAAAAGTGCATTTGAATCCAGCGTTTCTGGTCTCCACTCTCGTTTCAAGAGCAGCAGAGGCAGGTGAGCACGAGCGCTTGGAATCCGCTCCCAGTTCCGAAGGGCAGGGAGGGAAAGTCCTTGCAGATCATCTTCAGCACACAGTGAGCTTTGCAACTCTGAAACACACATTGCTGTCACTCCTCACTTCATCTCCTAATAATCCGTTTGAATCCATGGTCTCTCCCGCCCTCTCTCGTTTGAACAGCAGCAGTGACAGGTGAACACGATCTCTTGGCCTCTGCTCCCACAGCCGAAGAGCCCGGAGTGAAAGCTCCGGCAGGGCATCTTCAGCACGCAGTCAGCTTTGCAACTGTGACACATATATTGCTCTCGCTCCGCACTTTCCTACCTCAAAGTCCAATTGAATCCAAAACTCTGTGCCCTTTCTCTGCTGGGCAGAAGCAGAGTAGAGCAGGAACCTTTAGCCAATGCTAAAAGAGCAGAAGAGACAGTCCAGAAAGTTCCCACTGATCATCTTCAGCGCACAGCGAGCTTTGCAACTCTGCAACACACATTGCTGTCACTCCTCCCTTTTTGCCTGAAAGACCAGCTGAATCCACCATCTCTGTGCCCGCTCTCTGCTGAGCAGCAACAGAGATACTAGAGCAGGAATTTTTAAACCTGCCTAAAACAGCAGAAGAGCCTTGAAAAAAATCTCCTGCTTGATCATGTTTTGCACACAGTGAGCTTTAAACTGTGACACAAACATTGCTGTCACTCCTCACTTTATCTCCTAAAAGTGCATTTGAATCCAAAGTTTCTGGTGCGCTCTCTCGTTTCGAGAGGAGTTGTGACAGGGGAGGAGCAGCGCTTGGACTCTAATACCACAGACGAAGGGCCAGCAGGGAAACGCCTGCAGGGCATCTTCAGCACACAGTGAGCTTTGCAACTCTGCAAAACACATTGCTGTAACTCCTCCTTCTCCTGCCTGGAAGACCAATTGATTCCAACATCTCTGTGCCCACTCTCTGCTGAGCAGCATCAGAGAGAGTAGAGCAGGAATGTTTAGACTGGGCTAAAACAGCAGAAGAGCCTTGCAAAAAAGCTCCTCCTGATCATGTTTAGCACACAGTGAGCTTTAAACTGTGACACAAACATTGCTGTCACTCTTCACTCTTTCTCCTAAAAGACCATTTCAATCCAAGAACTCCGTTGCCAGCACTCTGCTGAGCAGCAGAGTGAGCAGGAATGTCTGCAATCTGTAAGGCAGTGGAAGAGACAGGCCTGAAGGCTGCTCTTGTGCTTCTTCAACACACTGAGCTTTACAACTGTGACACACATACTGTTGTCACTCCTCATTGTAGCTCCTAAAAGTGCATTTGAATCCAGCGTTTCTGGTCTCCACTCTCGTTTCCAGTGCAGCAGAGGCAGGTGAGCACGAGCGCTTGGAATCCGCTCCCAGTTCCGAAGGGCAGGGAGGGAAAGTCCTTGCAGATCATCTTCAGCGCACAGTGAGCTTTGCAACTCTGAAACACACATTGCTGTCACTCCTCACTTCATCTCCTAATAATCCGTTTGAATCCATGGTCTCTCCCGCCCTCTCTCGTTTGAACAGCAGCAGTGACAGGTGAACACGATCTCTTGGCCTCTGCTCCCACAGCCGAAGAGCCCGGAGTGAAAGCTCCGGCAGGGCATCTTCAGCACGCAGTCAGCTTTGCAACTGTGACACATATATTGCTCTCGCTCCGCACTTTCCTACCTCAAAGTCCAATTGAATCCAAAATCTCTGTGCCCTTTCTCTGCTGGGCAGAAGCAGAGTAGAGCAGGAACCTTTAGCCAATGCTAAAAGAGCAGAAGAGACAGTCCAGAAAGTTCCCACTGATCATCTTCAGCGCACAGCGAGCTTTGCAACTCTGCAACACACATTGCTGTCACTCCTCCCTTTTTGCCTGAAAGACCAGCTGAATCCACCATCTCTGTGCCCGCTCTCTGCTGAGCAGCAACAGAGAGAGTAGAGCAGGAATTTTTAGACCTGCCTAAAACAGCAGAAGAGCCTTGAAAAAAATCTCCTGCTTGATCATGTTTTGCACACAGTGAGCTTTAAACTGTGACACAAACATTGCTGTCACTCCTCACTTTATCTCCTAAAAGTGCATTTGAATCCAAAGTTTCTGGTGCGCTCTCTCGTTTCGAGAGGAGTTGTGACAGTGGAGGAGCAGCGCTTGGACTCTAATCCCACAGACGAAGGGCCAGCAGGGAAACTCCTGCAGGGCATCTTCAGCACACAGTGAGCTTTGCAATTCTGCAACACACATTGCTGTAACTCCTCCTTTTCTTGCCTGGAAGACCAATTGATTCCAACATCTCTGTGCCCACTCTCTGCTGAGCAGCAACAGAGAGCAGGAATGTTTAGACTGGGCTAAAACAGCAGAAGAGCCTTGCAAAAAAGCTCCTCCTGATCATGTTTAGCACACAGTGAGCTTTAAACTGTGACACAAACATTGCTGTCACTCTTCACTCTTTCTCCTAAAAGACCATTTCAATACAAGAACTCCGTTGCCAGCACTCTGCTGAGCAGCAGAGTGAGCAGGAATGTCTGCAATCTGTAAGGCAGTGGAAGAGACAGGCCTGAAGGCTGCTCTTGTGCTTCTTCAACACACTGAGCTTTACAACTGTGACACACACACTGTTGTCACTCCTCATTGTAGCTCCTAAAAGTGCATTTGAATCCAGCGTTTCTGGTCTCCACTCTCGTTTCAAGAGCAGCAGAGGAAGGTGAGCACGAGCGCTTGGAATCCGCTCCCAGTTCCGAAGGGCAGGGAGGGAAAGTCCTTGCAGATCATCTTCAGCGCACAGTGAGCTTTGCAACTCTGAAACACACATTGCTGTCACTCCTCACTTCATCTCCTAATAATCCGTTTGAATCCATGGTCTCTCCCGCCCTCTCTCGTTTGAACAGCAGCAGTGACAGGTGAACACGATCTCTTGGCCTCTGCTCCCACAGCCAAAGAGCCCGGAGTGAAAGCTCCGGCAGGGCATCTTCAGCACGCAGTCAGCTTTGCAACTGTGACACATATATTGCTCTCGCTCCGCACTTTCCTACCTCAAAGTCCAATTGAATCCAAAATCTCTGTGCCCTTTCTCTGCTGGGCAGAAGCAGAGTAGAGCAGGAACCTTTAGCCAATGCTAAAAGAGCAGAAGAGACAGTCCAGAAAGTTCCCACTGATCATCTTCAGCGCACAGCGAGCTTTGCAACTCTGCAACACACATTGCTGTCACTCCTCCCTTTTTGCCTGAAAGACCAGCTGAATCCACCATCTCTGTGCCCGCTCTCTGCTGAGCAGCAACAGAGAGAGTAGAGCAGGAATTTTTAGACCTGCCTAAAACAGCAGAAGAGCCTTGAAAAAAATCTCCTGCTTGATCATGTTTTGCACACAGTGAGCTTTAAACTGTGACACAAACATTGCTGTCACTCCTCACTTTATCTCCTAAAAGTGCATTTGAATCCAAAGTTTCTGGTGCGCTCTCTCGTTTGGAGAGGAGGTGTGACAGGGGAGGAGCAGCGCTTGGACTCTAATACCACAGACGAAGGGCCAGCAGGGAAACTCCTGCAGGGCATCTTCAGCACACAGTGAGCTTTGCAACTCTGCAAAACACATTGCTGTAACTCCTCCTTCTCCTGCCTGGAAGACCAATTGATTCCAACATCTCTGTGCCCACTCTCTGCTGAGCAGCATCAGAGAGAGTAGAGCAGGAATGTTTAGACTGGGCTAAAACAGCAGAAGACCCTTGCAAAAAAGCTCCTCCTGATCATGTTTAGCACACAGTGAGCTTTAAACTGTGACACAAACATTGCTGTCACTCTTCACTCTTTCTCCTAAAAGACCATTTCAATCCAAGAACTCCGTTGCCAGCACTCTGCTGAGCAGCAGAGTGAGCAGGAATGTCTGCAATCTGTAAGGCAGTGGAAGAGACAGGCTGAAGGCTGCTCTTGTGCTTCTTCAACACACTGAGCTTTACAACTTTGACACACACACTGTTGTCACTCCTCATTGTAGCTCCTAAAAGTGCATTTGAATCCAGCGTTTCTGGTCTCCACTCTCGTTTCCAGTGCAGCAGAGGCAGGTGAGCACGAGCGCTTGGAATCCGCTCCCAGTTCCGAAGGGCAGGGAGGGAAAGTCCTTGCAGATCATCTTCAGCGCACAGTGAGCTTTGCAACTCTGAAACACACATTGCTGTCACTCCTCACTTCATCTCCTAATAATCCGTTTGAATCCATGGTCTCTCCCGCCCTCTCTCGTTTGAACAGCAGCAGTGACAGGTGAACACGATCTCTTGGCCTCTGCTCCCACAGCCGAAGAGCCCGGAGTGAAAGCTCCGGCAGGGCATCTTCAGCACGCAGTCAGCTTTGCAACTGTGACACATATATTGCTCTCGCTCCGCACTTTCCTACCTCAAAGTCCAATTGAATCCAAAATCTCTGTGCCCTTTCTCTGCTGGGCAGAAGCAGAGTAGAGCAGGAACCTTTAGCCAATGCTAAAAGAGCAGAAGAGACAGTCCAGAAAGTTCCCACTGATCATCTTCAGCGCACAGCGAGCTTTGCAACTCTGCAACACACATTGCTGTCACTCCTCCCTTTTTGCCTGAAAGACCAGCTGAATCCACCATCTCTGTGCCCGCTCTCTGCTGAGCAGCAACAGAGAGAGTAGAGCAGGAATTTTTAGACCTGCCTAAAACAGCAGAAGAGCCTTGAAAAAAATCTCCTGCTTGATCATGTTTTGCACACAGTGAGCTTTAAACTGTGACACAAACATTGCTGTCACTCCTCACTTTATCTCCTAAAAGTGCATTTGAATCCAACGTTTCTGGTGCGCTCTCTCGTTTCGAGAGGACTTGTGACAGGTGTGGACGAGCGCTTGGACTCTAATCCCACAGCCGAAGGGCCAGCATGGAAACTCCTGCTGGGCATCTTCAGCACACATTGAGATTCGCAACTCTGAAACACACATTGCTGTCACCTCTCACTTTCCTACCTGAAAGTCCAGTTGAATAATACATCTCCTGTGCTTGCTCTTTGTGAGCAGTAGCAGAATATAGCACTTACGTTTGCACTCTGCTGAAACAGCAGAAGAGACAGTCCAGAAAGTTCCCACTGATCATCTTCAGCACACATTGAGCTTTGCAACTCTGCAACACACATTGCTGTCACTTCTTTTCCTGCCTGAAAGACCAATTGATTCCAACATCTCTGTGCCCACTCTCTGCTGAGCAGCAACAGAGAGAGTAGAGCAGGAATGTTTAGCCTGGGCTAAAACAGCAGAAGAGCCTTGCAAAAAATCTCCTGCTTGATCATGTTCCAGCATGATCAGCATCCATCACATCACAAGACCGGTCTGACAACCTCATCCACTCATTACATGTGTCACAAAATTGTCATTTTTGCATTAAATATTAGCTCATTTTTAACACTGCAATTGCATCAGCATTTTCACATGGGGTCAGTTGTAAAACCTGGCTCAAGGTTTTCTTCAAAATGGTTAAGTGTTATTTTGGGGGTGGGGAAAGTTTGTACACAATGAAAAAAACAGCTCTATGCAAGCTTCAAATAAGACTTTTCTTGTCCTGCAGACTAAAATTTTTGGAGTTTAAAATACTGCCATTTCTTGGAATAGCACCTGGAATAAGGTTTAACCACCTGAACAAGCTTTACTTGAAAAAAAAAGGCAGTTTATTAGTTCTGTTCTTCAGAGGAATATAAGTCCTGTATTATCAGCATCAGGGATTATTTAAAAATGGGGAAAGCAAATTAAAATCTAATTCTGTTCTTACCATTTCCTGACCTCTTGCACTTTTCCTATCCTGGAGTGCAAGATGTTGCAAAAGACTGGAGTGATGGGACATACAATGGGATGGGGTCTCCACACCAGGTGGGGAACATGCCTTCAAGTGGCTTCACTGCCTCTGACAACAGACTTGCAGCTTCCATTTCTGCTTGTTTTCACTTCCTTGTCTGCACATGCTGGGGAGGAATCTGGGAGTTCCCAGAGCCAGAGAAAAAGGGTTTTCATTTTTCCCCCCCTCACCTCAAATTAGCCTTTGCATGAATTACAACTTTTTTCATTGCATTTTATAAAATACTTTCCATAAAATAGAAGAGAAAATCCAAGCTCTTGTTATTTAAATATAGCCATTGAGCATAAGGAAAACCGAGCACTACGAAGGGACTTGGCAAATTAACTCATTCCTATAAGACCTGTCGTTATCAGACACAGCATCATTAAATATAAGAAGCCTAACACCAAACTTTAGCAGGAGAATAATTAATACCCAGCTCCTGGCACACTTTCCCTGGTGCTTCTGTTTTACCCTGTACTTTCTGATATGGCCAAATCATGCAAATTACAACCATTCATAAACTTGTTGTGGTTTAAGCCCAGGCTGTAACTCAGAACCATGCAGCCGCACGCTCACTCCCCCACTTTTTCCTCCCCTTGCTCCCAGACAGATGGGGAGGAGAATTGAAAGAATGTGATTCCCACGGGTTGAGATAAGAACAGTCCAGTAACTAAGGTATAATACAAGGTTACCTTAACGCTTGCTGTGTAATGCCAGCCCAGTTTCATTATCAATGATTCTAATGTATTGCAAGTCATTACCATGAAGTACAGTGAAACAAGAACCTTAGCCCAAGGCCCACCAGGTGATAAACACTAAAACAGCAAATACTGGCTGCAAGTAAGGTATGACATGCTGAAACTCTGATATCAAGAGCAAAAACTCTGAGAGCAAATAAATCAACATTGTGATGAGTGACACAATACTAAAAGTACTGAATGACCAGCTGAATCCACCATCTCTGTGCCCGCTCTCTGCTGAGCAGCAACAGAGAGAGTATAGCAGGAATGTTTAGACTGGGCTAAAACAGCAGAAGAGCCTTGCAAAAAAGCTCCTGCTTGATCATGTTTTGCACACAGTGAGCTTTAAACTGTGACACAAACATTGCTGTCACTCCTCACTTTATCTCCTAAAAGTGCATTTGAAACCATCGTTTCTGGTGCGCTCTCTCATTTCGAGAGGAGTTGTGACAGGGGAGGACGAGCGCTTGGACTCTAATCCCACAGCCGAAGGGCGAGCAGGGAAACTCCTGCTGGGCATCTTCAGCACACAGTGAGCTTTGCAACTCTGAAACACACATTGCTGTCACCTCTCACTTTCCTACCTGAAAGTCCAATTGAATCCTACTTCTCCTGTGCTTTGCTCCTTGTGAGCAGTAGCAGAATATAGCCCATACGTTTGGACTCTGCTGAAACAGCAGAAGAGACAGTCCAGAAAGTTCCCACTGATCATCTTCAGTGCACAGCGAGCTTTACAACTCTGCAACACACATTGCTGTCAGTCCTAAATTACCTGCCTGAAAGACGAACTGATTCCACCATCTCTGTGCCCGCTCTCTGCTGAGCAGCAACAGAGAGAGTAGAGCAGGAATGTTTAGCCTGGGCTAAAACAGCAGAAGAGCCTTGCAAAAAATCTCCTGCTTGATCATGTTTTGCACACAGTGAGCTTTAAACTGTGACACAAACATTGCTGTCACTCCTCACTTTATCTCCTAATAGTGCATTTGAATCCAAAGTTTCTGGTGCTCTCTCTCGTTTCGAGAGGAGTTGTGACAGGGGAGGAGCAGCGCTTGGACTCTAATCCCACAGACGAAGGGCCAGCAGGGAAACGCCTGCAGGGCATCTTCAGCACACAGTGAGCTTTGCAACTCTGCAAAACACATTGCTGTAACTCCTCCTTTTCCTGCCTGGAAGACCTATTGATTCCAACATCTCTGTGCCCACTCTCTGCTGAGCAGCAACAGAGAGAGTAGAGCAGGAATGTTTAGACTGGGCTAAAACAGCAGAAGAGCCTTGCAAAAAAGCTCCTCCTGATCATGTTTAGCACACAGTGAGCTTTAAACTGTGACACAAACATTGCTGTCACTCCTCACTTTATCTCCTAAAAGTGCATTTGAATCCAACGTTTCTGGTGCGCTCTATCGTTTCGAGAGGAGTTGTGACAGGGGTGGGCGAGCGCTTGGACTCTAATCCCACAGCCGAAGGGCCAGCATGGAAAATCCTGCTGGGCATCTTCAGCACACAGTGAGCTTTGCAACTCTGAAACACACATTGCTGTCACCTCTCACTTTCCTACCTGAAAGTCCAATTGAATCCTACATCTCCTGTGCTTGCTCTTTATGAGCAGTAGCAGAATATAGCACTTACGTTTGGACTCTGCAGAAACAGCAGAAGAGACAGTCCAGAAAGTACCCACTGATCATCTTCAGCGCACAGCGAGCTTTGCAACTCAGCAACACGCATTGCTGTCACTCCTCCCTTTCCTGCCTGAAAGAAAGACCAACTGAATCCACCATCTCTGTGCCCGCTCTCTACTGAGCAGCAACAGAGAGAGTAGAGCAGGAATGTTTAGCCTGGGCTAAAACAGCAGAAGAGCATTGCAAAAAAAGCTCCTGCTAATCATGTTTAGCACACAGTGATCTTTAAACTGTGACACAAACATTGCTGTCACTCCTCACTTTATCTCCTAAAAGTGCATTTGAAGCCAACGTTTCTGGTGCGCTCTCTCGTTTCGAGAGGAGTTGTGACAGGGGAGGAGCAGCGCTTGGGCTCTAATCCCACAGACGAAGGGCCAGCAGGGAAACTCCTGCAGGGCATCTTCAGCACACAGTGAGCTTTGCAACTCTGCAAAACACATTGCTGTAACTCCTCCTTTTCCTGCCTGAAAGACCAATTGATTCCAACATCTCTGTGCCCCCTCTCTGCTGAGCAGCAACAGAGAGAAGGAATGTTTAGACTGGGCTAAAACAGCAGAAGAGCCTTGCAAAAAAGCTCCTCCTGATCATGTTTAGCACACAGTGAGCTTTAAACTGTGACACAAACATTGCTGTCACTCTTCACTCTTTCTCCTAAAAGACCATTTCAATCCAAGAACTCCGTTGCCAGCACTCTGCTGAGGAGCAGAGTGAGCAGGAATGTCTGCAATCTGTAAGGCAGTGGAAGAGACAGGCTGAAGGCTGCTCTTGTGCTTCTTCAACACACTGAGCTTTACAACTTTGACACACACACTGTGGTCACTCCTCATTGTAGCTCCTAAAAGTGCATTTGAATCCAGCGTTTCTGGTCTCCACTCTCGTTTCAAGAGCAGCAGAGGAAGGTGAGCACGAGCGCTTGGAATCCGCTCCCAGTTCCGAAGGGCAGGGAGGGAAAGTCCTTGCAGATCATCTTCAGCGCACAGTGAGCTTTGCAACTCTGAAACACACATTGCTGTCACTCCTCACTTCATCTCCTAATAATCCGTTTGAATCCATGGTCTCTCCCGCCCTCTCTCGTTTGAACAGCAGCAGTGACAGGTGAACACGATCTCTTGGCCTCTGCTCCCACAGCCAAAGAGCCCGGAGTGAAAGCTCCGGCAGGGCATCTTCAGCACGCAGTCAGCTTTGCAACTGTGACACATATATTGCTCTCGCTCCGCACTTTCCTACCTCAAAGTCCAATTGAATCCAAAATCTCTGTGCCCTTTCTCTGCTGGGCAGAAGCAGAGTAGAGCAGGAACCTTTAGCCAATGCTAAAAGAGCAGAAGAGACAGTCCAGAAAGTTCCCACTGATCATCTTCAGCGCACAGCGAGCTTTGCAACTCTGCAACACACATTGCTGTCACTCCTCCCTTTTTGCCTGAAAGACCAGCTGAATCCACCATCTCTGTGCCCGCTCTCTGCTGAGCAGCAACAGAGAGAGTAGAGCAGGAATTTTTAGACCTGCCTAAAACAGCAGAAGAGCCTTGAAAAAAATCTCCTGCTTGATCATGTTTTGCACACAGTGAGCTTTAAACTGTGACACAAACATTGCTGTCACTCCTCACTTTATCTCCTAAAAGTGCATTTGAATCCAAAGTTTCTTGTGCGCTCTCTCGTTTCGAGAGGAGTTGTGACAGGGGAGGAGCAGCGCTTGGACTCTAATCCCACAGACGAAGGGCCAGCAGGGAAACGCCTGCAGGGCATCTTCAGCACACAGTGAGCTTTGCAATTCTGCAACAAACATTGCTGTAACTCCTCCTTCTCCTGCCTGGAAGACCAATTGACTCCAACATCTCTGTGCCCACTCTCTGCTGAGCAGCATCAGAGGGAGTAGAGCAGGAATGTTTAGACTGGGCTAAAACAGCAGAAGAGCCTTGCAAAAAAGCTCCTCCTGATCATGTTTAGCACACAGTGAGCTTTAAACTGTGACACAAACATTGCTGTCACTCTTCACTCTTTCTCCTAAAAGACCATTTCAATCCAAGAACTCCGTTGCCAGCACTCTGCTGAGGAGCAGAGTGAGCAGGAATGTCTGCAATCTGTAAGGCAGTGGAAGAGACAGGCTGAAGGCTGCTCTTGTGCTTCTTCAACACACTGAGCTTTACAACTTTGACACACACACTGTTGTCACTCCTCATTGTAGCTCCTAAAAGTGCATTTGAATCCAGCGTTTCTGGTCTCCACTCTCGTTTCCAGTGCAGCAGAGGCAGGTGAGCACGAGCGCTTGGAATCCGCTCCCAGTTCCGAAGGGCAGGGAGGGAAAGTCCTTGCAGATCATCTTCAGCGCACAGTGAGCTTTGCAACTCTGAAACACACATTGCTGTCACTCCTCACTTCATCTCCTAATAATCCGTTTGAATCCATGGTCTCTCCCGCCCTCTCTCGTTTGAACAGCAGCAGTGACAGGTGAACACGATCTCTTGGCCTCTGCTCCCACAGCCGAAGAGCCCGGAGTGAAAGCTCCGGCTTTGCATCTTCAGCACGCAGTCAGCTTTGCAACTGTGACACATATATTGCTCTCGCTCCGCACTTTCCTACCTCAAAGTCCAATTGAATCCAAAATCTCTGTGCCCTTTCTCTGCTGGGCAGAAGCAGAGTAGAGCAGGAACCTTTAGCCAATGCTAAAAGAGCAGAAGAGACAGTCCAGAAAGTTCCCACTGATCATCTTCAGCGCACAGCGAGCTTTGCAACTCTGCAACACACATTGCTGTCACTCCTCCCTTTTTGCCTGAAAGACCAGCTGAATCCACCATCTCTGTGCCCGCTCTCTGCTGAGCAGCAACAGAGATAGTAGAGCAGGAATTTTTAGACCTGCCTAAAACAGCAGAAGAGCCTTGAAAAAAATCTCCTGCTTGATCATGTTTTGCACACAGTGAGCTTTAAACTGTGACACAAACATTGCTGTCACTCCTCACTTTATCTCCTAAATGTGCATTTGAATCCAAAGTTTCTTGTGCGCTCTCTCGTTTCGAGAGGAGTTGTGACAGGGGAGGAGCAGCGCTTGGACTCTAATACCACAGACGAAGGGCCAGCAGGGAAACTCCTGCAGGGCATCTTCAGCACACAGTGAGCTTTGCAACTCTGCAAAACACATTGCTGTAACTCCTCCTTCTCCTGCCTGGAAGACCAATTGATTCCAACATCTCTGTGCCCACTCTCTGCTGAGCAGCATCAGAGAGAGTAGAGCAGGAATGTTTAGACTGGGCTAAAACAGCAGAAGAGCCTTGCAAAAAAGCTCCTCCTGATCATGTTTAGCACACAGTGAGCTTTAAACTGTGACACAAACATTGCTGTCACTCTTCACTCTTTCTCCTAAAAGACCATTTCAATCCAAGAACTCCGTTGCCAGCACTCTGCTGAGCAGCAGAGTGAGCAGGAATGTCTGCAATCTGTAAGGCAGTGGAAGAGACAGGCTGAAGGCTGCTCTTGTGCTTCTTCAACACACTGAGCTTTACAACTTTGACACACACACTGTTGTCACTCCTCATTGTAGCTCCTAAAAGTGCATTTGAATCCAGCGTTTCTGGTCTCCACTCTCGTTTCCAGTGCAGCAGAGGCAGGTGAGCACGAGCGCTTGGAATCCGCTCCCAGTTCCGAAGGGCAGGGAGGGAAAGTCCTTGCAGATCATCTTCAGCGCACAGTGAGCTTTGCAACTCTGAAACACACATTGCTGTCACTCCTCACTTCATCTCCTAATAATCCGTTTGAATCCATGGTCTCTCCCGCCCTCTCTCGTTTGAACAGCAGCAGTGACAGGTGAACACGATCTCTTGGCCTCTGCTCCCACAGCCGAAGAGCCCGGAGTGAAAGCTCCGGCAGGGCATCTTCAGCACGCAGTCAGCTTTGCAACTGTGACACATATATTGCTCTCGCTCCGCACTTTCCTACCTCAAAGTCCAATTGAATCCAAAATCTCTGTGCCCTTTCTCTGCTGGGCAGAAGCAGAGTAGAGCAGGAACCTTTAGCCAATGCTAAAAGAGCAGAAGAGACAGTCCAGAAAGTTCCCACTGATCATCTTCAGCGCACAGCGAGCTTTGCAACTCTGCAACACACATTGCTGTCACTCCTCCCTTTTTGCCTGAAAGACCAGCTGAATCCACCATCTCTGTGCCCGCTCTCTGCTGAGCAGCAACAGAGAGAGTAGAGCAGGAATTTTTAGACCTGCCTAAAACAGCAGAAGAGCCTTGAAAAAAATCTCCTGCTTGATCATGTTTTGCACACAGTGAGCTTTAAACTGTGACACAAACATTGCTGTCACTCCTCACTTTATCTCCTAAAAGTGCATTTGAATCCAAAGTTTCTTGTGCGCTCTCTCGTTTCGAGAGGAGTTGTGACAGGGGAGGAGCAGCGCTTGGACTCTAATACCACAGACGAAGGGCCAGCAGGGAAACTCCTGCAGGGCATCTTCAGCACACAGTGAGCTTTGCAACTCTGCAAAACACATTGCTGTAACTCCTCCTTCTCCTGCCTGGAAGACCAATTGATTCCAACATCTCTGTGCCCACTCTCTGCTGAGCAGCATCAGAGAGAGTAGAGCAGGAATGTTTAGACTGGGCTAAAACAGCAGAAGAGCCTTGCAGAAAAGCTCCTCCTGATCATGTTTAGCACACAGTGAGCTTTAAACTGTGACACAAACATTGCTGTCACTCTTCACTCTTTCTCCTAAAAGACCATTTCAATCCAAGAACTCCGTTGCCAGCACTCTGCTGAGCAGCAGAGTGAGCAGGAATGTCTGCAATCTGTAAGGCAGTGGAAGAGACAGGCTGAAGGCTGCTCTTGTGCTTCTTCAACACACTGAGCTTTACAACTTTGACACACACACTGTTGTCACGCCTCATTGTAGCTCCTAAAAGTGCATTTGAATCCAGCGTTTCTGGTCTCCACTCTCGTTTCCAGTGCAGCAGAGGCAGGTGAGCACGAGCGCTTGGAATCCGCTCCCAGTTCCGAAGGGCAGGGAGGGAAAGTCCTTGCAGATCATCTTCAGCGCACAGTGAGCTTTGCAACTCTGAAACACACATTGCTGTCACTCCTCACTTCATCTCCTAATAATCCGTTTGAATCCATGGTCTCTCCCGCCCTCTCTCGTTTGAACAGCAGCAGTGACAGGTGAACACGATCTCTTGGCCTCTGCTCCCACAGCCGAAGAGCCCGGAGTGAAAGCTCCGGCAGGGCATCTTCAGCACGCAGTCAGCTTTGCAACTGTGACACATATATTGCTCTCGCTCCGCACTTTCCTACCTCAAAGTCCAATTGAATCCAAAATCTCTGTGCCCTTTCTCTGCTGGGCAGAAGCAGAGTAGAGCAGGAACCTTTAGCCAATGCTAAAAGAGCAGAAGAGACAGTCCAGAAAGTTCCCACTGATCATCTTCAGCGCACAGCGAGCTTTGCAACTCTGCAACACACATTGCTGTCACTCCTCCCTTTTTGCCTGAAAGACCAGCTGAATCCACCATCTCTGTGCCCGCTCTCTGCTGAGCAGCAACAGAGAGAGTAGAGCAGGAATTTTTAGACCTGCCTAAAACAGCAGAAGAGCCTTGAAAAAAATCTCCTGCTTGATCATGTTTTGCACACAGTGAGCTTTAAACTGTGACACAAACATTGCTGTCACTCCTCACTTTATCTCCTAAAAGTGCATTTGAATCCAAAGTTTCTGGTGCGCTCTCTCGTTTCGAGAGGAGTTGTGACAGGGGAGGAGCAGCGCTTGGATTCTAATACCACAGACGAAGGGCCAGCAGGGAAACTCCTGCAGGGCATCTTCAGCACACAGTGAGCTTTGCAACTCTGCAAAACACATTGCTGTAACTCCTCCTTCTCCTGCCTGGAAGACCAATTGATTCCAACATCTCTGTGCCCACTCTCTGCTGAGCAGCATCAGAGAGAGTAGAGCAGGAATGTTTAGACTGGGCTAAAACAGCAGAAGAGCCTTGCAAAAAAGCTCCTCCTGATCATGTTTAGCACACAGTGAGCTTTAAACTGTGACACAAACATTGCTGTCACTCTTCACTCTTTCTCCTAAAAGACCATTTCAATCTAAGAACTCCGTTGCCAGCACTCTGCTGAGCAGCAGAGTGAGCAGGAATGTCTGCAATCTGTAAGGCAGTGGAAGAGACAGGCTGAAGGCTGCTCTTGTGCTTCTTCAACACACTGAGCTTTACAACTTTGACACACACACTGTTGTCACTCCTCATTGTAGCTCCTAAAAGTGCATTTGAATCCAGCGTTTCTGGTCTCCACTCTCGTTTCCAGTGCAGCAGAGGCAGGTGAGCACGAGCGCTTGGAATCCGCTCCCAGTTCCGAAGGGCAGGGAGGGAAAGTCCTTGCAGATCATCTTCAGCGCACAGTGAGCTTTGCAACTCTGAAACACACATTGCTGTCACTCCTCACTTCATCTCCTAATAATCCGTTTGAATCCATGGTCTCTCCCGCCCTCTCTCGTTTGAACAGCAGCAGTGACAGGTGAACACGATCTCTTGGCCTCTGCTCCCACAGCCGAAGAGCCCGGAGTGAAAGCTCCGGCAGGGCATCTTCAGCACGCAGTCAGCTTTGCAACTGTGACACATATATTGCTCTCGCTCCGCACTTTCCTACCTCAAAGTCCAATTGAATCCAAAATCTCTGTGCCCTTTCTCTGCTGGGCAGAAGCAGAGTAGAGCAGGAACCTTTAGCCAATGCTAAAAGAGCAGAAGAGACAGTCCAGAAAGTTCCCACTGATCATCTTCAGCGCACAGCGAGCTTTGCAACTCTGCAACACACATTGCTGTCACTCCTCCCTTTTTGCCTGAAAGACCAGCTGAATCCACCATCTCTGTGCCCGCTCTCTGCTGAGCAGCAACAGAGATAGTAGAGCAGGAATTTTTAGACCTGCCTAAAACAGCAGAAGAGCCTTGAAAAAAATCTCCTGCTTGATCATGTTTTGCACACAGTGAGCTTTAAACTGTGACACAAACATTGCTGTCACTCCTCACTTTATCTCCTAAAAGTGCATTTGAATCCAAAGTTTCTGGTGCGCTCTCTCGTTTCGAGAGGAGTTGTGACAGGGGAGGAGCAGCGCTTGGACTCTAATCCCACAGACGGAGGGCCAGCAGGGAAACTCCTGCAGGGCATCTTCAGCACACAGTGAGCATTGCAACTCTGCAAAACACATTGCTGTAACTCCTCCTTTTCCTGCCTGGAAGACCTATTGATTCCAACATCTCTGTGCCCACTCTCTGCTGAGCAGCAACAGAGAGAGTAGAGCAGGAATGTTTAGACTGGGCTAAAACAGCAGAAGAGCCTTGCAAAAAAGCTCCTCCTGATCATGTTTAGCACACAGTGAGCTTTAAACTGTGACACAAACATTGCTGTCACTCTTCACTCTTTCTCCTAAAAGACCATTTCAATCCAAGAACTCCGTTGCCAGCACTCTGCTGAGCAGCAGAGTGAGCAGGAATGTCTGCAATCTGTAAGGCAGTGGAAGAGACAGGCTGAAGGCTGCTCTTGTGCTTCTTCAACACACTGAGCTTTACAACTTTGACACACACACTGTTGTCACTCCTCATTGTAGCTCCTAAAAGTGCATTTGAATCCAGCGTTTCTGGTCTCCACTCTCGTTTCCAGTGCAGCAGAGGCAGGTGAGCACGAGCGCTTGGAATCCGCTCCCAGTTCCGAAGGGCAGGGAGGGAAAGTCCTTGCAGATCATCTTCAGCGCACAGTGAGCTTTGCAACTCTGAAACACACATTGCTGTCACTCCTCACTTCATCTCCTAATAATCCGTTTGAATCCATGGTCTCTCCCGCCCTCTCTCGTTTGAACAGCAGCAGTGACAGGTGAACACGATCTCTTGGCCTCTGCTCCCACAGCCGAAGAGCCCGGAGTGAAAGCTCCGGCAGGGCATCTTCAGCACGCAGTCAGCTTTGCAACTGTGACACATATATTGCTCTCGCTCCGCACTTTCCTACCTCAAAGTCCAATTGAATCCAAAATCTCTGTGCCCTTTCTCTGCTGGGCAGAAGCAGAGTAGAGCAGGAACCTTTAGCCAATGCTAAAAGAGCAGAAGAGACAGTCCAGAAAGTTCCCACTGATCATCTTCAGCGCACAGCGAGCTTTGCAACTCTGCAACACACATTGCTGTCACTCCTCCCTTTTTGCCTGAAAGACCAGCTGAATCCACCATCTCTGTGCCCGCTCTCTGCTGAGCAGCAACAGAGAGAGTAGAGCAGGAATTTTTAGACCTGCCTAAAACAGCAGAAGAGCCTTGAAAAAAATCTCCTGCTTGATCATGTTTTGCACACAGTGAGCTTTAAACTGTGACACAAACATTGCTGTCACTCCTCACTTTATCTCCTAAAAGTGCATTTGAATCCAAAGTTTCTTGTGCGCTCTCTCGTTTCGAGAGGAGTTGTGACAGGGGAGGAGCAGCGCTTGGACTCTAATACCACAGACGAAGGGCCAGCAGGGAAACTCCTGCAGGGCATCTTCAGCACACAGTGAGCTTTGCAACTCTGCAAAACACATTGCTGTAACTCCTCCTTCTCCTGCCTGGAAGACCAATTGATTCCAACATCTCTGTGCCCACTCTCTGCTGAGCAGCATCAGAGAGAGTAGAGCAGGAATGTTTAGACTGGGCTAAAACAGCAGAAGAGCCTTGCAAAAAAGCTCCTCCTGATCATGTTTAGCACACAGTGAGCTTTAAACTGTGACACAAACATTGCTGTCACTCTTCACTCTTTCTCCTAAAAGACCATTTCAATCCAAGAACTCCGTTGCCAGCACTCTGCTGAGCAGCAGAGTGAGCAGGAATGTCTGCAATCTGTAAGGCAGTGGAAGAGACAGGCTGAAGGCTGCTCTTGTGCTTCTTCAACACACTGAGCTTTACAACTTTGACACACACACTGTTGTCACTCCTCATTGTAGCTCCTAAAAGTGCATTTGAATCCAGCGTTTCTGGTCTCCACTCTCGTTTCCAGTGCAGCAGAGGCAGGTGAGCACGAGCGCTTGGAATCCGCTCCCAGTTCCGAAGGGCAGGGAGGGAAAGTCCTTGCAGATCATCTTCAGCGCACAGTGAGCTTTGCAACTCTGAAACACACATTGCTGTCACTCCTCACTTCATCTCCTAATAATCCGTTTGAATCCATGGTCTCTCCCGCCCTCTCTCGTTTGAACAGCAGCAGTGACAGGTGAACACGATCTCTTGGCCTCTGCTCCCACAGCCGAAGAGCCTGGAGTGAAAGCTCCGGCAGGGCATCTTCAGCACGCAGTCAGCTTTGCAACTGTGACACATATATTGCTCTCGCTCCGCACTTTCCTACCTCAAAGTCCAATTGAATCCAAAATCTCTGTGCCCTTTCTCTGCTGGGCAGAAGCAGAGTAGAGCAGGAACCTTTAGCCAATGCTAAAAGAGCAGAAGAGACAGTCCAGAAAGTTCCCACTGATCATCTTCAGCGCACAGCGAGCTTTGCAACTCTGCAACACACATTGCTGTCACTCCTCCCTTTTTGCCTGAAAGACCAGCTGAATCCACCATCTCTGTGCCCGCTCTCTGCTGAGCAGCAACAGAGATACTAGAGCAGGAATTTTTAGACCTGCCTAAAACAGCAGAAGAGCCTTGAAAAAAATCTCCTGCTTGATCATGTTTTGCACACAGTGAGCTTTAAACTGTGACACAAACATTGCTGTCACTCCTCACTTTATCTCCTAAAAGTGCATTTGAATCCAAAGTTTCTTGTGCGCTCTCTCGTTTCGAGAGGAGTTGTGACAGGGGAGGAGCAGCGCTTGGACTCTAATACCACAGACGAAGGGCCAGCAGGGAAACTCCTGCAGGGCATCTTCAGCACACAGTGAGCTTTGCAACTCTGCAAAACACATTGCTGTAACTCCTCCTTCTCCTGCCTGGAAGACCAATTGATTCCAACATCTCTGTGCCCACTCTCTGCTGAGCAGCATCAGAGAGAGTAGAGCAGGAATGTTTAGACTGGGCTAAAACAGCAGAAGAGCCTTGCAAAAAAGCTCCTCCTGATAATGTTTAGCACACAGTGAGCTTTAAACTGTGACACAAACATTGCTGTCACTCTTCACTCTTTCTCCTAAAAGACCATTTCAATCCAAGAACTCCGTTGCCAGCACTCTGCTGAGCAGCAGAGTGAGCAGGAATGTCTGCAATCTGTAAGGCAGTGGAAGAGACAGGCTGAAGGCTGCTCTTGTGCTTCTTCAACACACTGAGCTTTACAACTTTGACACACACACTGTTGTCACTCCTCATTGTAGCTCCTAAAAGTGCATTTGAATCCAGCGTTTCTGGTCTCCACTCTCGTTTCCAGTGCAGCAGAGGCAGGTGAGCACGAGCGCTTGGAATCCGCTCCCAGTTCCGAAGGGCAGGGAGGGAAAGTCCTTGCAGATCATCTTCAGCGCACAGTGAGCTTTGCAACTCTGAAACACACATTGCTGTCACTCCTCACTTCATCTCCTAATAATCCGTTTGAATCCATGGTCTCTCCCGCCCTCTCTCGTTTGAACAGCAGCAGTGACAGGTGAACACGATCTCTTGGCCTCTGCTCCCACAGCCGAAGAGCCCGGAGTGAAAGCTCCGGCAGGGCATCTTCAGCACGCAGTCAGCTTTGCAACTGTGACACATATATTGCTCTCGCTCCGCACTTTCCTACCTCAAAGTCCAATTGAATCCAAAATCTCTGTGCCCTTTCTCTGCTGGGCAGAAGCAGAGTAGAGCAGGAACCTTTAGCCAATGCTAAAAGAGCAGAAGAGACAGTCCAGAAAGTTCCCACTGATCATCTTCAGCGCACAGCGAGCTTTGCAACTCTGCAACACACATTGCTGTCACTCCTCCCTTTTTGCCTGAAAGACCAGCTGAATCCACCATCTCTGTGCCCGCTCTCTGCTGAGCAGCAACAGAGAGAGTAGAGCAGGAATTTTTAGACCTGCCTAAAACAGCAGAAGAGCCTTGAAAAAAATCTCCTGCTTGATCATGTTTTGCACACAGTGAGCTTTAAACTGTGACACAAACATTGCTGTCACTCCTCACTTTATCTCCTAAAAGTGCATTTGAATCCAAAGTTTCTGGTGCGCTCTCTCGTTTGGAGAGGAGGTGTGACAGGGGAGGAGCAGCGCTTGGACTCTAATCCCACAGACGAAGGGCCAGCAGGGAAACTCCTGCAGGGCATCTTCAGCACACAATGAGCTTTGCAACTCTGCAAAACACATTGCTGTAACTCCTCCTTTTCCTGCCTGGAAGACCAATTGATTCCAACATCTCTGTGCCCACTCTCTGCTGAGCAGCATCAGAGAGAGTAGAGCAGGAATGTTTAGACTGGGCTAAAACAGCAGAAGAGCCTTGCAAAAAAGCTCCTCCTGATCATGTTTAGCACACAGTGAGCTTTAAACTGTGACACAAACATTGCTGTCACTCTTCACTCTTTCTCCTAAAAGACCATTTCAATCCAAGAACTCCGTTGCCAGCACTCTGCTGAGCAGCAGAGTGAGCAGGAATGTCTGCAATCTGTAAGGCAGTGGAAGAGACAGGCTGAAGGCTGCTCTTGTGCTTCTTCAACACACTGAGCTTTACAACTTTGACACACACACTGTTGTCACTCCTCATTGTAGCTCCTAAAAGTGCATTTGAATCCAGCGTTTCTGGTCTCCACTCTCGTTTCCAGTGCAGCAGAGGCAGGTGAGCACGAGCGCTTGGAATCCGCTCCCAGTTCCGAAGGGCAGGGAGGGAAAGTCCTTGCAGATCATCTTCAGCGCACAGTGAGCTTTGCAACTCTGAAACACACATTGCTGTCACTCCTCACTTCATCTCCTAATAATCCGTTTGAATCCATGGTCTCTCCCGCCCTCTCTCGTTTGAACAGCAGCAGTGACAGGTGAACACGATCTCTTGGCCTCTGCTCCCACAGCCGAAGAGCCCGGAGTGAAAGCTCCGGCAGGGCATCTTCAGCACGCAGTCAGCTTTGCAACTGTGACACATACATTGCTCTCGCTCCGCACTTTCCTACCTCAAAGTCCAATTGAATCCAAAATCTCTGTGCCCTTTCTCTGCTGGGCAGAAGCAGAGTAGAGCAGGAACCTTTAGCCAATGCTAAAAGAGCAGAAGAGACAGTCCAGAAAGTTCCCACTGATCATCTTCAGCGCACAGCGAGCTTTGCAACTCTGCAACACACATTGCTGTCACTCCTCCCTTTTTGCCTGAAAGACCAGCTGAATCCACCATCTCTGTGCCCGCTCTCTGCTGAGCAGCAACAGAGATACTAGAGCAGGAATTTTTAGACCTGCCTAAAACAGCAGAAGAGCCTTGAAAAAAATCTCCTGCTTGATCATGTTTTGCACACAGTGAGCTTTAAACTGTGACACAAACATTGCTGTCACTCCTCACTTTATCTCCTAAAAGTGCATTTGAATCCAAAGTTTCTGGTGCGCTCTCTCGTTTCGAGAGCAGTTGTGACAGGGGAGGAGCAGCGCTTGGACTCTAATCCCACAGACGAAGGGCCAGCAGGGAAACTCCTGCAGGGCATCTTCAGCACACAGTGAGCTTTGCAACTCTGCAAAACACATTGCTGTAACTCCTCCTTCTCCTGCCTGGAAGACCAATTGATTCCAACATCTCTGTGCCCACTCTCTGCTGAGCAGCATCAGAGAGAGTAGAGCAGGAATGTTTAGACTGGGCTAAAACAGCAGAAGAGCCTTGCAAAAAAGCTCCTCCTGATCATGTTTAGCACACAGTGAGCTTTAAACTGTGACACAAACATTGCTGTCACTCTTCACTCTTTCTCCTAAAAGACCATTTCAATCCAAGAACTCCGTTGCCAGCACTCTGCTGAGCAGCAGAGTGAGCAGGAATGTCTGCAATCTGTAAGGCAGTGGAAGAGACAGGCTGAAGGCTGCTCTTGTGCTTCTTCAACACACTGAGCTTTACAACTTTGACACACACACTGTTGTCACTCCTCATTGTAGCTCCTAAAAGTGCATTTGAATCCAGCGTTTCTGGTCTCCACTCTCGTTTCCAGTGCAGCAGAGGCAGGTGAGCACGAGCGCTTGGAATCCGCTCCCAGTTCCGAAGGGCAGGGAGGGAAAGTCCTTGCAGATCATCTTCAGCGCACAGTGAGCTTTGCAACTCTGAAACACACATTGCTGTCACTCCTCACTTCATCTCCTAATAATCCGTTTGAATCCATGGTCTCTCCCGCCCTCTCTCGTTTGAACAGCAGCAGTGACAGGTGAACACGATCTCTTGGCCTCTGCTCCCACAGCCGAAGAGCCCGGAGTGAAAGCTCCGGCAGGGCATCTTCAGCACGCAGTCAGCTTTGCAACTGTGACACATATATTGCTCTCGCTCCGCACTTTCCTACCTCAAAGTCCAATTGAATCCAAAATCTCTGTGCCCTTTCTCTGCTGGGCAGAAGCAGAGTAGAGCAGGAACCTTTAGCCAATGCTAAAAGAGCAGAAGAGACAGTCCAGAAAGTTCCCACTGATCAGATTCAGCGCACAGCGAGCTTTGCAACTCTGCAACACACATTGCTGTCACTCCTCCCTTTTTGCCTGAAAGACCAGCTGAATCCACCATCTCTGTGCCCGCTCTCTGCTGAGCAGCAACAGAGATAGTAGAGCAGGAATTTTTAGACCTGCCTAAAACAGCAGAAGAGCCTTGAAAAAAATCTCCTGCTTGATCATGTTTTGCACACAGTGAGCTTTAAACTGTGACACAAACATTGCTGTCACTCCTCACTTTATCTCCTAAAAGTGCATTTGAATCCAAAGTTTCTGGTGCGCTCTCTCGTTTCGAGAGGAGTTGTGACAGGGGAGGAGCAGCGCTTGGACTCTAATCCCACAGACGGAGGGCCAGCAGGGAAACTCCTGCAGGGCATCTTCAGCACACAGTGAGCTTTGCAACTCTGCAAAACACATTGCTGTAACTCCTCCTTCTCCTGCCTGGAAGACCAATTGATTCCAACATCTCTGTGCCCACTCTCTGCTGAGCAGCATCAGAGAGAGTAGAGCAGGAATGTTTAGACTGGGCTAAAACAGCAGAAGAGCCTTGCAAAAAAGCTCCTCCTGATCATGTTTAGCACACAGTGAGCTTTAAACTGTGACACAAACATTGCTGTCACTCTTCACTCTTTCTCCTAAAAGACCATTTCAATCCAAGAACTCCGTTGCCAGCACTCTGCTGAGCAGCAGAGTGAGCAGGAATGTCTGCAATCTGTAAGGCAGTGGAAGAGACAGGCTGAAGGCTGCTCTTGTGCTTCTTCAACACACTGAGCTTTACAACTTTGACACACACACTGTTGTCACTCCTCATTGTAGCTCCTAAAAGTGCATTTGAATCCAGCGTTTCTGGTCTCCACTCTCGTTTCCAGTGCAGCAGAGGCAGGTGAGCACGAGCGCTTGGAATCCGCTCCCAGTTCCGAAGGGCAGGGAGGGAAAGTCCTTGCAGATCATCTTCAGCGCACAGTGAGCTTTGCAACTCTGAAACACACATTGCTGTCACTCCTCACTTCATCTCCTAATAATCCGTTTGAATCCATGGTCTCTCCCGCCCTCTCTCGTTTGAACAGCAGCAGTGACAGGTGAACACGATCTCTTGGCCTCTGCTCCCACAGCCGAAGAGCCCGGAGTGAAAGCTCCGGCAGGGCATCTTCAGCACGCAGTCAGCTTTGCAACTGTGACACATATATTGCTCTCGCTCCGCACTTTCCTACCTCAAAGTCCAATTGAATCCAAAATCTCTGTGCCCTTTCTCTGCTGGGCAGAAGCAGAGTAGAGCAGGAACCTTTAGCCAATGCTAAAAGAGCAGAAGAGACAGTCCAGAAAGTTCCCACTGATCATCTTCAGCGCACAGCGAGCTTTGCAACTCTGCAACACACATTGCTGTCACTCCTCCCTTTTTGCCTGAAAGACCAGCTGAATCCACCATCTCTGTGCCCGCTCTCTGCTGAGCAGCAACAGAGATACTAGAGCAGGAATTTTTAGACCTGCCTAAAACAGCAGAAGAGCCTTGAAAAAAATCTCCTGCTTGATCATGTTTTGCACACAGTGAGCTTTAAACTGTGACACAAACATTGCTGTCACTCCTCACTTTATCTCCTAAAAGTGCATTTGAATCCAAAGTTTCTGGTGCGCTCTCTCGTTTGGAGAGGAGTTGTGACAGTGGAGGAGCAGCGCTTGGACTCTAATCCCACAGACGAAGGGCCAGCAGGGAAACTCCTGCAGGGCATCTTCAGCACACAATGAGCTTTGCAACTATGCAAAACACATTGCTGTAACTCCTCCTTTTCCTGCCTGGAAGACCTATTGATTCCAACATCTCTGTGCCCACTCTCTGCTGAGCAGCAACAGAGAGAGTAGAGCAGGAATGTTTAGACTGGGCTAAAACAGCAGAAGAGCCTTGCAAAAAAGCTCCTCCTGATCATGTTTAGCACACAGTGAGCTTTAAACTGTGACACAAACATTGCTGTCACTCTTCACTCTTTCTCCTAAAAGACCATTTCAATCCAAGAACTCCGTTGCCAGCACTCTGCTGAGCAGCAGAGTGAGCAGGAATGTCTGCAATCTGTAAGGCAGTGGAAGAGACAGGCTGAAGGCTGCTCTTGTGCTTCTTCAACACACTGAGCTTTACAACTTTGACACACACACTGTTGTCACTCCTCATTGTAGCTCCTAAAAGTGCATTTGAATCCAGCGTTTCTGGTCTCCACTCTCGTTTCCAGTGCAGCAGAGGCAGGTGAGCACGAGCGCTTGGAATCCGCTCCCAGTTCCGAAGGGCAGGGAGGGAAAGTCCTTGCAGATCATCTTCAGCGCACAGTGAGCTTTGCAACTCTGAAACACACATTGCTGTCACTCCTCACTTCATCTCCCAATAATCCGTTTGAATCCATGGTCTCTCCCGCCCTCTCTCGTTTGAACAGCAGCAGTGACAGGTGAACACGATCTCTTGGCCTCTGCTCCCACAGCCGAAGAGCCCGGAGTGAAAGCTCCGGCAGGGCATCTTCAGCACGCAGTCAGCTTTGCAACTGTGACACATATATTGCTCTCGCTCCGCACTTTCCTACCTCAAAGTCCAATTGAATCCAAAATCTCTGTGCCCTTTCTCTGCTGGGCAGAAGCAGAGTAGAGCAGGAACCTTTAGCCAATGCTAAAAGAGCAGAAGAGACAGTCCAGAAAGTTCCCACTGATCAGATTCAGCGCACAGCGAGCTTTGCAACTCTGCAACACACATTGCTGTCACTCCTCCCTTTTTGCCTGAAAGACCAGCTGAATCCACCATCTCTGTGCCCGCTCTCTGCTGAGCAGCAACAGAGATAGTAGAGCAGGAATTTTTAGACCTGCCTAAAACAGCAGAAGAGCCTTGAAAAAAATCTCCTGCTTGATCATGTTTTGCACACAGTGAGCTTTAAACTGTGACACAAACATTGCTGTCACTCCTCACTTTATCTCCTAAAAGTGCATTTGAATCCAAAGTTTCTGGTGCGCTCTCTCGTTTCGAGAGGAGTTGTGACAGGGGAGGAGCAGCGCTTGGACTCTAATCCCACAGACGGAGGGCCAGCAGGGAAACTCCTGCAGGGCATCTTCAGCACACAGTGAGCTTTGCAACTCTGCAAAACACATTGCTGTAACTCCTCCTTCTCCTGCCTGGAAGACCAATTGATTCCAACATCTCTGTGCCCACTCTCTGCTGAGCAGCATCAGAGAGAGTAGAGCAGGAATGTTTAGACTGGGCTAAAACAGCAGAAGAGCCTTGCAAAAAAGCTCCTCCTGATCATGTTTAGCACACAGTGAGCTTTAAACTGTGACACAAACATTGCTGTCACTCTTCACTCTTTCTCCTAAAAGACCATTTCAATCCAAGAACTCCGTTGCCAGCACTCTGCTGAGCAGCAGAGTGAGCAGGAATGTCTGCAATCTGTAAGGCAGTGGAAGAGACAGGCTGAAGGCTGCTCTTGTGCTTCTTCAACACACTGAGCTTTACAACTTTGACACACACACTGTTGTCACTCCTCATTGTAGCTCCTAAAAGTGCATTTGAATCCAGCGTTTCTGGTCTCCACTCTCGTTTCCAGTGCAGCAGAGGCAGGTGAGCACGAGCGCTTGGAATCCGCTCCCAGTTCCGAAGGGCAGGGAGGGAAAGTCCTTGCAGATCATCTTCAGCGCACAGTGAGCTTTGCAACTCTGAAACACACATTGCTGTCACTCCTCACTTCATCTCCTAATAATCCGTTTGAATCCATGGTCTCTCCCGCCCTCTCTCGTTTGAACAGCAGCAGTGACAGGTGAACACGATCTCTTGGCCTCTGCTCCCACAGCCGAAGAGCCCGGAGTGAAAGCTCCGGCAGGGCATCTTCAGCACGCAGTCAGCTTTGCAACTGTGACACATACATTGCTCTCGCTCCGCACTTTCCTACCTCAAAGTCCAATTGAATCCAAAATCTCTGTGCCCTTTCTCTGCTGGGCAGAAGCAGAGTAGAGCAGGAACCTTTAGCCAATGCTAAAAGAGCAGAAGAGACAGTCCAGAAAGTTCCCACTGATCATCTTCAGCGCACAGCGAGCTTTGCAACTCTGCAACACACATTGCTGTCACTCCTCCCTTTTTGCCTGAAAGACCAGCTGAATCCACCATCTCTGTGCCCGCTCTCTGCTGAGCAGCAACAGAGATAGTAGAGCAGGAATTTTTAGACCTGCCTAAAACAGCAGAAGAGCCTTGAAAAAAATCTCCTGCTTGATCATGTTTTGCACACAGTGAGCTTTAAACTGTGACACAAACATTGCTGTCACTCCTCACTTTATCTCCTAAAAGTGCATTTGAATCCAAAGTTTCTGGTGCGCTCTCTCGTTTCGAGAGGAGTTGTGACAGGGGAGGAGCAGCGCTTGGACTCTAATCCCACAGACGGAGGGCCAGCAGGGAAACTCCTGCAGGGCATCTTCAGCACACAGTGAGCATTGCAACTCTGCAAAACACATTGCTGTAACTCCTCCTTTTCCTGCCTGGAAGACCTATTGATTCCAACATCTCTGTGCCCACTCTCTGCTGAGCAGCAACAGAGAGAGTAGAGCAGGAATGTTTAGACTGGGCTAAAACAGCAGAAGAGCCTTGCAAAAAAGCTCCTCCTGATCATGTTTAGCACACAGTGAGCTTTAAACTGTGACACAAACATTGCTGTCACTCTTCACTCTTTCTCCTAAAAGACCATTTCAATCCAAGAACTCCGTTGCCAGCACTCTGCTGAGCAGCAGAGTGAGCAGGAATGTCTGCAATCTGTAAGGCAGTGGAAGAGACAGGCTGAAGGCTGCTCTTGTGCTTCTTCAACACACTGAGCTTTACAACTTTGACACACACACTGTTGTCACTCCTCATTGTAGCTCCTAAAAGTGCATTTGAATCCAGCGTTTCTGGTCTCCACTCTCGTTTCCAGTGCAGCAGAGGCAGGTGAGCACGAGCGCTTGGAATCCGCTCCCAGTTCCGAAGGGCAGGGAGGGAAAGTCCTTGCAGATCATCTTCAGCGCACAGTGAGCTTTGCAACTCTGAAACACACATTGCTGTCACTCCTCACTTCATCTCCTAATAATCCGTTTGAATCCATGGTCTCTCCCGCCCTCTCTCGTTTGAACAGCAGCAGTGACAGGTGAACACGATCTCTTGGCCTCTGCTCCCACAGCCGAAGAGCCCGGAGTGAAAGCTCCGGCAGGGCATCTTCAGCACGCAGTCAGCTTTGCAACTGTGACACATATATTGCTCTCGCTCCGCACTTTCCTACCTCAAAGTCCAATTGAATCCAAAATCTCTGTGCCCTTTCTCTGCTGGGCAGAAGCAGAGTAGAGCAGGAACCTTTAGCCAATGCTAAAAGAGCAGAAGAGACAGTCCAGAAAGTTCCCACTGATCAGATTCAGCGCACAGCGAGCTTTGCAACTCTGCAACACACATTGCTGTCACTCCTCCCTTTTTGCCTGAAAGACCAGCTGAATCCACCATCTCTGTGCCCGCTCTCTGCTGAGCAGCAACAGAGATAGTAGAGCAGGAATTTTTAGACCTGCCTAAAACAGCAGAAGAGCCTTGAAAAAAATCTCCTGCTTGATCATGTTTTGCACACAGTGAGCTTTAAACTGTGACACAAACATTGCTGTCACTCCTCACTTTATCTCCTAAAAGTGCATTTGAATCCAAAGTTTCTGGTGCGCTCTCTCGTTTCGAGAGGAGTTGTGACAGGGGAGGAGCAGCGCTTGGACTCTAATCCCACAGACGGAGGGCCAGCAGGGAAACTCCTGCAGGGCATCTTCAGCACACAGTGAGCTTTGCAACTCTGCAAAACACATTGCTGTAACTCCTCCTTCTCCTGCCTGGAAGACCAATTGATTCCAACATCTCTGTGCCCACTCTCTGCTGAGCAGCATCAGAGAGAGTAGAGCAGGAATGTTTAGACTGGGCTAAAACAGCAGAAGAGCCTTGCAAAAAAGCTCCTCCTGATCATGTTTAGCACACAGTGAGCTTTAAACTGTGACACAAACATTGCTGTCACTCTTCACTCTTTCTCCTAAAAGACCATTTCAATCCAAGAACTCCGTTGCCAGCACTCTGCTGAGCAGCAGAGTGAGCAGGAATGTCTGCAATCTGTAAGGCAGTGGAAGAGACAGGCTGAAGGCTGCTCTTGTGCTTCTTCAACACACTGAGCTTTACAACTTTGACACACACACTGTTGTCACTCCTCATTGTAGCTCCTAAAAGTGCATTTGAATCCAGCGTTTCTGGTCTCCACTCTCGTTTCCAGTGCAGCAGAGGCAGGTGAGCACGAGCGCTTGGAATCCGCTCCCAGTTCCGAAGGGCAGGGAGGGAAAGTCCTTGCAGATCATCTTCAGCGCACAGTGAGCTTTGCAACTCTGAAACACACATTGCTGTCACTCCTCACTTCATCTCCTAATAATCCGTTTGAATCCATGGTCTCTCCCGCCCTCTCTCGTTTGAACAGCAGCAGTGACAGGTGAACACGATCTCTTGGCCTCTGCTCCCACAGCCGAAGAGCCCGGAGTGAAAGCTCCGGCAGGGCATCTTCAGCACGCAGTCAGCTTTGCAACTGTGACACATACATTGCTCTCGCTCCGCACTTTCCTACCTCAAAGTCCAATTGAATCCAAAATCTCTGTGCCCTTTCTCTGCTGGGCAGAAGCAGAGTAGAGCAGGAACCTTTAGCCAATGCTAAAAGAGCAGAAGAGACAGTCCAGAAAGTTCCCACTGATCATCTTCAGCGCACAGCGAGCTTTGCAACTCTGCAACACACATTGCTGTCACTCCTCCCTTTTTGCCTGAAAGACCAGCTGAATCCACCATCTCTGTGCCCGCTCTCTGCTGAGCAGCAACAGAGATAGTAGAGCAGGAATTTTTAGACCTGCCTAAAACAGCAGAAGAGCCTTGAAAAAAATCTCCTGCTTGATCATGTTTTGCACACAGTGAGCTTTAAACTGTGACACAAACATTGCTGTCACTCCTCACTTTATCTCCTAAAAGTGCATTTGAATCCAAAGTTTCTGGTGCGCTCTCTCGTTTCGAGAGGAGTTGTGACAGGGGAGGAGCAGCGCTTGGACTCTAATCCCACAGACGGAGGGCCAGCAGGGAAACTCCTGCAGGGCATCTTCAGCACACAGTGAGCATTGCAACTCTGCAAAACACATTGCTGTAACTCCTCCTTTTCCTGCCTGGAAGACCTATTGATTCCAACATCTCTGTGCCCACTCTCTGCTGAGCAGCAACAGAGAGAGTAGAGCAGGAATGTTTAGACTGGGCTAAAACAGCAGAAGAGCCTTGCAAAAAAGCTCCTCCTGATCATGTTTAGCACACAGTGAGCTTTAAACTGTGACACAAACATTGCTGTCACTCTTCACTCTTTCTCCTAAAAGACCATTTCAATCCAAGAACTCCGTTGCCAGCACTCTGCTGAGCAGCAGAGTGAGCAGGAATGTCTGCAATCTGTAAGGCAGTGGAAGAGACAGGCTGAAGGCTGCTCTTGTGCTTCTTCAACACACTGAGCTTTACAACTTTGACACACACACTGTTGTCACTCCTCATTGTAGCTCCTAAAAGTGCATTTGAATCCAGCGTTTCTGGTCTCCACTCTCGTTTCCAGTGCAGCAGAGGCAGGTGAGCACGAGCGCTTGGAATCCGCTCCCAGTTCCGAAGGGCAGGGAGGGAAAGTCCTTGCAGATCATCTTCAGCGCACAGTGAGCTTTGCAACTCTGAAACACACATTGCTGTCACTCCTCACTTCATCTCCTAATAATCCGTTTGAATCCATGGTCTCTCCCGCCCTCTCTCGTTTGAACAGCAGCAGTGACAGGTGAACACGATCTCTTGGCCTCTGCTCCCACAGCCGAAGAGCCCGGAGTGAAAGCTCCGGCAGGGCATCTTCAGCACGCAGTCAGCTTTGCAACTGTGACACATATATTGCTCTCGCTCCGCACTTTCCTACCTCAAAGTCCAATTGAATCCAAAATCTCTGTGCCCTTTCTCTGCTGGGCAGAAGCAGAGTAGAGCAGGAACCTTTAGCCAATGCTAAAAGAGCAGAAGAGACAGTCCAGAAAGTTCCCACTGATCATCTTCAGCGCACAGCGAGCTTTGCAACTCTGCAACACACATTGCTGTCACTCCTCCCTTTTTGCCTGAAAGACCAGCTGAATCCACCATCTCTGTGCCCGCTCTCTGCTGAGCAGCAACAGAGAGAGTAGAGCAGGAATTTTTAGACCTGCCTAAAACAGCAGAAGAGCCTTGAAAAAAATCTCCTGCTTGATCATGTTTTGCACACAGTGAGCTTTAAACTGTGACACAAACATTGCTGTCACTCCTCACTTTATCTCCTAAAAGTGCATTTGAATCCAAAGTTTCTGGTGCGCTCTCTCGTTTCGAGAGGAGTTGTGACAGGGGAGGACCAGCGCTTGGACTCTAATCCCACAGACGAAGGGCCAGCAGGGAAACTCCTGCAGGGCATCTTCAGCACACAGTGAGCTTTGCAATTCTGCAACACACATTGCTGTAACTCCTCCTTTTCCTGCCTGGAAGACCAATTGATTCCAACATCTCTGTGCCCACTCTCTGCTGAGCAGCAACAGAGAGAAGGAATGTTTAGACTGGGCTAAAACAGCAGAAGAGCCTTGCAAAAAAGCTCCTCCTGATCATGTTTAGCACACAGTGAGCTTTAAACTGTGACACAAACATTGCTGTCACTCTTCACTCTTTCTCCTAAAAGACCATTTCAATCCAAGAACTCCGTTGCCAGCACTCTGCTGAGCAGCAGAGTGAGCAGGAATGTCTGCAATCTGTAAGGCAGTGGAAGAGACAGGCCTGAAGGCTGCTCTTGTGCTTCTTCAACACACTGAGCTTTACAACTGTGACACACACACTGTTGTCACTCCTCATTGTAGCTCCTAAAAGTGCATTTGAATCCAGCGTTTCTGGTCTCCCCTCTCGTTTCAAGAGCAGCAGAGGAAGGTGAGCACGAGCGCTTGGAATCCGCTCCCAGTTCCGAAGGGCAGGGAGGGAAAGTCCTTGCAGATCATCTTCAGCGCACAGTGAGCTTTGCAACTCTGAAACACACATTGCTGTCACTCCTCACTTCATCTCCTAATAATCCGTTTGAATCCATGGTCTCTCCCGCCCTCTCTCGTTTGAACAGCAGCAGTGACAGGTGAACACGATCTCTTGGCCTCTGCTCCCACAGCCGAAGAGTCCGGAGTGAAAGCTCCGGCAGGGCATCTTCAGCACGCAGTCAGCTTTGCAACTGTGACACATATATTGCTCTCGCTCCGCACTTTCCTACCTCAAAGTCCAATTGAATCCAAAATCTCTGTGCCCTTTCTCTGCTGGGCAGAAGCAGAGTAGAGCAGGAACCTTTAGCCAATGCTAAAAGAGCAGAAGAGACAGTCCAGAAAGTTCCCACTGATCATCTTCAGCGCACAGCGAGCTTTGCAACTCTGCAACACACATTGCTGTCACTCCTCCCTTTTTGCCTGAAAGACCAGCTGAATCCACCATCTCTGTGCCCGCTCTCTGCTGAGCAGCAACAGAGAGAGTAGAGCAGGAATTTTTAGACCTGCCTAAAACAGCAGAAGAGCCTTGAAAAAAATCTCCTGCTTGATCATGTTTTGCACACAGTGAGCTTTAAACTGTGACACAAACATTGCTGTCACTCCTCACTTTATCTCCTAAAAGTGCATTTGAATCCAAAGTTTCTGGTGCGCTCTCTCGTTTGGAGAGGAGTTGTGACAGGGGAGGAGCAGCGCTTGGACTCTAATCCCACAGACGAAGGGCCAGCAGGGAAACTCCTGCAGGGCATCTTCAGCACACAATGAGCTTTGCAACTCTGCAAAAAACATTGCTGTAACTCCTCCTTTTCCTGCCTGGAAGACCAATTGATTCCAACATCTCTGTGCCCACTCTCTGCTGAGCAGCATCAGAGAGAAGGAATGTTTAGACTGGGCTAAAACAGCAGAAGAGCCTTGCAAAAAAGCTCCTCCTGATCATGTTTAGCACACAGTGAGCTTTAAACTGTGACACAAACATTGCTGTCACTCTTCACTCTTTCTCCTAAAAGACCATTTCAATCCAAGAACTCCGTTGCCAGCACTCTGCTGAGCAGCAGAGTGAGCAGGAATGTCTGCAATCTGTAAGGCAGTGGAAGAGACAGGCCTGAAGGCTGCTCTTGTGCTTCTTCAACACACTGAGCTTTACAACTGTGACACACACACTGTTGTCACTCCTCATTGTAGCTCCTAAAAGTGCATTTGAATCCAGCGTTTCTGGTCTCCCCTCTCGTTTCAAGAGCAGCAGAGGCAGGTGAGCACGAGCGCTTGGAATCCGCTCCCAGTTCCGAAGGGCAGGGAGGGAAAGTCCTTGCAGATCATCTTCAGCGCACAGTGAGCTTTGCAACTCTGAAACACACATTGCTGTCACTCCTCACTTCATCTCCTAATAATCCGTTTGAATCCATGGTCTCTCCCGCCCTCTCTCGTTTGAACAGCAGCAGTGACAGGTGAACACGATCTCTTGGCCTCTGCTCCCACAGCCGAAGAGCCCGGAGTGAAAGCTCCGGCAGGGCATCTTCAGCACGCAGTCAGCTTTGCAACTGTGACACATATATTGCTCTCGCTCCGCACTTTCCTACCTCAAAGTCCAATTGAATCCAAAATCTCTGTGCCCTTTCTCTGCTGGGCAGAAGCAGAGTAGAGCAGGAACCTTTAGCCAATGCTAAAAGAGCAGAAGAGACAGTCCAGAAAGTTCCCACTGATCATCTTCAGCGCACAGCGAGCTTTGCAACTCTGCAACACACATTGCTGTCACTCCTCCCTTTTTGCCTGAAAGACCAGCTGAATCCACCATCTCTGTGCCCGCTCTCTGCTGAGCAGCAACAGAGAGAGTAGAGCAGGAATTTTTAGACCTGCCTAAAACAGCAGAAGAGCCTTGAAAAAAATCTCCTGCTTGATCATGTTTTGCACACAGTGAGCTTTAAACTGTGACACAAACATTGCTGTCACTCCTCACTTTATCTCCTAAAAGTGCATTTGAATCCAAAGTTTCTGGTGCGCTCTCTCGTTTCGAGAGGAGTTGTGACAGGGGAGGAGCTGCGCTTGGACTCTAATCCCGCAGACGAAGGGCCAGCAGGGAAACGCCTGCAGGGCATCTTCAGCACACAGTGAGCTTTGCAACTCTGCAAAACACATTGCTGTAACTCCTCCTTCTCCTGCCTGGAAGACCAATTGATTCCAACATCTCTGTGCCCACTCTCTGCTGAGCAGCAACAGAGAGAGTAGAGCAGGAATGTTTAGACTGGGCTAAAACAGCAGAAGAGCCTTGCAAAAAAGCTCCTCCTGATCATGTTTAGCACACAGTGAGCTTTAAACTGTGACACAAACATTGCTGTCACTCTTCACTCTTTCTCCTAAAAGACCATTTCAATCCAAGAACTCCGTTGCCAGCACTCTGCTGAGCAGCAGAGTGAGCAGGAATGTCTGCAATCTGTAAGGCAGTGGAAGAGACAGGCCTGAAGGCTGCTCTTGTGCTTCTTCAACACACTGAGCTTTACAACTTTGACACACACACTGTTGTCACTCCTCATTGTAGCTCCTAAAAGTGCATTTGAATCCAGCGTTTCTGGTCTCCACTCTCGTTTCCAGTGCAGCAGAGGCAGGTGAGCACGAGCGCTTGGAATCCGCTCCCAGTTCCGAAGGGCAGGGAGGGAAAGTCCTTGCAGATCATCTTCAGCG
Organism: Lathamus discolor; assembly: GCF_037157495.1. NCBI lineage: Eukaryota > Metazoa > Chordata > Aves > Psittaciformes > Psittacidae > Lathamus > Lathamus discolor. The sequence goes on along the minus strand of NC_088908.1, from coordinate 15,146,375 downwards.
CACAGTGAGCTTTGCAACTCTGAAACACACATTGCTGTCACTCCTCACTTCATCTCCTAATAATCCGTTTGAATCCATGGTCTCTCCCGCCCTCTCTCGTTTGAACAGCAGCAGTGACAGGTGAACACGATCTCTTGGCCTCTGCTCCCACAGCCGAAGAGCCCTGAGTGAAAGCTCCGGCAGGGCATCTTCAGCACGCAGTCAGCTTTGCAACTGTGACACATATATTGCTCTCGCTCCGCACTTTCCTACCTCAAAGTCCAATTGAATCCAAAATCTCTGTGCCCTTTCTCTGCTGGGCAGAAGCAGAGTAGAGCAGGAACCTTTAGCCAATGCTAAAAGAGCAGAAGAGACAGTCCAGAAAGTTCCCACTGATCATCTTCAGCGCACAGCGAGCTTTGCAACTCTGCAACACACATTGCTGTCACTCCTCCCTTTTTGCCTGAAAGACCAGCTGAATCCACCATCTCTGTGCCCGCTCTCTGCTGAGCAGCAACAGAGAGAGTAGAGCAGGAATTTTTAGACCTGCCTAAAACAGCAGAAGAGCCTTGAAAAAAATCTCCTGCTTGATCATGTTTTGCACACAGTGAGCTTTAAACTGTGACACAAACATTGCTGTCACTCCTCACTTTATCTCCTAAAAGTGCATTTGAATCCAAAGTTTCTGGTGCGCTCTCTCGTTTCGAGAGGAGTTGTGACAGGGGAGGAGCTGCGCTTGGACTCTAATCCCACAGACGAAGGGCCAGCAGGGAAACGCCTGCAGGGCATCTTCAGCACACAGTGAGCTTTGCAACTCTGCAAAACACATTGCTGTAACTCCTCCTTCTCCTGCCTGGAAGACCTATTGATTCCAACATCTCTGTGCCCACTCTCTGCTGAGCAGCAACAGAGAGAGTAGAGCAGGAATGTTTAGACTGGGCTAAAACAGCAGAAGAGCCTTGCAAAAAAGCTCCTCCTGATCATGTTTAGCACACAGTGAGCTTTAAACTGTGACACAAACATTGCTGTCACTCTTCACTCTTTCTCCTAAAAGACCATTTCAATCCAAGAACTCCGTTGCCAGCACTCTGCTGAGCAGCAGAGTGAGCAGGAATGTCTGCAATCTGTAAGGCAGTGGAAGAGACAGGCCTGAAGGCTGCTCTTGTGCTTCTTCAACACACTGAGCTTTACAACTGTGACACACACACTGTTGTCACTCCTCATTGTAGCTCCTAAAAGTGCATTTGAATCCAGCGTTTCTGGTCTCCACTCTCGTTTCAAGAGCAGCAGAGGCAGGTGAGCACGAGCGCTTGGAATCCGCTCCCAGTTCCGAAGGGCAGGGAGGGAAAGTCCTTGCAGATCATCTTCAGCGCACAGTGAGCTTTGCAACTCTGAAACACACATTGCTGTCACTCCTCACTTCATCTCCTAATAATCCGTTTGAATCCATGGTCTCTCCCGCCCTCTCTCGTTTGAACAGCAGCAGTGACAGGAGAACACGATCTCTTGGCCTCTGCTCCCACAGCCGAAGAGCCCGGAGTGAAAGCTCCGGCAGGGCATCTTCAGCACGCAGTCAGCTTTGCAACTGTGACACATATATTGCTCTCGCTCCGCACTTTCCTACCTCAAAGTCCAATTGAATCCAAAATCTCTGTGCCCTTTCTCTGCTGGGCAGAAGCAGAGTAGAGCAGGAACCTTTAGCCAATGCTAAAAGAGCAGAAGAGACAGTCCAGAAAGTTCCCACTGATCATCTTCAGCGCACAGCGAGCTTTGCAACTCTGCAACACACATTGCTGTCACTCCTCCCTTTTTGCCTGAAAGACCAGCTGAATCCACCATCTCTGTGCCCGCTCTCTGCTGAGCAGCAACAGAGATAGTAGAGCAGGAATTTTTAGACCTGCCTAAAACAGCAGAAGAGCCTTGAAAAAAATCTCCTGCTTGATCATGTTTTGCACACAGTGAGCTTTAAACTGTGACACAAACATTGCTGTCACTCCTCACTTTATCTCCTAAAAGTGCATTTGAATCCAAAGTTTCTGGTGCGCTCTCTCGTTTGGAGAGGAGTTGTGACAGGGGAGGAGCAGCGCTTGGACTCTAATCCCACAGACGAAGGGCCAGCAGGGAAACTCCTGCAGGGCATCTTCAGCACACAGTGAGCTTTGCAACTCTGCAAAACACATTGCTGTAACTCCTCCTTCTCCTGCCTGGAAGACCAATTGATTCCAACATCTCTGTGCCCACTCTCTGCTGAGCAGCATCAGAGAGAGTAGAGCAGGAATGTTTAGACTGGGCTAAAACAGCAGAAGAGCCTTGCAAAAAAGCTCCTCCTGATCATGTTTAGCACACAGTGAGCTTTAAACTGTGACACAAACATTGCTGTCACTCTTCACTCTTTCTCCTAAAAGACCATTTCAATCCAAGAACTCCGTTGCCAGCACTCTGCTGAGCAGCAGAGTGAGCAGGAATGTCTGCAATCTGTAAGGCAGTGGAAGAGACAGGCCTGAAGGCTGCTCTTGTGCTTCTTCAACACACTGAGCTTTACAACTGTGACACACACACTGTTGTCACTCCTCATTGTAGCTCCTAAAAGTGCATTTGAATCCAGCGTTTCTGGTCTCCACTCTCGTTTCAAGAGCAGCAGAGGCAGGTGAGCACGAGCGCTTGGAATCCGCTCCCAGTTCCGAAGGGCAGGGAGGGAAAGTCCTTGCAGATCATCTTCAGCGCACAGTGAGCTTTGCAACTCTGAAACACACATTGCTGTCACTCCTCACTTCATCTCCCAATAATCCGTTTGAATCCATGGTCTCTCCCGCCCTCTCTCGTTTGAACAGCAGCAGTGACAGGTGAACACGATCTCTTGGCCTCTGCTCCCACAGCCGAAGAGCCCGGAGTGAAAGCTCCGGCAGGGCATCTTCAGCACGCAGTCAGCTTTGCAACTGTGACACATATATTGCTCTCGCTCCGCACTTTCCTACCTCAAAGTCCAATTGAATCCAAAATCTCTGTGCCCTTTCTCTGCTGGGCAGAAGCAGAGTAGAGCAGGAACCTTTAGCCAATGCTAAAAGAGCAGAAGAGACAGTCCAGAAAGTTCCCACTGATCATCTTCAGCGCACAGCGAGCTTTGCAACTCTGCAACACACATTGCTGTCACTCCTCCCTTTTTGCCTGAAAGACCAGCTGAATCCACCATCTCTGTGCCCGCTCTCTGCTGAGCAGCAACAGAGAGAGTAGAGCAGGAATTTTTAGACCTGCCTAAAACAGCAGAAGAGCCTTGAAAAAAATCTCCTGCTTGATCATGTTTTGCACACAGTGAGCTTTAAACTGTGACACAAACATTGCTGTCACTCCTCACTTTATCTCCTAAAAGTGCATTTGAATCCAAAGTTTCTTGTGCGCTCTCTCGTTTCGAGAGGAGTTGTGACAGGGGAGGAGCAGCGCTTGGACTCTAATACCACAGACGAAGGGCCAGCAGGGAAACGCCTGCAGGGCATCTTCAGCACACAGTGAGCTTTGCAACTCTGCAAAACACATTGCTGTAACTCCTCCTTCTCCTGCCTGGAAGACCAATTGATTCCAACATCTCTGTGCCCACTCTCTGCTGAGCAGCAACAGAGAGAGTAGAGCAGGAATGTTTAGACTGGGCTAAAACAGCAGAAGAGCCTTGCAAAAAAGCTCCTCCTGATCATGTTTAGCACACAGTGAGCTTTAAACTGTGACACAAACATTGCTGTCACTCCTCACTTTATCTCCTAAAAGTGCATTTGAATCCAAAGTTTCTGGTGCGCTCTCTCGTTTCGAGAGGAGTTGTGACAGGGGAGGAGCTGCGCTTGGACTCTAATCCCACAGACAAAGGGCCAGCAGGGAAACGCCTGCAGGGCATCTTCAGCACACAGTGAGCTTTGCAACTCTGCAAAACACATTGCTGTAACTCCTCCTTTTCCTGCCTGGAAGACCTATTGATTCCAACATCTCTGTGCCCACTCTCTGCTGAGCAGCAACAGAGAGAGTAGAGCAGGAATGTTTAGACTGGGCTAAAACAGCAGAAGAGCCTTGCAAAAAAGCTCCTCCTGATCATGTTTAGCACACAGTGAGCTTTAAACTGTGACACAAACATTGCTGTCACTCTTCACTCTTTCTCCTAAAAGACCATTTCAATCCAAGAACTCCGTTGCCAGCACTCTGCTGAGCAGCAGAGTGAGCAGGAATGTCTGCAATCTGTAAGGCAGTGGAAGAGACAGGCCTGAAGGCTGCTCTTGTGCTTCTTCAACACACTGAGCTTTACAACTGTGACACACACACTGTTGTCACTCCTCATTGTAGGTCCTAAAAGTGCATTTGAATCCAGCGTTTCTGGTCTCCACTCTCGTTTCAAGAGCAGCAGAGGCAGGTGAGCACGAGCGCTTGGAATCCGCTCCCAGTTCCGAAGGGCAGGGAGGGAAAGTCCTTGCAGATCATCTTCAGCGCACAGTGAGCTTTGCAACTCTGAAACACACATTGCTGTCACTCCTCACTTCATCTCCCAATAATCCGTTTGAATCCATGGTCTCTCCCGCCCTCTCTCGTTTGAACAGCAGCAGTGACAGGTGAACACGATCTCTTGGCCTCTGCTCCCACAGCCGAAGAGCCCGGAGTGAAAGCTCCGGCAGGGCATCTTCAGCACGCAGTCAGCTTTGCAACTGTGACACATATATTGCTCTCGCTCCGCACTTTCCTACCTCAAAGTCCAATTGAATCCAAAATCTCTGTGCCCTTTCTCTGCTGGGCAGAAGCAGAGTAGAGCAGGAACCTTTAGCCAATGCTAAAAGAGCAGAAGAGACAGTCCAGAAAGTTCCCACTGATCATCTTCAGCGCACAGCGAGCTTTGCAACTCTGCAACACACATTGCTGTCACTCCTCCCTTTTTGCCTGAAAGACCAGCTGAATCCACCATCTCTGTGCCCGCTCTCTGCTGAGCAGCAACAGAGAGAGTAGAGCAGGAATTTTTAGACCTGCCTAAAACAGCAGAAGAGCCTTGAAAAAAATCTCCTGCTTGATCATGTTTTGCACACAGTGAGCTTTAAACTGTGACACAAACATTGCTGTCACTCCTCACTTTATCTCCTAAAAGTGCATTTGAATCCAAAGTTTCTGGTGCGCTCTCTCGTTTCGAGAGGAGTTGTGACAGGGGAGGAGCAGCGCTTGGACTCTAATACCACAGACGAAGGGCCAGCAGGGAAACGCCTGCAGGGCATCTTCAGCACACAGTGAGCTTTGCAACTCTGCAAAACACATTGCTGTAACTCCTCCTTCTCCTGCCTGGAAGACCAATTGATTCCAACATCTCTGTGCCCACTCTCTGCTGAGCAGCAACAGAGAGAGTAGAGCAGGAATGTTTAGACTGGGCTAAAACAGCAGAAGAGCCTTGCAAAAAAGCTCCTCCTGATCATGTTTAGCACACAGTGAGCTTTAAACTGTGACACAAACATTGCTGTCACTCCTCACTTTATCTCCTAAAAGTGCATTTGAATCCAAAGTTTCTGGTGCGCTCTCTCGTTTCGAGAGGAGTTGTGACAGGGGAGGAGCTGCGCTTGGACTCTAATCCCACAGACAAAGGGCCAGCAGGGAAACGCCTGCAGGGCATCTTCAGCACACAGTGAGCTTTGCAACTCTGCAAAACACATTGCTGTAACTCCTCCTTTTCCTGCCTGGAAGACCTATTGATTCCAACATCTCTGTGCCCACTCTCTGCTGAGCAGCAACAGAGAGAGTAGAGCAGGAATGTTTAGACTGGGCTAAAACAGCAGAAGAGCCTTGCAAAAAAGCTCCTCCTGATCATGTTTAGCACACAGTGAGCTTTAAACTGTGACACAAACATTGCTGTCACTCTTCACTCTTTCTCCTAAAAGACCATTTCAATCCAAGAACTCCGTTGCCAGCACTCTGCTGAGCAGCAGAGTGATCAGGAATGTCTGCAATCTGTAAGGCAGTGGAAGAGACAGGCCTGAAGGCTGCTCTTGTGCTTCTTCAACACACTGAGCTTTACAACTGTGACACACACACTGTTGTCACTCCTCATTGTAGCTCCTAAAAGTGCATTTGAATCCAGCGTTTCTGGTCTCCACTCTCGTTTCAAGAGCAGCAGAGGAAGGTGAGCACGAGCGCTTGGAATCCGCTCCCAGTTCCGAAGGGCAGGGAGGGAAAGTCCTTGCAGATCATCTTCAGCGCACAGTGAGCTTTGCAAGTCTGAAACACACATTGCTGTCACTCCTCACTTCATCTCCTAATAATCCGTTTGAATCCATGGTCTCTCCCGCCCTCTCTCGTTTGAACAGCAGCAGTGACAGGTGAACACGATCTCTTGGCCTCTGCTCCCACAGCCGAAGAGCCCGGAGTGAAAGCTCCGGCAGGGCATCTTCAGCACGCAGTCAGCTTTGCAACTGTGACACATATATTGCTCTCGCTCCGCACTTTCCTACCTCAAAGTCCAATTGAATCCAAAATCTCTGTGCCCTTTCTCTGCTGGGCAGAAGCAGAGTAGAGCAGGAACCTTTAGCCAATGCTAAAAGAGCAGAAGAGACAGTCCAGAAAGTTCCCACTGATCATCTTCAGCGCACAGCGAGCTTTGCAACTCTGCCACACACATTGCTGTCACTCCTCCCTTTTTGCCTGAAAGACCAGCTGAATCCACCATCTCTGTGCCCGCTCTCTGCTGAGCAGCAACAGAGATACTAGAGCAGGAATTTTTAGACCTGCCTAAAACAGCAGAAGAGCCTTGAAAAAAATCTCCTGCTTGATCATGTTTTGCACACAGTGAGCTTTAAACTGTGACACAAACATTGCTGTCACTCCTCACTTTATCTCCTAAAAGTGCATTTGAATCCAAAGTTTCTGGTGCGCTCTCTCGTTTCGAGAGGAGTTGTGACAGGGGAGGAGCTGCGCTTGGACTCTAATCCCGCAGACGAAGGGCCAGCAGGGAAACGCCTGCAGGGCATCTTCAGCACACAGTGAGCTTTGCAACTCTGCAAAACACATTGCTGTAACTCCTCCTTCTCCTGCCTGGAAGACCAATTGATTCCAACATCTCTGTGCCCACTCTCTGCTGAGCAGCAACAGAGAGAGTAGAGCAGGAATGTTTAGACTGGGCTAAAACAGCAGAAGAGCCTTGCAAAAAAGCTCCTCCTGATCATGTTTAGCACACAGTGAGCTTTAAACTGTGACACAAACATTGCTGTCACTCTTCACTCTTTCTCCTAAAAGACCATTTCAATCCAAGAACTCCGTTGCCAGCACTCTGCTGAGCAGCAGAGTGAGCAGGAATGTCTGCAATCTGTAAGGCAGTGGAAGAGACAGGCCTGAAGGCTGCTCTTGTGCTTCTTCAACACACTGAGCTTTACAACTGTGACACACAAACTGTTGTCACTCCTCATTGTAGCTCCTAAAAGTGCATTTGAATCCAGCGTTTCTGGTCTCCACTCTCGTTTCAAGAGCAGCAGAGGCAGGTGAGCACGAGCGCTTGGAATCCGCTCCCAGTTCCGAAGGGCAGGGAGGGAAAGTCCTTGCAGATCATCTTCAGCGCACAGTGAGCTTTGCAACTCTGAAACACACATTGCTGTCACTCCTCACTTCATCTCCTAATAATCCGTTTGAATCCATGGTCTCTCCCGCCCTCTCTCGTTTGAACAGCAGCAGTGACAGGTGAACACGATCTCTTGGCCTCTGCTCCCACAGCCGAAGAGCCCGGAGTGAAAGCTCCGGCAGGGCATCTTCAGCACGCAGTCAGCTTTGCAACTGTGACACATACATTGCTCTCGCTCCGCACTTTCCTACCTCAAAGTCCAATTGAATCCAAAATCTCTGTGCCCTTTCTCTGCTGGGCAGAAGCAGAGTAGAGCAGGAACCTTTAGCCAATGCTAAAAGAGCAGAAGAGACAGTCCAGAAAGTTCCCACTGATCATCTTCAGCGCACAGCGAGCTTTGCAACTCTGCAACACACATTGCTGTCACTCCTCCCTTTTTGCCTGAAAGACCAGCTGAATCCACCATCTCTGTGCCCGCTCTCTGCTGAGCAGCAACAGAGAGAGTAGAGCAGGAATTTTTAGACCTGCCTAAAACAGCAGAAGAGCCTTGAAAAAAATCTCCTGCTTGATCATGTTTTGCACACAGTGAGCTTTAAACTGTGACACAAACATTGCTGTCACTCCTCACTTTATCTCCTAAAAGTGCATTTGAATCCAAAGTTTCTGGTGCGCTCTCTCGTTTCGAGAGGAGTTGTGACAGGGGAGGAGCTGCGCTTGGACTCTAATCCCACAGACGAAGGGCCAGCAGGGAAACGCCTGCAGGGCATCTTCAGCACACAGTGAGCTTTGCAACTCTGCAAAACACATTGCTGTAACTCCTCCTTTTCCTGCCTGGAAGACCTATTGATTCCAACATCTCTGTGCCCACTCTCTGCTGAGCAGCAACAGAGAGAGTAGAGCAGGAATGTTTAGACTGGGCTAAAACAGCAGAAGAGCCTTGCAAAAAAGCTCCTCCTGATCATGTTTAGCACACAGTGAGCTTTAAACTGTGACACAAACATTGCTGTCACTCTTCACTCTTTCTCCTAAAAGACCATTTCAATCCAAGAACTCCGTTGCCAGCACTCTGCTGAGCAGCAGAGTGAGCAGGAATGTCTGCAATCTGTAAGGCAGTGGAAGAGACAGGCCTGAAGGCTGCTCTTGTGCTTCTTCAACACACTGAGCTTTACAACTGTGACACACACACTGTTGTCACTCCTCATTGTAGCTCCTAAAAGTGCATTTGAATCCAGCGTTTCTGGTCTCCACTCTCGTTTCAAGAGCAGCAGAGGCAGGTGAGCACGAGCGCTTGGAATCCGCTCCCAGTTCCGAAGGGCAGGGAGGGAAAGTCCTTGCAGATCATCTTCAGCGCACAGTGAGCTTTGCAACTCTGAAACACACATTGCTGTCACTCCTCACTTCATCTCCTAATAATCCGTTTGAATCCATGGTCTCTCCCGCCCTCTCTCGTTTGAACAGCAGCAGTGACAGGTGAACACGATCTCTTGGCCTCTGCTCCCACAGCCGAAGAGCCCGGAGTGAAAGCTCCGGCAGGGCATCTTCAGCACGCAGTCAGCTTTGCAACTGTGACACATATATTGCTCTCGCTCCGCACTTTCCTACCTCAAAGTCCAATTGAATCCAAAATCTCTGTGCCCTTTCTCTGCTGGGCAGAAGCAGAGTAGAGCAGGAACCTTTAGCCAATGCTAAAAGAGCAGAAGAGACAGTCCAGAAAGTTCCCACTGATCATCTTCAGCGCACAGCGAGCTTTGCAACTCTGCAACACACATTGCTGTCACTCCTCCCTTTTTGCCTGAAAGACCAGCTGAATCCACCATCTCTGTGCCCGCTCTCTGCTGAGCAGCAACAGAGATACTAGAGCAGGAATTTTTAGACCTGCCTAAAACAGCAGAAGAGCCTTGAAAAAAATCTCCTGCTTGATCATGTTTTGCACACAGTGAGCTTTAAACTGTGACACAAACATTGCTGTCACTCCTCACTTTATCTCCTAAAAGTGCATTTGAATCCAAAGTTTCTGGTGCGCTCTCTCGTTTTGAGAGGAGTTGTGACAGGGGAGGAGCAGCGCTTGGACTCTAATCCCACAGACGAAGGGCCAGCAGGGAAACGCCTGCAGGGCATCTTCAGCACACAGTGAGCTTTGCAACTCTGCAAAACACATTGCTGTAACTCCTCCTTCTCCTGCCTGGAAGACCAATTGATTCCAACATCTCTGTGCCCACTCTCTGCTGAGCAGCAACAGAGAGAGTAGAGCAGGAATGTTTAGACTGGGCTAAAACAGCAGAAGAGCCTTGCAAAAAAGCTCCTCCTGATCATGTTTAGCACACAGTGAGCTTTAAACTGTGACACAAACATTGCTGTCACTCTTCACTCTTTCTCCTAAAAGACCATTTCAATCCAAGAACTCCGTTGCCAGCACTCTGCTGAGCAGCAGAGTGAGCAGGAATGTCTGCAATCTGTAAGGCAGTGGAAGAGACAGGCCTGAAGGCTGCTCTTGTGCTTCTTCAACACACTGAGCTTTACAACTTTGACACACACACTGTTGTCACTCCTCATTGTAGCTCCTAAAAGTGCATTTGAATCCAGCGTTTCTGGTCTCCACTCTCGTTTCCAGTGCAGCAGAGGCAGGTGAGCACGAGCGCTTGGAATCCGCTCCCAGTTCCGAAGGGCAGGGAGGGAAAGTCCTTGCAGATCATCTTCAGCGCACAGTGAGCTTTGCAACTCTGAAACACACATTGCTGTCACTCCTCACTTCATCTCCTAATAATCCGTTTGAATCCATGGTCTCTCCCGCCCTCTCTCGTTTGAACAGCAGCAGTGACAGGTGAACACGATCTCTTGGCCTCTGCTCCCACAGCCGAAGAGCCCGGAGTGAAAGCTCCGGCAGGGCATCTTCAGCACGCAGTCAGCTTTGCAACTGTGACACATATATTGCTCTCGCTCCGCACTTTCCTACCTCAAAGTCCAATTGAATCCAAAATCTCTGTGCCCTTTCTCTGCTGGGCAGAAGCAGAGTAGAGCAGGAACCTTTAGCCAATGCTAAAAGAGCAGAAGAGACAGTCCAGAAAGTTCCCACTGATCATCTTCAGCGCACAGCGAGCTTTGCAACTCTGCAACACACATTGCTGTCACTCCTCCCTTTTTGCCTGAAAGACCAGCTGAATCCACCATCTCTGTGCCCGCTCTCTGCTGAGCAGCAACAGAGAGAGTAGAGCAGGAATTTTTAGACCTGCCTAAAACAGCAGAAGAGCCTTGAAAAAAATCTCCTGCTTGATCATGTTTTGCACACAGTGAGCTTTAAACTGTGACACAAACATTGCTGTCACTCCTCACTTTATCTCCTAAAAGTGCATTTGAATCCAAAGTTTCTTGTGCGCTCTCTCGTTTCGAGAGGAGTTGTGACAGGGGAGGAGCAGCGCTTGGACTCTAATCCCACAGACAAAGGGCCAGCAGGGAAACGCCTGCAGGGCATCTTCAGCACACAGTGAGCTTTGCAACTCTGCAAAACACATTGCTGTAACTCCTCCTTCTCCTGCCTGGAAGACCAATTGATTCCAACATCTCTGTGCCCACTCTCTGCTGAGCAGCATCAGAGAGAGTAGAGCAGGAATGTTTAGACTGGGCTAAAACAGCAGAAGAGCCTTGCAAAAAAGCTCCTCCTGATCATGTTTAGCACACAGTGAGCTTTAAACTGTGACACAAACATTGCTGTCACTCTTCACTCTTTCTCCTAAAAGACCATTTCAATCCAAGAACTCCGTTGCCAGCACTCTGCTGAGCAGCAGAGTGAGCAGGAATGTCTGCAATCTGTAAGGCAGTGGAAGAGACAGGCCTGAAGGCTGCTCTTGTGCTTCTTCAACACACTGAGCTTTACAACTGTGACACACATACTGTTGTCACTCCTCATTGTAGCTCCTAAAAGTGCATTTGAATCCAGCGTTTCTGGTCTCCACTCTCGTTTCAAGAGCAGCAGAGGAAGGTGAGCACGAGCGCTTGGAATCCGCTCCCAGTTCCGAAGGGCAGGGAGGGAAAGTCCTTGCAGATCATCTTCAGCGCACAGTGAGCTTTGCAACTCTGAAACACACATTGCTGTCACTCCTCACTTCATCTCCTAATAATCCGTTTGAATCCATGGTCTCTCCCGCCCTCTCTCGTTTGAACAGCAGCAGTGACAGGTGAACACGATCTCTTGGCCTCTGCTCCCACAGCCGAAGAGCCCGGAGTGAAAGCTCCGGCAGGGCATCTTCAGCACGCAGTCAGCTTTGCAACTGTGACACATATATTGCTCTCGCTCCGCACTTTCCTACCTCAAAGTCCAATTGAATCCAAAATCTCTGTGCCCTTTCTCTGCTGGGCAGAAGCAGAGTAGAGCAGGAACCTTTAGCCAATGCTAAAAGAGCAGAAGAGACAGTCCAGAAAGTTCCCACTGATCATCTTCAGCGCACAGCGAGCTTTGCAACTCTGCAACGCACATTGCTGTCACTCCTCCCTTTTTGCCTGAAAGACCAGCTGAATCCACCATCTCTGTGCCCGCTCTCTGCTGAGCAGCAACAGAGAGAGTAGAGCAGGAATTTTTAGACCTGCCTAAAGCAGCAGAAGAGCCTTGAAAAAAATCTCCTGCTTGATCATGTTTTGCACACAGTGAGCTTTAAACTGTGACACAAACATTGCTGTCACTCCTCACTTTATCTCCTAAAAGTGCATTTGAATCCAAAGTTTCTTGTGCGCTCTCTCGTTTCGAGAGGAGTTGTGACAGGGGAGGAGCAGCGCTTGGACTCTAATACCACAGACGAAGGGCCAGCAGGGAAACTCCTGCAGGGCATCTTCAGCACACAGTGAGCTTTGCAACTCTGCAAAACACATTGCTGTAACTCCTCCTTCTCCTGCCTGGAAGACCAATTGATTCCAACATCTCTGTGCCCACTCTCTGCTGAGCAGCATCAGAGAGAGTAGAGCAGGAATGTTTAGACTGGGCTAAAACAGCAGAAGAGCCTTGCAAAAAAGCTCCTCCTGATCATGTTTAGCACACAGGGAGCTTTAAACTGTGACACAAACATTGCTGTCACTCTTCACTCTTTCTCCTAAAAGACCATTTCAATCCAAGAACTCCGTTGCCAGCACTCTGCTGAGCAGCAGAGTGAGCAGGAATGTCTGCAATCTGTAAGGCAGTGGAAGAGACAGGCTGAAGGCTGCTCTTGTGCTTCTTCAACACACTGAGCTTTACAACTTTGACACACACACTGTTGTCACTCCTCATTGTAGCTCCTAAAAGTGCATTTGAATCCAGCGTTTCTGGTCTCCACTCTCGTTTCCAGTGCAGCAGAGGCAGGTGAGCACGAGCGCTTGGAATCCGCTCCCAGTTCCGAAGGGCAGGGAGGGAAAGTCCTTGCAGATCATCTTCAGCGCACAGTGAGCTTTGCAACTCTGAAACACACATTGCTGTCACTCCTCACTTCATCTCCTAATAATCCGTTTGAATCCATGGTCTCTCCCGCCCTTTCTCGTTTGAACAGCGGCAGTGACAGGTGAACACGATCTCTTGGCCTCTGCTCCCACAGCCGAAGAGCCCGGAGTGAAAGCTCCGGCAGGGCATCTTCAGCACGCAGTCAGCTTTGCAACTGTGACACATATATTGCTCTCGCTCCGCACTTTCCTACCTCAAAGTCCAATTGAATCCAAAATCTCTGTGCCCTTTCTCTGCTGGGCAGAAGCAGAGTAGAGCAGGAACCTTTAGCCAATGCTAAAAGAGCAGAAGAGACAGTCCAGAAAGTTCCCACTGATCATCTTCAGCGCACAGCGAGCTTTGCAACTCTGCAACACACATTGCTGTCACTCCTCCCTTTTTGCCTGAAAGACCAGCTGAATCCACCATCTCTGTGCCCGCTCTCTGCTGAGCAGCAACAGAGATAGTAGAGCAGGAATTTTTAGACCTGCCTAAAACAGCAGAAGAGCCTTGAAAAAAATCTCCTGCTTGATCATGTTTTGCACACAGTGAGCTTTAAACTGTGACACAAACATTGCTGTCACTCCTCACTTTATCTCCTAAAAGTGCATTTGAATCCAAAGTTTCTTGTGCGCTCTCTCGTTTCGAGAGGAGTTGTGACAGGGGAGGAGCAGCGCTTGGACTCTAATACCACAGACGAAGGGCCAGCAGGGAAACTCCTGCAGGGCATCTTCAGCACACAGTGAGCTTTGCAACTCTGCAAAACACATTGCTGTAACTCCTCCTTCTCCTGCCTGGAAGACCAATTGATTCCAACATCTCTGTGCCCACTCTCTGCTGAGCAGCATCAGAGAGAGTAGAGCAGGAATGTTTAGACTGGGCTAAAACAGCAGAAGAGCCTTGCAAAAAAGCTCCTCCTGATCATGTTTAGCACACAGTGAGCTTTAAACTGTGACACAAACATTGCTGTCACTCTTCACTCTTTCTCCTAAAAGACCATTTCAATCCAAGAACTCCGTTGCCAGCACTCTGCTGAGCAGCAGAGTGAGCAGGAATGTCTGCAATCTGTAAGGCAGTGGAAGAGACAGGCTGAAGGCTGCTCTTGTGCTTCTTCAACACACTGAGCTTTACAACTTTGACACACACACTGTTGTCACTCCTCATTGTAGCTCCTAAAAGTGCATTTGAATCCAGCGTTTCTGGTCTCCACTCTCGTTTCCAGTGCAGCAGAGGCAGGTGAGCACGAGCGCTTGGAATCCGCTCCCAGTTCCGAAGGGCAGGGAGGGAAAGTCCTTGCAGATCATCTTCAGCGCACAGTGAGCTTTGCAACTCTGAAACACACATTGCTGTCACTCCTCACTTCATCTCCTAATAATCCGTTTGAATCCATGGTCTCTCCCGCCCTCTCTCGTTTGAACAGCAGCAGTGACAGGTGAACACGATCTCTTGGCCTCTGCTCCCACAGCCGAAGAGCCCGGAGTGAAAGCTCCGGCAGGGCATCTTCAGCACGCAGTCAGCTTTGCAACTGTGACACATATATTGCTCTCGCTCCGCACTTTCCTACCTCAAAGTCCAATTGAATCCAAAATCTCTGTGCCCTTTCTCTGCTGGGCAGAAGCAGAGTAGAGCAGGAACCTTTAGCCAATGCTAAAAGAGCAGAAGAGACAGTCCAGAAAGTTCCCACTGATCATCTTCAGCGCACAGCGAGCTTTGCAACTCTGCAACACACATTGCTGTCACTCCTCCCTTTTTGCCTGAAAGACCAGCTGAATCCACCATCTCTGTGCCCGCTCTCTGCTGAGCAGCAACAGAGAGAGTAGAGCAGGAATTTTTAGACCTGCCTAAAACAGCAGAAGAGCCTTGAAAAAAATCTCCTGCTTGGTCATGTTTTGCACACAGTGAGCTTTAAACTGTGACACAAACATTGCTGTCACTCCTCACTTTATCTCCTAAAAGTGCATTTGAATCCAAAGTTTCTGGTGCGCTCTCTCGTTTCGAGAGGAGTTGTGACAGGGGAGGAGCAGCGCTTGGACTCTAATCCCACAGACGGAGGGCCAGCAGGGAAACTCCTGCAGGGCATCTTCAGCACACAGTGAGCTTTGCAACTCTGCAAAACACATTGCTGTAACTCCTCCTTCTCCTGCCTGGAAGACCAATTGATTCCAACATCTCTGTGCCCACTCTCTGCTGAGCAGCATCAGAGAGAGTAGAGCAGGAATGTTTAGACTGGGCTAAAACAGCAGAAGAGCCTTGCAAAAAAGCTCCTCCTGATCATGTTTAGCACACAGTGAGCTTTAAACTGTGACACAAACATTGCTGTCACTCTTCACTCTTTCTCCTAAAAGACCATTTCAATCCAAGAACTCCGTTGCCAGCACTCTGCTGAGCAGCAGAGTGAGCAGGAATGTCTGCAATCTGTAAGGCAGTGGAAGAGACAGGCTGAAGGCTGCTCTTGTGCTTCTTCAACACACTGAGCTTTACAACTTTGACACACACACTGTTGTCACTCCTCATTGTAGCTCCTAAAAGTGCATTTGAATCCAGCGTTTCTGGTCTCCACTCTCGTTTCCAGTGCAGCAGAGGCAGGTGAGCACGAGCGCTTGGAATCCGCTCCCAGTTCCGAAGGGCAGGGAGGGAAAGTCCTTGCAGATCATCTTCAGCGCACAGTGAGCTTTGCAACTCTGAAACACACATTGCTGTCACTCCTCACTTCATCTCCTAATAATCCGTTTGAATCCATGGTCTCTCCCGCCCTCTCTCGTTTGAACAGCAGCAGTGACAGGTGAACACGATCTCTTGGCCTCTGCTCCCACAGCCGAAGAGCCCGGAGTGAAAGCTCCGGCAGGGCATCTTCAGCACGCAGTCAGCTTTGCAACTGTGACACATATATTGCTCTCGCTCCGCACTTTCCTACCTCAAAGTCCAATTGAATCCAAAATCTCTGTGCCCTTTCTCTGCTGGGCAGAAGCAGAGTAGAGCAGGAACCTTTAGCCAATGCTAAAAGAGCAGAAGAGACAGTCCAGAAAGTTCCCACTGATCATCTTCAGCGCACAGCGAGCTTTGCAACTCTGCAACACACATTGCTGTCACTCCTCCCTTTTTGCCTGAAAGACCAGCTGAATCCACCATCTCTGTGCCCGCTCTCTGCTGAGCAGCAACAGAGAGAGTAGAGCAGGAATTTTTAGACCTGCCTAAAACAGCAGAAGAGCCTTGAAAAAAATCTCCTGCTTGGTCATGTTTTGCACACAGTGAGCTTTAAACTGTGACACAAACATTGCTGTCACTCCTCACTTTATCTCCTAAAAGTGCATTTGAATCCAAAGTTTCTGGTGCGCTCTCTCGTTTCGAGAGGAGTTGTGACAGGGGAGGAGCAGCGCTTGGACTCTAATCCCACAGACGGAGGGCCAGCAGGGAAACTCCTGCAGGGCATCTTCAGCACACAGTGAGCTTTGCAACTCTGCAAAACACATTGCTGTAACTCCTCCTTCTCCTGCCTGGAAGACCAATTGATTCCAACATCTCTGTGCCCACTCTCTGCTGAGCAGCATCAGAGAGAGTAGAGCAGGAATGTTTAGACTGGGCTAAAACAGCAGAAGAGCCTTGCAAAAAAGCTCCTCCTGATCATGTTTAGCACACAGTGAGCTTTAAACTGTGACACAAACATTGCTGTCACTCTTCACTCTTTCTCCTAAAAGACCATTTCAATCCAAGAACTCCGTTGCCAGCACTCTGCTGAGCAGCAGAGTGAGCAGGAATGTCTGCAATCTGTAAGGCAGTGGAAGAGACAGGCTGAAGGCTGCTCTTGTGCTTCTTCAACACACTGAGCTTTACAACTTTGACACACACACTGTTGTCACTCCTCATTGTAGCTCCTAAAAGTGCATTTGAATCCAGCGTTTCTGGTCTCCACTCTCGTTTCCAGTGCAGCAGAGGCAGGTGAGCACGAGCGCTTGGAATCCGCTCCCAGTTCCGAAGGGCAGGGAGGGAAAGTCCTTGCAGATCATCTTCAGCGCACAGTGAGCTTTGCAACTCTGAAACACACATTGCTGTCACTCCTCACTTCATCTCCTAATAATCCGTTTGAATCCATGGTCTCTCCCGCCCTTTCTCGTTTGAAAAGCGGCAGTGACAGGTTAACACGATCTCTTGGCCTCTGCTCCCACAGCCGAAGAGCCCGGAGTGAAAGCTCCGGCAGGGCATCTTCAGCACGCAGTCAGCTTTGCAACTGTGACACATATATTGCTCTCGCTCCGCACTTTCCTACCTCAAAGTCCAATTGAATCCAAAATCTCTGTGCCCTTTCTCTGCTGGGCAGAAGCAGAGTAGAGCAGGAACCTTTAGCCAATGCTAAAAGAGCAGAAGAGACAGTCCAGAAAGTTCCCACTGATCATCTTCAGCGCACAGCGAGCTTTGCAACTCTGCAACACACATTGCTGTCACTCCTCCCTTTTTGCCTGAAAGACCAGCTGAATCCACCATCTCTGTGCCCGCTCTCTGCTGAGCAGCAACAGAGATACTAGAGCAGGAATTTTTAGACCTGCCTAAAACAGCAGAAGAGCCTTGAAAAAAATCTCCTGCTTGATCATGTTTTGCACACAGTGAGCTTTAAACTGTGACACAAACATTGCTGTCACTCCTCACTTTATCTCCTAAAAGTGCATTTGAATCCAAAGTTTCTGGTGCGCTCTCTCGTTTCGAGAGGAGTTGTGACAGGGGAGGAGCAGCGCTTGGACTCTAATCCCACAGACGAAGGGCCAGCAGGGAAACTCCTGCAGGGCATCTTCAGCACACAGTGAGCTTTGCAACTCTGCAAAACACATTGCTGTAACTCCTCCTTCTCCTGCCTGGAAGACCAATTGATTCCAACATCTCTGTGCCCACTCTCTGCTGAGCAGCATCAGAGAGAGTAGAGCAGGAATGTTTAGACTGGGCTAAAACAGCAGAAGAGCCTTGCAAAAAAGCTCCTCCTGATCATGTTTAGCACACAGTGAGCTTTAAACTGTGACACAAACATTGCTGTCACTCTTCACTCTTTCTCCTAAAAGACCATTTCAATCCAAGAACTCCGTTGCCAGCACTCTGCTGAGCAGCAGAGTGAGCAGGAATGTCTGCAATCTGTAAGGCAGTGGAAGAGACAGGCTGAAGGCTGCTCTTGTGCTTCTTCAACACACTGAGCTTTACAACTTTGACACACACACTGTTGTCACTCCTCATTGTAGCTCCTAAAAGTGCATTTGAATCCAGCGTTTCTGGTCTCCACTCTCGTTTCCAGTGCAGCAGAGGCAGGTGAGCACGAGCGCTTGGAATCCGCTCCCAGTTCCGAAGGGCAGGGAGGGAAAGTCCTTGCAGATCATCTTCAGCGCACAGTGAGCTTTGCAACTCTGAAACACACATTGCTGTCACTCCTCACTTCATCTCCTAATAATCCGTTTGAATCCATGGTCTCTCCCGCCCTCTCTCGTTTGAAAAGCAGCAGTGACAGGTGAACACGATCTCTTGGCCTCTGCTCCCACAGCCGAAGAGCCCGGAGTGAAAGCTCCGGCAGGGCATCTTCAGCACGCAGTCAGCTTTGCAACTGTGACACATATATTGCTCTCGCTCCGCACTTTCCTACCTCAAAGTCCAATTGAATCCAAAACTCTGTGCCCTTTCTCTGCTGGGCAGAAGCAGAGTAGAGCAGGAACCTTTAGCCAATGCTAAAAGAGCAGAAGAGACAGTCCAGAAAGTTCCCACTGATCATCTTCAGCGCACAGCGAGCTTTGCAACTCTGCAACACACATTGCTGTCACTCCTCCCTTTTTGCCTGAAAGACCAGCTGAATCCACCATCTCTGTGCCCGCTCTCTGCTGTGCAGCAACAGAGATAGTAGAGCAGGAATTTTTAGACCTGCCTAAAACAGCAGAAGAGCCTTGAAAAAAATCTCCTGCTTGATCATGTTTTGCACACAGTGAGCTTTAAACTGTGACACAAACATTGCTGTCACTCCTCACTTTATCTCCTAAAAGTGCATTTGAATCCAAAGTTTCTGGTGCGCTCTCTCGTTTCGAGAGGAGTTGTGACAGGGGAGGAGCAGCGCTTGGACTCTAATCCCACAGACGAAGGGCCAGCAGGGAAACGCCTGCAGGGCATCTTCAGCACACAGTGAGCTTTGCAACTCTGCAAAACACATTGCTGTAACTCCTCCTTCTCCTGCCTGGAAGACCAATTGATTCCAACATCTCTGTGCCCACTCTCTGCTGAGCAGCATCAGAGAGAGTAGAGCAGGAATGTTTAGACTGGGCTAAAACAGCAGAAGAGCCTTGCAAAAAAGCTCCTCCTGATCATGTTTAGCACACAGTGAGCTTTAAACTGTGACACAAACATTGCTGTCACTCTTCACTCTTTCTCCTAAAAGACCATTTCAATCCAAGAACTCCGTTGCCAGCACTCTGCTGAGCAGCAGAGTGAGCAGGAATGTCTGCAATCTGTAAGGCAGTGGAAGAGACAGGCCTGAAGGCTGCTCTTGTGCTTCTTCAACACACTGAGCTTTACAACTGTGACACACACACTGTTGTCACTCCTCATTGTAGCTCCTAAAAGTGCATTTGAATCCAGCGTTTCTGGTCTCCACTCTCGTTTCAAGAGCAGCAGAGGAAGGTGAGCACGAGCGCTTGGAATCCGCTCCCAGTTCCGAAGGGCAGGGAGGGAAAGTCCTTGCAGATCATCTTCAGCGCACAGTGAGCTTTGCAACTCTGAAACACACATTGCTGTCACTCCTCACTTCATCTCCTAATAATCCGTTTGAATCCATGGTCTCTCCCGCCCTCTCTCGTTTGAACAGCAGCAGTGACAGGTGAACACGATCTCTTGGCCTCTGCTCCCACAGCCGAAGAGCCCGGAGTGAAAGCTCCGGCAGGGCATCTTCAGCACGCAGTCAGCTTTGCAACTGTGACACATATATTGCTCTCGCTCCGCACTTTCCTACCTCAAAGTCCAATTGAATCCAAAATCTCTGTGCCCTTTCTCTGCTGGGCAGAAGCAGAGTAGAGCAGGAACCTTTAGCCAATGCTAAAAGAGCAGAAGAGACAGTCCAGAAAGTTCCCACTGATCATCTTCAGCGCACAGCGAGCTTTGCAACTCTGCAACACACATTGCTGTCACTCCTCCCTTTTTGCCTGAAAGACCAGCTGAATCCACCATCTCTGTGCCCGCTCTCTGCTGAGCAGCAACAGAGAGAGTAGAGCAGGAATTTTTAGACCTGCCTAAAACAGCAGAAGAGCCTTGAAAAAAATCTCCTGCTTGGTCATGTTTTGCACACAGTGAGCTTTAAACTGTGACACAAACATTGCTGTCACTCCTCACTTTATCTCCTAAAAGTGCATTTGAATCCAACGTTTCTGGTGCGCTCTCTCGTTTCGAGAGGAGTTGTGACAGGGGAGGAGCAGCGCTTGGACTCTAATACCACAGACGAAGGGCCAGCAGGGAAACTCCTGCAGGGCATCTTCAGCACACAATGAGCTTTGCAACTCTGCAAAACACATTGCTGTAACTCCTCCTTCTCCTGCCTGGAAGACCTATTGATTCCAACATCTCTGTGCCCACTCTCTGCTGAGCAGCAACAGAGAGAGTAGAGCAGGAATGTTTAGACTGGGCTAAAACAGCAGAAGAGCCTTGCAAAAAAGCTCCTCCTGATCATGTTTAGCACACAGTGAGCTTTAAACTGTGACACAAACATTGCTGTCACTCTTCACTCTTTCTCCTAAAAGACCATTTCAATCCAAGAACTCCGTTGCCAGCACTCTGCTGAGCAGCAGAGTGAGCAGGAATGTCTGCAATCTGTAAGGCAGTGGAAGAGACAGGCTGAAGGCTGCTCTTGTGCTTCTTCAACACACTGAGCTTTACAACTTTGACACACACACTGTTGTCACTCCTCATTGTAGCTCCTAAAAGTGCATTTGAATCCAGCGTTTCTGGTCTCCACTCTCGTTTCCAGTGCAGCAGAGGCAGGTGAGCACGAGCGCTTGGAATCCGCTCCCATTTCCGAAGGGCAGGGAGGGAAAGTCCTTGCAGATCATCTTCAGCGCACAGTGAGCTTTGCAACTCTGAAACACACATTGCTGTCACTCCTCACTTCATCTCCTAATAATCCGTTTGAATCCATGGTCTCTCCCGCCCTTTCTCGTTTGAACAGCGGCAGTGACAGGTGAACACGATCTCTTGGCCTCTGCTCCCACAGCCGAAGAGCCCGGAGTGAAAGCTCCGGCAGGGCATCTTCAGCACGCAGTCAGCTTTGCAACTGTGACACATATATTGCTCTCGCTCCGCACTTTCCTACCTCAAAGTCCAATTGAATCCAAAATCTCTGTGCCCTTTCTCTGCTGGGCAGAAGCAGAGTAGAGCAGGAACCTTTAGCCAATGCTAAAAGAGCAGAAGAGACAGTCCAGAAAGTTCCCACTGATCATCTTCAGCGCACAGCGAGCTTTGCAACTCTGCAACACACATTGCTGTCACTCCTCCCTTTTTGCCTGAAAGACCAGCTGAATCCACCATCTCTGTGCCCGCTCTCTGCTGAGCAGCAACAGAGAGAGTAGAGCAGGAATTTTTAGACCTGCCTAAAACAGCAGAAGAGCCTTGAAAAAAATCTCCTGCTTGGTCATGTTTTGCACACAGTGAGCTTTAAACTGTGACACAAACATTGCTGTCACTCCTCACTTTATCTCCTAAAAGTGCATTTGAATCCAAAGTTTCTTGTGCGCTCTCTCGTTTCGAGAGGAGTTGTGACAGGGGAGGAGCAGCGCTTGGACTCTAATACCACAGACGAAGGGCCAGCAGGGAAACTCCTGCAGGGCATCTTCAGCACACAGTGAGCTTTGCAACTCTGCAAAACACATTGCTGTAACTCCTCCTTCTCCTGCCTGGAAGACCAATTGATTCCAACATCTCTGTGCCCACTCTCTGCTGAGCAGCATCAGAGAGAGTAGAGCAGGAATGTTTAGACTGGGCTAAAACAGCAGAAGAGCCTTGCAAAAAAGCTCCTCCTGATCTTGTTTAGCACACAGTGAGCTTTAAACTGTGACACAAACATTGCTGTCACTCTTCACTCTTTCTCCTAAAAGACCATTTCAATCCAAGAACTCCGTTGCCAGCACTCTGCTGAGCAGCAGAGTGAGCAGGAATGTCTGCAATCTGTAAGGCAGTGGAAGAGACAGGCTGAAGGCTGCTCTTGTGCTTCTTCAACACACTGAGCTTTACAACTTTGACACACACACTGTTGTCACTCCTCATTGTAGCTCCTAAAAGTGCATTTGAATCCAGCGTTTCTGGTCTCCACTCTCGTTTCCAGTGCAGCAGAGGCAGGTGAGCACGAGCGCTTGGAATCCGCTCCCAGTTCCGAAGGGCAGGGAGGGAAAGTCCTTGCAGATCATCTTCAGCGCACAGTGAGCTTTGCAACTCTGAAACACACATTGCTGTCACTCCTCACTTCATCTCCTAATAATCCGTTTGAATCCATGGTCTCTCCCGCCCTCTCTCGTTTGAACAGCAGCAGTGACAGGTGAACACGATCTCTTGGCCTCTGCTCCCACAGCCGAAGAGCCCGGAGTGAAAGCTCCGGCAGGGCATCTTCAGCACGCAGTCAGCTTTGCAACTGTGACACATATATTGCTCTCGCTCCGCACTTTCCTACCTCAAAGTCCAATTGAATCCAAAATCTCTGTGCCCTTTCTCTGCTGGGCAGAAGCAGAGTAGAGCAGGAACCTTTAGCCAATGCTAAAAGAGCAGAAGAGACAGTCCAGAAAGTTCCCACTGATCATCTTCAGCGCACAGCGAGCTTTGCAACTCTGCAACACACATTGCTGTCACTCCTCCCTTTTTGCCTGAAAGACCAGCTGAATCCACCATCTCTGTGCCCGCTCTCTGCTGAGCAGCAACAGAGATACTAGAGCAGGAATTTTTAGACCTGCCTAAAACAGCAGAAGAGCCTTGAAAAAAATCTCCTGCTTGATCATGTTTTGCACACAGTGAGCTTTAAACTGTGACACAAACATTGCTGTCACTCCTCACTTTATCTCCTAAAAGTGCATTTGAATCCAAAGTTTCTGGTGCGCTCTCTCGTTTGGAGAGGAGGTGTGACAGGGGAGGAGCAGCGCTTGGACTCTAATCCCACAGACGAAGGGCCAGCAGGGAAACTCCTGCAGGGCATCTTCAGCACACAATGAGCTTTGCAACTCTGCAAAACACATTGCTGTAACTCCTCCTTTTCCTGCCTGGAAGACCAATTGATTCCAACATCTCTGTGCCCACTCTCTGCTGAGCAGCATCAGAGAGAGTAGAGCAGGAATGTTTAGACTGGGCTAAAACAGCAGAAGAGCCTTGCAAAAAAGCTCCTCCTGATCATGTTTAGCACACAGTGAGCTTTAAACTGTGACACAAACATTGCTGTCACTCTTCACTCTTTCTCCTAAAAGACCATTTCAATCCAAGAACTCCGTTGCCAGCACTCTGCTGAGCAGCAGAGTGAGCAGGAATGTCTGCAATCTGTAAGGCAGTGGAAGAGACAGGCTGAAGGCTGCTCTTGTGCTTCTTCAACACACTGAGCTTTACAACTTTGACACACACACTGTTGTCACTCCTCATTGTAGCTCCTAAAAGTGCATTTGAATCCAGCGTTTCTGGTCTCCACTCTCGTTTCCAGTGCAGCAGAGGCAGGTGAGCACGAGCGCTTGGAATCCGCTCCCAGTTCCGAAGGGCAGGGAGGGAAAGTCCTTGCAGATCATCTTCAGCGCACAGTGAGCTTTGCAACTCTGAAACACACATTGCTGTCACTCCTCACTTCATCTCCTAATAATCCGTTTGAATCCATGGTCTCTCCCGCCCTCTCTCGTTTGAACAGCAGCAGTGACAGGTGAACACGATCTCTTGGCCTCTGCTCCCACAGCCGAAGAGCCCGGAGTGAAAGCTCCGGCAGGGCATCTTCAGCACGCAGTCAGCTTTGCAACTGTGACACATATATTGCTCTCGCTCCGCACTTTCCTACCTCAAAGTCCAATTGAATCCAAAATCTCTGTGCCCTTTCTCTGCTGGGCAGAAGCAGAGTAGAGCAGGAACCTTTAGCCAATGCTAAAAGAGCAGAAGAGACAGTCCAGAAAGTTCCCACTGATCATCTTCAGCGCACAGCGAGCTTTGCAACTCTGCAACACACATTGCTGTCACTCCTCCCTTTTTGCCTGAAAGACCAGCTGAATCCACCATCTCTGTGCCCGCTCTCTGCTGAGCAGCAACAGAGATAGTAGAGCAGGAATTTTTAGACCTGCCTAAAACAGCAGAAGAGCCTTGAAAAAAATCTCCTGCTTGATCATGTTTTGCACACAGTGAGCTTTAAACTGTGACACAAACATTGCTGTCACTCCTCACTTTATCTCCTAAAAGTGCATTTGAATCCAAAGTTTCTGGTGCGATCTCTCGTTTCGAGAGGAGTTGTGACAGGGGAGGAGCAGCGCTTGGACTCTAATCCCACAGACGGAGGGCCAGCAGGGAAACTCCTGCAGGGCATCTTCAGCACACAGTGAGCTTTGCAACTCTGCAAAACACATTGCTGTAACTCCTCCTTTTCCTGCCTGGAAGACATTATTGATTCCAACATCTCTGTGCCCACTCTCTGCTGAGCAGCAACAGAGAGAGTAGAGCAGGAATGTTTAGACTGGGCTAAAACAGCAGAAGAGCCTTGCAAAAAAGCTCCTCCTGATCATGTTTAGCACACAGTGAGCTTTAAACTGTGACACAAACATTGCTGTCACTCTTCACTCTTTCTCCTAAAAGACCATTTCAATCCAAGAACTCCGTTGCCAGCACTCTGCTGAGCAGCAGAGAGAGCAGGAATGTCTGCAATCTGTAAGGCAGTGGAAGAGACAGGCTGAAGGCTGCTCTTGTGCTTCTTCAACACACTGAGCTTTACAACTTTGACACACACACTGTTGTCACTCCTCATTGTAGCTCCTAAAAGTGCATTTGAATCCAGCGTTTCTGGTCTCCACTCTCGTTTCCAGTGCAGCAGAGGCAGGTGAGCACGAGCGCTTGGAATCCGCTCCCAGTTCCGAAGGGCAGGGAGGGAAAGTCCTTGCAGATCATCTTCAGCGCACAGTGAGCTTTGCAACTCTGAAACACACATTGCTGTCACTCCTCACTTCATCTCCTAATAATCCGTTTGAATCCATGGTCTCTCCCGCCCTCTCTCGTTTGAACAGCAGCAGTGACAGGTGAACACGATCTCTTGGCCTCTGCTCCCACAGCCGAAGTGCCCGGAGTGAAAGCTCCGGCAGGGCATCTTCAGCACGCAGTCAGCTTTGCAACTGTGACACATATATTGCTCTCGCTCCGCACTTTCCTACCTCAAAGTCCAATTGAATCCAAAATCTCTGTGCCCTTTCTCTGCTGGGCAGAAGCAGAGTAGAGCAGGAACCTTTAGCCAATGCTAAAAGAGCAGAAGAGACAGTCCAGAAAGTTCCCACTGATCATCTTCAGCGCACAGCGAGCTTTGCAACTCTGCAACACACATTGCTGTCACTCCTCCCTTTTTGCCTGAAAGACCAGCTGAATCCACCATCTCTGTGCCCGCTCTCTGCTGAGCAGCAACAGAGAGAGTAGAGCAGGAATTTTTAGACCTGCCTAAAACAGCAGAAGAGCCTTGAAAAAAATCTCCTGCTTGATCATGTTTTGCACACAGTGAGCTTTAAACTGTGACACAAACATTGCTGTCACTCCTCACTTTATCTCCTAAAAGTGCATTTGAATCCAAAGTTTCTGGTGCGCTCTCTCGTTTCGAGAGGAGTTGTGACAGGGGAGGAGCAGCGCTTGGACTCTAATCCCACAGACGGAGGGCCAGCAGGGAAACTCCTGCAGGGCATCTTCAGCACACAGTGAGCTTTGCAACTCTGCAAAACACATTGCTGTAACTCCTCCTTTTCCTGCCTGGAAGACCTATTGATTCCAACATCTCTGTGCCCACTCTCTGCTGAGCAGCATCAGAGAGAGTAGAGCAGGAATGTTTAGACTGGGCTAAAACAGCAGAAGAGCCTTGCAAAAAAGCTCCTCCTGATCATGTTTAGCACACAGTGAGCTTTAAACTGTGACACAAACATTGCTGTCACTCTTCACTCTTTCTCCTAAAAGACCATTTCAATCCAAGAACTCCGTTGCCAGCACTCTGCTGAGCAGCAGAGTGAGCAGGAATGTCTGCAATCTGTAAGGCAGTGGAAGAGACAGGCTGAAGGCTGCTCTTGTGCTTCTTCAACACACTGAGCTTTACAACTTTGACACACACACTGTTGTCACTCCTCATTGTAGCTCCTAAAAGTGCATTTGAATCCAGCGTTTCTGGTCTCCACTCTCGTTTCCAGTGCAGCAGAGGCAGGTGAGCACGAGCGCTTGGAATCCGCTCCCAGTTCCGAAGGGCAGGGAGGGAAAGTCCTTGCAGATCATCTTCAGCGCACAGTGAGCTTTGCAACTCTGAAACACACATTGCTGTCACTCCTCACTTCATCTCCTAATAATCCGTTTGAATCCATGGTCTCTCCCGCCCTCTCTCGTTTGAACAGCAGCAGTGACAGGTGAACACGATCTCTTGGCCTCTGCTCCCACAGCCGAAGAGCCCGGAGTGAAAGCTCCGGCAGGGCATCTCCAGCACGCAGTCAGCTTTGCAACTGTGACACATATATTGCTCTCGCTCCGCACTTTCCTACCTCAAAGTCCAATTGAATCCAAAATCTCTGTGCCCTTTCTCTGCTGGGCAGAAGCAGAGTAGAGCAGGAACCTTTAGCCAATGCTAAAAGAGCAGAAGAGACAGTCCAGAAAGTTCCCACTGATCATCTTCAGCGCACAGCGAGCTTTGCAACTCTGCAACACACATTGCTGTCACTCCTCCCTTTTTGCCTGAAAGACCAGCTGAATCCACCATCTCTGTGCCCGCTCTCTGCTGAGCAGCAACAGAGAGAGTAGAGCAGGAATTTTTAGACCTGCCTAAAACAGCAGAAGAGCCTTGAAAAAAATCTCCTGCTTGATCATGTTTTGCACACAGTGAGCTTTAAACTGTGACACAAACATTGCTGTCACTCCTCACTTTATCTCCTAAAAGTGCATTTGAATCCAAAGTTTCTGGTGCGCTCTCTCGTTTGGAGAGGAGGTGTGACAGGGGAGGAGCAGCGCTTGGACTCTAATCCCACAGACGAAGGGCCAGCAGGGAAACTCCTGCAGGGCATCTTCAGCACACAATGAGCTTTGCAACTCTGCAAAAAACATTGCTGTAACTCCTCCTTTTCCTGCCTGGAAGACCAATTGATTCCAACATCTCTGTGCCCACTCTCTGCTGAGCAGCATCAGAGAGAAGGAATGTTTAGACTGGGCTAAAACAGCAGAAGAGCCTTGCAAAAAAGCTCCTCCTGATCATGTTTAGCACACAGTGAGCTTTAAACTGTGACACAAACATTGCTGTCACTCTTCACTCTTTCTCCTAAAAGACCATTTCAATCCAAGAACTCCGTTGCCAGCACTCTGCTGAGCAGCAGAGTGAGCAGGAATGTCTGCAATCTGTAAGGCAGTGGAAGAGACAGGCCTGAAGGCTGCTCTTGTGCTTCTTCAACACACTGAGCTTTACAACTGTGACACACACACTGTTGTCACTCCTCATTGTAGCTCCTAAAAGTGCATTTGAATCCAGCGTTTCTGGTCTCCCCTCTCGTTTCAAGAGAAGCAGAGGAAGGTGAGCACGAGCGCTTGGAATCCGCTCCCAGTTCCGAAGGGCAGGGAGGGAAAGTCCTTGCAGATCATCTTCAGCGCACAGTGAGCTTTGCAACTCTGAAACACACATTGCTGTCACTCCTCACTTCATCTCCTAATAATCCGTTTGAATCCATGGTCTCTCCCGCCCTCTCTCGTTTGAACAGCAGCAGTGACAGGTGAACACGATCTCTTGGCCTCTGCTCCCACAGCCGAAGAGCCCGGAGTGAAAGCTCCGGCAGGGCATCTTCAGCACGCAGTCAGCTTTGCAACTGTGACACATATATTGCTCTCGCTCCGCACTTTCCTACCTCAAAGTCCAATTGAATCCAAAATCTCTGTGCCCTTTCTCTGCTGGGCAGAAGCAGAGTAGAGCAGGAACCTTTAGCCAATGCTAAAAGAGCAGAAGAGACAGTCCAGAAAGTTCCCACTGATCATCTTCAGCGCACAGCGAGCTTTGCAACTCTGCAACACACATTGCTGTCACTCCTCCCTTTTTGCCTGAAAGACCAGCTGAATCCACCATCTCTGTGCCCGCTCTCTGCTGAGCAGCAACAGAGATACTAGAGCAGGAATTTTTAGACCTGCCTAAAACAGCAGAAGAGCCTTGAAAAAAATCTCCTGCTTGATCATGTTTTGCACACAGTGAGCTTTAAACTGTGACACAAACATTGCTGTCACTCCTCACTTTATCTCCTAAAAGTGCATTTGAATCCAAAGTTTCTGGTGCGCTCTCTCGTTTCGAGAGGAGTTGTGACAGGGGAGGAGCTGCGCTTGGACTCTAATCCCGCAGACGAAGGGCCAGCAGGGAAACGCCTGCAGGGCATCTTCAGCACACAGTGAGCTTTGCAACTCTGCAAAACACATTGCTGTAACTCCTCCTTCTCCTGCCTGGAAGACCAATTGATTCCAACATCTCTGTGCCCACTCTCTGCTGAGCAGCAACAGAGAGAGTAGAGCAGGAATGTTTAGACTGGGCTAAAACAGCAGAAGAGCCTTGCAAAAAAGCTCCTCCTGATCATGTTTAGCACACAGTGAGCTTTAAACTGTGACACAAACATTGCTGTCACTCTTCACTCTTTCTCCTAAAAGACCATTTCAATCCAAGAACTCCGTTGCCAGCACTCTGCTGAGCAGCAGAGTGAGCAGGAATGTCTGCAATCTGTAAGGCAGTGGAAGAGACAGGCTGAAGGCTGCTCTTGTGCTTCTTCAACACACTGAGCTTTACAACTTTGACACACACACTGTTGTCACTCCTCATTGTAGCTCCTAAAAGTGCATTTGAATCCAGCGTTTCTGGTCTCCACTCTCGTTTCCAGTGCAGCAGAGGCAGGTGAGCACGAGCGCTTGGAATCCGCTCCCAGTTCCGAAGGGCAGGGAGGGAAAGTCCTTGCAGATCATCTTCAGCGCACAGTGAGCTTTGCAACTCTGAAACACACATTGCTGTCACTCCTCACTTCATCTCCTAATAATCCGTTTGAATCCATGGTCTCTCCCGCCCTCTCTCGTTTGAACAGCAGCAGTGACAGGTGAACACGATCTCTTGGCCTCTGCTCCCACAGCCGAAGAGCCCGGAGTGAAAGCTCCGGCAGGGCATCTTCAGCACGCAGTCAGCTTTGCAACTGTGACACATATATTGCTCTCGCTCCGCACTTTCCTACCTCAAAGTCCAATTGAATCCAAAATCTCTGTGCCCTTTCTCTGCTGGGCAGAAGCAGAGTAGAGCAGGAACCTTTAGCCAATGCTAAAAGAGCAGAAGAGACAGTCCAGAAAGTTCCCACTGATCATCTTCAGCGCACAGCGAGCTTTGCAACTCTGCAACACACATTGCTGTCACTCCTCCCTTTTTGCCTGAAAGACCAGCTGAATCCACCATCTCTGTGCCCGCTCTCTGCTGAGCAGCAACAGAGAGAGTAGAGCAGGAATTTTTAGACCTGCCTAAAACAGCAGAAGAGCCTTGAAAAAAATCTCCTGCTTGATCATGTTTTGCACACAGTGAGCTTTAAACTGTGACACAAACATTGCTGTCACTCCTCACTTTATCTCCTAAAAGTGCATTTGAATCCAAAGTTTCTGGTGCGCTCTCTCGTTTCGAGAGGAGTTGTGACAGGGGAGGAGCTGCGCTTGGACTCTAATCCCACAGACGAAGGGCCAGCAGGGAAACGCCTGCAGGGCATCTTCAGCACACAGTGAGCTTTGCAACTCTGCAAAACACATTGCTGTAACTCCTCCTTTTCCTGCCTGGAAGACCTATTGATTCCAACATCTCTGTGCCCACTCTCTGCTGAGCAGCATCAGAGAGAGTAGAGCAGGAATGTTTAGACTGGGCTAAAACAGCAGAAGAGCCTTGCAAAAAAGCTCCTCCTGATCATGTTTAGCACACAGTGAGCTTTAAACTGTGACACAAACATTGCTGTCACTCTTCACTCTTTCTCCTAAAAGACCATTTCAATCCAAGAACTCCGTTGCCAGCACTCTGCTGAGCAGCAGAGTGAGCAGGAATGTCTGCAATCTGTAAGGCAGTGGAAGAGACAGGCCTGAAGGCTGCTCTTGTGCTTCTTCAACACACTGAGCTTTACAACTGTGACACACACACTGTTGTCACTCCTCATTGTAGCTCCTAAAAGTGCATTTGAATCCAGCGTTTCTGGTCTCCACTCTCGTTTCAAGAGCAGCAGAGGCAGGTGAGCACGAGCGCTTGGAATCCGCTCCCAGTTCCGAAGGGCAGGGAGGGAAAGTCCTTGCAGATCATCTTCAGCGCACAGTGAGCTTTGCAACTCTGAAACACACATTGCTGTCACTCCTCACTTCATCTCCTAATAATCCGTTTGAATCCATGGTCTCTCCCGCCCTCTCTCGTTTGAACAGCAGCAGTGACAGGAGAACACGATCTCTTGGCCTCTGCTCCCACAGCCGAAGAGCCCGGAGTGAAAGCTCCGGCAGGGCATCTTCAGCACGCAGTCAGCTTTGCAACTGTGACACATATATTGCTCTCGCTCCGCACTTTCCTACCTCAAAGTCCAATTGAATCCAAAATCTCTGTGCCCTTTCTCTGCTGGGCAGAAGCAGAGTAGAGCAGGAACCTTTAGCCAATGCTAAAAGAGCAGAAGAGACAGTCCAGAAAGTTCCCACTGATCATCTTCAGCGCACAGCGAGCTTTGCAACTCTGCAACACACATTGCTGTCACTCCTCCCTTTTTGCCTGAAAGACCAGCTGAATCCACCATCTCTGTGCCCGCTCTCTGCTGAGCAGCAACAGAGATAGTAGAGCAGGAATTTTTAGACCTGCCTAAAACAGCAGAAGAGCCTTGAAAAAAATCTCCTGCTTGATCATGTTTTGCACACAGTGAGCTTTAAACTGTGACACAAACATTGCTGTCACTCCTCACTTTATCTCCTAAAAGTGCATTTGAATCCAAAGTTTCTGGTGCGCTCTCTCGTTTGGAGAGGAGTTGTGACAGGGGAGGAGCAGCGCTTGGACTCTAATCCCACAGACGAAGGGCCAGCAGGGAAACTCCTGCAGGGCATCTTCAGCACACAGTGAGCTTTGCAACTCTGCAAAACACATTGCTGTAACTCCTCCTTCTCCTGCCTGGAAGACCAATTGATTCCAACATCTCTGTGCCCACTCTCTGCTGAGCAGCATCAGAGAGAGTAGAGCAGGAATGTTTAGACTGGGCTAAAACAGCAGAAGAGCCTTGCAAAAAAGCTCCTCCTGATCATGTTTAGCACACAGTGAGCTTTAAACTGTGACACAAACATTGCTGTCACTCTTCACTCTTTCTCCTAAAAGACCATTTCAATCCAAGAACTCCGTTGCCAGCACTCTGCTGAGCAGCAGAGTGAGCAGGAATGTCTGCAATCTGTAAGGCAGTGGAAGAGACAGGCCTGAAGGCTGCTCTTGTGCTTCTTCAACACACTGAGCTTTACAACTGTGACACACACACTGTTGTCACTCCTCATTGTAGCTCCTAAAAGTGCATTTGAATCCAGCGTTTCTGGTCTCCACTCTCGTTTCAAGAGCAGCAGAGGCAGGTGAGCACGAGCGCTTGGAATCCGCTCCCAGTTCCGAAGGGCAGGGAGGGAAAGTCCTTGCAGATCATCTTCAGCGCACAGTGAGCTTTGCAACTCTGAAACACACATTGCTGTCACTCCTCACTTCATCTCCCAATAATCCGTTTGAATCCATGGTCTCTCCCGCCCTCTCTCGTTTGAACAGCAGCAGTGACAGGTGAACACGATCTCTTGGCCTCTGCTCCCACAGCCGAAGAGCCCGGAGTGAAAGCTCCGGCAGGGCATCTTCAGCACGCAGTCAGCTTTGCAACTGTGACACATATATTGCTCTCGCTCCGCACTTTCCTACCTCAAAGTCCAATTGAATCCAAAACTCTGTGCCCTTTCTCTGCTGGGCAGAAGCAGAGTAGAGCAGGAACCTTTAGCCAATGCTAAAAGAGCAGAAGAGACAGTCCAGAAAGTTCCCACTGATCATCTTCAGCGCACAGCGAGCTTTGCAACTCTGCAACACACATTGCTGTCACTCCTCCCTTTTTGCCTGAAAGACCAGCTGAATCCACCATCTCTGTGCCCGCTCTCTGCTGTGCAGCAACAGAGATAGTAGAGCAGGAATTTTTAGACCTGCCTAAAACAGCAGAAGAGCCTTGAAAAAAATCTCCTGCTTGATCATGTTTTGCACACAGTGAGCTTTAAACTGTGACACAAACATTGCTGTCACTCCTCACTTTATCTCCTAAAAGTGCATTTGAATCCAAAGTTTCTTGTGCGCTCTCTCGTTTCGAGAGGAGTTGTGACAGGGGAGGAGCAGCGCTTGGACTCTAATACCACAGACGAAGGGCCAGCAGGGAAACGCCTGCAGGGCATCTTCAGCACACAGTGAGCTTTGCAACTCTGCAAAACACATTGCTGTAACTCCTCCTTCTCCTGCCTGGAAGACCAATTGATTCCAACATCTCTGTGCCCACTCTCTGCTGAGCAGCAACAGAGAGAGTAGAGCAGGAATGTTTAGACTGGGCTAAAACAGCAGAAGAGCCTTGCAAAAAAGCTCCTCCTGATCATGTTTAGCACACAGTGAGCTTTAAACTGTGACACAAACATTGCTGTCACTCCTCACTTTATCTCCTAAAAGTGCATTTGAATCCAAAGTTTCTGGTGCGCTCTCTCGTTTCGAGAGGAGTTGTGACAGGGGAGGAGCTGGGCTTGGACTCTAATCCCACAGACAAAGGGCCAGCAGGGAAACGCCTGCAGGGCATCTTCAGCACACAGTGAGCTTTGCAACTCTGCAAAACACATTGCTGTCACTCCTCCTTTTCCTGCCTGGAAGACCTATTGATTCCAACATCTCTGTGCCCACTCTCTGCTGAGCAGCAACAGAGAGAGTAGAGCAGGAATGTTTAGACTGGGCTAAAACA
Organism: Lathamus discolor; assembly: GCF_037157495.1. NCBI lineage: Eukaryota > Metazoa > Chordata > Aves > Psittaciformes > Psittacidae > Lathamus > Lathamus discolor. The sequence goes on along the minus strand of NC_088908.1, from coordinate 15,113,227 downwards.
GCAGAAGAGCCTTGCAAAAAAGCTCCTCCTGATCATGTTTAGCACACAGTGAGCTTTAAACTGTGACACAAACATTGCTGTCACTCTTCACTCTTTCTCCTAAAAGACCATTTCAATCCAAGAACTCCGTTGCCAGCACTCTGCTGAGCAGCAGAGTGATCAGGAATGTCTGCAATCTGTAAGGCAGTGGAAGAGACAGGCCTGAAGGCTGCTCTTGTGCTTCTTCAACACACTGAGCTATACAACTGTGACACACACACTGTTGTCACTCCTCATTGTAGCTCCTAAAAGTGCATTTGAATCCAGCGTTTCTGGTCTCCACTCTCGTTTCAAGAGCAGCAGAGGAAGGTGAGCACGAGCGCTTGGAATCCGCTCCCAGTTCCGAAGGGCAGGGAGGGAAAGTCCTTGCAGATCATCTTCAGCGCACAGTGAGCTTTGCAACTCTGAAACACACATTGCTGTCACTCCTCACTTCATCTCCTAATAATCCGTTTGAATCCATGGTCTCTCCCGCCCTCTCTCGTTTGAACAGCAGCAGTGACAGGTGAACACGATCTCTTGGCCTCTGCTCCCACAGCCGAAGAGCCCGGAGTGAAAGCTCCGGCAGGGCATCTTCAGCACGCAGTCAGCTTTGCAACTGTGACACATATATTGCTCTCGCTCCGCACTTTCCTACCTCAAAGTCCAATTGAATCCAAAATCTCTGTGCCCTTTCTCTGCTGGGCAGAAGCAGAGTAGAGCAGGAACCTTTAGCCAATGCTAAAAGAGCAGAAGAGACAGTCCAGAAAGTTCCCACTGATCATCTTCAGCGCACAGCGAGCTTTGCAACTCTGCAACACACATTGCTGTCACTCCTCCCTTTTTGCCTGAAAGACCAGCTGAATCCACCATCTCTGTGCCCGCTCTCTGCTGAGCAGCAACAGAGATACTAGAGCAGGAATTTTTAGACCTGCCTAAAACAGCAGAAGAGCCTTGAAAAAAATCTCCTGCTTGATCATGTTTTGCACACAGTGAGCTTTAAACTGTGACACAAACATTGCTGTCACTCCTCACTTTATCTCCTAAAAGTGCATTTGAATCCAAAGTTTCTGGTGCGCTCTCTCGTTTCGAGAGGAGTTGTGACAGGGGAGGAGCTGCGCTTGGACTCTAATCCCGCAGACGAAGGGCCAGCAGGGAAACGCCTGCAGGGCATCTTCAGCACACAGTGAGCTTTGCAACTCTGCAAAACACATTGCTGTAACTCCTCCTTCTCCTGCCTGGAAGACCAATTGATTCCAACATCTCTGTGCCCACTCTCTGCTGAGCAGCAACAGAGAGAGTAGAGCAGGAATGTTTAGACTGGGCTAAAACAGCAGAAGAGCCTTGCAAAAAAGCTCCTCCTGATCATGTTTAGCACACAGTGAGCTTTAAACTGTGACACAAACATTGCTGTCACTCTTCACTCTTTCTCCTAAAAGACCATTTCAATCCAAGAACTCCGTTGCCAGCACTCTGCTGAGCAGCAGAGTGAGCAGGAATGTCTGCAATCTGTAAGGCAGTGGAAGAGACAGGCCTGAAGGCTGCTCTTGTGCTTCTTCAACACACTGAGCTTTACAACTGTGACACACAAACTGTTGTCACTCCTCATTGTAGCTCCTAAAAGTGCATTTGAATCCAGCGTTTCTGGTCTCCACTCTCGTTTCAAGAGCAGCAGAGGCAGGTGAGCACGAGCGCTTGGAATCCGCTCCCAGTTCCGAAGGGCAGGGAGGGAAAGTCCTTGCAGATCATCTTCAGCGCACAGTGAGCTTTGCAACTCTGAAACACACATTGCTGTCACTCCTCACTTCATCTCCTAATAATCCGTTTGAATCCATGGTCTCTCCCGCCCTCTCTCGTTTGAACAGCAGCAGTGACAGGTGAACACGATCTCTTGGCCTCTGCTCCCACAGCCGAAGAGCCCTGAGTGAAAGCTCCGGCAGGGCATCTTCAGCACGCAGTCAGCTTTGCAACTGTGACACATATATTGCTCTCGCTCCGCACTTTCCTACCTCAAAGTCCAATTGAATCCAAAATCTCTGTGCCCTTTCTCTGCTGGGCAGAAGCAGAGTAGAGCAGGAACCTTTAGCCAATGCTAAAAGAGCAGAAGAGACAGTCCAGAAAGTTCCCACTGATCATCTTCAGCGCACAGCGAGCTTTGCAACTCTGCAACACACATTGCTGTCACTCCTCCCTTTTTGCCTGAAAGACCAGCTGAATCCACCATCTCTGTGCCCGCTCTCTGCTGAGCAGCAACAGAGAGAGTAGAGCAGGAATTTTTAGACCTGCCTAAAACAGCAGAAGAGCCTTGAAAAAAATCTCCTGCTTGATCATGTTTTGCACACAGTGAGCTTTAAACTGTGACACAAACATTGCTGTCACTCCTCACTTTATCTCCTAAAAGTGCATTTGAATCCAAAGTTTCTGGTGCGCTCTCTTGTTTCGAGAGGAGTTGTGACAGGGGAGGAGCTGCGCTTGGACTCTAATCCCACAGACGAAGGGCCAGCAGGGAAACGCCTGCAGGGCATCTTCAGCACACAGTGAGCTTTGCAACTCTGCAAAACACATTGCTGTAACTCCTCCTTTTCCTGCCTGGAAGACCTATTGATTCCAACATCTCTGTGCCCACTCTCTGCTGAGCAGCAACAGAGAGAGTAGAGCAGGAATGTTTAGACTGGGCTAAAACAGCAGAAGAGCCTTGCAAAAAAGCTCCTCCTGATCATGTTTAGCACACAGTGAGCTTTAAACTGTGACACAAACATTGCTGTCACTCTTCACTCTTTCTCCTAAAAGACCATTTCAATCCAAGAACTCCGTTGCCAGCACTCTGCTGAGCAGCAGAGTGAGCAGGAATGTCTGCAATCTGTAAGGCAGTGGAAGAGACAGGCCTGAAGGCTGCTCTTGTGCTTCTTCAACACACTGAGCTTTACAACTGTGACACACACACTGTTGTCACTCCTCATTGTAGCTCCTAAAAGTGCATTTGAATCCAGCGTTTCTGGTCTCCACTCTCGTTTCAAGAGCAGCAGAGGCAGGTGAGCACGAGCGCTTGGAATCCGCTCCCAGTTCCGAAGGGCAGGGAGGGAAAGTCCTTGCAGATCATCTTCAGCGCACAGTGAGCTTTGCAACTCTGAAACACACATTGCTGTCACTCCTCACTTCATCTCCTAATAATCCGTTTGAATCCATGGTCTCTCCCGCCCTCTCTCGTTTGAACAGCAGCAGTGACAGGTGAACACGATCTCTTGGCCTCTGCTCCCACAGCCGAAGAGCCCTGAGTGAAAGCTCCGGCAGGGCATCTTCAGCACGCAGTCAGCTTTGCAACTGTGACACATATATTGCTCTCGCTCCGCACTTTCCTACCTCAAAGTCCAATTGAATCCAAAATCTCTGTGCCCTTTCTCTGCTGGGCAGAAGCAGAGTAGAGCAGGAACCTTTAGCCAATGCTAAAAGAGCAGAAGAGACAGTCCAGAAAGTTCCCACTGATCATCTTCAGCGCACAGCGAGCTTTGCAACTCTGCAACACACATTGCTGTCACTCCTCCCTTTTTGCCTGAAAGACCAGCTGAATCCACCATCTCTGTGCCCGCTCTCTGCTGAGCAGCAACAGAGATACTAGAGCAGGAATTTTTAGACCTGCCTAAAACAGCAGAAGAGCCTTGAAAAAAATCTCCTGCTTGATCATGTTTTGCACACAGTGAGCTTTAAACTGTGACACAAACATTGCTGTCACTCCTCACTTTATCTCCTAAAAGTGCATTTGAATCCAAAGTTTCTGGTGCGCTCTCTCGTTTTGAGAGGAGTTGTGACAGGGGAGGAGCAGCGCTTGGACTCTAATCCCACAGACGAAGGGCCAGCAGGGAAACGCCTGCAGGGCATCTTCAGCACACAGTGAGCTTTGCAACTCTGCAAAACACATTGCTGTAACTCCTCCTTCTCCTGCCTGGAAGACCAATTGATTCCAACATCTCTGTGCCCACTCTCTGCTGAGCAGCAACAGAGAGAGTAGAGCAGGAATGTTTAGACTGGGCTAAAACAGCAGAAGAGCCTTGCAAAAAAGCTCCTCCTGATCATGTTTAGCACACAGTGAGCTTTAAACTGTGACACAAACATTGCTGTCACTCTTCACTCTTTCTCCTAAAAGACCATTTCAATCCAAGAACTCCGTTGCCAGCACTCTGCTGAGCAGCAGAGTGAGCAGGAATGTCTGCAATCTGTAAGGCAGTGGAAGAGACAGGCCTGAAGGCTGCTCTTGTGCTTCTTCAACACACTGAGCTTTACAACTGTGACACACAAACTGTTGTCACTCCTCATTGTAGCTCCTAAAAGTGCATTTGAATCCAGCGTTTCTGGTCTCCACTCTCGTTTCAAGAGCAGCAGAGGCAGGTGAGCACGAGCGCTTGGAATCCGCTCCCAGTTCCGAAGGGCAGGGAGGGAAAGTCCTTGCAGATCATCTTCAGCGCACAGTGAGCTTTGCAACTCTGAAACACACATTGCTGTCACTCCTCACTTCATCTCCTAATAATCCGTTTGAATCCATGGTCTCTCCCGCCCTCTCTCGTTTGAACAGCAGCAGTGACAGGTGAACACGATCTCTTGGCCTCTGCTCCCACAGCCGAAGAGCCCTGAGTGAAAGCTCCGGCAGGGCATCTTCAGCACGCAGTCAGCTTTGCAACTGTGACACATATATTGCTCTCGCTCCGCACTTTCCTACCTCAAAGTCCAATTGAATCCAAAATCTCTGTGCCCTTTCTCTGCTGGGCAGAAGCAGAGTAGAGCAGGAACCTTTAGCCAATGCTAAAAGAGCAGAAGAGACAGTCCAGAAAGTTCCCACTGATCATCTTCAGCGCACAGCGAGCTTTGCAACTCTGCAACACACATTGCTGTCACTCCTCCCTTTTTGCCTGAAAGACCAGCTGAATCCACCATCTCTGTGCCCGCTCTCTGCTGAGCAGCAACAGAGATACTAGAGCAGGAATTTTTAGACCTGCCTAAAACAGCAGAAGAGCCTTGAAAAAAATCTCCTGCTTGATCATGTTTTGCACACAGTGAGCTTTAAACTGTGACACAAACATTGCTGTCACTCCTCACTTTATCTCCTAAAAGTGCATTTGAATCCAAAGTTTCTGGTGCGCTCTCTCGTTTTGAGAGGAGTTGTGACAGGGGAGGAGCAGCGCTTGGACTCTAATCCCACAGACGAAGGGCCAGCAGGGAAACGCCTGCAGGGCATCTTCAGCACACAGTGAGCTTTGCAACTCTGCAAAACACATTGCTGTAACTCCTCCTTCTCCTGCCTGGAAGACCAATTGATTCCAACATCTCTGTGCCCACTCTCTGCTGAGCAGCAACAGAGAGAGTAGAGCAGGAATGTTTAGACTGGGCTAAAACAGCAGAAGAGCCTTGCAAAAAAGCTCCTCCTGATCATGTTTAGCACACAGTGAGCTTTAAACTGTGACACAAACATTGCTGTCACTCTTCACTCTTTCTCCTAAAAGACCATTTCAATCCAAGAACTCCGTTGCCAGCACTCTGCTGAGCAGCAGAGTGAGCAGGAATGTCTGCAATCTGTAAGGCAGTGGAAGAGACAGGCCTGAAGGCTGCTCTTGTGCTTCTTCAACACACTGAGCTTTACAACTGTGACACACAAACTGTTGTCACTCCTCATTGTAGCTCCTAAAAGTGCATTTGAATCCAGCGTTTCTGGTCTCCACTCTCGTTTCAAGAGCAGCAGAGGCAGGTGAGCACGAGCGCTTGGAATCCGCTCCCAGTTCCGAAGGGCAGGGAGGGAAAGTCCTTGCAGATCATCTTCAGCGCACAGTGAGCTTTGCAACTCTGAAACACACATTGCTGTCACTCCTCACTTCATCTCCTAATAATCCGTTTGAATCCATGGTCTCTCCCGCCCTCTCTCGTTTGAACAGCAGCAGTGACAGGTGAACACGATCTCTTGGCCTCTGCTCCCACAGCCGAAGAGCCCTGAGTGAAAGCTCCGGCAGGGCATCTTCAGCACGCAGTCAGCTTTGCAACTGTGACACATATATTGCTCTCGCTCCGCACTTTCCTACCTCAAAGTCCAATTGAATCCAAAATCTCTGTGCCCTTTCTCTGCTGGGCAGAAGCAGAGTAGAGCAGGAACCTTTAGCCAATGCTAAAAGAGCAGAAGAGACAGTCCAGAAAGTTCCCACTGATCATCTTCAGCGCACAGCGAGCTTTGCAACTCTGCAACACACATTGCTGTCACTCCTCCCTTTTTGCCTGAAAGACCAGCTGAATCCACCATCTCTGTGCCCGCTCTCTGCTGAGCAGCAACAGAGAGAGTAGAGCAGGAATTATTAGACCTGCCTAAAACAGCAGAAGAGCCTTGAAAAAAATCTCCTGCTTGATCATGTTTTGCACACAGTGAGCTTTAAACTGTGACACAAACATTGCTGTCACTCCTCACTTTATCTCCTAAAAGTGCATTTGAATCCAACGTTTCTGGTGCGCTCTCTCGTTTCGAGAGCAGTTGTGACAGGGGAGGAGCAGCGCTTGGACTCTAATACCACAGACGAAGGGCCAGCAGGGAAACTCCTGCAGGGCATCTTCAGCACACAGTGAGCTTTGCAACTCTGCAAAACACATTGCTGTAACTCCTCCTTCTCCTGCCTGGAAGACCAATTGATTCCAACATCTCTGTGCCCACTCTCTGCTGAGCAGCATCAGAGAGAGTAGAGCAGGAATGTTTAGACTGGGCTAAAACAGCAGAAGAGCCTTGCAAAAAAGCTCCTCCTGATAATGTTTAGCACACAGTGAGCTTTAAACTGTGACACAAACATTGCTGTCACTCTTCACTCTTTCTCCTAAAAAACCATTTCAATCCAAGAACTCCGTTGCCAGCACTCTGCTGAGCAGCAGAGTGAGCAGGAATGTCTGCAATCTGTAAGGCAGTGGAAGAGACAGGCTGAAGGCTGCTCTTGTGCTTCTTCAACACACTGAGCTTTACAACTTTGACACACACACTGTTGTCACTCCTCATTGTAGCTCCTAAAAGTGCATTTGAATCCAGCGTTTCTGGTCTCCACTCTCGTTTCCAGTGCAGCAGAGGCAGGTGAGCACGAGCGCTTGGAATCCGCTCCCAGTTCCGAAGGGCAGGGAGGGAAAGTCCTTGCAGATCATCTTCAGCGCACAGTGAGCTTTGCAACTCTGAAACACACATTGCTGTCACTCCTCACTTCATCTCCTAATAATCCGTTTGAATCCATGGTCTCTCCCGCCCTCTCTCGTTTGAACAGCAGCAGTGACAGGTGAACACGATCTCTTGGCCTCTGCTCCCACAGCCGAAGAGCCCGGAGTGAAAGCTCCGGCAGGGCATCTTCAGCACGCAGTCAGCTTTGCAACTGTGACACATATATTGCTCTCGCTCCGCACTTTCCTACCTCAAAGTCCAATTGAATCCAAAATCTCTGTGCCCTTTCTCTGCTGGGCAGAAGCAGAGTAGAGCAGGAACCTTTAGCCAATGCTAAAAGAGCAGAAGAGACAGTCCAGAAAGTTCCCACTGATCATCTTCAGCGCACAGCGAGCTTTGCAACTCTGCAACACACATTGCTGTCACTCCTCCCTTTTTGCCTGAAAGACCAGCTGAATCCACCATCTCTGTGCCCGCTCTCTGCTGAGCAGCAACAGAGAGAGTAGAGCAGGAATTTTTAGACCTGCCTAAAACAGCAGAAGAGCCTTGAAAAAAATCTCCTGCTTGATCATGTTTTGCACACAGTGAGCTTTAAACTGTGACACAAACATTGCTGTCACTCCTCACTTTATCTCCTAAAAGTGCATTTGAATCCAAAGTTTCTGGTGCGCTCTCTCGTTTCGAGAGGAGTTGTGACAGGGGAGGAGCAGCGCTTGGACTCTAATCCCACAGACGAAGGGCCAGCAGGGAAACGCCTGCAGGGCATCTTCAGCACACAGTGAGCTTTGCAACTCTGCAAAACACATTGCTGTAACTCCTCTTTCTCCTGCCTGGAAGACCAATTGATTCCAACATCTCTGTGCCCACTCTCTGCTGAGCAGCATCAGAGAGAGTAGGGCAGGAATGTTTAGACTGGGCTAAAACAGCAGAAGAGCCTTGCAAAAAAGCTCCTCCTGATCATGTTTAGCACACAGTGAGCTTTAAACTGTGACACAAACATTGCTGTCACTCTTCACTCTTTCTCCTAAAAGACCATTTCAATCCAAGAACTCCGTTGCCAGCACTCTGCTGAGCAGCAGAGTGAGCAGGAATGTCTGCAATCTGTAAGGCAGTGGAAGAGACAGGCCTGAAGGCTGCTCTTGTGCTTCTTCAACACACTGAGCTTTACAACTGTGACACACATACTGTTGTCACTCCTCATTGTAGCTCCTAAAAGTGCATTTGAATCCAGCGTTTCTGGTCTCCACTCTCGTTTCAAGAGCAGCAGAGGAAGGTGAGCACGAGCGCTTGGAATCCGCTCCCAGTTCCGAAGGGCAGGGAGGGAAAGTCCTTGCAGATCATCTTCAGCGCACAGTGAGCTTTGCAACTCTGAAACACACATTGCTGTCACTCCTCACTTCATCTCCTAATAATCCGTTTGAATCCATGGTCTCTCCCGCCCTCTCTCGTTTGAACAGCAGCAGTGACAGGTGAACACGATCTCTTGGCCTCTGCTCCCACAGCCGAAGAGCCCGGAGTGAAAGCTCCGGCAGGGCATCTTCAGCACGCAGTCAGCTTTGCAACTGTGACACATATATTGCTCTCGCTCCGCACTTTCCTACCTCAAAGTCCAATTGAATCCAAAATCTCTGTGCCCTTTCTCTGCTGGGCAGAAGCAGAGTAGAGCAGGAACCTTTAGCCAATGCTAAAAGAGCAGAAGAGACAGTCCAGAAAGTTCCCACTGATCATCTTCAGCGCACAGCGAGCTTTGCAACTCTGCAACACACATTGCTGTCACTCCTCCCTTTTTGCCTGAAAGACCAGCTGAATCCACCATCTCTGTGCCCGCTCTCTGCTGAGCAGCAACAGAGAGAGTAGAGCAGGAATTTTTAGACCTGCCTAAAACAGCAGAAGAGCCTTGAAAAAAATCTCCTGCTTGATCATGTTTTGCACACAGTGAGCTTTAAACTGTGACACAAACATTGCTGTCACTCCTCACTTTATCTCCTAAAAGTGCATTTGAATCCAAAGTTTCTGGTGCGCTCTCTCGTTTCGAGAGGAGTTGTGACAGGGGAGGAGCAGCGCTTGGACTCTAATCCCACAGACAAAGGGCCAGCAGGGAAACGCCTGCAGGGCATCTTCAGCACACAGTGAGCTTTGCAACTCTGCAAAACACATTGCTGTAACTCCTCCTTCTCCTGCCTGGAAGACCAATTGATTCCAACATCTCTGTGCCCACTCTCTGCTGAGCAGCAACAGAGAGAGTAGAGCAGGAATGTTTAGACTGGGCTAAAACAGCAGAAGAGCCTTGCAAAAAAGCTCCTCCTGATCATGTTTAGCACACAGTGAGCTTTAAACTGTGACACAAACATTGCTGTCACTCTTCACTCTTTCTCCTAAAAGACCATTTCAATCCAAGAACTCCGTTGCCAGCACTCTGCTGAGCAGCAGAGTGAGCAGGAATGTCTGCAATCTGTAAGGCAGTGGAAGAGACAGGCCTGAAGGCTGCTCTTGTGCTTCTTCAACACACTGAGCTTTACAACTGTGACACACACACTGTTGTCACTCCTCATTGTAGCTCCTAAAAGTGCATTTGAATCCAGCGTTTCTGGTCTCCACCTTCGTTTCAAGAGCAGCAGAGGCAGGTGAGCACGAGCGCTTGGAATCCGCTCCCAGTTCCGAAGGGCAGGGAGGGAAAGTCCTTGCAGATCATCTTCAGCGCACAGTGAGCTTTGCAACTCTGAAACACACATTGCTGTCACTCCTCACTTCATCTCCTAATAATCCGTTTGAATCCATGGTCTCTCCCGCCCTCTCTCGTTTGAACAGCAGCAGTGACAGGTGAACACGATCTCTTGGCCTCTGCTCCCACAGCCGAAGAGCCCTGAGTGAAAGCTCCGGCAGGGCATCTTCAGCACGCAGTCAGCTTTGCAACTGTGACACATATATTGCTCTCGCTCCGCACTTTCCTACCTCAAAGTCCAATTGAATCCAAAATCTCTGTGCCCTTTCTCTGCTGGGCAGAAGCAGAGTAGAGCAGGAACCTTTAGCCAATGCTAAAAGAGCAGAAGAGACAGTCCAGAAAGTTCCCACTGATCATCTTCAGCGCACAGCGAGCTTTGCAACTCTGCAACACACATTGCTGTCACTCCTCCCTTTTTGCCTGAAAGACCAGCTGAATCCACCATCTCTGTGCCCGCTCTCTGCTGAGCAGCAACAGAGATACTAGAGCAGGAATTTTTAGACCTGCCTAAAACAGCAGAAGAGCCTTGAAAAAAATCTCCTGCTTGATCATGTTTTGCACACAGTGAGCTTTAAACTGTGACACAAACATTGCTGTCACTCCTCACTTTATCTCCTAAAAGTGCATTTGAATCCAAAGTTTCTGGTGCGCTCTCTCGTTTTGAGAGGAGTTGTGACAGGGGAGGAGCAGCGCTTGGACTCTAATCCCACAGACGAAGGGCCAGCAGGGAAACGCCTGCAGGGCATCTTCAGCACACAGTGAGCTTTGCAACTCTGCAAAACACATTGCTGTAACTCCTCCTTCTCCTGCCTGGAAGACCAATTGATTCCAACATCTCTGTGCCCACTCTCTGCTGAGCAGCAACAGAGAGAGTAGAGCAGGAATGTTTAGACTGGGCTAAAACAGCAGAAGAGCCTTGCAAAAAAGCTCCTCCTGATCATGTTTAGCACACAGTGAGCTTTAAACTGTGACACAAACATTGCTGTCACTCTTCACTCTTTCTCCTAAAAGACCATTTCAATCCAAGAACTCCGTTGCCAGCACTCTGCTGAGCAGCAGAGTGAGCAGGAATGTCTGCAATCTGTAAGGCAGTGGAAGAGACAGGCCTGAAGGCTGCTCTTGTGCTTCTTCAACACACTGAGCTTTACAACTGTGACACACAAACTGTTGTCACTCCTCATTGTAGCTCCTAAAAGTGCATTTGAATCCAGCGTTTCTGGTCTCCACTCTCGTTTCAAGAGCAGCAGAGGCAGGTGAGCACGAGCGCTTGGAATCCGCTCCCAGTTCCGAAGGGCAGGGAGGGAAAGTCCTTGCAGATCATCTTCAGCGCACAGTGAGCTTTGCAACTCTGAAACACACATTGCTGTCACTCCTCACTTCATCTCCTAATAATCCGTTTGAATCCATGGTCTCTCCCGCCCTCTCTCGTTTGAACAGCAGCAGTGACAGGTGAACACGATCTCTTGGCCTCTGCTCCCACAGCCGAAGAGCCCGGAGTGAAAGCTCCGGCAGGGCATCTTCAGCACGCAGTCAGCTTTGCAACTGTGACACATATATTGCTCTCGCTCCGCACTTTCCTACCTCAAAGTCCAATTGAATCCAAAATCTCTGTGCCCTTTCTCTGCTGGGCAGAAGCAGAGTAGAGCAGGAACCTTTAGCCAATGCTAAAAGAGCAGAAGAGACAGTCCAGAAAGTTCCCACTGATCATCTTCAGCGCACAGCGAGCTTTGCAACTCTGCAACACACATTGCTGTCACTCCTCCCTTTTTGCCTGAAAGACCAGCTGAATCCACCATCTCTGTGCCCGCTCTCTGCTGAGCAGCAACAGAGAGAGTAGAGCAGGAATTTTTAGACCTGCCTAAAACAGCAGAAGAGCCTTGAAAAAAATCTCCTGCTTGATCATGTTTTGCACACAGTGAGCTTTAAACTGTGACACAAACATTGCTGTCACTCCTCACTTTATCTCCTAAAAGTGCATTTGAATCCAAAGTTTCTGGTGCGCTCTCTCGTTTTGAGAGGAGTTGTGACAGGGGAGGAGCAGCGCTTGGACTCTAATCCCACAGACGAAGGGCCAGCAGGGAAACGCCTGCAGGGCATCTTCAGCACACAGTGAGCTTTGCAACTCTGCAAAACACATTGCTGTAACTCCTCTTTCTCCTGCCTGGAAGACCAATTGATTCCAACATCTCTGTGCCCACTCTCTGCTGAGCAGCATCAGAGAGAGTAGGGCAGGAATGTTTAGACTGGGCTAAAACAGCAGAAGAGCCTTGCAAAAAAGCTCCTCCTGATCATGTTTAGCACACAGTGAGCTTTAAACTGTGACACAAACATTGCTGTCACTCTTCACTCTTTCTCCTAAAAGACCATTTCAATCCAAGAACTCCGTTGCCAGCACTCTGCTGAGCAGCAGAGTGAGCAGGAATGTCTGCAATCTGTAAGGCAGTGGAAGAGACAGGCCTGAAGGCTGCTCTTGTGCTTCTTCAACACACTGAGCTTTACAACTGTGACACACATACTGTTGTCACTCCTCATTGTAGCTCCTAAAAGTGCATTTGAATCCAGCGTTTCTGGTCTCCACTCTCGTTTCAAGAGCAGCAGAGGAAGGTGAGCACGAGCGCTTGGAATCCGCTCCCAGTTCCGAAGGGCAGGGAGGGAAAGTCCTTGCAGATCATCTTCAGCGCACAGTGAGCTTTGCAACTCTGAAACACACATTGCTGTCACTCCTCACTTCATCTCCTAATAATCCGTTTGAATCCATGGTCTCTCCCGCCCTCTCTCGTTTGAACAGCAGCAGTGACAGGTGAACACGATCTCTTGGCCTCTGCTCCCACAGCCGAAGAGCCCGGAGTGAAAGCTCCGGCAGGGCATCTTCAGCACGCAGTCAGCTTTGCAACTGTGACACATATATTGCTCTCGCTCCGCACTTTCCTACCTCAAAGTCCAATTGAATCCAAAATCTCTGTGCCCTTTCTCTGCTGGGCAGAAGCAGAGTAGAGCAGGAACCTTTAGCCAATGCTAAAAGAGCAGAAGAGACAGTCCAGAAAGTTCCCACTGATCATCTTCAGCGCACAGCGAGCTTTGCAACTCTGCAACACACATTGCTGTCACTCCTCCCTTTTTGCCTGAAAGACCAGCTGAATCCACCATCTCTGTGCCCGCTCTCTGCTGAGCAGCAACAGAGAGAGTAGAGCAGGAATTTTTAGACCTGCCTAAAACAGCAGAAGAGCCTTGAAAAAAATCTCCTGCTTGATCATGTTTTGCACACAGTGAGCTTTAAACTGTGACACAAACATTGCTGTCACTCCTCACTTTATCTCCTAAAAGTGCATTTGAATCCAAAGTTTCTGGTGCGCTCTCTCGTTTCGAGAGGAGTTGTGACAGGGGAGGAGCAGCGCTTGGACTCTAATCCCACAGACAAAGGGCCAGCAGGGAAACGCCTGCAGGGCATCTTCAGCACACAGTGAGCTTTGCAACTCTGCAAAACACATTGCTGTAACTCCTCCTTCTCCTGCCTGGAAGACCAATTGATTCCAACATCTCTGTGCCCACTCTCTGCTGAGCAGCATCAGAGAGAGTAGAGCAGGAATGTTTAGACTGGGCTAAAACAGCAGAAGAGCCTTGCAAAAAAGCTCCTCCTGATCATGTTTAGCACACAGTGAGCTTTAAACTGTGACACAAACATTGCTGTCACTCTTCACTCTTTCTCCTAAAAGACCATTTCAATCCAAGAACTCCGTTGCCAGCACTCTGCTGAGCAGCAGAGTGAGCAGGAATGTCTGCAATCTGTAAGGCAGTGGAAGAGACAGGCCTGAAGGCTGCTCTTGTGCTTCTTCAACACACTGAGCTTTACAACTGTGACACACATACTGTTGTCACTCCTCATTGTAGCTCCTAAAAGTGCATTTGAATCCAGCGTTTCTGGTCTCCACTCTCGTTTCAAGAGCAGCAGAGGAAGGTGAGCACGAGCGCTTGGAATCCGCTCCCAGTTCCGAAGGGCAGGGAGGGAAAGTCCTTGCAGATCATCTTCAGCGCACAGTGAGCTTTGCAACTCTGAAACACACATTGCTGTCACTCCTCACTTCATCTCCTAATAATCCGTTTGAATCCATGGTCTCTCCCGCCCTCTCTCGTTTGAACAGCAGCAGTGACAGGTGAACACGATCTCTTGGCCTCTGCTCCCACAGCCGAAGAGCCCGGAGTGAAAGCTCCGGCAGGGCATCTTCAGCACGCAGTCAGCTTTGCAACTGTGACACATATATTGCTCTCGCTCCGCACTTTCCTACCTCAAAGTCCAATTGAATCCAAAATCTCTGTGCCCTTTCTCTGCTGGGCAGAAGCAGAGTAGAGCAGGAACCTTTAGCCAATGCTAAAAGAGCAGAAGAGACAGTCCAGAAAGTTCCCACTGATCATCTTCAGCGCACAGCGAGCTTTGCAACTCTGCAACACACATTGCTGTCACTCCTCCCTTTTTGCCTGAAAGACCAGCTGAATCCACCATCTCTGTGCCCGCTCTCTGCTGAGCAGCAACAGAGATAGTAGAGCAGGAATTTTTAGACCTGCCTAAAACAGCAGAAGAGCCTTGAAAAAAATCTCCTGCTTGATCATGTTTTGCACACAGTGAGCTTTAAACTGTGACACAAACATTGCTGTCACTCCTCACTTTATCTCCTAAAAGTGCATTTGAATCCAAAGTTTCTGGTGCGCTCTCTCGTTTCGAGAGGAGTTGTGACAGGGGAGGAGCAGCGCTTGGACTCTAATCCCACAGACAGAGGGCCAGCAGGGAAACTCCTGCAGGGCATCTTCAGCACACAGTGAGCATTGCAACTCTGCAAAACACATTGCTGTAACTCCTCCCTTTTTGCCTGAAAGACCAGCTGAATCCACCATCTCTGTGCCCGCTCTCTGCTGAGCAGCAACAGAGAGAGTAGAGCAGGAATTTTTAGACCTGCCTAAAACAGCAGAAGAGCCTTGAAAAAAATCTCCTGCTTGATCATGTTTTGCACACAGTGAGCTTTAAACTGTGACACAAACATTGCTGTCACTCCTCACTTTATCTCCTAAAAGTGCATTTGAATCCAAAGTTTCTGGTGCGCTCTCTCGTTTGGAGAGGAGTTGTGACAGGGGAGGAGCAGCGCTTGGACTCTAATCCCACAGACAGAGGGCCAGCAGGGAAACTCCTGCAGGGCATCTTCAGCACACAGTGAGCATTGCAACTCTGCAAAACACATTGCTGTAACTCCTCCTTTTCCTGCCTGGAAGACCAATTGATTCCAACATCTCTGTGCCCACTCTCTGCTGAGCAGCAACAGAGAGTGTAGAGCAGGAATGTTTAGACTGGGCTAAAACAGCAGAAGAGCCTTGCAAAAAAGCTCCTCCTGATCATGTTTAGCACACAGTGAGCTTTAAACTGTGACACAAACATTGCTGTCACTCTTCACTCTTTCTCCTAAAAGACCATTTCAATCCAAGAACTCCGTTGCCAGCACTCTGCTGAGCAGCAGAGTGAGCAGGAATGTCTGCAATCTGTAAGGCAGTGGAAGAGACAGGCTGAAGGCTGCTCTTGTGCTTCTTCAACACACTGAGCTTTACAACTTTGACACACACACTGTTGTCACTCCTCATTGTAGCTCCTAAAAGTGCATTTGAATCCAGCGTTTCTGGTCTCCACTCTCGTTTCCAGTGCAGCAGAGGCAGGTGAGCACGAGCGCTTGGAATCCGCTCCCAGTTCCGAAGGGCAGGGAGGGAAAGTCCTTGCAGATCATCTTCAGCGCACAGTGAGCTTTGCAACTCTGAAACACACATTGCTGTCACTCCTCACTTCATCTCCTAATAATCCGTTTGAATCCATGGTCTCTCCCGCCCTCTCTCGTTTGAACAGCAGCAGTGACAGGTGAACACGATCTCTTGGCCTCTGCTCCCACAGCCGAAGAGCCCGGAGTGAAAGCTCCGGCAGGGCATCTTCAGCACGCAGTCAGCTTTGCAACTGTGACACATATATTGCTCTCGCTCCGCACTTTCCTACCTCAAAGTCCAATTGAATCCAAAATCTCTGTGCCCTTTCTCTGCTGGGCAGAAGCAGAGTAGAGCAGGAACCTTTAGCCAATGCTAAAAGAGCAGAAGAGACAGTCCAGAAAGTTCCCACTGATCATCTTCAGCGCACAGCGAGCTTTGCAACTCTGCAACACACATTGCTGTCACTCCTCCCTTTTTGCCTGAAAGACCAGCTGAATCCACCATCTCTGTGCCCGCTCTCTGCTGAGCAGCAACAGAGAGAGTAGAGCAGGAATTTTTAGACCTGCCTAAAACAGCAGAAGAGCCTTGAAAAAAATCTCCTGCTTGATCATGTTTTGCACACAGTGAGCTTTAAACTGTGACACAAACATTGCTGTCACTCCTCACTTTATCTCCTAAAAGTGCATTTGAATCCAAAGTTTCTGGTGCGCTCTCTCGTTTCGAGAGGAGTTGTGACAGGGGAGGAGCAGCGCTTGGACTCTAATCCCACAGACAAAGGGCCAGCAGGGAAACGCCTGCAGGGCATCTTCAGCACACAGTGAGCTTTGCAACTCTGCAAAACACATTGCTGTAACTCCTCCTTCTCCTGCCTGGAAGACCAATTGATTCCAACATCTCTGTGCCCACTCTCTGCTGAGCAGCATCAGAGAGAGTAGAGCAGGAATGTTTAGACTGGGCTAAAACAGCAGAAGAGCCTTGCAAAAAAGCTCCTCCTGATCATGTTTAGCACACAGTGAGCTTTAAACTGTGACACAAACATTGCTGTCACTCTTCACTCTTTCTCCTAAAAGACCATTTCAATCCAAGAACTCCGTTGCCAGCACTCTGCTGAGCAGCAGAGTGAGCAGGAATGTCTGCAATCTGTAAGGCAGTGGAAGAGACAGGCCTGAAGGCTGCTCTTGTGCTTCTTCAACACACTGAGCTTTACAACTGTGACACACATACTGTTGTCACTCCTCATTGTAGCTCCTAAAAGTGCATTTGAATCCAGCGTTTCTGGTCTCCACTCTCGTTTCAAGAGCAGCAGAGGAAGGTGAGCACGAGCGCTTGGAATCCGCTCCCAGTTCCGAAGGGCAGGGAGGGAAAGTCCTTGCAGATCATCTTCAGCGCACAGTGAGCTTTGCAACTCTGAAACACACATTGCTGTCACTCCTCACTTCATCTCCTAATAATCCGTTTGAATCCATGGTCTCTCCCGCCCTCTCTCGTTTGAACAGCGGCAGTGACAGGTGAACACGATCTCTTGGCCTCTGCTCCCACAGCCGAAGAGCCCGGAGTGAAAGCTCCGGCAGGGCATCTTCAGCACGCAGTCAGCTTTGCAACTGTGACACATATATTGCTCTCGCTCCGCACTTTCCTACCTCAAAGTCCAATTGAATCCAAAATCTCTGTGCCCTTTCTCTGCTGGGCAGAAGCAGAGTAGAGCAGGAACCTTTAGCCAATGCTAAAAGAGCAGAAGAGACAGTCCAGAAAGTTCCCACTGATCATCTTCAGCGCACAGCGAGCTTTGCAACTCTGCAACACACATTGCTGTCACTCCTCCCTTTTTGCCTGAAAGACCAGCTGAATCCACCATCTCTGTGCCCGCTCTCTGCTGAGCAGCAACAGAGATAGTAGAGCAGGAATTTTTAGACCTGCCTAAAACAGCAGAAGAGCCTTGAAAAAAATCTCCTGCTTGATCATGTTTTGCACACAGTGAGCTTTAAACTGTGACACAAACATTGCTGTCACTCCTCACTTTATCTCCTAAAAGTGCATTTGAATCCAAAGTTTCTTGTGCGCTCTCTCGTTTCGAGAGGAGTTGTGACAGGGGAGGAGCAGCGCTTGGACTCTAATACCACAGACGAAGGGCCAGCAGGGAAACTCCTGCAGGGCATCTTCAGCACACAGTGAGCTTTGCAACTCTGCAAAACACATTGCTGTAACTCCTCCTTCTCCTGCCTGGAAGACCAATTGATTCCAACATCTCTGTGCCCACTCTGCTGAGCAGCATCAGAGAGAGTAGAGCAGGAATGTTTAGACTGGGCTAAAACAGCAGAAGAGCCTTGCAAAAAAGCTCCTCCTGATCATGTTTAGCACACAGTGAGCTTTAAACTGTGACACAAACATTGCTGTCACTCTTCACTCTTTCTCCTAAAAGACCATTTCAATCCAAGAACTCCGTTGCCAGCACTCTGCTGAGCAGCAGAGTGAGCAGGAATGTCTGCAATCTGTAAGGCAGTGGAAGAGACAGGCTGAAGGCTGCTCTTGTGCTTCTTCAACACACTGAGCTTTACAACTTTGACACACACACTGTTGTCACTCCTCATTGTAGCTCCTAAAAGTGCATTTGAATCCAGCGTTTCTGGTCTCCACTCTCGTTTCCAGTGCAGCAGAGGCAGGTGAGCACGAGCGCTTGGAATCCGCTCCCAGTTCCGAAGGGCAGGGAGGGAAAGTCCTTGCAGATCATCTTCAGCGCACAGTGAGCTTTGCAACTCTGAAACACACATTGCTGTCACTCCTCACTTCATCTCCTAATAATCCGTTTGAATCCATGGTCTCTCCCGCCCTCTCTCGTTTGAACAGCAGCAGTGACAGGTGAACACGATCTCTTGGCCTCTGCTCCCACAGCCGAAGAGCCCGGAGTGAAAGCTCCGGCAGGGCATCTTCAGCACGCAGTCAGCTTTGCAACTGTGACACATATATTGCTCTCGCTCCGCACTTTCCTACCTCAAAGTCCAATTGAATCCAAAATCTCTGTGCCCTTTCTCTGCTGGGCAGAAGCAGAGTAGAGCAGGAACCTTTAGCCAATGCTAAAAGAGCAGAAGAGACAGTCCAGAAAGTTCCCACTGATCATCTTCAGCGCACAGCGAGCTTTGCAACTCTGCAACACACATTGCTGTCACTCCTCCCTTTTTGCCTGAAAGACCAGCTGAATCCACCATCTCTGTGCCCGCTCTCTGCTGAGCAGCAACAGAGATAGTAGAGCAGGAATTTTTAGACCTGCCTAAAACAGCAGAAGAGCCTTGAAAAAAATCTGCTTGATCATGTTTTGCACACAGTGAGCTTTAAACTGTGACACAAACATTGCTGTCACTCCTCACTTTATCTCCTAAAAGTGCATTTGAATCCAAAGTTTCTGGTGCGCTCTCTCGTTTCGAGAGGAGTTGTGACAGGGGAGGAGCAGCGCTTGGACTCTAATCCCACAGACGGAGGGCCAGCAGGGAAACTCCTGCAGGGCATCTTCAGCACACAGTGAGCTTTGCAACTCTGCAAAACACATTGCTGTAACTCCTCCTTCTCCTGCCTGGAAGACCAATTGATTCCAACATCTCTGTGCCCACTCTCTGCTGAGCAGCATCAGAGAGAGTAGAGCAGGAATGTTTAGACTGGGCTAAAACAGCAGAAGAGCCTTGCAAAAAAGCTCCTCCTGATCATGTTTAGCACACAGTGAGCTTTAAACTGTGACACAAACATTGCTGTCACTCTTCACTCTTTCTCCTAAAAGACCATTTCAATCCAAGAACTCTGTTGCCAGCACTCTGCTGAGCAGCAGAGTGAGCAGGAATGTCTGCAATCTGTAAGGCAGTGGAAGAGACAGGCTGAAGGCTGCTCTTGTGCTTCTTCAACACACTGAGCTTTACAACTTTGACACACACACTGTTGTCACTCCTCATTGTAGCTCCTAAAAGTGCATTTGAATCCAGCGTTTCTGGTCTCCACTCTCGTTTCCAGTGCAGCAGAGGCAGGTGAGCACGAGCGCTTGGAATCCGCTCCCAGTTCCGAAGGGCAGGGAGGGAAAGTCCTTGCAGATCATCTTCAGCGCACAGTGAGCTTTGCAACTCTGAAACACACATTGCTGTCACTCCTCACTTCATCTCCTAATAATCCGTTTGAATCCATGGTCTCTCCCGCCCTCTCTCGTTTGAACAGCAGCAGTGACAGGTGAACACGATCTCTTGGCCTCTGCTCCCACAGCCAAAGAGCCCGGAGTGAAAGCTCCGGCAGGGCATCTTCAGCACGCAGTCAGCTTTGCAACTGTGACACATACATTGCTCTCGCTCCGCACTTTCCTACCTCAAAGTCCAATTGAATCCAAAATCTCTGTGCCCTTTCTCTGCTGGGCAGAAGCAGAGTAGAGCAGGAACCTTTAGCCAATGCTAAAAGAGCAGAAGAGACAGTCCAGAAAGTTCCCACTGATCATCTTCAGCGCACAGCGAGCTTTGCAACTCTGCAACACACATTGCTGTCACTCCTCCCTTTTTGCCTGAAAGACCAGCTGAATCCACCATCTCTGTGCCCGCTCTCTGCTGAGCAGCAACAGAGATAGTAGAGCAGGAATTGTTAGACCTGCCTAAAACAGCAGAAGAGCCTTGAAAAAAATCTCCTGCTTGATCATGTTTTGCACACAGTGAGCTTTAAACTGTGACACAAACATTGCTGTCACTCCTCACTTTATCTCCTAAAAGTGCATTTGAATCCAAAGTTTCTGGCGCGCACTCTCGTTTCGAGAGGAGTTGTGACAGGGGAGGAGCAGCGCTTGGACTCTAATCCCACAGACGGAGGGCCAGCAGGGAAACTCCTGCAGGGCATCTTCAGCACACAGTGAGCTTTGCAACTCTGCAAAACACATTGCTGTAACTCCTCCTTCTCCTGCCTGGAAGACCAATTGATTCCAACATCTCTGTGCCCACTCTCTGCTGAGCAGCATCAGAGAGAGTAGAGCAGGAATGTTTAGACTGGGCTAAAACAGCAGAAGAGCCTTGCAAAAAAGCTCCTCCTGATCATGTTTAGCACACAGTGAGCTTTAAACTGTGACACAAACATTGCTGTCACTCTTCACTCTTTCTCCTAAAAGACCATTTCAATCCAAGAACTCCGTTGCCAGCACTCTGCTGAGCAGCAGAGTGAGCAGGAATGTCTGCAATCTGTAAGGCAGTGGAAGAGACAGGCTGAAGGCTGCTCTTGTGCTTCTTCAACACACTGAGCTTTACAACTTTGACACACACACTGTTGTCACTCCTCATTGTAGCTCCTAAAAGTGCATTTGAATCCAGCGTTTCTGGTCTCCACTCTCGTTTCCAGTGCAGCAGAGGCAGGTGAGCACGAGCGCTTGGAATCCGCTCCCAGTTCCGAAGGGCAGGGAGGGAAAGTCCTTGCAGATCATCTTCAGCGCACAGTGAGCTTTGCAACTCTGAAACACACATTGCTGTCACTCCTCACTTCATCTCCTAATAATCCGTTTGAATCCATGGTCTCTCCCGCCCTCTCTCGTTTGAACAGCAGCAGTGACAGGTGAACACGATCTCTTGGCCTCTGCTCCCACAGCCAAAGAGCCCGGAGTGAAAGCTCCGGCAGGGCATCTTCAGCACGCAGTCAGCTTTGCAACTGTGACACATACATTGCTCTCGCTCCGCACTTTCCTACCTCAAAGTCCAATTGAATCCAAAATCTCTGTGCCCTTTCTCTGCTGGGCAGAAGCAGAGTAGAGCAGGAACCTTTAGCCAATGCTAAAAGAGCAGAAGAGACAGTCCAGAAAGTTCCCACTGATCATCTTCAGCGCACAGCGAGCTTTGCAACTCTGCAACACACATTGCTGTCACTCCTCCCTTTTTGCCTGAAAGACCAGCTGAATCCACCATCTCTGTGCCCGCTCTCTGCTGAGCAGCAACAGAGATAGTAGAGCAGGAATTGTTAGACCTGCCTAAAACAGCAGAAGAGCCTTGAAAAAAATCTCCTGCTTGATCATGTTTTGCACACAGTGAGCTTTAAACTGTGACACAAACATTGCTGTCACTCCTCACTTTATCTCCTAAAAGTGCATTTGAATCCAAAGTTTCTGGTGCGCACTCTCGTTTCGAGAGGAGTTGTGACAGGGGAGGAGCAGCGCTTGGACTCTAATACCACAGACGAAGGGCCAGCAGGGAAACTCCTGCAGGGCATCTTCAGCACACAGTGAGCTTTGCAACTCTGCAAAACACATTGCTGTAACTCCTCCTTCTCCTGCCTGGAAGACCAATTGATTCCAACATCTCTGTGCCCACTCTCTGCTGAGCAGCATCAGAGAGAGTAGAGCAGGAATGTTTAGACTGGGCTAAAACAGCAGAAGAGCCTTGCAAAAAAGCTCCTCCTGATCATGTTTAGCACACAGTGAGCTTTAAACTGTGACACAAACATTGCTGTCACTCTTCACTCTTTCTCCTAAAAGACCATTTCAATCCAAGAACTCCGTTGCCAGCACTCTGCTGAGCAGCAGAGTGAGCAGGAATGTCTGCAATCTGTAAGGCAGCGGAAGAGACAGGCTGAAGGCTGCTCTTGTGCTTCTTCAACACACTGAGCTTTACAACTTTGACACACACACTGTTGTCACTCCTCATTGTAGCTCCTAAAAGTGCATTTGAATCCAGCGTTTCTGGTCTCCACTCTCGTTTCCAGTGCAGCAGAGGCAGGTGAGCACGAGCGCTTGGAATCCGCTCCCAGTTCCGAAGGGCAGGGAGGGAAAGTCCTTGCAGATCATCTTCAGCGCACAGTGAGCTTTGCAACTCTGAAACACACATTGCTGTCACTCCTCACTTCATCTCCTAATAATCCGTTTGAATCCATGGTCTCTCCCGCCCTCTCCCGTTTGAACAGCAGCAGTGACAGGTGAACACGATCTCTTGGCCTCTGCTCCCACAGCCAAAGAGCCCGGAGTGAAAGCTCCGGCAGGGCATCTTCAGCACGCAGTCAGCTTTGCAACTGTGACACATATATTGCTCTCGCTCCGCACTTTCCTACCTCAAAGTCCAATTGAATCCAAAATCTCTGTGCCCTTTCTCTGCTGGGCAGAAGCAGAGTAGAGCAGGAACCTTTAGCCAATGCTAAAAGAGCAGAAGAGACAGTCCAGAAAGTTCCCACTGATCATCTTCAGCGCACAGCGAGCTTTGCAACTCTGCAACACACATTGCTGTCACTCCTCCCTTTTTGCCTGAAAGACCAGCTGAATCCACCATCTCTGTGCCCGCTCTCTGCTGAGCAGCAACAGAGATAGTAGAGCAGGAATTTTTAGACCTGCCTAAAACAGCAGAAGAGCCTTGAAAAAAATCTCCTGCTTGATCATGTTTTGCACACAGTGAGCTTTAAACTGTGACACAAACATTGCTGTCACTCCTCACTTTATCTCCTAAAAGTGCATTTGAATCCAAAGTTTCTGGTGCGCTCTCTCGTTTCGAGAGGAGTTGTGACAGGGGAGGAGCAGCGCTTGGACTCTAATCCCACAGACAGAGGGCCAGCAGGGAAACTCCTGCAGGGCATCTTCAGCACACAGTGAGCATTGCAACTCTGCAAAACACATTGCTGTAACTCCTCCTTTTCCTGCCTGGAAGACCTATTGATTCCAACATCTCTGTGCCCACTCTCTGCTGAGCAGCAACAGAGAGAGTAGAGCAGGAATGTTTAGACTGGGCTAAAACAGCAGAAGAGCCTTGCAAAAAAGCTCCTCCTGATCATGTTTAGCACACAGTGAGCTTTAAACTGTGACACAAACATTGCTGTCACTCTTCACTCTTTCTCCTAAAAGACCATTTCAATCCAAGAACTCCGTTGCCAGCACTCTGCTGAGCAGCAGAGTGAGCAGGAATGTCTGCAATCTGTAAGGCAGTGGAAGAGACAGGCTGAAGGCTGCTCTTGTGCTTCTTCAACACACTGAGCTTTACAACTTTGACACACACACTGTTGTCACTCCTCATTGTAGCTCCTAAAAGTGCATTTGAATCCAGCGTTTCTGGTCTCCACTCTCGTTTCCAGTGCAGCAGAGGCAGGTGAGCACGAGCGCTTGGAATCCGCTCCCAGTTCCGAAGGGCAGGGAGGGAAAGTCCTTGCAGATCATCTTCAGCGCACAGTGAGCTTTGCAACTCTGAAACACACATTGCTGTCACTCCTCACTTCATCTCCTAATAATCCGTTTGAATCCATGGTCTCTCCCGCCCTCTCTCGTTTGAACAGCAGCAGTGACAGGTGAACACGATCTCTTGGCCTCTGCTCCCACAGCCGAAGAGCCCGGAGTGAAAGCTCCGGCAGGGCATCTTCAGCACGCAGTCAGCTTTGCAACTGTGACACATATATTGCTCTCGCTCCGCACTTTCCTACCTCAAAGTCCAATTGAATCCAAAATCTCTGTGCCCTTTCTCTGCTGGGCAGAAGCAGAGTAGAGCAGGAACCTTTAGCCAATGCTAAAAGAGCAGAAGAGACAGTCCAGAAAGTTCCCACTGATCATCTTCAGCGCACAGCGAGCTTTGCAACTCTGCAACACACATTGCTGTCACTCCTCCCTTTTTGCCTGAAAGACCAGCTGAATCCACCATCTCTGTGCCCGCTCTCTGCTGAGCAGCAACAGAGATAGTAGAGCAGGAATTTTTAGACCTGCCTAAAACAGCAGAAGAGCCTTGAAAAAAATCTCCTGCTTGATCATGTTTTGCACACAGTGAGCTTTAAACTGTGACACAAACATTGCTGTCACTCCTCACTTTATCTCCTAAAAGTGCATTTGAATCCAAAGTTTCTGGTGCGCTCTCTCGTTTCGAGAGCAGTTGTGACAGGGGAGGAGCAGCGCTTGGACTCTAATCCCACAGACGAAGGGCCAGCAGGGAAACTCCTGCAGGGCATCTTCAGCACACAGTGAGCTTTGCAATTCTGCAAAACACATTGCTGTAACTCCTCCTTTTCCTGCCTGGAAGACCAATTGATTCCAACATCTCTGTGCCCACTCTCTGCTGAGCAGCAACAGAGAGCAGGAATGTTTAGACTGGGCTAAAACAGCAGAAGAGCCTTGCAAAAAAGCTCCTCCTGATCATGTTTAGCACACAGTGAGCTTTAAACTGTGACACAAACATTGCTGTCACTCTTCACTCTTTCTCCTAAAAGACCATTTCAATCCAAGAACTCCATTGCCAGCACTCTGCTGAGCAGCAGAGTGAGCAGGAATGTCTGCAATCTGTAAGGCAGTGGAAGAGACAGGCCTGAAGGCTGCTCTTGTGCTTCTTCAACACACTGAGCTTTACAACTGTGACACACATACTGTTGTCACTCCTCATTGTAGCTCCTAAAAGTGCATTTGAATCCAGCGTTTCTGGTCTCCACTCTCGTTTCAAGAGCAGCAGAGGAAGGTGAGCACGAGCGCTTGGAATCCGCTCCCAGTTCCGAAGGGCAGGGAGGGAAAGTCCTTGCAGATCATCTTCAGCGCACAGTGAGCTTTGCAACTCTGAAACACACATTGCTGTCACTCCTCACTTCATCTCCTAATAATCCGTTTGAATCCATGGTCTCTCCCGCCCTCTCTCGTTTGAACAGCAGCAGTGACAGGTGAACACGATCTCTTGGCCTCTGCTCCCACAGCCGAAGAGCCCGGAGTGAAAGCTCCGGCAGGGCATCTTCAGCACGCAGTCAGCTTTGCAACTGTGACACATATATTGCTCTCGCTCCGCACTTTCCTACCTCAAAGTCCAATTGAATCCAAAATCTCTGTGCCCTTTCTCTGCTGGGCAGAAGCAGAGTAGAGCAGGAACCTTTAGCCAATGCTAAAAGAGCAGAAGAGACAGTCCAGAAAGTTCCCACTGATCATCTTCAGCGCACAGCGAGCTTTGCAACTCTGCAACACACATTGCTGTCACTCCTCCCTTTTTGCCTGAAAGACCAGCTGAATCCACCATCTCTGTGCCCGCTCTCTGCTGAGCAGCAACAGAGAGAGTAGAGCAGGAATTTTTAGACCTGCCTAAAACAGCAGAAGAGCCTTGAAAAAAATCTCCTGCTTGATCATGTTTTGCACACAGTGAGCTTTAAACTGTGACACAAACATTGCTGTCACTCCTCACTTTATCTCCTAAAAGTGCATTTGAATCCAACGTTTCTGGTGCGCTCTCTCGTTTCGAGAGGAGTTGTGACAGGGGAGGAGCAGCGCTTGGACTCTAATACCACAGACGAAGGGCCAGCAGGGAAACTCCTGCAGGGCATCTTCAGCACACAGTGAGCTTTGCAACTCTGCAAAACACATTGCTGTAACTCCTCCTTCTCCTGCCTGGAAGACCAATTGATTCCAACATCTCTGTGCCCACTCTCTGCTGAGCAGCATCAGAGAGAGTAGAGCAGGAATGTTTAGACTGGGCTAAAACAGCAGAAGAGCCTTGCAAAAAAGCTCCTCCTGATCATGTTTAGCACACAGTGAGCTTTAAACTGTGACACAAACATTGCTGTCACTCTTCACTCTTTCTCCTAAAAGACCATTTCAATCCAAGAACTCCGTTGCCAGCACTCTGCTGAGCAGCAGAGTGAGCAGGAATGTCTGCAATCTGTAAGGCAGTGGAAGAGACAGGCTGAAGGCTGCTCTTGTGCTTCTTCAACACACTGAGCTTTACAACTTTGACACACACACTGTTGTCACTCCTCATTGTAGCTCCTAAAAGTGCATTTGAATCCAGCGTTTCTGGTCTCCACTCTCGTTTCCAGTGCAGCAGAGGCAGGTGAGCACGAGCGCTTGGAATCCGCTCCCAGTTCCGAAGGGCAGGGAGGGAAAGTCCTTGCAGATCATCTTCAGCGCACAGTGAGCTTTGCAACTCTGAAACACACATTGCTGTCACTCCTCACTTCATCTCCTAATAATCCGTTTGAATCCATGGTCTCTCCCGCCCTTTCTCGTTTGAACAGCGGCAGTGACAGGTGAACACGATCTCTTGGCCTCTGCTCCCACAGCCGAAGAGCCCGGAGTGAAAGCTCCGGCAGGGCATCTTCAGCACGCAGTCAGCTTTGCAACTGTGACACATATATTGCTCTCGCTCCGCACTTTCCTACCTCAAAGTCCAATTGAATCCAAAATCTCTGTGCCCTTTCTCTGCTGGGCAGAAGCAGAGTAGAGCAGGAACCTTTAGCCAATGCTAAAAGAGCAGAAGAGACAGTCCAGAAAGTTCCCACTGATCATCTTCAGCGCACAGCGAGCTTTGCAACTCTGCAACACACATTGCTGTCACTCCTCCCTTTTTGCCTGAAAGACCAGCTGAATCCACCATCTCTGTGCCCGCTCTCTGCTGAGCAGCAACAGAGATAGTAGAGCAGGAATTTTTAGACCTGCCTAAAACAGCAGAAGAGCCTTGAAAAAAATCTCCTGCTTGATCATGTTTTGCACACAGTGAGCTTTAAACTGTGACACAAACATTGCTGTCACTCCTCACTTTATCTCCTAAAAGTGCATTTGAATCCAAAGTTTCTTGTGCGCTCTCTCGTTTCGAGAGGAGTTGTGACAGGGAAGGAGCAGCGCTTGGACTCTAATACCACAGACGAAGGGCCAGCAGGGAAACTCCTGCAGGGCATCTTCAGCACACAGTGAGCTTTGCAACTCTGCAAAACACATTGCTGTAACTCCTCCTTCTCCTGCCTGGAAGACCAATTGATTCCAACATCTCTGTGCCCACTCTCTGCTGAGCAGCATCAGAGAGAGTAGAGCAGGAATGTTTAGACTGGGCTAAAACAGCAGAAGAGCCTTGCAAAAAAGCTCCTCCTGATCATGTTTAGCACACAGTGAGCTTTAAACTGTGACACAAACATTGCTGTCACTCTTCACTCTTTCTCCTAAAAGACCATTTCAATCCAAGAACTCCGTTGCCAGCACTCTGCTGAGCAGCAGAGTGAGCAGGAATGTCTGCAATCTGTAAGGCAGTGGAAGAGACAGGCTGAAGGCTGCTCTTGTGCTTCTTCAACACACTGAGCTTTACAACTTTGACACACACACTGTTGTCACTCCTCATTGTAGCTCCTAAAAGTGCATTTGAATCCAGCGTTTCTGGTCTCCACTCTCGTTTCCAGTGCAGCAGAGGCAGGTGAGCACGAGCGCTTGGAATCCGCTCCCAGTTCCGAAGGGCAGGGAGGGAAAGTCCTTGCAGATCATCTTCAGCGCACAGTGAGCTTTGCAACTCTGAAACACACATTGCTGTCACTCCTCACTTCATCTCCTAATAATCCGTTTGAATCCATGGTCTCTCCCGCCCTCTCTCGTTTGAACAGCAGCAGTGACAGGTGAACACGATCTCTTGGCCTCTGCTCCCACAGCCGAAGAGCCCGGAGTGAAAGCTCCGGCAGGGCATCTTCAGCACGCAGTCAGCTTTGCAACTGTGACACATATATTGCTCTCGCTCCGCACTTTCCTACCTCAAAGTCCAATTGAATCCAAAATCTCTGTGCCCTTTCTCTGCTGGGCAGAAGCAGAGTAGAGCAGGAACCTTTAGCCAATGCTAAAAGAGCAGAAGAGACAGTCCAGAAAGTTCCCACTGATCATCTTCAGCGCACAGCGAGCTTTGCAACTCTGCAACACACATTGCTGTCACTCCTCCCTTTTTGCCTGAAAGACCAGCTGAATCCACCATCTCTGTGCCCGCTCTCTGCTGAGCAGCAACAGAGAGAGTAGAGCAGGAATTTTTAGACCTGCCTAAAACAGCAGAAGAGCCTTGAAAAAAATCTCCTGCTTGATCATGTTTTGCACACAGTGAGCTTTAAACTGTGACACAAACATTGCTGTCACTCCTCACTTTATCTCCTAAAAGTGCATTTGAATCCAAAGTTTCTGGTGCGCTCTCTCGTTTCGAGAGGAGTTGTGACAGGGGAGGAGCAGCGCTTGGACTCTAATCCCACAGACGAAGGGCCAGCAGGGAAACGCCTGCAGGGCATCTTCAGCACACAGTGAGCTTTGCAACTCTGCAAAACACATTGCTGTAACTCCTCCTTCTCCTGCCTGGAAGACCAATTGATTCCAACATCTCTGTGCCCACTCTCTGCTGAGCAGCAACAGAGAGAGTAGAGCAGGAATGTTTAGACTGGGCTAAAACAGCAGAAGAGCCTTGCAAAAAAGCTCCTCCTGATCATGTTTAGCACACAGTGAGCTTTAAACTGTGACACAAACATTGCTGTCACTCTTCACTCTTTCTCCTAAAAGACCATTTCAATCCAAGAACTCCGTTGCCAGCACTCTGCTGAGCAGCAGAGTGAGCAGGAATGTCTGCAATCTGTAAGGCAGTGGAAGAGACAGGCTGAAGGCTGCTCTTGTGCTTCTTCAACACACTGAGCTTTACAACTGTGACACACACACTGTTGTCACTCCTCATTGTAGCTCCTAAAAGTGCATTTGAATCCAGCGTTTCTGGTCTCCACTCTCGTTTCCAGTGCAGCAGAGGCAGGTGAGCACGAGCGCTTGGAATCCGCTCCCAGTTCCGAAGGGCAGGGAGGGAAAGTCCTTGCAGATCATCTTCAGCGCACAGTGAGCTTTGCAACTCTGAAACACACATTGCTGTCACTCCTCACTTCATCTCCTAATAATCCGTTTGAATCCATGGTCTCTCCCGCCCTCTCTCGTTTGAACAGCAGCAGTGACAGGTGAACACGATCTCTTGGCCTCTGCTCCCACAGCCGAAGAGCCCGGAGTGAAAGCTCCGGCAGGGCATCTTCAGCACGCAGTCAGCTTTGCAACTGTGACACATATATTGCTCTCGCTCCGCACTTTCCTACCTCAAAGTCCAATTGAATCCAAAATCTCTGTGCCCTTTCTCTGCTGGGCAGAAGCAGAGTAGAGCAGGAACCTTTAGCCAATGCTAAAAGAGCAGAAGAGACAGTCCAGAAAGTTCCCACTGATCATCTTCTGCGCACAGCGAGCTTTGCAACTCTGCAACACACATTGCTGTCACTCCTCCCTTTTTGCCTGAAAGACCAGCTGAATCCACCATCTCTGTGCCCGCTCTCTGCTGAGCAGCAACAGAGAGAGTAGAGCAGGAATTTTTAGACCTGCCTAAAACAGCAGAAGAGCCTTGAAAAAAATCTCCTGCTTGATCATGTTTTGCACACAGTGAGCTTTAAACTGTGACACAAACATTGCTGTCACTCCTCACTTTATCTCCTAAAAGTGCATTTGAATCCAAAGTTTCTGGTGCGCTCTCTCGTTTCGAGAGGAGTTGTGACAGGGGAGGAGCAGCGCTTGGACTCTAATCCCACAGACGAAGGGCCAGCAGGGAAACTCCTGCAGGGCATCTTCAGCACACAGTGAGCTTTGCAATTCTGCAACACACATTGCTGTAACTCCTCCTTTTCCTGCCTGGAAGACCAATTCATTCCAACATCTCTGTGCCCACTCTCTGCTGAGCAGCAACAGAGAGAGTAGAGCAGGAATGTTTAGACTGGGCTAAAACAGCAGAAGAGCCTTGCAAAAAAGCTCCTCCTGATCATGTTTAGCACACAGTGAGCTTTAAACTGTGACACAAACATTGCTGTCACTCTTCACTCTTTCTCCTAAAAGACCATTTCAATCCAAGAACTCCGTTGCCAGCACTCTGCTGAGCAGCAGAGTGAGCAGGAATGTCTGCAATCTGTAAGGCAGTGGAAGAGACAGGCTGAAGGCTGCTCTTGTGCTTCTTCAACACACTGAGCTTTACAACTGTGACACACACACTGTTGTCACTCCTCATTGTAGCTCCTAAAAGTGCATTTGAATCCAGCGTTTCTGGTCTCCACTCTCGTTTCCAGTGCAGCAGAGGCAGGTGAGCACGAGCGCTTGGAATCCGCTCCCAGTTCCGAAGGGCAGGGAGGGAAAGTCCTTGCAGATCATCTTCAGCGCACAGTGAGCTTTGCAACTCTGAAACACACATTGCTGTCACTCCTCACTTCATCTCCTAATAATCCGTTTGAATCCATGGTCTCTCCCGCCCTCTCTCGTTTGAACAGCAGCAGTGACAGGTGAACACGATCTCTTGGCCTCTGCTCCCACAGCCGAAGAGCCCGGAGTGAAAGCTCCGGCAGGGCATCTTCAGCACGCAGTCAGCTTTGCAACTGTGACACATATATTGCTCTCGCTCCGCACTTTCCTACCTCAAAGTCCAATTGAATCCAAAATCTCTGTGCCCTTTCTCTGCTGGGCAGAAGCAGAGTAGAGCAGGAACCTTTAGCCAATGCTAAAAGAGCAGAAGAGACAGTCCAGAAAGTTCCCACTGATCATCTTCAGCGCACAGCGAGCTTTGCAACTCTGCAACACACATTGCTGTCACTCCTCCCTTTTTGCCTGAAAGACCAGCTGAATCCACCATCTCTGTGCCCGCTCTCTGCTGAGCAGCAACAGAGAGAGTAGAGCAGGAATTTTTAGACCTGCCTAAAACAGCAGAAGAGCCTTGAAAAAAATCTCCTGCTTGATCATGTTTTGCACACAGTGAGCTTTAAACTGTGACACAAACATTGCTGTCACTCCTCACTTTATCTCCTAAAAGTGCATTTGAATCCAAAGTTTCTGGTGCGCTCTCTCGTTTCGAGAGGAGTTGTGACAGGGGAGGAGCAGCGCTTGGACTCTAATCCCACAGACGAAGGGCCAGCAGGGAAACTCCTGCAGGGCATCTTCAGCACACAGTGAGCTTTGCAACTCTGCAACACACATTGCTGTAACTCCTCCTTCTCCTGCCTGGAAGACCAATTGATTCCAACATCTCTGTGCCCACTCTCTGCTGAGCAGCATCAGAGAGAGTAGAGCAGGAATGTTTAGACTGGGCTAAAACAGCAGAAGAGCCTTGCAAAAAAGCTCCTCCTGATCATGTTTAGCACACAGTGAGCTTTAAACTGTGACACAAACATTGCTGTCACTCTTCACTCTTTCTCCTAAAAGACCATTTCAATCCAAGAACTCCGTTGCCAGCACTCTGCTGAGCAGCAGAGTGAGCAGGAATGTCTGCAATCTGTAAGGCAGTGGAAGAGACAGGCTGAAGGCTGCTCTTGTGCTTCTTCAACACACTGAGCTTTACAACTGTGACACACACACTGTTGTCACTCCTCATTGTAGCTCCTAAAAGTGCATTTGAATCCAGCGTTTCTGGTCTCCACTCTCGTTTCCAGTGCAGCAGAGGCAGGTGAGCACGAGCGCTTGGAATCCGCTCCCAGTTCCGAAGGGCAGGGAGGGAAAGTCCTTGCAGATCATCTTCAGCGCACAGTGAGCTTTGCAACTCTGAAACACACATTGCTGTCACTCCTCACTTCATCTCCTAATAATCCGTTTGAATCCATGGTCTCTCCCGCCCTCTCTCGTTTGAACAGCGGCAGTGACAGGTGAACACGATCTCTTGGCCTCTGCTCCCACAGCCGAAGAGCCCGGAGTGAAAGCTCCGGCAGGGCATCTTCAGCACGCAGTCAGCTTTGCAACTGTGACACATATATTGCTCTCGCTCCGCACTTTCCTACCTCAAAGTCCAATTGAATCCAAAATCTCTGTGCCCTTTCTCTGCTGGGCAGAAGCAGAGTAGAGCAGGAACCTTTAGCCAATGCTAAAAGAGCAGAAGAGACAGTCCAGAAAGTTCCCACTGATCATCTTCAGCGCACAGCGAGCTTTGCAACTCTGCAACACACATTGCTGTCACTCCTCCCTTTTTGCCTGAAAGACCAGCTGAATCCACCATCTCTGTGCCCGCTCTCTGCTGAGCAGCAACAGAGAGAGTAGAGCAGGAATTTTTAGACCTGCCTAAAACAGCAGAAGAGCCTTGAAAAAAATCTCCTGCTTGATCATGTTTTGCACACAGTGAGCTTTAAACTGTGACACAAACATTGCTGTCACTCCTCACTTTATCTCCTAAAAGTGCATTTGAATCCAAAGTTTCTGGTGCGCTCTCTCGTTTCGAGAGGAGTTGTGACAGGGGAGGAGCAGCGCTTGGACTCTAATCCCACAGACGAAGGGCCAGCAGGGAAACTCCTGCAGGGCATCTTCAGCACACAGTGAGCTTTGCAATTCTGCAACACACATTGCTGTAACTCCTCCTTTTCCTGCCTGGAAGACCAATTCATTCCAACATCTCTGTGCCAACTCTCTGCTGAGCAGCAACAGAGAGAGTAGAGCAGGAATGTTTAGACTGGGCTAAAACAGCAGAAGAGCCTTGCAAAAAAGCTCCTCCTGATCATGTTTAGCACACAGTGAGCTTTAAACTGTGACACAAACATTGCTGTCACTCTTCACTCTTTCTCCTAAAAGACCATTTCAATCCAAGAACTCCGTTGCCAGCACTCTGCTGAGCAGCAGAGTGAGCAGGAATGTCTGCAATCTGTAAGGCAGTGGAAGAGACAGGCTGAAGGCTGCTCTTGTGCTTCTTCAACACACTGAGCTTTACAACTGTGACACACACACTGTTGTCACTCCTCATTGTAGCTCCTAAAAGTGCATTTGAATCCAGCGTTTCTGGTCTCCACTCTCGTTTCCAGTGCAGCAGAGGCAGGTGAGCACGAGCGCTTGGAATCCGCTCCCAGTTCCGAAGGGCAGGGAGGGAAAGTCCTTGCAGATCATCTTCAGCGCACAGTGAGCTTTGCAACTCTGAAACACACATTGCTGTCACTCCTCACTTCATCTCCTAATAATCCGTTTGAATCCATGGTCTCTCCCGCCCTCTCTCGTTTGAACAGCAGCAGTGACAGGTGAACACGATCTCTTGGCCTCTGCTCCCACAGCCGAAGAGCCCGGAGTGAAAGCTCCGGCAGGGCATCTTCAGCACGCAGTCAGCTTTGCAACTGTGACACATATATTGCTCTCGCTCCGCACTTTCCTACCTCAAAGTCCAATTGAATCCAAAATCTCTGTGCCCTTTCTCTGCTGGGCAGAAGCAGAGTAGAGCAGGAACCTTTAGCCAATGCTAAAAGAGCAGAAGAGACAGTCCAGAAAGTTCCCACTGATCATCTTCAGCGCACAGCGAGCTTTGCAACTCTGCAACACACATTGCTGTCACTCCTCCCTTTTTGCCTGAAAGACCAGCTGAATCCACCATCTCTGTGCCCGCTCTCTGCTGAGCAGCAACAGAGATAGTAGAGCAGGAATTGTTAGACCTGCCTAAAACAGCAGAAGAGCCTTGAAAAAAATCTCCTGCTTGATCATGTTTTGCACACAGTGAGCTTTAAACTGTGACACAAACATTGCTGTCACTCCTCACTTTATCTCCTAAAAGTGCATTTGAATCCAAAGTTTCTGGTGAGCTCTCTCGTTTCGAGAGGAGTTGTGACAGGGGAGGAGCAGCGCTTGGACTCTAATCCCACAGACGAAGGGCCAGCAGGGAAACTCCTGCAGGGCATCTTCAGCACACAGTGAGCTTTGCAATTCTGCAACACACATTGCTGTAACTCCTCCTTTTCCTGCCTGGAAGACCAATTGATTCCAACATCTCTGTGCCCACTCTCTGCTGAGCAGCAACAGAGAGCAGGAATGTTTAGACTGGGCTAAAACAGCAGAAGAGCCTTGCAAAAAAGCTCCTCCTGATCATATTTAGCACACAGTGAGCTTTAAACTGTGACACAAACATTGCTGTCACTCTTCACTCTTTCTCCTAAAAGACCATTTCAATCCAAGAACTCCGTTGCCAGCACTCTGCTGAGCAGCAGAGTGAGCAGGAATGTCTGCAATCTGTAAGGCAGTGGAAGAGACAGGCCTGAAGGCTGCTCTTGTGCTTCTTCAACACACTGAGCTTTACAACTGTGACACACACACTGTTGTCACTCCTCATTGTAGCTCCTAAAAGTGCATTTGAATCCAGCGTTTCTGGTCTCCACTCTCGTTTCAAGAGCAGCAGAGGAAGGTGAGCACGAGCGCTTGGAATCCGCTCCCAGTTCCGAAGGGCAGGGAGGGAAAGTCCTTGCAGATCATCTTCAGCGCACAGTGAGCTTTGCAACTCTGAAACACACACTGCTGTCACTCCTCACTTCATCTCCTAATAATCCGTTTGAATCCATGGTCTCTCCCGCCCTCTCTCGTTTAAACAGCAGCAGTGACAGGTGAACACGATCTCTTGGCCTCTGCTCCCACAGCCAAAGAGCCCGGAGTGAAAGCTCCGGCAGGGCATCTTCAGCACGCAGTCAGCTTTGCAACTGTGACACATATATTGCTCTCGCTCCGCACTTTCCTACCTCAAAGTCCAATTGAATCCAAAATCTCTGTGCCCTTTCTCTGCTGGGCAGAAGCAGAGTAGAGCAGGAACCTTTAGCCAATGCTAAAAGAGCAGAAGAGACAGTCCAGAAAGTTCCCACTGATCATCTTCAGCGCACAGCGAGCTTTGCAACTCTGCAACACACATTGCTGTCACTCCTCCCTTTTTGCCTGAAAGACCAGCTGAATCCACCATCTCTGTGCCCGCTCTCTGCTGAGCAGCAACAGAGATAGTAGAGCAGGAATTTTTAGACCTGCCTAAAACAGCAGAAGAGCCTTGAAAAAAATCTCCTGCTTGATCATGTTTTGCACACAGTGAGCTTTAAACTGTGACACAAACATTGCTGTCACTCCTCACTTTATCTCCTAAAAGTGCATTTGAATCCAACGTTTCTGGTGCGCTCTCTCGTTTCGAGAGGAGTTGTGACAGGGGAGGAGCAGCGCTTGGACTCTAATACCACAGACGAAGGGCCAGCAGGGAAACTCCTGCAGGGCATCTTCAGCACACAGTGAGCTTTGCAACTCTGCAAAACACATTGCTGTAACTCCTCCTTCTCCTGCCTGGAAGACCAATTGATTCCAACATCTCTGTGCCCACTCTCTGCTGAGCAGCATCAGAGAGAGTAGAGCAGGAATGTTTAGACTGGGCTAAAACAGCAGAAGAGCCTTGCAAAAAAGCTCCTCCTGATCATGTTTAGCACACAGTGAGCTTTAAACTGTGACACAAACATTGCTGTCACTCTTCACTCTTTCTCCTAAAAGACCATTTCAATCCAAGAACTCCGTTGCCAGCACTCTGCTGAGCAGCAGAGTGAGCAGGAATGTCTGCAATCTGTAAGGCAGTGGAAGAGACAGGCTGAAGGCTGCTCTTGTGCTTCTTCAACAC
This sequence comes from Lathamus discolor, assembly GCF_037157495.1. Lineage (NCBI taxonomy): Eukaryota > Metazoa > Chordata > Aves > Psittaciformes > Psittacidae > Lathamus > Lathamus discolor. The sequence continues at coordinate 15,077,514 of NC_088908.1, read as the reverse complement.
ACTGAGCTTTACAACTTTGACACACACACTGTTGTCACTCCTCATTGTAGCTCCTAAAAGTGCATTTGAATCCAGCGTTTCTGGTCTCCACTCTCGTTTCCAGTGCAGCAGAGGCAGGTGAGCACGAGCGCTTGGAATCCGCTCCCAGTTCCGAAGGGCAGGGAGGGAAAGTCCTTGCAGATCATCTTCAGCGCACAGTGAGCTTTGCAACTCTGAAACACACATTGCTGTCACTCCTCACTTCATCTCCTAATAATCCGTTTGAATCCATGGTCTCTCCCGCCCTCTCTCGTTTGAACAGCAGCAGTGACAGGTGAACACGATCTCTTGGCCTCTGCTCCCACAGCCGAAGAGCCCGGAGTGAAAGCTCCGGCAGGGCATCTTCAGCACGCAGTCAGCTTTGCAACTGTGACACATATATTGCTCTCGCTCCGCACTTTCCTACCTCAAAGTCCAATTGAATCCAAAATCTCTGTGCCCTTTCTCTGCTGGGCAGAAGCAGAGTAGAGCAGGAACCTTTAGCCAATGCTAAAAGAGCAGAAGAGACAGTCCAGAAAGTTCCCACTGATCATCTTCAGCGCACAGCGAGCTTTGCAACTCTGCAACACACATTGCTGTCACTCCTCCCTTTTTGCCTGAAAGACCAGCTGAATCCACCATCTCTGTGCCCGCTCTCTGCTGAGCAGCAACAGAGAGAGTAGAGCAGGAATTTTTAGACCTGCCTAAAACAGCAGAAGAGCCTTGAAAAAAATCTCCTGCTTGATCATGTTTTGCACACAGTGAGCTTTAAACTGTGACACAAACATTGCTGTCACTCCTCACTTTATCTCCTAAAAGTGCATTTGAATCCAAAGTTTCTGGTGCGCTCTCTCGTTTCGAGAGGAGTTGTGACAGGGGAGGAGCAGCGCTTGGACTCTAATCCCACAGACGAAGGGCCAGCAGGGAAACTCCTGCAGGGCATCTTCAGCACACAGTGAGCTTTGCAATTCTGCAACACACATTGCTGTAACTCCTCCTTTTCCTGCCTGGAAGACCAATTGATTCCAACATCTCTGTGCCCACTCTCTGCTGAGCAGCAACAGAGAGCAGGAATGTTTAGACTGGGCTAAAACAGCAGAAGAGCCTTGCAAAAAAGCTCCTCCTGATCATGTTTAGCACACAGTGAGCTTTAAACTGTGACACAAACATTGCTGTCACTCTTCACTCTTTCTCCTAAAAGACCATTTCAATCCAAGAACTCCGTTGCCAGCACTCTGCTGAGCAGCAGAGTGAGCAGGAATGTCTGCAATCTGTAAGGCAGTGGAAGAGACAGGCCTGAAGGCTGCTCTTGTGCTTCTTCAACACACTGAGCTTTACAACTGTGACACACACACTGTTGTCACTCCTCATTGTAGCTCCTAAAAGTGCATTTGAATCCAGCGTTTCTGGTCTCCACTCTCGTTTCAAGAGCAGCAGAGGAAGGTGAGCATGAGCGCTTGGAATCCGCTCCCAGTTCCGAAGGGCAGGGAGGGAAAGTCCTTGCAGATCATCTTCAGCGCACAGTGAGCTTTGCAACTCTGAAACACACATTGCTGTCACTCCTCACTTCATCTCCTAATAATCCGTTTGAATCCATGGTCTCTCCCGCCCTCTCTCGTTTAAACAGCAGCAGTGACAGGTGAACACGATCTCTTGGCCTCTGCTCCCACAGCCGAAGAGCCCGGAGTGAAAGCTCCGGCAGGGCATCTTCAGCACGCAGTCAGCTTTGCAACTGTGACACATATATTGCTCTCGCTCCGCACTTTCCTACCTCAAAGTCCAATTGAATCCAAAATCTCTGTGCCCTTTCTCTGCTGGGCAGAAGCAGAGTAGAGCAGGAACCTTTAGCCAATGCTAAAAGAGCAGAAGAGACAGTCCAGAAAGTTCCCACTGATCATCTTCAGCGCACAGCGAGCTTTGCAACTCTGCAACACACATTGCTGTCACTCCTCCCTTTTTGCCTGAAAGACCAGCTGAATCCACCATCTCTGTGCCCGCTCTCTGCTGAGCAGCAACAGAGAGAGTAGAGCAGGAATTTTTAGACCTGCCTAAAACAGCAGAAGAGCCTTGAAAAAAATCTCCTGCTTGATCATGTTTTGCACACAGTGAGCTTTAAACTGTGACACAAACATTGCTGTCACTCCTCACTTTATCTCCTAAAAGTGCATTTGAATCCAACGTTTCTGGTGCGCTCTCTCGTTTCGAGAGGAGTTGTGACAGGGGAGGAGCAGCGCTTGGACTCTAATACCACAGACGAAGGGCCAGCAGGGAAACTCCTGCAGGGCATCTTCAGCACACAGTGAGCTTTGCAACTCTGCAAAACACATTGCTGTAACTCCTCCTTCTCCTGCCTGGAAGACCAATTGATTCCAACATCTCTGTGCCCACTCTCTGCTGAGCAGCATCAGAGAGAGTAGAGCAGGAATGTTTAGACTGGGCTAAAACAGCAGAAGAGCCTTGCAAAAAAGCTCCTCCTGATCATGTTTAGCACACAGTGAGCTTTAAACTGTGACACAAACATTGCTGTCACTCTTCACTCTTTCTCCTAAAAGACCATTTCAATCCAAGAACTCCGTTGCCAGCACTCTGCTGAGCAGCAGAGTGAGCAGGAATGTCTGCAATCTGTAAGGCAGTGGAAGAGACAGGCTGAAGGCTGCTCTTGTGCTTCTTCAACACACTGAGCTTTACAACTTTGACACACACACTGTTGTCACTCCTCATTGTAGCTCCTAAAAGTGCATTTGAATCCAGCGTTTCTGGTCTCCACTCTCGTTTCCAGTGCAGCAGAGGCAGGTGAGCACGAGCGCTTGGAATCCGCTCCCAGTTCCGAAGGGCAGGGAGGGAAAGTCCTTGCAGATCATCTTCAGCGCACAGTGAGCTTTGCAACTCTGAAACACACATTGCTGTCACTCCTCACTTCATCTCCTAATAATCCGTTTGAATCCATGGTCTCTCCCGCCCTTTCTCGTTTGAACAGCGGCAGTGACAGGTGAACACGATCTCTTGGCCTCTGCTCCCACAGCCGAAGAGCCCGGAGTGAAAGCTCCGGCAGGGCATCTTCAGCACGCAGTCAGCTTTGCAACTGTGACACATATATTGCTCTCGCTCCGCACTTTCCTACCTCAAAGTCCAATTGAATCCAAAATCTCTGTGCCCTTTCTCTGCTGGGCAGAAGCAGAGTAGAGCAGGAACCTTTAGCCAATGCTAAAAGAGCAGAAGAGACAGTCCAGAAAGTTCCCACTGATCATCTTCAGCGCACAGCGAGCTTTGCAACTCTGCAACACACATTGCTGTCACTCCTCCCTTTTTGCCTGAAAGACCAGCTGAATCCACCATCTCTGTGCCCGCTCTCTGCTGAGCAGCAACAGAGATAGTAGAGCAGGAATTTTTAGACCTGCCTAAAACAGCAGAAGAGCCTTGAAAAAAATCTCCTGCTTGATCATGTTTTGCACACAGTGAGCTTTAAACTGTGACACAAACATTGCTGTCACTCCTCACTTTATCTCCTAAAAGTGCATTTGAATCCAAAGTTTCTTGTGCGCTCTCTCGTTTCGAGAGGAGTTGTGACAGGGGAGGAGCAGCGCTTGGACTCTAATCCCACAGACGAAGGGCCAGCAGGGAAACTCCTGCAGGGCATCTTCAGCACACAGTGAGCTTTGCAACTCTGCAAAACACATTGCTGTAACTCCTCCTTCTCCTGCCTGGAAGACCAATTGATTCCAACATCTCTGTGCCCACTCTCTGCTGAGCAGCATCAGAGAGAGTAGAGCAGGAATGTTTAGACTGGGCTAAAACAGCAGAAGAGCCTTGCAAAAAAGCTCCTCCTGATCATGTTTAGCACACAGTGAGCTTTAAACTGTGACACAAACATTGCTGTCACTCTTCACTCTTTCTCCTAAAAGACCATTTCAATCCAAGAACTCCGTTGCCAGCACTCTGCTGAGCAGCAGAGTGAGCAGGAATGTCTGCAATCTGTAAGGCAGTGGAAGAGACAGGCTGAAGGCTGCTCTTGTGCTTCTTCAACACACTGAGCTTTACAACTTTGACACACACACTGTTGTCACTCCTCATTGTAGCTCCTAAAAGTGCATTTGAATCCAGCGTTTCTGGTCTCCACTCTCGTTTCCAGTGCAGCAGAGGCAGGTGAGCACGAGCGCTTGGAATCCGCTCCCAGTTCCGAAGGGCAGGGAGGGAAAGTCCTTGCAGATCATCTTCAGCGCACAGTGAGCTTTGCAACTCTGAAACACACATTGCTGTCACTCCTCACTTCATCTCCTAATAATCCGTTTGAATCCATGGTCTCTCCCGCCCTCTCTCGTTTGAACAGCAGCAGTGACAGGTGAACACGATCTCTTGGCCTCTGCTCCCACAGCCGAAGAGCCCGGAGTGAAAGCTCCGGCAGGGCATCTTCAGCACGCAGTCAGCTTTGCAACTGTGACACATATATTGCTCTCGCTCCGCACTTTCCTACCTCAAAGTCCAATTGAATCCAAAATCTCTGTGCCCTTTCTCTGCTGGGCAGAAGCAGAGTAGAGCAGGAACCTTTAGCCAATGCTAAAAGAGCAGAAGAGACAGTCCAGAAAGTTCCCACTGATCATCTTCAGCGCACAGCGAGCTTTGCAACTCTGCAACACACATTGCTGTCACTCCTCCCTTTTTGCCTGAAAGACCAGCTGAATCCACCATCTCTGTGCCCGCTCTCTGCTGAGCAGCAACAGAGAGAGTAGAGCAGGAATTTTTAGACCTGCCTAAAACAGCAGAAGAGCCTTGAAAAAAATCTCCTGCTTGATCATGTTTTGCACACAGTGAGCTTTAAACTGTGACACAAACATTGCTGTCACTCCTCACTTTATCTCCTAAAAGTGCATTTGAATCCAAAGTTTCTGGTGCGCTCTCTCGTTTGGAGAGGAGGTGTGACAGGGGAGGAGCAGCGCTTGGACTCTAATCCCACAGACGAAGGGCCAGCAGGGAAACTCCTGCAGGGCATCTTCAGCACACAATGAGCTTTGCAACTCTGCAAAACACATTGCTGTAACTCCTCCTTTTCCTGCCTGGAAGACCAATTGATTCCAACATCTCTGTGCCCACTCTCTGCTGAGCAGCATCAGAGAGAGTAGAGCAGGAATGTTTAGACTGGGCTAAAACAGCAGAAGAGCCTTGCAAAAAAGCTCCTCCTGATCATGTTTAGCACACAGTGAGCTTTAAACTGTGACACAAACATTGCTGTCACTCTTCACTCTTTCTCCTAAAAGACCATTTCAATCCAAGAACTCCGTTGCCAGCACTCTGCTGAGCAGCAGAGTGAGCAGGAATGTCTGCAATCTGTAAGGCAGTGGAAGAGACAGGCTGAAGGCTGCTCTTGTGCTTCTTCAACACACTGAGCTTTACAACTTTGACACACACACTGTTGTCACTCCTCATTGTAGCTCCTAAAAGTGCATTTGAATCCAGCGTTTCTGGTCTCCACTCTCGTTTCCAGTGCAGCAGAGGCAGGTGAGCACGAGCGCTTGGAATCCGCTCCCAGTTCCGAAGGGCAGGGAGGGAAAGTCCTTGCAGATCATCTTCAGCGCACAGTGAGCTTTGCAACTCTGAAACACACATTGCTGTCACTCCTCACTTCATCTCCTAATAATCCGTTTGAATCCATGGTCTCTCCCGCCCTTTCTCGTTTGAACAGCGGCAGTGACAGGTGAACACGATCTCTTGGCCTCTGCTCCCACAGCCGAAGAGCCCGGAGTGAAAGCTCCGGCAGGGCATCTTCAGCACGCAGTCAGCTTTGCAACTGTGACACATATATTGCTCTCGCTCCGCACTTTCCTACCTCAAAGTCCAATTGAATCCAAAATCTCTGTGCCCTTTCTCTGCTGGGCAGAAGCAGAGTAGAGCAGGAACCTTTAGCCAATGCTAAAAGAGCAGAAGAGACAGTCCAGAAAGTTCCCACTGATCATCTTCAGCGCACAGCGAGCTTTGCAACTCTGCAACACACATTGCTGTCACTCCTCCCTTTTTGCCTGAAAGACCAGCTGAATCCACCATCTCTGTGCCCGCTCTCTGCTGAGCAGCAACAGAGATAGTAGAGCAGGAATTTTTAGACCTGCCTAAAACAGCAGAAGAGCCTTGAAAAAAATCTCCTGCTTGATCATGTTTTGCACACAGTGAGCTTTAAACTGTGACACAAACATTGCTGTCACTCCTCACTTTATCTCCTAAAAGTGCATTTGAATCCAAAGTTTCTTGTGCGCTCTCTCGTTTCGAGAGGAGTTGTGACAGGGGAGGAGCAGCGCTTGGACTCTAATCCCACAGACGAAGGGCCAGCAGGGAAACTCCTGCAGGGCATCTTCAGCACACAGTGAGCTTTGCAACTCTGCAAAACACATTGCTGTAACTCCTCCTTCTCCTGCCTGGAAGACCAATTGATTCCAACATCTCTGTGCCCACTCTCTGCTGAGCAGCATCAGAGAGAGTAGAGCAGGAATGTTTAGACTGGGCTAAAACAGCAGAAGAGCCTTGCAAAAAAGCTCCTCCTGATCATGTTTAGCACACAGTGAGCTTTAAACTGTGACACAAACATTGCTGTCACTCTTCACTCTTTCTCCTAAAAGACCATTTCAATCCAAGAACTCCGTTGCCAGCACTCTGCTGAGCAGCAGAGTGAGCAGGAATGTCTGCAATCTGTAAGGCAGTGGAAGAGACAGGCTGAAGGCTGCTCTTGTGCTTCTTCAACACACTGAGCTTTACAACTTTGACACACACACTGTTGTCACTCCTCATTGTAGCTCCTAAAAGTGCATTTGAATCCAGCGTTTCTGGTCTCCACTCTCGTTTCCAGTGCAGCAGAGGCAGGTGAGCACGAGCGCTTGGAATCCGCTCCCAGTTCCGAAGGGCAGGGAGGGAAAGTCCTTGCAGATCATCTTCAGCGCACAGTGAGCTTTGCAACTCTGAAACACACATTGCTGTCACTCCTCACTTCATCTCCTAATAATCCGTTTGAATCCATGGTCTCTCCCGCCCTCTCTCGTTTGAACAGCAGCAGTGACAGGTGAACACGATCTCTTGGCCTCTGCTCCCACAGCCGAAGAGCCCGGAGTGAAAGCTCCGGCAGGGCATCTTCAGCACGCAGTCAGCTTTGCAACTGTGACACATATATTGCTCTCGCTCCGCACTTTCCTACCTCAAAGTCCAATTGAATCCAAAATCTCTGTGCCCTTTCTCTGCTGGGCAGAAGCAGAGTAGAGCAGGAACCTTTAGCCAATGCTAAAAGAGCAGAAGAGACAGTCCAGAAAGTTCCCACTGATCATCTTCAGCGCACAGCGAGCTTTGCAACTCTGCAACACACATTGCTGTCACTCCTCCCTTTTTGCCTGAAAGACCAGCTGAATCCACCATCTCTGTGCCCGCTCTCTGCTGAGCAGCAACAGAGAGAGTAGAGCAGGAATTTTTAGACCTGCCTAAAACAGCAGAAGAGCCTTGAAAAAAATCTCCTGCTTGATCATGTTTTGCACACAGTGAGCTTTAAACTGTGACACAAACATTGCTGTCACTCCTCACTTTATCTCCTAAAAGTGCATTTGAATCCAAAGTTTCTGGTGCGCTCTCTCGTTTGGAGAGGAGGTGTGACAGGGGAGGAGCAGCGCTTGGACTCTAATCCCACAGACGAAGGGCCAGCAGGGAAACTCCTGCAGGGCATCTTCAGCACACAATGAGCTTTGCAACTCTGCAAAACACATTGCTGTAACTCCTCCTTTTCCTGCCTGGAAGACCAATTGATTCCAACATCTCTGTGCCCACTCTCTGCTGAGCAGCATCAGAGAGAGTAGAGCAGGAATGTTTAGACTGGGCTAAAACAGCAGAAGAGCCTTGCAAAAAAGCTCCTCCTGATCATGTTTAGCACACAGTGAGCTTTAAACTGTGACACAAACATTGCTGTCACTCTTCACTCTTTCTCCTAAAAGACCATTTCAATCCAAGAACTCCGTTGCCAGCACTCTGCTGAGCAGCAGAGTGAGCAGGAATGTCTGCAATCTGTAAGGCAGTGGAAGAGACAGGCTGAAGGCTGCTCTTGTGCTTCTTCAACACACTGAGCTTTACAACTTTGACACACACACTGTTGTCACTCCTCATTGTAGCTCCTAAAAGTGCATTTGAATCCAGCGTTTCTGGTCTCCACTCTCGTTTCCAGTGCAGCAGAGGCAGGTGAGCACGAGCGCTTGGAATCCGCTCCCAGTTCCGAAGGGCAGGGAGGGAAAGTCCTTGCAGATCATCTTCAGCGCACAGTGAGCTTTGCAACTCTGAAACACACATTGCTGTCACTCCTCACTTCATCTCCTAATAATCCGTTTGAATCCATGGTCTCTCCCGCCCTCTCTCGTTTGAACAGCAGCAGTGACAGGTGAACACGATCTCTTGGCCTCTGCTCCCACAGCCGAAGAGCCCGGAGTGAAAGCTCCGGCAGGGCATCTTCAGCACGCAGTCAGCTTTGCAACTGTGACACATATATTGCTCTCGCTCCGCACTTTCCTACCTCAAAGTCCAATTGAATCCAAAATCTCTGTGCCCTTTCTCTGCTGGGCAGAAGCAGAGTAGAGCAGGAACCTTTAGCCAATGCTAAAAGAGCAGAAGAGACAGTCCAGAAAGTTCCCACTGATCATCTTCAGCGCACAGCGAGCTTTGCAACTCTGCAACACACATTGCTGTCACTCCTCCCTTTTTGCCTGAAAGACCAGCTGAATCCACCATCTCTGTGCCCGCTCTCTGCTGAGCAGCAACAGAGAGAGTAGAGCAGGAATTTTTAGACCTGCCTAAAACAGCAGAAGAGCCTTGAAAAAAATCTCCTGCTTGATCATGTTTTGCACACAGTGAGCTTTAAACTGTGACACAAACATTGCTGTCACTCCTCACTTTATCTCCTAAAAGTGCATTTGAATCCAAAGTTTCTGGTGCGCTCTCTCGTTTGGAGAGGAGGTGTGACAGGGGAGGAGCAGCGCTTGGACTCTAATCCCACAGACGAAGGGCCAGCAGGGAAACTCCTGCAGGGCATCTTCAGCACACAATGAGCTTTGCAACTCTGCAAAACACATTGCTGTAACTCCTCCTTTTCCTGCCTGGAAGACCAATTGATTCCAACATCTCTGTGCCCACTCTCTGCTGAGCAGCATCAGAGAGAGTAGAGCAGGAATGTTTAGACTGGGCTAAAACAGCAGGAGAGCCTTGCAAAAAAGCTCCTCCTGATCATGTTTAGCACACAGTGAGCTTTAAACTGTGACACAAACATTGCTGTCACTCTTCACTCTTTCTCCTAAAAGACCATTTCAATCCAAGAACTCCGTTGCCAGCACTCTGCTGAGCAGCAGAGTGAGCAGGAATGTCTGCAATCTGTAAGGCAGTGGAAGAGACAGGCTGAAGGCTGCTCTTGTGCTTCTTCAACACACTGAGCTTTACAACTTTGACACACACACTGTTGTCACTCCTCATTGTAGCTCCTAAAAGTGCATTTGAATCCAGCGTTTCTGGTCTCCACTCTCGTTTCCAGTGCAGCAGAGGCAGGTGAGCACGAGCGCTTGGAATCCGCTCCCAGTTCCGAAGGGCAGGGAGGGAAAGTCCTTGCAGATCATCTTCAGCGCACAGTGAGCTTTGCAACTCTGAAACACACATTGCTGTCACTCCTCACTTCATCTCCTAATAATCCGTTTGAATCCATGGTCTCTCCCGCCCTCTTTCGTTTGAACAGCAGCAGTGACAGGTGAACACGATCTCTTGGCCTCTGCTCCCACAGCCGAAGAGCCCGGAGTGAAAGCTCCGGCAGGGCATCTTCAGCACACAGTCAGCTTTGCAACTGTGACACATACATTGCTCTCGCTCCGCACTTTCCTACCTCAAAGTCCAATTGAATCCAAAATCTCTGTGCCCTTTCTCTGCTGGGCAGAAGCAGAGTAGAGCAGGAACCTTTAGCCAATGCTAAAAGAGCAGAAGAGACAGTCCAGAAAGTTCCCACTGATCATCTTCAGCGCACAGCGAGCTTTGCAACTCTGCAACACACATTGCTGTCACTCCTCCCTTTTTGCCTGAAAGACCAGCTGAATCCACCATCTCTGTGCCCGCTCTCTGCTGAGCAGCAACAGAGATAGTAGAGCAGGAATTTTTAGACCTGCCTAAAACAGCAGAAGAGCCTTGAAAAAAATCTCCTGCTTGATCATGTTTTGCACACAGTGAGCTTTAAACTGTGACACAAACATTGCTGTCACTCCTCACTTTATCTCCTAAAAGTGCATTTGAATCCAAAGTTTCTGGTGCGCTCTCTCGTTTCGAGAGCAGTTGTGACAGGGGAGGAGCAGCGCTTGGACTCTAATCCCACAGACGAAGGGCCAGCAGGGAAACTTTTGCAGGGCATCTTCAGCACACAGTGAGCTTTGCAACTCTGCAAAACACATTGCTGTAACTCCTCCTTCTCCTGCCTGGAAGACCAATTGATTCCAACATCTCTGTGCCCACTCTCTGCTGAGCAGCATCAGAGAGAGTAGAGCAGGAATGTTTAGACTGGGCTAAAACAGCAGAAGAGCCTTGCAAAAAAGCTCCTCCTGATCATGTTTAGCACACAGTGAGCTTTAAACTGTGACACAAACATTGCTGTCACTCTTCACTCTTTCTCCTAAAAGACCATTTCAATCCAAGAACTCCGTTGCCAGCACTCTGCTGAGCAGCAGAGTGAGCAGGAATGTCTGCAATCTGTAAGGCAGTGGAAGAGACAGGCTGAAGGCTGCTCTTGTGCTTCTTCAACACACTGAGCTTTACAACTGTGACACACACACTGTTGTCACTCCTCATTGTAGCTCCTAAAAGTGCATTTGAATCCAGCGTTTCTGGTCTCCACTCTCGTTTCAAGAGCAGCAGAGGCAGGTGAGCACGAGCGCTTGGAATCCGCTCCCAGTTCCGAAGGGCAGGGAGGGAAAGTCCTTGCAGATCATCTTCAGCGCACAGTGAGCTTTGCAACTCTGAAACACACATTGCTGTCACTCCTCACTTCATCTCCTAATAATCCGTTTGAATCCATGGTCTCTCCCGCCCTCTCTCGTTTGAACAGCAGCAGTGACAGGTGAACACGATCTCTTGGCCTCTGCTCCCACAGCCGAAGAGCCCGGAGTGAAAGCTCCGGCAGGGCATCTTCAGCACGCAGTCAGCTTTGCAACTGTGACACATATATTGCTCTCGCTCCGCACTTTCCTACCTCAAAGTCCAATTGAATCCAAAATCTCTGTGCCCTTTCTCTGCTGGGCAGAAGCAGAGTAGAGCAGGAACCTTTAGCCAATGCTAAAAGAGCAGAAGAGACAGTCCAGAAAGTTCCCACTGATCATCTTCAGCGCACAGCGAGCTTTGCAACTCTGCAACACACATTGCTGTCACTCCTCCCTTTTTGCCTGAAAGACCAGCTGAATCCACCATCTCTGTGCCCGCTCTCTGCTGAGCAGCAACAGAGAGAGTAGAGCAGGAATTTTTAGACCTGCCTAAAACAGCAGAAGAGCCTTGAAAAAAATCTCCTGCTTGATCATGTTTTGCACACAGTGAGCTTTAAACTGTGACACAAACATTGCTGTCACTCCTCACTTTATCTCCTAAAAGTGCATTTGAATCCAACGTTTCTGGTGCGCTCTCTCGTTTCGAGAGCAGTTGTGACAGGGGAGGAGCAGCGCTTGGACTCTAATACCACAGACGAAGGGCCAGCAGGGAAACTCCTGCAGGGCATCTTCAGCACACAGTGAGCTTTGCAACTCTGCAAAACACATTGCTGTAACTCCTCCTTCTCCTGCCTGGAAGACCAATTGATTCCAACATCTCTGTGCCCACTCTCTGCTGAGCAGCATCAGAGAGAGTAGAGCAGGAATGTTTAGACTGGGCTAAAACAGCAGAAGAGCCTTGCAAAAAAGCTCCTCCTGATCATGTTTAGCACACAGTGAGCTTTAAACTGTGACACAAACATTGCTGTCACTCTTCACTCTTTCTCCTAAAAGACCATTTCAATCCAAGAACTCCGTTGCCAGCACTCTGCTGAGCAGCAGAGTGAGCAGGAATGTCTGCAATCTGTAAGGCAGTGGAAGAGACAGGCTGAAGGCTGCTCTTGTGCTTCTTCAACACACTGAGCTTTACAACTTTGACACACACACTGTTGTCACTCCTCATTGTAGCTCCTAAAAGTGCATTTGAATCCAGCGTTTCTGGTCTCCACTCTCGTTTCCAGTGCAGCAGAGGCAGGTGAGCACGAGCGCTTGGAATCCGCTCCCAGTTCCGAAGGGCAGGGAGGGAAAGTCCTTGCAGATCATCTTCAGCGCACAGTGAGCTTTGCAACTCTGAAACACACATTGCTGTCACTCCTCACTTCATCTCCTAATAATCCGTTTGAATCCATGGTCTCTCCCGCCCTCTCTCGTTTGAACAGCAGCAGTGACAGGTGAACACGATCTCTTGGCCTCTGCTCCCACAGCCGAAGAGCCCGGAGTGAAAGCTCCAGCAGGGCATCTTCAGCACGCAGTCAGCTTTGCAACTGTGACACATATATTGCTCTCGCTCCGCACTTTCCTACCTCAAAGTCCAATTGAATCCAAAATCTCTGTGCCCTTTCTCTGCTGGGCAGAAGCAGAGTAGAGCAGGAACCTTTAGCCAATGCTAAAAGAGCAGAAGAGACAGTCCAGAAAGTTCCCACTGATCATCTTCAGCGCACAGCGAGCTTTGCAACTCTGCAACACACATTGCTGTCACTCCTCCCTTTTTGCCTGAAAGACCAGCTGAATCCACCATCTCTGTGCCCGCTCTCTGCTGAGCAGCAACAGAGATAGTAGAGCAGGAATTTTTAGACCTGCCTAAAACAGCAGAAGAGCCTTGAAAAAAATCTCCTGCTTGATCATGTTTTGCACACAGTGAGCTTTAAACTGTGACACAAACATTGCTGTCACTCCTCACTTTATCTCCTAAAAGTGCATTTGAATCCAAAGTTTCTGGTGCGCTCTCTCGTTTGGAGAGGAGTTGTGACAGGGGAGGAGCAGCGCTTGGACTCTAATCCCACAGACGAAGGGCCAGCAGGGAAACTCCTGCAGGGCATCTTCAGCACACAGTGAGCTTTGCAACTCTGCAAAACACATTGCTGTAACTCCTCCTTTTCCTGCCTGGAAGACCTATTGATTCCAACATCTCTGTGCCCACTCTCTGCTGAGCAGCAACAGAGAGAGTAGAGCAGGAATGTTTAGACTGGGCTAAAACAGCAGAAGAGCCTTGCAAAAAAGCTCCTCCTGATCATGTTTAGCACACAGTGAGCTTTAAACTGTGACACAAACATTGCTGTCACTCTTCACTCTTTCTCCTAAAAGACCATTTCAATCCAAGAACTCCGTTGCCAGCACTCTGCTGAGCAGCAGAGTGAGCAGGAATGTCTGCAATCTGTAAGGCAGTGGAAGAGACAGGCCTGAAGGCTGCTCTTGTGCTTCTTCAACACACTGAGCTTTACAACTGTGACACACACACTGTTGTCACTCCTCATTGTAGCTCCTAAAAGTGCATTTGAATCCAGCGTTTCTGGTCTCCACTCTCGTTTCAAGAGCAGCAGAGGAAGGTGAGCACGAGCGCTTGGAATCCGCTCCCAGTTCCGAAGGGCAGGGAGGGAAAGTCCTTGCAGATCATCTTCAGCGCACAGTGAGCTTTGCAACTCTGAAACACACATTGCTGTCACTCCTCACTTCATCTCCTAATAATCCGTTTGAATCCATGGTCTCTCCCGCCCTCTCTCGTTTGAACAGCAGCAGTGACAGGTGAACACGATCTCTTGGCCTCTGCTCCCACAGCCGAAGAGCCCGGAGTGAAAGCTCCGGCAGGGCATCTTCAGCACGCAGTCAGCTTTGCAACTGTGACACATATATTGCTCTCGCTCCGCACTTTCCTACCTCAAAGTCCAATTGAATCCAAAATCTCTGTGCCCTTTCTCTGCTGGGCAGAAGCAGAGTAGAGCAGGAACCTTTAGCCAATGCTAAAAGAGCAGAAGAGACAGTCCAGAAAGTTCCCACTGATCATCTTCAGCGCACAGCGAGCTTTGCAACTCTGCAACACACATTGCTGTCACTCCTCCCTTTTTGCCTGAAAGACCAGCTGAATCCACCATCTCTGTGCCCGCTCTCTGCTGAGCAGCAACAGAGAGAGTAGAGCAGGAATTTTTAGACCTGCCTAAAACAGCAGAAGAGCCTTGAAAAAAATCTCCTGCTTGATCATGTTTTGCACACAGTGAGCTTTAAACTGTGACACAAACATTGCTGTCACTCCTCACTTTATCTCCTAAAAGTGCATTTGAATCCAGTTTCTGGTGCGCTCTCTCGTTTGGAGAGGAGTTGTGACAGGGGAGGAGCAGCGCTTGGACTCTAATCCCACAGACGAAGGGCCAGCAGGGAAACTCCTGCAGGGCATCTTCAGCACACAGTGAGCTTTGCAACTCTGCAAAACACATTGCTGTAACTCCTCCTTCTCCTGCCTGGAAGACCAATTGATTCCAACATCTCTGTGCCCACTCTCTGCTGAGCAGCATCAGAGAGAGTAGAGCAGGAATGTTTAGACTGGGCTAAAACAGCAGAAGAGCCTTGCAAAAAAGCTCCTCCTGATCATGTTTAGCACACAGTGAGCTTTAAACTGTGACACAAACATTGCTGTCACTCTTCACTCTTTCTCCTAAAAGACCATTTCAATCCAAGAACTCCGTTGCCAGCACTCTGCTGAGCAGCAGAGTGAGCAGGAATGTCTGCAATCTGTAAGGCAGTGGAAGAGACAGGCCTGAAGGCTGCTCTTGTGCTTCTTCAACACACTGAGCTTTACAACTGTGACACACACACTGTTGTCACTCCTCATTGTAGGTCCTAAAAGTGCATTTGAATCCAGCGTTTCTGGTCTCCACTCTCGTTTCAAGAGCAGCAGAGGCAGGTGAGCACGAGCGCTTGGAATCCGCTCCCAGTTCCGAAGGGCAGGGAGGGAAAGTCCTTGCAGATCATCTTCAGCGCACAGTGAGCTTTGCAACTCTGAAACACACATTGCTGTCACTCCTCACTTCATCTCCTAATAATCCGTTTGAATCCATGGTCTCTCCCGCCCTCTCTCGTTTGAACAGCAGCAGTGACAGGTGAACACGATCTCTTGGCCTCTGCTCCCACAGCCGAAGAGCCCGGAGTGAAAGCTCCGGCAGGGCATCTTCAGCACGCAGTCAGCTTTGCAACTGTGACACATATATTGCTCTCGCTCCGCACTTTCCTACCTCAAAGTCCAATTGAATCCAAAACTCTGTGCCCTTTCTCTGCTGGGCAGAAGCAGAGTAGAGCAGGAACCTTTAGCCAAAGCTAAAAGAGCAGAAGAGACAGTCCAGAAAGTTCCCACTGATCATCTTCAGCGCACAGCGAGCTTTGCAACTCTGCAACACACATTGCTGTCACTCCTCCCTTTTTGCCTGAAAGACCAGCTGAATCCACCATCTCTGTGCCCGCTCTCTGCTGAGCAGCAACAGAGATAGTAGAGCAGGAATTTTTAGACCTGCCTAAAACAGCAGAAGAGCCTTGAAAAAAATCTCCTGCTTGATCATGTTTTGCACACAGTGAGCTTTAAACTGTGACACAAACATTGCTGTCACTCCTCACTTTATCTCCTAAAAGTGCATTTGAATCCAAAGTTTCTGGTGCGCTCTCTCGTTTCGAGAAAAGTTGTGACAGGGGAGGAGCAGCGCTTGGACTCTAATCCCACAGACGAAGGGCCAGCAGGGAAACTCCTGCAGGGCATCTTCAGCACACAGTGAGCTTTGCAACTCTGCAAAACACATTGCTGTAACTCCTCCTTTTCCTGCCTGGAAGACCTATTGATTCCAACATCTCTGTGCCCACTCTCTGCTGAGCAGCAACAGAGAGAGTAGAGCAGGAATGTTTAGACTGGGCTAAAACAGCAGAAGAGCCTTGCAAAAAAGCTCCTCCTGATCATGTTTAGCACACAGTGAGCTTTAAACTGTGACACAAACATTGCTGTCACTCTTCACTCTTTCTCCTAAAAGACCATTTCAATCCAAGAACTCCGTTGCCAGCACTCTGCTGAGCAGCAGAGTGAGCAGGAATGTCTGCAATCTGTAAGGCAGTGGAAGAGACAGGCCTGAAGGCTGCTCTTGTGCTTCTTCAACACACTGAGCTTTACAACTGTGACACACACACTGTTGTCACTCCTCATTGTAGCTCCTAAAAGTGCATTTGAATCCAGCGTTTCTGGTCTCCACTCTCGTTTCAAGAGCAGCAGAGGAAGGTGAGCACGAGCGCTTGGAATCCGCTCCCAGTTCCGAAGGGCAGGGAGGGAAAGTCCTTGCAGATCATCTTCAGCGCACAGTGAGCTTTGCAACTCTGAAACACACATTGCTGTCACTCCTCACTTCATCTCCTAATAATCCGTTTGAATCCATGGTCTCTCCCGCCCTCTCTCGTTTGAACAGCAGCAGTGACAGGTGAACACGATCTCTTGGCCTCTGCTCCCACAGCCGAAGAGCCCGGAGTGAAAGCTCCGGCAGGGCATCTTCAGCACGCAGTCAGCTTTGCAACTGTGACACATATATTGCTCTCGCTCCGCACTTTCCTACCTCAAAGTCCAATTGAATCCAAAATCTCTGTGCCCTTTCTCTGCTGGGCAGAAGCAGAGTAGAGCAGGAACCTTTAGCCAATGCTAAAAGAGCAGAAGAGACAGTCCAGAAAGTTCCCACTGATCATCTTCAGCGCACAGCGAGCTTTGCAACTCTGCAACACACATTGCTGTCACTCCTCCCTTTTTGCCTGAAAGACCAGCTGAATCCACCATCTCTGTGCCCGCTCTCTGCTGAGCAGCAACAGAGATAGTAGAGCAGGAATTTTTAGACCTGCCTAAAACAGCAGAAGAGCCTTGAAAAAAATCTCCTGCTTGATCATGTTTTGCACACAGTGAGCTTTAAACTGTGACACAAACATTGCTGTCACTCCTCACTTTATCTCCTAAAAGTGCATTTGAATCCAAAGTTTCTGGTGCGCTCTCTCGTTTCGAGAGGAGTTGTGACAGGGGAGGAGCAGCGCTTGGACTCTAATCCCACAGACGAAGGGCCAGCAGGGAAACTCCTGCAGGGCATCTTCAGCACACAGTGAGCTTTGCAACTCTGCAAAACACATTGCTGTAACTCCTCCTTCTCCTGCCTGGAAGACCAATTGATTCCAACATCTCTGTGCCCACTCTCTGCTGAGCAGCATCAGAGAGAGTAGAGCAGGAATGTTTAGACTGGGCTAAAACAGCAGAAGAGCCTTGCAAAAAAGCTCCTCCTGATCATGTTTAGCACACAGTGAGCTTTAAACTGTGACACAAACATTGCTGTCACTCTTCACTCTTTCTCCTAAAAGACCATTTCAATCCAAGAACTCCGTTGCCAGCACTCTGCTGAGCAGCAGAGTGAGCAGGAATGTCTGCAATCTGTAAGGCAGTGGAAGAGACAGGCCTGAAGGCTGCTCTTGTGCTTCTTCAACACACTGAGCTTTACAACTTTGACACACACAATGTTGTCACTCCTCATTGTAGCTCCTAAAGGTGCATTTGAATCCAGCGTTTCTGGTCTCCACTCTCGTTTCAAGAGCAGCAGAGGCAGGTGAGCACGAGCGCTTGGAATCCGCTCCCAGTTCCGAAGGGCAGGGAGGGAAAGTCCTTGCAGATCATCTTCAGCGCACAGTGAGCTTTGCAACTCTGAAACACACATTGCTGTCACTCCTCACTTCATCTCCTAATAATCCGTTTGAATCCATGGTCTCTCCCGCCCTCTCTCGTTTGAACAGCAGCAGTGACAGGTGAACACGATCTCTTGGCCTCTGCTCCCACAGCCGAAGAGCCCGGAGTGAAAGCTCCGGCAGGGCATCTTCAGCACGCAGTCAGCTTTGCAACTGTGACACATATATTGCTCTCGCTCCGCACTTTCCTACCTCAAAGTCCAATTGAATCCAAAACTCTGTGCCCTTTCTCTGCTGGGCAGAAGCAGAGTAGAGCAGGAACCTTTAGCCAATGCTAAAAGAGCAGAAGAGACAGTCCAGAAAGTTCCCACTGATCATCTTCAGCGCACAGCGAGCTTTGCAACTCTGCAACACACATTGCTGTCACTCCTCCCTTTTTGCCTGAAAGACCAGCTGAATCCACCATCTCTGTGCCCGCTCTCTGCTGTGCAGCAACAGAGATAGTAGAGCAGGAATTTTTAGACCTGCCTAAAACAGCAGAAGAGCCTTGAAAAAAATCTCCTGCTTGATCATGTTTTGCACACAGTGAGCTTTAAACTGTGACACAAACATTGCTGTCACTCCTCACTTTATCTCCTAAAAGTGCATTTGAATCCAAAGTTTCTTGTGCGCTCTCTCGTTTCGAGAGGAGTTGTGACAGGGGAGGAGCAGCGCTTGGACTCTAATACCACAGACGAAGGGCCAGCAGGGAAACGCCTGCAGGGCATCTTCAGCACACAGTGAGCTTTGCAACTCTGCAAAACACATTGCTGTAACTCCTCCTTCTCCTGCCTGGAAGACCAATTGATTCCAACATCTCTGTGCCCACTCTCTGCTGAGCAGCATCAGAGAGAGTAGAGCAGGAATGTTTAGACTGGGCTAAAACAGCAGAAGAGCCTTGCAAAAAAGCTCCTCCTGATCATGTTTAGCACACAGTGAGCTTTAAACTGTGACACAAACATTGCTGTCACTCTTCACTCTTTCTCCTAAAAGACCATTTCAATCCAAGAACTCCGTTGCCAGCACTCTGCTGAGCAGCAGAGTGAGCAGGAATGTCTGCAATCTGTAAGGCAGTGGAAGAGACAGGCTGAAGGCTGCTCTTGTGCTTCTTCAACACACTGAGCTTTACAACTGTGACACACACACTGTTGTCACTCCTCATTGTAGCTCCTAAAAGTGCATTTGAATCCAGCGTTTCTGGTCTCCACTCTCGTTTCAAGAGCAGCAGAGGCAGGTGAGCACGAGCGCTTGGAATCCGCTCCCAGTTCCGAAGGGCAGGGAGGGAAAGTCCTTGCAGATCATCTTCAGCGCACAGTGAGCTTTGCAACTCTGAAACACACATTGCTGTCACTCCTCACTTCATCTCCTAATAATCCGTTTGAATCCATGGTCTCTCCCGCCCTCTCTCGTTTGAACAGCAGCAGTGACAGGTGAACACGATCTCTTGGCCTCTGCTCCCACAGCCGAAGAGCCCGGAGTGAAAGCTCCGGCAGGGCATCTTCAGCACGCAGTCAGCTTTGCAACTGTGACACATATATTGCTCTCGCTCCGCACTTTCCTACCTCAAAGTCCAATTGAATCCAAAATCTCTGTGCCCTTTCTCTGCTGGGCAGAAGCAGAGTAGAGCAGGAACCTTTAGCCAATGCTAAAAGAGCAGAAGAGACAGTCCAGAAAGTTCCCACTGATCATCTTCAGCGCACAGCGAGCTTTGCAACTCTGCAACACACATTGCTGTCACTCCTCCCTTTTTGCCTGAAAGACCAGCTGAATCCACCATCTCTGTGCCCGCTCTCTGCTGAGCAGCAACAGAGAGAGTAGAGCAGGAATTTTTAGACCTGCCTAAAACAGCAGAAGAGCCTTGAAAAAAATCTCCTGCTTGATCATGTTTTGCACACAGTGAGCTTTAAACTGTGACACAAACATTGCTGTCACTCCTCACTTTATCTCCTAAAAGTGCATTTGAATCCAACGTTTCTGGTGCGCTCTCTCGTTTCGAGAGCAGTTGTGACAGGGGAGGAGCAGCGCTTGGACTCTAATACCACAGACGAAGGGCCAGCAGGGAAACTCCTGCAGGGCATCTTCAGCACACAGTGAGCTTTGCAACTCTGCAAAACACATTGCTGTAACTCCTCCTTCTACTGCCTGGAAGACCAATTGATTCCAACATCTCTGTGCCCACTCTCTGCTGAGCAGCATCAGAGAGAGTAGAGCAGGAATGTTTAGACTGGGCTAAAACAGCAGAAGAGCCTTGCAAAAAAGCTCCTCCTGATCATGTTTAGCACACAGTGAGCTTTAAACTGTGACACAAACATTGCTGTCACTCTTCACTCTTTCTCCTAAAAGACCATTTCAATCCAAGAACTCCGTTGCCAGCACTCTGCTGAGCAGCAGAGTGAGCAGGAATGTCTGCAATCTGTAAGGCAGTGGAAGAGACAGGCTGAAGGCTGCTCTTGTGCTTCTTCAACACACTGAGCTTTACAACTTTGACACACACACTGTTGTCACTCCTCATTGTAGCTCCTAAAAGTGCATTTGAATCCAGCGTTTCTGGTCTCCACTCTCGTTTCCAGTGCAGCAGAGGCAGGTGAGCACGAGCGCTTGGAATCCGCTCCCAGTTCCGAAGGGCAGGGAGGGAAAGTCCTTGCAGATCATCTTCAGCGCACAGTGAGCTTTGCAACTCTGAAACACACATTGCTGTCACTCCTCACTTCATCTCCTAATAATCCGTTTGAATCCATGGTCTCTCCCGCCCTCTCTCGTTTGAACAGCAGCAGTGACAGGTGAACACGATCTCTTGGCCTCTGCTCCCACAGCCGAAGAGCCCGGAGTGAAAGCTCCAGCAGGGCATCTTCAGCACGCAGTCAGCTTTGCAACTGTGACACATATATTGCTCTCGCTCCGCACTTTCCTACCTCAAAGTCCAATTGAATCCAAAATCTCTGTGCCCTTTCTCTGCTGGGCAGAAGCAGAGTAGAGCAGGAACCTTTAGCCAATGCTAAAAGAGCAGAAGAGACAGTCCAGAAAGTTCCCACTGATCATCTTCAGCGCACAACGAGCTTTGCAACTCTGCAACACACATTGCTGTCACTCCTCCCTTTTTGCCTGAAAGACCAGCTGAATCCACCATCTCTGTGCCCGCTCTCTGCTGAGCAGCAACAGAGATAGTAGAGCAGGAATTTTTAGACCTGCCTAAAACAGCAGAAGAGCCTTGAAAAAAATCTCCTGCTTGATCATGTTTTGCACACAGTGAGCTTTAAACTGTGACACAAACATTGCTGTCACTCCTCACTTTATCTCCTAAAAGTGCATTTGAATCCAAAGTTTCTGGTGCGCTCTCTCGTTTGGAGAGGAGTTGTGACAGGGGAGGAGCAGCGCTTGGACTCTAATCCCACAGACGAAGGGCCAGCAGGGAAACGCCTGCAGGGCATCTTCAGCACACAATGAGCTTTGCAACTCTGCAAAACACATTGCTGTAACTCCTCCTTTTCCTGCCTGGAAGACCTATTGATTCCAACATCTCTGTGCCCACTCTCTGCTGAGCAGCAACAGAGAGAGTAGAGCAGGAATGTTTAGACTGGGCTAAAACAGCAGAAGAGCCTTGCAAAAAAGCTCCTCCTGATCATGTTTAGCACACAGTGAGCTTTAAACTGTGACACAAACATTGCTGTCACTCTTCACTCTTTCTCCTAAAAGACCATTTCAATCCAAGAACTCCGTTGCCAGCACTCTGCTGAGCAGCAGAGTGAGCAGGAATGTCTGCAATCTGTAAGGCAGTGGAAGAGACAGGCCTGAAGGCTGCTCTTGTGCTTCTTCAACACACTGAGCTTTACAACTGTGACACACACACTGTTGTCACTCCTCATTGTAGCTCCTAAAAGTGCATTTGAATCCAGCGTTTCTGGTCTCCACTCTCGTTTCAAGAGCAGCAGAGGAAGGTGAGCACGAGCGCTTGGAATCCGCTCCCAGTTCCGAAGGGCAGGGAGGGAAAGTCCTTGCAGATCATCTTCAGCGCACAGTGAGCTTTGCAACTCTGAAACACACATTGCTGTCACTCCTCACTTCATCTCCTAATAATCCGTTTGAATCCATGGTCTCTCCCGCCCTCTCTCGTTTGAACAGCAGCAGTGACAGGTGAACACGATCTCTTGGCCTCTGCTCCCACAGCCGAAGAGCCCGGAGTGAAAGCTCCGGCAGGGCATCTTCAGCACGCAGTCAGCTTTGCAACTGTGACACATATATTGCTCTCGCTCCGCACTTTCCTACCTCAAAGTCCAATTGAATCCAAAATCTCTGTGCCCTTTCTCTGCTGGGCAGAAGCAGAGTAGAGCAGGAACCTTTAGCCAATGCTAAAAGAGCAGAAGAGACAGTCCAGAAAGTTCCCACTGATCATCTTCAGCGCACAGCGAGCTTTGCAACTCTGCAACACACATTGCTGTCACTCCTCCCTTTTTGCCTGAAAGACCAGCTGAATCCACCATCTCTGTGCCCGCTCTCTGCTGAGCAGCAACAGAGAGAGTAGAGCAGGAATTTTTAGACCTGCCTAAAACAGCAGAAGAGCCTTGAAAAAAATCTCCTGCTTGATCATGTTTTGCACACAGTGAGCTTTAAACTGTGACACAAACATTGCTGTCACTCCTCACTTTATCTCCTAAAAGTGCATTTGAATCCAGTTTCTGGTGCGCTCTCTCGTTTGGAGAGGAGTTGTGACAGGGGAGGAGCAGCGCTTGGACTCTAATCCCACAGACGAAGGGCCAGCAGGGAAACTCCTGCAGGGCATCTTCAGCACACAGTGAGCTTTGCAACTCTGCAAAACACATTGCTGTAACTCCTCCTTCTCCTGCCTGGAAGACCAATTGATTCCAACATCTCTGTGCCCACTCTCTGCTGAGCAGCATCAGAGAGAGTAGAGCAGGAATGTTTAGACTGGGCTAAAACAGCAGAAGAGCCTTGCAAAAAAGCTCCTCCTGATCATGTTTAGCACACAGTGAGCTTTAAACTGTGACACAAACATTGCTGTCACTCTTCACTCTTTCTCCTAAAAGACCATTTCAATCCAAGAACTCCGTTGCCAGCACTCTGCTGAGCAGCAGAGTGAGCAGGAATGTCTGCAATCTGTAAGGCAGTGGAAGAGACAGGCCTGAAGGCTGCTCTTGTGCTTCTTCAACACACTGAGCTTTACAACTTTGACACACACAATGTTGTCACTCCTCATTGTAGCTCCTAAAGGTGCATTTGAATCCAGCGTTTCTGGTCTCCACTCTCGTTTCAAGAGCAGCAGAGGCAGGTGAGCACGAGCGCTTGGAATCCGCTCCCAGTTCCGAAGGGCAGGGAGGGAAAGTCCTTGCAGATCATCTTCAGCGCACAGTGAGCTTTGCAACTCTGAAACACACATTGCTGTCACTCCTCACTTCATCTCCTAATAATCCGTTTGAATCCATGGTC